>NC_138528.1:104281650-104881650 GCF_964234715.1 Podarcis melisellensis | reverse complement strand
TTTATGTTTGTTATGTTGTAATCATGTTGTGAGCCACCTTGAGCATGGTTCGAACTATGGAAAGGCAGCATACAAATAAAATTATGTCTGTATGTGATGGTGACTAGCCCAAGGTCATCTAGTGAGCTTCAATAGCTGAGTGGTGATGTGAACCCTCATCTCCCAGGTCCTAATCCAACACTCAAATCAGTACTCCACACTGGCTCTCTGTTAGGGTTGCCATATGTCCGGATTTATACTGAATACTGCAGCTGCAAGCAGTGTCCATGCCACCAGTGTCGTTTTTGCTCAACAACTTTTTGAAATATGGTTTGGTTTAGAATTATATGGAAATTGGTTGAAATAGTTTGTCTGTTGTTTCATATCCTACTTCGTTCTTGGGTCCTCGTTTATATTCCAGCAATTTCCTTTCATTTGTTTTTCTTTCTCTGGTATTTTTCTCTTTTTTCTCATTTCTCCCCCCAGAGCCTCTATGCAATTCTTTTGTAATTTGTATTTCATGGGAATTATTTGGAGAAGAGAGTCAAGTTATGCATACTCTCTCTCTCCCAGATCTCTCAGAACTTTTCCAAGCAAAGCAACAATATGCAGTCTCACATGGATCCAAATGCAAGCTGTCCTAAAAAAATGGAAGAACTATGTGCCACTCATATGCTCCAGCTGCTGTTACTAATTAATTGGGGCTTTCCCCCAATGAATGACTGCTCTCTCCTTTAGGGACTTTTGGGAATGCTTCAGAAATACAATGCACATCCCCTGCATAACTGCCATCGAGAAAGTAACAATTGCTGAGTGTGTTTGAGTGGCATATATTCTATAATAAGCACAACTAGGTCTGCTATGAGATTCAGCCTTCTTAATTTTTTAAAAAGTGTAAGGCCTTGTAAAGCACATTCGTACAAATTTTAAGTAAAAAGCAAGCTCTACTGGGTTCAGTGGGACTTAATCCCAGGTATGTCTTGTATGGGAATTCAGCTTTAAGGTGCAATCCTATACATGTCTACTCAGAAGTAAGCCCCATTCAGTTCAATGGGGTTTACTCTGAGGTTAGTGTGTACAGAGTTGCAGCTTTAATTGTATATTCCTACTTATAAAAAGAATATTTTCTCTCTCCCACTGGTTTGATTAAGGAACCTAAGAACCTTCATGTGCCTTTATAAATATAAGTCTAATGCATGATGGTAAAGCAGGATACAACCTGCTTTGCACCCCACCCCACAGACAAAGATAACTCACATCGACACAGCCTGCGGGTGCTTGGCTCACCAAACACATTGGAGGTAATGTGTAATCGGTGCGTTAAGGTATGTGAAAATGGGATTTAGGATAATAAATAATAGCTAAAAGTTACTAAAATCCTTTTATAGCCAGGGAACAAATAATGATCATGCTGAAACAACCCCCTCCCCCTGTAATTGTTATCTTAATTAAAGGACAGTATTTTATGGTTACTGACGCCCTGGCTTTCTGCCAATTTTGCAAGCAAATGGCTAGTTGAGAGATTGTTTTAGGATTATCCAGTAATTCTTGTTTGAGGAAGAGCCTTAATAATTTAACCTAGCAAGAGGAATCTCAATGCGTTTTTGTCGTGTCAGTACCTGTCCTGTGAGTGCGGTAGTCTATCCTAATTCTGAAAAGTTATACAGCGGCAGGCGTTAAGCACCACAGGAATGCAATAAAAGGCAAAGAAGGCTTGTGTGTGTGTGTGTGTGTGTGTGTGTGTGTTTGTAGTGTACACATGTGCAGTTTATAGGTTCTCTTCCTTCCTTCTCTTCCTTCCCCTTCCACTGTACATAGTTGAGACATTATTTAAATAACTAGTGGGTTATAGCCTTGTTGCTTTGCTTTTATCTATTTACTTATGTTTTTACCTTGTATTTTATCTTGAGGTAAACTGCCCTGAGATCTTGTAATGAAGGGCGGTATATAAATTGAATAAATAATCATAATAATAATAATACCGGTAATTTGGAAAAAATAAATTCAATTGAAATCAAGGAGATCTATTTCCATGTAAGTGTAAATCTGTAAGACTTATAACCATGTAAGTTTTATGTTGTACTTTTAGCAAAATCTATTGATTGAAAACTTTTATGTTTGTGTTATTTGAAAGTTCAAGCCTGTCTATGCTAATTCACTGGGTCTTACTCTTCCTTGGAGGCTGCAATTATAACCCCTGGGAAACAGAAAGAGGGCTCTCTATCTCTGTGTCTTTTTCTCACTCTCACACACTTCACTTTTCCAAGGAATCTGGGCAAAAAGTTGCCTCTAGTAGAATCAGAGCTCTGAAAAGCACATACAGTAGAGATCAAGGAGTGTGTCACTCTCCTCCTCCCCTTCCTCTTTCTGCTTTATGTACTTTTTGAGAGAAGTAACCATCCTCACTCCCCGGTGCTGAAGAAACTGAAATTGACCAATTCTATGAAGATTTACAACACCTTATAGAAGTGACACCAAAGAAGGATGTTCTTCTCATTATAGGGGATTAGAATGCTAAAGTAGGGAACCAAGGGATAAAAGGAACAACTGGCAAGTTTGGCCTTGGAGATCAAAACAAAGCAGGAGAACAAGCTGGTCATCACAAACACGCTTTCCCAACAACACAAGAGACGACTCTACACATGGACATCACCAGATGGGCAGCATCGAAATCAGATTGATTATATTCTCTGCAGCCAAAGATGGAGAAGCTCTATAAAGTCAGCTAAAACAAGACCTGGAGCTGACTGTGGCTCAGATCATCAGCTTCTTATAGCAAAATTCAAGCTTAAACTGAAGAAAGTAGGAAAAACCACTGGGCCAGTAAGATACAATCTAAATCAAATCCCTTATGAATACACAGTGGAAGTGAGGAACAGGTTTAAGGATTTAGATTTGCTGGGCAGAGTGCCTGAAGAACTATGGATGGAGGCTCGCAACATTATTTAGGAGGCAGCAACGAAAACCATCCCGATGAAAAGAAAATGCAAGAAAGCAAAGTGGCTGTCCAACGAGGCCTTCAAATAGCGGGGGAGAGAAGGCAAGCAAAATGCGAGGGAGCTAGTGAAAGATACAGGAAATTGAATGCAGATTTCCAAAAAATAGCAAGGAGAGACAAGAAGGCCTTCTTAAACGAGCAATAAAAAGAAATAGAGGAAAACAACAGAATGGGAAGAACCAGAGATCTGTTCAAGAAAATTGGAGATATGAAAGGAACATTTCGTACAAAGATTAGCATAATAAAGGACAAAAGTGGTAAGGACCTAACAGAAGCAGAAGACATAAAGAAGAGGTGGCAAGAATACACAGAGGACTTATACCAGAAAGATATGGATGGCTCGTACACCCCAGATAGTGTGGTTGCTGACCTTGAGCCAGACATCCTGGAGAGTGAAGTCAAATGGGCCTTAGAAAGCACTGCAAATAACAAGGCCAGTGGAAGTGATGGTATTCCAGCTGAACTATTTAACATTTTAAAAGATGATGCTGTTAAGGTGCTACACTCAATATGCCAGCAAGTTTGGAAAACTCAGCAGTGGCCAGAGGATTGGAGAAAATCAGTCTACATCCCAATCCCAAAGAAGGGCAGTGCCAAAGAATGCTCCAACAATTGCACTCATTTCACACGCTAGCAAGGTTATGTTTAAAATTCTACAAGGAAGGCTCAAGCAATATGTGGACAGAGAACTCCTAGAAGTGCAAGCTGGGTTTAGAAGAGGCAGAGGAACCAGAGACCAAATTGCAAACATGCGCTGGATTATGGAGAAAGCTAGAGAGTTTCAGAAAGACATCTACTTCTGCTTCATTGACTATGCAAAAGCCTTTGATTATGTCGACCACAGCAAACTATGGCAAGTTCTTAAAGAAATGGGAGTGCCTGATTACCTCATCTGTCTCCTGAGAAATCTCTATGTGGGACAAGAAGCTACAGTTAGATGGATATGGAACAACTGATTGGTTCAAAATTGGGAAAGGAGTACGACAAGGCTGTATATTGTCTCCCTGCTTATTTAACTTATATGCAGAATTCATCATGCGAAAGGCTGGGCTGGATGAATCCCTAGCCGGAATTAAGATTGCTGGAAGAATATCAACAACCTCAGATATGCAGATGACACAACCTTGATGGCAGAAAGTGAGGAGGAATTAAAGAACCTTTTAATGAGGGTGAAAGAGGAGAGCGCAAAATATGGTCTGAAGCTCAACATCAAAAAAACGAAGATCATGGCCACTGGTCCCATCACCTCCTGGCAAATAGAAGGGGAAGAAATGGAGGTAGTGAGAGATTTTACTTTCTTGGGCTCCATGATCACTGCAGATGGTGACAGCAGCCATGAAATTAAAAGGCGCCTGCTTCTTGGGAGAAAAGCAATGACAAACCTAGACAGCATCTTAAAAAGTAGAGACATCACCTTGCCGACGAAGGTCCGTATAGTAAAAGCTATGGTTTTCCCAGTAGTGATGTATGGAAGTGAGAGCTGGACCATAAAGAAGGCTGATCGCCGAAAAACTGATGCTTTTGAATTATGGTGCTGGAGGAGACTCTTGAGAGTCCAATGGACTGCAAGAAGATCAAACCTCTCCATTCTTAAGGAAATCAGCCCTGACTGCTCACTGGAAGGACAGATCGTGAAGCTGAGGCTCCAATACTTTGGCCACCTCATGAGAAGAGAAGACTCCCTGGAAAAGACCCTGATGTTGGTAAAGATGGAGGGCACAAGGAGACGGGGACGACAGAAGACGAGATGGTTGAATAGTGTTCTCGAAGCTACCAGCATGAGTTTGACCAAACTGCAGGAGGCAGTGGAAGACAGGAGTGCCTGGTGTGCTCTGGTCCATGGGGTCACGAAGAGTCGGACACGACTAAACGACTAAACAACAACAACACCTTCAGTCTACTATGGCCTACTTTTTTCTTTCACCCAAATCTCTATGGTCCACTGGTATGATTTAAATTTACAAAGTAGGAGTGCATACTCCCTTGTGAAGCCATATCTAATCTGTGTCAAGTTAGCCTGCATATGTTTGATTGCTTAAAAGCAATAAAGAATTTTTTGGACCAAAAGTCTGTCTTTTTGCCCTTTTTTTTTTTACAAAATGTCCAAAACGTATTGTACTGTAAACAGTTATCCAAGTATTCTCTTGTTTCAGAAAACATTTCTTTCTATATGGTATTCCTCAATCCGTGAGATAGCAGGGTGAGGCTCTCTGTTCGGTGTTGTGCATGCCCACAGAAGTTCAGTCAAACAATTAAGCTTGCATTAGCAGAAATTGCTTAACTTAGTGAATACAAAATACTCTATACCCACACTGAACCCAAAGAGGGATTTAGCTTTCATACCCAAATTCATAGAATCATAGAGCTGGAAGGGACCACAAGGGTCATCTAGTCCAGCCCCCTGCAATGCAGGAGTCTTTTGCCCAATGTGGAGCGCCAACACACAACCCTGAAATTAAGAGTCTCATGCTCTACCAACTGAGCTCAGAGTCCTTCTTTGAACAAAGTCCACAAAGCAAGTACAAAGTCCATTTGCCAAACTCCACAATTCTTTAAGTCCAGTTCTCCAACTGTCCTCAATTTTTAATTTATCTCCAATTATTTCTCTCCAGCAGTTTCTCCACTCTTTGTCTTCATGTTTTGTCTCCAGAAGGAATGATGAAATGTGGGCCCTCTTACATAGGCCAGCTCTAAGTGCCAGGCTGCATAGCAACAGAGATAAGGAATTATGAGCACTTTGCAGCTGCACATTAGGGAAGAATATTATTTCCAACTTATGGAGGAATTAACACTTTCCTCAAACTCTCCTCCATATTTCATCATTTGATCAAAGCATGTCAGTGTGTGTGTGTGTGTGTATAAAATTTCAGAACTCATTTATTGGTGGTTAATATTACAGAATATGCTAGTTATATGCAGAGTTTAAAAATATTGTTTCCTGCTTTAATTGTGGTACTAATTTTTTTATCATTGATTGTTGGTATTAGTGATTTTATTGTCTGTGTTTATGGTTGGTGTGTCCACTTTGGTGAACTGGTGCTTGTTGTTGTTGTTGTTGTTGTTCAGTTTTGGTATATTTTTTAAAAAATATATTTTTAGAGGTTTCTGTTTTTATTTTTCTTCCCCTGCTGCGATGTGTTTAGACTGTGGGTTTTTAATATTGCACCAGGTGCCTTTGGGCTAGGATTCCATTACTGTCCTCCTTTATTAAAGTTATCAAACAGACATGTGACTACAGTGCCTTAAGCTTGTCAAGATAATGAAAAGTCGAGAGCAACATAGAAACAAGCATTCTCAGTGTTAATGACTGTTCCCTCTCACAAAGCATGGTCACATCCACACCATACATTTAAAACACTCTTATACCACTTTAACAGCCAAAGCTTCCCTCCTGAGAACCCTTGGAACTGTAGTTAAGACTTCACATAGCTACATTTCAGCCCTGCCCATCACTGGTATTTGGCCATCTGAAGGTAGGGCAGAAGGGAATGTGACCCCTTAAGATATTTTGGGTTCTCCCTAATGTTTTTACTTTATTTCTTCAAAACCTGGGGGGTTCAGCAAGCCTGCAAGTCTTATATGTACATCAGAGCTTTCCAAACTTTTCAAGTTGGTGACATGCTTTTTAGACATGCATCATTTTGCAGCACAGCCTTTCAGTTTTACTAGCAAACTGGGGGTTAAACTAACCCCTTTCCAGCGCTAGGAGGAGTGTGGGGAGTGTTTGCGCGACACACTGCAGCTGACACACTAACGTGTCGCAACACAGTTGTGAAAGCTCTGGTGTACATGTTATTTTGGCTACATAAATATATACAGGTATACACTCAGAAATTTTTTTTTGTTTGCTGTTAGTATGTATCCACAAAACCCAAGGCTACAAAAGTGACATTTGCTGAAATGCTTCTGATGGTTTTGATTCCTGCATTTCAGGGGGTTGGACTAGATGACCCTTAGGGTCCCTTCCAACTCTACCATTCTATGATTCTATGGAATAGAGTTTTTCCATGCTTAAAATGTAGATAGTTATGCTTGTGCAGGAATAAGATGCAAAAATATTCATTTCCCTGAACAAGTGGGAGAATTTGTTTACTTTTTAGTAACTAAATGATATGCCGGTCGGACATGTCCCATTAATTTAGACAAATTATCCTTAGTCTTCATTTAGATATGACATAAATGTTCCACCCGCACATTATTTATTGCCTCAGTCTTGGTCCAAAGAGTTTGTTCTCATTTAAGCTTCAGGCTATCTAGGTTGAGTTATTTTGTTAATTTAACCAGATACAGTTACTTCTCTATTAATTGCCTAGGTTTTACATCATGTCACAGCTAGAAAATTATCTCTGTGTTCCTGTCAAGTAAACAAATCTACAATTATCTTCTGGAAGGAAGAAGCAAGGATTCTTAAAGGCATCTAGGTTCCTAGGTTTTGGGGACCTGAGTAGGATGAATCACTGCTGAGTATGTTTTTACTTTTTATAAAAACATCTTTCCATTAAATGATTTTCAAGGCAACTTACATCCGAATGAAACATTAAAAGGACATAATCCTACAATCACCACACACAATTAACAGGAAGACATGTCTCCTCATAAGTAAGCCCTATGGAGTTCAGTGGTACTTTCTCCTACATGAGACTGTATAGAATCACAGTCTAAAAGTATTTACAGGCAACTCCCCATTCAAGTGTGTTCAAAGCATGCACGACTGCGCACACATGTATTGCTGCAAACCCAGAAGTAACACAAAAAGGAGCAAAAACTGCAAAACTATGTGAAAACAGCATCTAGCAATCCCATGAGCCTTTGCACGGACCTTTGAGGCTTGTGGAGAGTTTGAGTTTGAGCAAGGAGGCTTGGAGGGAGCAATTGTGGTGTTTGCAGGCATTTTCAATGGTGTTTCCAATATTAAATGTGCAGTGACTCGGAACATAACCCCCATGTAATTGAGGAGTTGCCCGTAACACATCCCCAAAGGCCCTGTGAAAAAGTCTATCGTGTTCAACAGCACCTTGCCATCTAAAATAAATAAATAATAGTAGTAATATATTATTCTGTTATGTATCGAGCTTCTATATTTCATATGTATATTTCCGCCCTTTTCCCTGGCAGGGACTTAACAAATCCATCAGCGAATAAGAAAGCCAAGTCTGTCCCATGGAAAGTTCCACAATGGAAGCTGCCAGGTGTTACACTGCTTCAGGTTTCTTCTACAGCTGTTGCTGCTCTGCCAGATGTTTACATGACTAGACCAGAAGGACTCTGGCACTGTGGATTTCCACTTGTGAGTGGCAGAAAAACTTATTTTAAACAGGACATTGGCTATAGATTCTGTCCTCAACATTGGCTTGGTACCTTATATAAAAGCATAAATCCTTCCCATAATGATTTGCTTCCTTGTTAAAATGAGAGATATTAAGAAAGCACATTTAAGCTACTCTACTCTAGGCGAATGTTATAAGAAAAAATGGAAAAGTGGACATTAATTTTAGGAGAAGGGGAAGTGTTCTCTACTCAATAATTTTCCTGATACTGGTTCCTTCTACTTATTCCACAAGAGAAGGGAAAGGGCTGAAAATTATACAAAGTCAAACACACTCACATTGCAGGACTTTACTTTGAAATCAGCTGCTCCAATCAATTGGGTTGGAACCTGGAACGTACACAGTTCCCGCTTAAAATGTGGTGAGGTTGTTTTTCCTTGTCATGTTTCAAGTCACACAGAGGGGGCACCAATGTCTTCACCTGATGCTACCTGATTTGTTTCCCACCTGCCTCAAACTCCTATTCAGTAGCTGCCATCTGCGCACCTCAACTTAACCACAGCTTACATTTTCAAATCAGATGGAAGCTGGTTTGAGGGGAAATGCATCAGTTCTCAAGAAACTACAGGATACCTATGGATTGTGGCTAACGCCATGTGTGCTTTGGCTTAAAACACCAGCCATGGGAGTGCACTGCAGCCAGAGTAAATGGTAATGTGAACATAGCCAAAGACTCAAAAGTCCTGTTGATGCAGACTTTTCTGGATCTTCAGGATTTCCAATTTACACAGTCAATGCTTTACTCAATTGTTATTGCTTTAAAGGTAAAGGTAAAGGTACCCCTGACCATTAGGTCCAGTCGCAGATGACTCTAGGGTTGCACACTCATCTCGATCTATAGGCCAAGGGAGCCGGCGTTTGTCTGCAGACAGCTTTTGGGTCATGTGGCCAGCAAGACTAAGCCACTTCTGGCTAACCAGAGCAGGGCATGGAAATGCAGTTTACCTCCCGCCGGAGTGGTACCTATTTATCTACTTGCACCTGACGTACTTTCGAACTGCTAAGTGGGCAGGAGCTGGGACCGAACAATGGGAGCTCACCCCGTCACGAGGATTCAAATCACTGAACTTCCAATCGACAAGCCCTAGGCTCTGTGGTTTATATCACAGTCCCGCCCATGTCCTGTTATTGCTTTACTACAGAGCAATTTATAATGCAGTCTCACTCTCCTATATTGCAAGCAATCAGAGTAAAAAAATAGAAAAAATAGGTAAGAACAGTTTCTCTAGTTTGTTCAGTTTGTTTGGACAGCTGAACATTAATAATAACCAGTTTAGAATCATACCTGCTTGCATGATGATGAATTCAGTAGCAGCATTTCCCCAGTTTTGACAGTAACCATTTCATACATTGAAAAGTCTATTGTTTTGAGCTGGGAGGTGTGAGGGGAGGAGAGAATTTTACATATATTATGAGTAATTAGGTGAGAATCACAATCACATTATAAAATACATAGAAATGAGAATGCACATTCAGAGACAGTGAGTTGACATGCCATTATATAAAATACTGCTGTGAAATATGGGCATTTCTGTGCTCCATTATAACCTAGAATAATAGAATTATAGAGTTGGAAGGGACCCCAAGGATCATCTGATCCAGGCATGTCCAACAGATAGATTGCGATCTACTAGTAGATCATGGGGTGTTCCTGGTAGATCTCTGGCTCCTCAGCAATTTCCTTCCCACTGTGAGTAGATCACAGTCTATTGGGAGTTGGACGTCCCTGATCTAGTCCAACCTTTTGCAATGCAGGAATAAGCAGCTGCCCCATACAGGGATTGAACCTGCAACCTTGGCATTATCAGCACCATATTCTAACCAACTGAGCTATCCAGTAAGTGTGGAGTATATTGTTATTTATACTCAACTCCCAGCCCAAGTCAGCATGACTAACCAACAGGATAATGGGAGAAACTCTCATCTGCCCTAGCCAACATGGTGAATGGTCAGGAATGATAAGAGTTGTAGTTCGGCAACAGGTTTCCTTTCCCTGTGTCATATGAACAGGCATGTATGAACCAACTATCAGATGGGCAACCTTTCAGATTTCACTGTGACTTGGAATGACTTGTGTAGCTCTTTTTCTCCTATTTGTACACTGCGTAATCTAAAAGTAGACAGTGACTATTTCCATCAGAATTAATGTGTGTGTGAGAGAGAGAGAGAGATTTTTTTCAAGACCGCATATGTTTTTTAAGACTAATGTACAAAGGCAATTGTTACAAAGGCAATAGAAAGTGTTGGCCTTCAACAGAGTTAGACTTCATGGTTAACGGAATAGAAAAAGTATCCTCTCAGTTGAAGGCCGAACTAGATGTTCTACACGTGTGTGTCTAAAGGTAAAGGTAAAGGTACCCCTGCCCGTACGGGCCAGTCTTGACAGACTCTGGGGTTGTGCGCCCATCTCACTTAAGAGGCCAGGGGCCAGCGCTGTCCGAAGACACTTCCGGGTCACGTGGCCAGCGTGACATCGCTGCTCTGGCGAGCCAGAGCCGCACACGGAAACGCCGTTTACCTTCCCGCCAGTAAGCGGTCCCTATTTATCTACTTGCACCCGGAGGTGCTTTCGAACTGCTAGGTTGGCAGGCGCTGGGACCGAGCAGCGGGAGCGCACCCCGCCGCAGGGATTCGAACCGCCGACCTTTTGATCGGCAAGTCCTAGGCGCTGAGGCTTTAACCCACAGCGCCACCTGCGTCCCACACGTGTGTGTCTGGCCCTTATTAAATCTGAAAAGCCACTTCTAGAGGGACAATCAGGATTTCAGAAGTGGTATCTAACCCTGTCCTTGTTTTCCGTTTCAGTGCTCCTCAAGCAGATGTCCTGCAAACAAAGTTCCAAATGAAGGGGAACCCCTATTTCCACCATTCTCACCACCTAATCACCTTTCAGGAAGCAAGCAGTACTTCTGGTTTTAAATAGTTATTGGGAGGATGATACACATCCACACCTAACATCTCTTATCTTGCTCACTTACTTCATAGCCATATATATGGCTAAAACAATGGCCCAATACGCTACTCAATCCTTTAAGTCTGCATTTCAAACATATTTCATTTCAAACTTACTTCAAACATGTGCTGAGTCGGCACCATGTAAACTTTTAATTTAATTTCAACTGTGGATATGCGTCAAGTGAAGATTCAGGTGAGAAGTGCCTGTAAAAGAAGTGGCTTGAATAAAAAAGGTCCCACAGGAACAAGGTTATTTTGGAGGAGCACTTTTACAATAGTAAAGAAGAATTATAGCACTATGTTCTTTAGTTTTGCAGCATTTAAACCAGGCATAGGCAAACTTGGCCCTCCAGATGTTTTGGGATTACAAGTCTCATCATCCCTGACTACTGGTCCTGTTACCTAGTGACCATGAGAGTTGTAGTCCCAAAACATCTGGGGGGGCCGAGTTTCCCTGTGCCTGATTTAAACAGCGCTGCGGGATCAACATGTATACTGTATCTTAATCTGTCTTGAGATCCAAATATAGCAAAGGCCTAGTTCAGATAAGCATGAGTTGATGACCGCTGGGTGTATGAACTGATACCACTGTGTATTGCTTTTGAGGTGCTTTTGAGAGAAAGAGAACATTCATGCTTTTAAAGACTAATTTACAAATCTTTACAAAGGCAGTAAAAAAGTGTTGCACTTCAACAGTCAGATTTCATAATTCACACTTTAGCTCTTTCAGCTAGAGAACTGTGGAAAGAGGGGTCACAAGGCCCTTCCAGAAAGGTCAGCACAAACAGGTTTGATGTGACAATTCTGCTTCTGTTCATTCTTCAAAAAAATACCACCGCGTCAGCAGAGGTGAGACACTGAAGCTGGAAAATGTGAAAGGTCTTGAAATGTTCTGAGTGATTTTAATAGGAAGTTAGACTTTTTAAAGTGTCTCTTCTGGAACCTGAACTGCAGCACAATTTATTTGCGTACAACAGTAGCATCAATAAATAATGTGAGAACTACTTCCGATGCCACTGTTTTCACTCATGGGAGCACTTCTGCAACGTAACCAAAGTATGTGGGACCTACAAAAATGTTGCTGTATGAAGTGCTCCTGTTCAGGATTCCAACCAGCCAGCCGTGCTCCATTCCACTCTTCCTCCCCCAGGTTTTGTGCCCCCCCCTAGTATTCTGTGCACAAGAGCACGCTCAGTGCTCAGCTGATAGTTCTCCGAACCTTGAAGCTCCTCCAAGCTGCTTATAAGCTGTTTAGCATGTTATCTGAACAAGGCTATTATTTCTAACAATGTCTGTCTTTTTAGTTCATCCAAATCACCATAGCCAAACCTGCTTACACCAATCCATCTGCATGGCAGCAATGAATGTGGATCAGACTGCTGTTCAAAAAGGATATGCAGGTTGGAGTCTATGCAATTATATTTAACCATATGCTCAAGCTGCTTAATTGTCGAGGTTGTAAAATCTCTCTCACTAGACACTTTACGGTGTGATCGGTGCCTGTTGTGATAGGCTAAAGTTGCAAAAATACCCCTCCCTCCAAAAATAGTATTACACAGGTACAGAGCAAAGAGCCCCACTTGGCTCAATTATGCTTTAATTGTGCATGGGTTGATGGAGATAAATGAGATTATTACTCTTAAACTACATAGAGCTTTGAGAATCCTAGTACATTTGGAAGGGTGACTTATGCCAGCAACATTCCATCTAATAGTTCACACTTCATGCTTATTATCGATTATTTCCTTTGGCTCTATTACGCTTCCAGCCACATAATTATCTCGCACATTAACAGTACGGCAGATCTCATAAGAAAGGCAAGGAACGTAATGAATTTAATTCAATAAAAGCTTAATAAAAGTTTACAATACAGACTTGGTAATTGACTCACTTTATTATTATCCAATTGATATCTAAAAGTGCAGTGCAAGACTCATTAAATCGAATAGTTTTGCAAGTGACTTCAGTGGGATGTATCTTGCACACATTTAATATGATTTATTATTTTTGTCCTGCTTCTCTGTCCATGGAGACACAAAGCTACTTACAAAACTAAACACAGCTTGACATTAAAGCCGGCATTAAAGCATCAATAGTCAAGCATCATCAAAAACAATCAGTTCAAGATACCAAGAAAGTTGTGGAAGTTCTGGTTTCATGTTTCACTAAGATAATACACAATGTTATGCACAGTTGCTTGGCAGGAAATCCTACTGGGACTCACTTCTTAGAAAAAAGCATAGGATCAGGCTGCACATAATTTGTGGATATTGTTATAAGTTTTTTGGGAGGCAGACCCCCCCCCCTTGAGCACAATAAATTAATGAATGTCAGACTCCAGCTAATATTTGGAGTATTGAAGGGAAGATTCCAGGCCAGTGGAAAAATAGACTACGTTTCCTTTCCAAGCAAGGACCTCACTTGGGAAAAAGGTGTTGATGACCCACATCAAAGAGGAATCCTTGGATCTGGGCAAAAAGGGGTTGTCAATGTGACAGGAGGGGGCAGGCTGTGCTCACAGGAAAAATGTGCCTCTAAGAAACTAGGCTTGGGGTAGGAGACAGATGGGAAGAGTTGCTTGGAGCAGAGGGGTGCTGGGAAAGCCATGCGGTTGAAACCATATTGGCTGCTGACTGAAGAACTGCAACCCAGAGACTGGGGACCATGGCTGGCTGCTCTGGACTCAAGCTGGCTGAAGCTAGGAGAGAAGCAAGGAGAGACACTCTGGAAATGTAATGCTGTGAACTCTCTTCCTCTCCATGTAGATCCAGGTGTATATAGGTGTAAAATAAAACGTGTATCTTCAAAAGCTGCAACCTCTGCTGTTCCCTGAATTCACAAAGTAAACAAGCCCCTGGGTAAATGCCACAGACCCCTGGAATCTTGTTTCTGCTTGGCAGAGATTGGGGTGGCATGTAACACTTGGGATTTAACACTTGGTACTGAACTTGTATGAAGGAATATTTGGTTGGGGTAGAGGGGAAATAGGAATGTCATAGAAGATAAGACCATTGCAGTTTTCATGTGTAAACAATGCATGTTTTAAACATTATCAACAAGAATATGTGTGCACACCAGACAATCAAATAAGAATCTAATCAGTTTTTTCTTGAACAACAAGTGGATATTTTCATCTATACCACCTCCACCAAAACTCCACTTAACAAAAATAGAATCAAATTGCAATAACATGGGCCAGTGCTTCCTTTTCCCCCTCCTATTTCACATTTCCTTTTCAAACCAGAACCTTGTAGATATCTTTGTTACACTGCAAGCAGCTCAGAATAAACCTGTTTGTTTACTTGTAATTGGTTTTATCCAATAACATTGCAGCTGTCAATATTCTTGTCAGTTTCATGCTGCACAGACAAACCTCTCTTTTTGCCCCTTGCATTCCCTTCCAGTGCTATATACTACTTGTTTAGGGCTAAAGAGATCTCATTACTTCAGCAACGTAACAGAATAAATTGCAAGCCTGTGGAAAACTCAAACTGCTTATCAACGTAAAGTTGTGGGAAGTGACAAATGCTTACTAGCAAGCAAATGACACCAGTAAATTGATAAATGGGCACGCTATTTAGAGCACGTTACCAGTGGCTTTAAAGAAAAAACCAAATTAGGGCAGCAGGTTTCTAATGGAATAAGACTGTGCATATACAATTTGCTTTTCAAAAACTTGGAGGCAATATTGTAGAGCCATCCTTGCCCATAGCAGTTTCTGCTCAAACTACTTGTTCGGATTGGTTGGTTGTTTGCAGTGCTTTGCACTTTACCTAGGAGTTTGGAACACACTGTTATTTCTGTGGAGCAATGAGCCACCTTTTCATTTCCCTTTCTAATGAGACTAGGGCTGGCCATGCATGAAAATAAGACAGAATCAGAATTCTCAAGAATTAGTTGTGTGTGTAAAATCTAAGGAAATTGAGTTCACAATAAATAGATAGATGATAGATGATAGATAGATAGATAGATAGATAGATAGATAGATAGATAGATAGATAGATAGATAGATAGATGATAGATAACCTAAAGCTTTGTTGTAGGGGAGTCATAGTGCATGTGTTTTTTAACATAGCTAGAACTTTATCAAAGCCTTTTAAAACTGTTCCAGACTCCCCAAGCTGGATCTTGGTAAATCCTGCCCTTCACAGCAATCAAAACACTCTCATTGGTACCAGTGTGGGAATAGCATCAGTGTTTCCCTAAAGCTAACTGCTGAACAGGGACAGGAGTGATTTTAGTCATTAACTCCCTATATGCTGCTGACCACTCAGCTCACCTTGGTCTGCTATTAAAAACCCCCCAACCTATGACATAATTCCTAATCATGTTGTTAATGTAACATGTAGTGTTGGGCCTTAGGATAGCATGCAGAAGACAAAGGGTGCTTTCAGAATAAGAATCCAAAAGCAATTATTTTGACTAATGCACTAGCTGCAGTGGTCCGATTCATGTATTTCCTGGCTTGCCAAAGCAGAGTTTAGCAGCTGGAACCAGCATCAGGACCACACAGACTTCCCTTACCTTGGCTCTTCCCTTCCTTAGCATGTTCACCATTTTGATTAGCTTAAACCAGGAATGGGTAAAACTTTCTCAGCCACAGGGCAACCTTCCTTTTGGGGATTGTATCCCAAGGGTGGGTGGGGCCACAGGGAAAAAGTTGGTGTGATTCTTATCTTTGTTCAGTAGTCTATATTTCAGCCATACAAAATCCAGAGGTTTCTACACACACATCCTCCTAGCAGGAGGGAGGGATGTGATCTAGGCATCTCACAACAAGTTGAAATCAGCCTTGTCAATTGTTTTGGAACAGACTGGGCCATGTGGTCATGGGTGATATTATCATAGGAGGTGATCTTAAGTCTTTAGCTTTTCACTGGAAATACTCCAAGAGATGTCCTGTTGATGACACAGCTGATGTGTCAGTTTCCTCTAGTGCAAGCAGAAGCTAAACACGTGATCCTACCCTAACAACACCTTTAAAAAATTGATGTGGAACCACAAAATGTAAGACTGCGAACCAATACTATTTGTTAGGGGAAGTTTAAAAGTAGGGAATGTGGATGAAATAGTAAATTACCCGTATTTTTTGCTCTATAGGACACACCCGACCATAGGACGCACCTTGTTTCAGAGGGGGAGAACAAGAAAAAAATAATTCTCCCCCTCTCTGCACAGCACCCCTTCAGCGAAGTGGCAGGAGAAATGGAGCCCCTTCCATTTCTCCTCCCGCTTAGCTGAAGGGGTGCTGCGCCTTAGCTGATGGGGCACCTACCCTTCAGCGAAAGGAACCCGAAGCCTCCGGAGCACAGTGGGAGCTCCTGCTGCACTCTGGAGGCTTCAGATTGCCTTTACTGAAGCCTGGAGAGCAAGCTATCTTGGGCACAGACCCCTCTCACTCTCCAGGCTTCAGTGAAGGCAACCCGAAGCCTCCAGAGTGCGGTGGGAGCACTTCCACTGCGCTTTGGAGGCTTCACGTTGCTATCGATGAAGCCAAGGAGCCTGCATTCGCTCCATAAAACACACACACATTTCCCCTTAATTTTTGGAGGGGGAAATGTGCGTCTTATAGAGCAAAAAATACGGTAATCTGGAAAAGGCTTATTACGGTACTTTCTCCTCCTTCTTTCTTTAGGATTTGTAGAAAAATATTACTGACAGATGATGTGGCCTTAGAAATACTAAAGTTTTATTTATATTATTATTTTACACATCCTACATTACTAAATATAATTGTGTGCTGCTGTACACATTTGTATGATTGCATCAATAAGAATTAGATGATAGATAGATGATTCACATAAACTAATGTTCTAATGTATCTTAAGCAGGAACTTCCTATTCAATGGGACTCATCACAGGATCTTATCTGCTTTTTTCCAAGGCATAAGCAGAGCAATAGTCTGTCCCTCCACCAACCCATACATTTTCATCTGGACTGTAACTTTCACAATCTTGTTTCAGGATTCCTGTCCTAGCTATAAGACAATAGGTTTGAAGAGAACTTGAGAGTGTGCACACACATATTTTTTTTACCCAGTATTGCCTCTGGTCAAACATAGTTTGCAGGTTATTGAAACAATACATAAACCTGAAAGATGTGTTTGCCAGAGGCAAAAAGTGGGATGATTGTTACACCACAAGTAGTGATATGTCTTTCACACACCCCTTAACTCTCAACCCTACATTGCTGCTTTTGAGGCTGTTGTCTGACACTTTAAAAGTGAACTCTCATTACTGTTTTCTTAAGTGTCAGGTGATACATCTCCCAATGGAACCAGTGCTGAGCTATTTATCAGTGTAGCAGGGATGTAAAGGGAACTACATGTCATTATAGAGATTTGACAAAGCTCACTCTTGATGAACTGATAGCTTGTTTCCTTTCATAGAACAAGTTATAATTTAGTTCTCTCTGGTTTGTTTGTTTTAAAAATGCTGTGCTGTCACCATAATAGTTAATAACCACTTAGCTAAATATTATCTTACTATATAATAAAAATATAACATTGTCACCATGCTGCAGTTTGCTTGGCCACAGACAGGTGGCACTGCAAACTATAGTGTGACATGAAGTGGTGGAGGGAGAACCCAGGTGAATTGAGGATGGGTTGCAGCAGCACCCAGCTCTGCTGGCTCCTCAGCCTGCCAACCACAGGGTCCTTGCCTCCAGGATCCAGAACCCCAAGCCAACCAGCATTGCGGCTGGCTACCTTCTTCCTCCCCAGCCAGCCTGAGGATTCACTACTTCTGCTGTCACTGCAGCGGCTGAGCATGGGCTCTGCATAAAGTGGAAGCAGACAAGGAAGGCACCCAATTTCCGTGCACCCATGTTCAGCCCACGTCTTCAGCGCCTGCATGGGCTGGGTGATGGGAGCACCTTCACCGACCTTCCAATCACAGGAATGCAGGAACAGCAACACAGCATTCCCGAAGAATAGGTCCTGGTGCCGTGGACTCAAATTTGCTCATTGTGAGCACCTCAAATGCAGCAGAGTAACGGAAGCAAAGCTGTGGAGGTTTTGTAGCATACCTATTTTATTTCTACTGATTAAACAAATAAAAGAACATAACAAACATGTACGAGAGAAACAGCTCTCATACTGCCATTCTGTCTCTAGACAGATCAAAGAAAAATCCTCACAGTACTGGAGACAGAAGTCTGGAAGAGTAGCTTCCGCCCCCTCCTTTCTCACAGACAGAAAGTACAGTGGTACCTCGGGTTACATACGCTTCAGGTTACAGACTCCGCTAACCCAGAAATAATGCTTCAGGTTAAGAACTTTGCTTCAGGATGAGAACAGAAATCATGCTCCAGCAGCGCAGCGGCAGCAGGAGGCCCCATAGCTAAAGTGGTGCTTCAGTTTCAGATTAAGTACGGACCTCCGGAACGAATTAAGTACTTAACCCAAGGTACCACTGTAAAACAAACATGATCTGGTGATCCTTGCAATGGGAGGGATGAAAATACTGACACCCAGAGGTGGCCAGTCAGCAGCAGCGGCAGCATAAGGTGGAAGCAGACAAGGAAGGCACCCAGAAGAGGTGGCCAGCCAGCCTCTGGATCCATAGCAGCAGCATGAGGTAGGAAGAGTCCAAGCCAATGTCCAAGGCTGAAAGAATGTGAATTGTAAGCCTTCCAATGTCTCCACCTCCACTCTCCCATGGCTGCTGCCACTGGCATAGGGGAGAAGAATGAAGAGGGTAAGGAAGCTGCTTCTCCTTCACTGCCCCTGTGCCCCTGCTGCCAGCATCACTGCTGTTGTGGGAAGCCCAAGAAAGAAGTCTGCATTTTAAAATGCAGCTATGGTGGATACAGGTGGAGCATGGGAAGGCTTACAATGCCTGCCCTGCACTGATTCTCTGAACATCAGATGATTCAGATCCTCAGGTCAGCCATTGGTGCTATTGGCCACTTTCCTCCTCCTGCCTGGCTGCTGCTGCCGCCAGCTGGCTGATTAGGATGAAAAGCCAGACAGGCAGGAGGAAGAGGAGCACAGGAATGAAAAAGGCAGTCAGAAGCAGGGGCTAAGCAGCTGGGTAACGCACTGCTGTAGTTGATGCCCAGGCCAATTGGGCCAATGTTTCTGGCTGCCTTTCTTCTTCCTGTGCGCCTCCTCCTGCTGGACCGATTTTTCATCCCAATTGGCTGGGCAGCTGTGGCAGCACAGGAAGGTCTAAGCCTTTGTGATCCTCCCTGCCCTTCTCTGACATGGCCAGGGAGGTGGGACTGTAAAAGGCTTTTGGTTAAGTTCTAAGTGTTGGGGGAGTTAGGCACGCTATAAGGAGAGGGTCTTGGTTTGGGGGAGCTCTAAGGGTGGTTTTGTTGAGGGGGCAGCAGTCCTTAGTATTCTTAAAAACTCCTGCCCTCTAATCTGTTTTGGGGGGTTCCACATGTGAAGGGAAGTCCTCTCCTGCTAGCACTCATTCTTGCACTAGATGCAATCATTTATTTGAATACTGCCCTCACACTTTGGTATCAATGGGACTCCTGGGAGCAACATCCTCCTCATTAGGTGCTTTGACCTCTGAAATGAAAATAAAGTTGATCGCCCTTCACTGTTCCATAGGTAGAAAATGCATACTGGAAACCAGTAGCCAATAGCACCAATAGGCCATTTTTACCCTCTCCACTTTGTTCACATTTTGTGTGTGAAAAAAATTAAAACTTTCCACAATTAGGCATAGCTTACACATCAACTTGGCATGCTGTATTTCAATATGATACACAGATTGGGTTGCTGTATTAAAATAACTTACTACAGAAGGAAACCAGTTTCCTGACATGTAAGTAATGTGACATTGCCCAGGATCATGCCAAATGATCCATAGCTAAGAAAAATAAACGTCAGGGAAGAAGAATCCTTGAGGGCTGTACATTTGAAGCAAGGCTTTTCAGCTGAAGCAACAAAGAAGTCCAGAACTTTACATTACATGCAGATATGCCCTGTCACTAATACTTAGCACCGGCTAAACACATGAAGGCACTATGGGAAAAGCCCCAGAGCAGTCGAGCAGGCACTCAATTACATGCATTCATGAGTAAGCATGGGATGGAGTGAGAGTGGTGCAAAGCACCACGATGAAACTCCCAGATGCGAGACTTGGGTGCTGTAATAATTATGCTGAGGGTTAATGCCTTGCCTCATTAAAGACAACAACTGAACAGCTGGTTTTTCTAAACTGTGGTTTGCCACTAGAGGGCATGGGATCGCCTACAACTCAACGACAGTGCTTAATCATGAGCCTGGGAGAGAAATAACATGCAAGGCAGAGTAATCATTTGTGATAGGTACAAGTGGTTCCCAAGGGGCTGCAAATGACAAAAGACACTCCACTATTTCTTCTGGTTTTGGGGACAAAACCACCGAACATATCTGACTATTCAACCAAGTCAGAACTATTAGGTGAGCTGTGTTCAGCGGATCTCTGCATTTCAACTGTATTAATCCTTCTTAGGCAAATGATATGTTTATGTATATTTTATATAGTATTAACACTATCCCATACCTGACTGAGCATTAATATCCAAAGAGACTCATTGTTACACAGTGAAGCTTTTCGCCAATGAAAACTGAAGTCTGATGTTTCTGTGCCAACTTTTTGCAGATAAAAAAATGCAGCACATTATATGGCCAGACTGAATATACCCCAGAAAACCCCTTCAAGGGAGGAATGTAATATCACCTCCCTCTACTAAACGGGGAGAAGATTTCAGATGGCTTGAATTCATACATATTTCTCAAATAGAAAAAAGGATAAACATTTCCCCCCTTTAGATGCTGCAAAATGTTTAGGAACATAGAAAGCTGCCTTATAGTCTGCCAGGCCATTGATTCATCAAGCTCACTAGTGTCTGCAATGACTGGGAAAGGCTCTCTAGGATGTTTGATGGGAGCTTTGCCCCAGTCATACCTGAAGATCATAGAATTGTAGAGTTGGAAAGGACCCCAAGGGTCATCTAGTCCAAGAACCTGCAATGCAGGAATAAATAGGTATAGGAATAAATAGATATCAGAGATTGAATTTGGGACCTTCTGTATGCAAAGCAGATGCTCTACCAATGAGCTCACAGATCCCTTCCCCTAATTTTTAGGGGAAGCTATTTACAAACATTAGATACTAATCAATGTGTGCTGTGATAAATCTTGGGAATAATGGAAATGCTGTAACACTTCTCCCCCCACCCCCAATTAACAAGTTCATTTATTTCTATTTTCAGAGGATAGAACATCTCTACATTTAAAGAAAGGAAGAGCATCTTACACTAATTATAAGCCAATTATAAAGAAATGTCACAAAAAGAAAATACTATCACACTCTCACCACTTTCATGAGAAGTCCCCAGGGCAGCACCACTGGGCTCGGTTCTCTTTGGACGAGTGAGCACTGGAGTTTCAAAGTGTTTTTGTAGTATTCGCTTTATTTGCAAACAAGTGGCGTGTTAACTGGAGGCAAACAGCTCTGTATTTCTGGATTCAAAATGGCAAAAACTGCTATCTCAACTGCTATCTCAACTTTCACACACACCTGACAAGTGCTCAAACCCCACTAAGGTACAGGGCGAAGTCATTAAGGAGGACATTAATTTTCTTGATCCAGCATAAGATTCTGGACTGCAATTGGGCCACATTTTCAGGAAAACCACAGACTGAGTCACAGAAATCAGAGAGAAGGCTCAAAACAATATAGCAAGTGGCCAGCTTTCACTGAAAAACTAGATCATGATTATAAGCGAACATGCTTATAAGCGATGTGTTGTACCAAGCTGGAAAAAGAATCTTCTAATTTCAATCCAGACTTCTGTTTTTACTTTCAACATTCTACCCTGGGACAAAATGCTCTTACAATCTTCTTGCACCTTTAGAGCATTCTTTAAAAATAAAATTAAAAAATCATACCAATCTTTCACTTCTCAAAATAGATGGATTCAGTTTCTTCACATTCTCTAACTGTTCTTACGTTTAGAGAAAGGCTGAGTTTGGCTATCTTCAAACTAAGAGTGAAATACAATATGTGGCAAATTGGAATTTCTAATGCTTATGAAAGGTGGGACAAAGATAGAACGAATGTATCAGTGAATGATAGCAGAGTCCTATGCTGGTCTATTGAGTCACTGAGTTTAATGGAGCTTACTCCCAGGTAAGTATACCCAGGACAGCTGCCAAAATAAATTAACAATGCACAGTTTTTCTGTGTCATTAGAAAACTAGACAGATTCAGTCCTATGTGAATTTCTGACAGCAGATAAATGACCCAGTGGTTATTTCATTGCAGGCAATTATAACTGCAAAATCTGGAATTAAATAAATCCTCACCTGCTAGGATAACTCAGTTACCTATCTGAAAGTGATTGGCAGTTTCAAATAGGCTCAGGATCAATAAGACTACCAGGGGGAGTGGATTTACAGCTGAATAAAGAGGAATATGCATTTTGCTCCAATGTCAACCACTCATGATAGGATTGATTTCCTCCCCCCTTTATGTTAAGAATAATTCAGACTCTCACACTAGAAGATTATCTTAATCCTGCCTGTGTCTCTAGGACCACACAGGGGCCAATTCTGGTGCTCGTTTATTTTCTGAATCATTTCAGGAGACCAGTCAATGAATAATTGCACTCTTCTCAAACAACCTGATTATAAGTCTTTTAGAAGTAGTGTGATGTCTTTGCACTTCAGTCTAATTGAGATCAATCCCCTTTTCTCATGTGTGCAAATAGCCTGTGTACAGGGGAAATTAGTTCTGTCATAGTGAGCCTTTGCAAGTTCAAGGAGGGGAAATGGGTTGCGCAAGTGCAACTAAGATAAATAAAACAGAGACGACTTAGCTAAGAGTGCTCATGCTCAATTCTCAGAGCAGATATATCAATGGGGAGGGGATGAACACAAGCCTCTTGTTTGTTTGTTATCAGTTTTTGAAAGAGAGATAAAAAGGGTTATCTTCCAGTGATACAGAGGAGCCATCGCTGATCATCAAAACTATATAGGTTACACTAGACATTCATTCTATCAGTGTGGTTCCTCCTGATAGTCTATTTATCCATACTGTACTCTATGGGCTCCAATATGTTTACATGCTATTGAAATTTACAGCCATTAGGTTTCCCATAATCAGTGCAACTCTCCTGTCTTTAAGACCCCACTTGCTCCTGTTGATTAAGAAGGTCTGTCAACACCAATGCCAGTCATAGTGGTTGCTACTGAAAGATATGAAGACCACTCCTTATCTATCCCACAGTGCCATGATGGAGGGGGCAGTCTTGCATGGCTCTGGTAGTTTCTAGAATTTAGATACCATGTAGATTCTATCAATGACTAAAACAATAGTCATAGTTAATTTATTTATACACCACATTTTCCACAAAAACATCTGTGCTCAAAACAGTTCAAAGCAAAGAATCAGTCTACAATAAGAGTACATAAATACGTATATGAAAGACGTTACAATATCACAGTAATTGCTGTACATTATAATATAACACACGATTAGCAATTCATTTATCATAGGATATACTAAAGGTAAATGACCCCTAGATGGTTAAGTCCAGCCAAAGGCAACAATGAGGTGCAGCAATCATCTCGCTTCAGGCCAAGGGAGCCAGTGTTTGTCCACAGACAGCTTTCTGGGTCATGTGGCCAGCATGTCTAAATCGCACCCGGGACAGAGCAACAGGAGCTCACCCCATCATGCAGATTTGAACTGCCAACCTTCTGATCAGCAAGCCCAAGAGGTTCAGTGGTTTAGATCACAGCGCCACACGCATCCCACCATGTTACTTAAAATACACAAAAGTGAGCATAAAGTTTAATAATAAGTGCCAAAGCTGATGGCACAAGTGACTGAAACTGTCATCCCCTTGATGACAAATACAGCATCTCTCCCCCATTATGAATTGGACCTACGAGTAAAACCACAGCTTGCACACACAGATGTTTAATCACAATTACAAGTCAGGTCCAAGCAATGTAAGTAACTAGAATTTCAGCATCTTCCAGCAACCCACACCCACACATGTAACAAAGAGAAGGCATCCTCGAATATAGGAGGCATATACTTCTGGAATTCCCTGAGCAAATCAAGCGCCTACAGGCTACAACTTCCTATTTTGTCCCCACAGGAAAACATCAGGATAAGAGAGAAGGAATGCTACCCAAAAGAAAGTGAAGATTCCTCTTGGATTCAGCTGGTTGGTTCCAGAGTTCAAGCCCTACACAGCTATTATGCCTTCTCTGAGAGTTCATTGTCTAATTTATAATCACAAACATTTCAATTCACTATCCATAGTGGGGGCGGTTCCATTATTAGGCCAGCCAAAATGTTACAAGGGAGTAAGCAAGCTTTTGAGCCTTCCAGAACTCTTTATCAGGCTGAATGTTCAATACAAGCATGGGGGAAGTTGGGGAGGGGGTGTAACTGGTGGTTAAAGCTTTAAACTTTGCTTAGGTTTCAGTCTAAAGACAAAGTCTGGGAAGAAGGAGCAGGTTTCAGGTTAGCATTGTGCACCAGGATGAGGGGATGAAGAAATACACAGTAGCTCAGTTTGCACATAACGCTAAGCCAAATCATGGCATGTGGGCTGTTGGAGAAAAGATTATTGCTGCTTTGCTCCTCCTCTGCTCCTTCTGCTTTGAGCTAAGCAATAGTTCAGCATGGTTGTCTGAATCTGGGATCATGGTTTATTTCCTCCAGACAAACCACAAAGAACAAACCTTGATTACAATTCATTGTTTACCTAGACAGAAACAAACCCTGAGTCTGAGTTGGACAACATGCTAAACCAAACCATGGCTTAGCTCACAGCTCACAGCAGCACAACAGCAGCAGGACTGGAGAGGGAGCAAAGCAGTCATAATTGGCTCTCTGGAAAACCTCAAACTCATACATTGGCTTAGTGTTATGTGCAAACCAGGCCATAGGCTGATTCCCTATTTTTAAAAATATATTTTATAAAGCCATGCAGCAGTTCTCTCCATTTGTCTGTAGCCTTAAGTGAAACACACAGGTTCCTTGTGGCACAGCAGTAAAATAGAAACACAGCAATTTTTACATTAGCAAAGTTGGAGATTCATTTTAGGTAGTGTACTAGATAAAACAAAGTACTGTATGTGGAAACTGACTTAAGTAGCTTCACCTAGCAATTAATGGATTCATCAACTGGAACTAGACCATGGGCAGAAAAGGCACTGTTGAGGGATGAAATTAAGTATCCAGCTACCATTCTTCCAAATGTATCATGCCATTGCTGCCTTCAACTCCTGTGAAAATGAAAAGGGCAGGGAAATGGCTATATATCTACACATCTTGGGGTAAACTAAAATCTATCACTTGGGAAATGAGAGCTTTGATGCCTTACTAATGAAGCAGAGGCAGGACATTTCAGCACAGCATGATCTTTAAATGGAGCACTTAATTCTCTCTCTTATTATAGTAATTGTGCAATGACATCCCTTTCCTTGGAATGTCTCATCCAGCGTTGGCTATAGCCTCATCCCCCCAAGGATGCGACACTGTTTTTCCTCTCTCCACATTCTCGTTTGTGGTGGTCTCATTTGGGTTAACAATGCAATTACAGTCTCAATTTATGTGACTAGCTGCTAGAACAGCAAGAGAAACATTCAAATAGGTTGCTGGGGGGGGGGGACTGCATGCCACCCACACAGTGCTACATTGGCACAAAGCTGTACCACATGGTTGCAGTTGACTTTTACCATTGAATCTCTCGGGAGCTCTTCATGGGCTCTTCAACCTTGCTGAAGCAATAGACGTAGATGTGTTGCTTTCTCAGCCCAATACTATCTTTCAAACGTATGTTTCACTGCTTGGATAAAACATGGACAAGGAAAGACTATGGGGGAAAGGCCATAGCTCAGTGGTAGAGTACATGACTTTGCATGCAAAAGATGCCAGGTTCAAGACCTGTTCTCTCCAGGTTAGGCTGGGAAATACTGCTGCCTGAGACCCAGAAGAAACCTAACTTGGCTTGACCTTGTGGAAGGCAGCTCCCTACGTTTCCAACATGGTGTTTGAATCTAGTCTGCATAAGCACTGATCCAGCCAGGCAAAAGAACTCGGGGAGAGGCTGGAGCAGCGTCAGTGAGCTCTGTGGCTGTCATGAGCTGGTTGGGCACAGAGGGATGGTGGGAGGAATCAGCTGGGAAACCACCAAGGGAAGAAAGCTCAGAGCCCGAGGAGTGGTGGTAGGACAACAATGAGTGGTCACTGGGAGAAGAGGGAGAAGACTGGGAAGATGATCAAGATCAAGCAACAGAGGAACTGGTCTGCTGTCGACTGGACGACTCAACAAGCAATCTTTCCGAGACTGTTCTCCAAATACTCACCGCCCTGAGAACATGCTTGCATTGACTTAAAAAAAAAATACTTACTTAATCTCTCTTTGCTTTAGGAGAAGGGGGACCATTTAAAACATTTCCAGAACCTCATAGCTGAAGAGCAAACATTTGACTTTTCCGCTCCATATGCACTGGAGGTTATCTTGCTGACAGCTTCCTTGGGAGATCTGGTATTTAATTTCCTGGAGAAAGGTTTCTGCTGGGAACTGGCAGGTTTTCATTGTTCTCCATGAGTCTTTAAAACTTCTTTTTTTAAAACAACAGCACACTGCTAGAGTTCTCTCCTTGGTAATGGCACTTCCCTAGCCCATATTCACAATCAGACTCAACATAATGACAAAGGACTACTATGGCAATTAATCATAAATGCGTAGGCTACCTAGCGTGTGTGCACTCATGTGTGTTCAAGGCCAAAGTGGGAGGGGCAATGAGTGTGAATTCTATCTCCGTACAGTAGGCTAGTTTCTACACGCACTCTCTCCCCTCCATCCAGTCAAGCATGAATCATTAGCAGAGTTCAAGGAAACATTTCAGCCAGGCAAGAACACTCAGGGTGTGAAGCAGGGCCGGCAAGAGGAAATTATGAGGCCTGGAGGGCTGCATGTGGTCCCTGGGCCTGAGGTTCCCCATCCCTGCCCTACCCACTTTCCAACATCCACAGGTGTCATACAAAACAGCTGACACAACAACCAATAGCTTCCTCCATAATGGTGAAAGTCAAACAACTTCCGCCACTTGCTCACAGACACAATCCATACCCAGAGTGCTCTTCTTCACACTTGGTCATGTTCTGCTTGGAAGCAATTTGAACACTTTTTAAAACATCCGTTAAAGCTCTGATGAAACCCACAGTAGTTTTGCAGACCTTTTGACTTGCTGTCTTCTTCTCTTTATTACACTAAGGTCTAAAGAGCGTCCTGCGGCTTTGCTTTCCCTGTGACCAAGGCCTCTGGCATTTACAGTGCACAATCAATCATGTCAGCAGCCAGTGTTTGCATAAAAGGAAGAAATACTGCTTTCTGGAACAGGGAAAGCCTGTGAAAGTTACGTTATGGTTTGTGATCATTTCTAGTGAGCCACAATATTGGGCCGGCCAGCAGTTTGAAAGGAAAGCACAGCTCTATGCTATCAGCTAGAATGGTGTCTGATAAGGATTTGTCAACATTTTAGGAGGCATTTTTTGCTGACCATCTGCCCAGGCTTATGTATATTTATGCAGAAGAAAGTTCCATGTGAATGGGAAGGATTCACAGCTCACAACAATGCTAAAAACCCAAGCGAACAGCTCACAACTCAAAACAGTAAAAAGAAATGAGAAAGTTTGTTTCAGTGAATTTGTATTCTCTTTTTCTGTAGATTGTATTCAAAACACATATACTGGAGGCCACCATTCAGTGGTACAGCACATGCTGTGCAAGCAGAAGATCCTGGGTTCAATTCCTGAAAAATGTGATGTACAGGGATGGAATTTCCTGCATATCTCAATGTTGAGCTGAAACACACACAGATTTCCACCCCACCCTCCAATTCCTGTCTCACTCCCTAATGTTGACAAGGAAGTCCCCCGCACCCATTTCTGCTAATAACATTATATGCATTATTATATGCATTATTAGCCATAACATGTGATATGCATATACACTCCTGTTTCATAAAGCAACCAGCACATAAAAAGATATACAACATTGCATATAACAGTACAGTGGTACCTCTGGTTACGAACTTAATTCGTTCCAGAGGTCCGTACTTAACCTGAAACCGTTCTTAACCTGAGGTACCACTTTAGCTAATGGGGCCTCCCACTGCCGCCGGTGCACGATTTCTGCTCTCATCTTAGGCCAAAGTTCTTAACCCGAGGTACTATTTCTGGGTTTGCAGAGTCTGTAACCTGAAATCTTTGTAACCTGAGGTGTTTGAAACCCGAGGTACCACTGTATAAAAATAGATATGTATTAATATACTTATAAAATTATTTTGCAGAAATAGAGTTCAGCATGGGGCTTGACCCTTATGTATTATATACTTTTTCACATATGTCTGCATATAATTAGTCATGCTTTTTGAAAAAAATAATATTCTGCCAGTGCAAAAGTGGTGCTGACATAAGTAGGTGCTTGCTATAGGAGGCAGTCTGATGTTAGTGACACTTGATTGGATCAGAACCACCAAAGGCCATGGCTAAATCCATTTAAAACTGAGTCTTCCTCCATCCTTAGTGCCAGAAAAGGCTTCAGTCTAAGTTGCTGGAGAGCTGCTGCCAGTCAAAGTTGATGGTGCCAGAGCCCATCTTGGCTGTGAGTCCTGGAGGACCTGCTCCCTGCCTTGCAGGTGTTTCCCACTTGACCCTGGGGCCCTGACTGACTCCAGCTGCAAAAGCTTAGGCTGTGGAACAGACTCTTGGCCTGGGTTGTTATTTGGGGATTGTTGCTGCTGTTGCTGCTATTGTGTTTTTGTATCTTTATTTTAGATCTTCTTGCGATTTATGTGGAAATTGTTCAGTTTGGTTGTGTGTTTTAATTGTTTTATTTATTGCTTATTACTACTTTTGTCACGTATTTTTTTCATGTCGTAAGCCACCTTGAGCATGTTTTGAACTGTGGAAAAGCAGCATACAAAAATATATATGTATGTATGAACAAAAAGTCACATCTGTTATAAGGCAGATTTCTGTGTTCCTATTTACAACTATTTATAACTCACAACAGGTATAAGCATGGCAAAAAGCCATAAACATCCAAAGCAACAAAGTATCACAATTAAAGCGTATATAATAGTACTCATAGAAACAACATTTATAAAACTGAATGATTAAATGCGGCAACAATTAAAGAGCCAAAACACCCTGCTGAAATAGACGCGTCTTCGGTGCCTGTCTAAATGGAAGAAGAGAAGAATCTGAAATGTGCCTTCAGTCCAGCAACTGTTCCAATATGGAAGAGTAAGATAAAAGGAGCATATAATTAACTGAAATACTTATAACAACAGCATACCTGCTGGGAGCTCACTTGCTAGGCATTTGCTTGGGCTTTGAAAAATGTTCTAAATGAGGTGATTCCCTCATCACCTCCTCTGGACAGTCTTCTAGATTAGGGAAAATGGTGCTTTGAAAAATGCTGTATTAGAAAAAAGGCATGTACAAAATATATTTTGCTAGGCTAAAACTCCCATCATCCCTCATCCCTTGTGCTAGTCCAGGTGGATGGGAGTTGGAGTTCCACATCCGCAGGGCCAGAGGTTCCCTATCCCTGTTATACCCACTTTCCCCTTACTTCTGAGTAGACACATATAGGGATGCACTGAACGCTTGAGGGGGAAGAAACTGTGCAGGGAGAATTAGGTATTCAAATGGCAAAGGAAAGGGCAGCACCTTTCTACCTTTCTGCTTGCATTGCTTTTAACCTCTCCTTTCAAAGGGATCTTATTTAAGCAATTTTCAGTGAAAGGGCAGCATCGCTGAATAGATCAAGCAGGAAGATAAACCAACACAAAGACAAATGCATTCTCCTTCCTTCTTCTGCTATTAAACTGCCAGCACCCCAGAGAACATTATGTTGCATTTTCTCTCTCCCCTCTCGATTACATCGCCTCTAAACGTCAAAATGCTTTTTTAAACAACTGCTGGGTGGGTGGCCTGTTGAAGCCTGTTGAGGTTTCACTGCCAATCTTCCTATACGGTTGAGTTAAACAGCTAACCCATAATCTTCTCTGTGAGAAGATAAAAGGAAGCCTCAGGTTGTCCTCTCATCATTCTGAAGCCCTCAGGGCTAGGACCACTTCTGTTTTGATTGCCTTGTGACTGAGCTTCAGGCTCTCTCTGGCCTACAGGAAGCAGCTGCACACCCAGGTTTCGTGCTCCCTTAAGCATGCAAGTGTCAGGCAGGCAGCTGGGAGGCAACAAAAACAAGGTTGCATTTTCTCGGGGTCATGGGTTTGAGCCCCACATAAGGCAGAAGATTCCTGAATTGCAGGGGGTTGGACTAGATGACCCTGGTGGTCCCTCCCAACTCTACAATTCTATGATTCTGTGGGTTCAGGGTTGGGGAAATTTATTCAGCCCAAGGGGCAAATTCCCTCATGAACAACTTTCCAGGGGCCAATGCCAGTGATGGGCAAGGCCAAAGGACAAAGTGTGTGCAGGGCAACTGAGGCGACTCTGATCTCTGTACAATAGGCTACATTCCAGCCATGCAAAACCCAGAAATTTACATATACACGTTCACACAAACATACCCACATCAAGGTAAGCAAGAGGAATTATCACAATTCAAGGACCTTTTCTAGCCAGGCCAAAGCACCAGAGAAGCAGGGCTGGTGAGGCGTGTAGCTTGGAGACACAAGGCCAAACAGAGAAACCTTTGGAGGGTTGCATTTGGGCCCCAGATTAGATTTCTCCCCTTGCTTTATTTCCATAGGACACAGATGGCTGTATGTCCGACTTTGCAAGGCCAGCCAATAGTAACTAGTAGTAATAATAATACTAAGAACTGAATACGCTCTCTTTGAAGGGACTTAACAGGTACAATGAAAAGATGAATATTGAAAACTGAAAGTTTCCTACTGGGCTGATAAGTTGCAGTAGTTATTTAAATTGTGGGGTATCTTTATTTTGTCAATTGGCTTGTTAGAACAAGGAAGGGAGAGGAAGCAGGAATGGATTATTTCTGGAGAGAAAGGTCTGTGGGCTGACTGGTTACCTTGAAAACCCTGTGTCAAGGATGAGATTGGATGCAAACTGCATCTGAATTCTGACTGGGGAAATGCAGCTGGTAAGTGAGTAAGGAAAGGCACCCTGCATATATATTTAGAGTTACTTTAGCTTGCATAGTCCAGGACATGAGCTTTGGTTTTGAAAACAGACTCCTGTTCGGAGACCTGGTAAATCTGAACTGGACACTGGAAGGGGTGGGACAGTCTGTCTATTAAAAGATGAGAAAGGTGGTGGGGAGTATAACCCCCATTCTGGGTATTTATGTTGTGTGGCAAGTCCCCTCCCCCATGTGAAATGAAGACACTGGACACATTATTTAAAGTTAATGGGCATTTAACGTTAATGGGCATAAATGGGCATAAAAAGGCCACAACTTTATTGATTACAGAATTGAAAGGTATTGGCCTTAGGCATTGGCTCCTGTCGACTACCTGGCATGGAGACCGGGAAGGGTTATCCACAAGCCGTGGGAGTCCTGTTGAAGTACGCCAACTAGGATCCCATGGGTGTCACCGCTCGGAGGCGTGCCGGAGGCCCTTACCTCCCTAGGTTTCGGACAAGGCAACGCCCCCCGGAGTCCTCTACCGGACTACCCTTTTCCTTGGGGGAAGGTGATGGCGCTTCCTTCCCCCCATTCATTTGCATAACAATTAACCCCTGCCAATGCCGCCACTTCTGGCAGTTTAACAGATGCACTGAAGTGCTCCTTCCAGGTGAGGCTTCTGCATCAGTGGGGTAGCTATAAGTAAGATTCCTACATGGTTGAAAAATTATTATCCTTTGGATAACTAAAAGGTCTGTTTTCTTAAGTTTTACAAGAGCTTAGACGCAGATAATGTCAGTACTGTATTTGCTTTACAAAACATAACTGAGATAAGAAATTCAATCTCACCGTATCATATGAAACTTGGAATTCTTTATGTGTACCAGGGACAAGCAATGTAATAAGTATAAATCTGAAGGGGAGTTTCTATAAAATAATTCAAAGGAGGTATTATACAACAGTCAAGTGGTTAAAAAAATGTTTCCTAAAATATGGGAGAGATAATGAACAAGCCACAGCTCTAAAAGTACTATGTTTATATATGGTGGGACTATAGTCTGATTAAAGAATTTTGGGGGAAAGATTAATCAAATTATTAAAGAAGTTATGGGAGCTGAACTAGAAACAAATCCCATCACAATGCTTTCGGGACAGGTAAAGTACCAAATAAGAAGAGACATGAATATTTTGGGATGACACATGTTAAGAACAGGAAGACCAATATGTTCCAACCACTGATCAATGAAAGTGGAATATTTTGGTGATTAAAAATTATGAGGTATAAAAGCTGTGGGAAGAACCCAGTCAGTATGAGCTTTTCAGCAACTTGGATATTGCTTATTTTGTATCGGAACAAATTTAGATCTGATGGAACAGTGCTCTTCAATATATCAAGTATGAAATAATGTGCTTAAGCTATTGAATGTGAGCTATTGAAATCAAACTATTTTTTTAATGAACAATCTTAGCACTGTGCACCTCTCAACTGATGTCAAAATGGCTATTATCTCTACAGTAATTTGATTCTCTGTTGATCTTCCCTAGAAACATGTTTCCCTTCATGTACTCATGGAATATTTTGCAGGGTTTCCACAAGAGACCATGGCTATGTAGGAACCGTAGGAGCCAGCAGAATCAGAACGTTAAGTTTCCTCTGGGTAGCACACATATCACAATGAAGGTATAAGGGGCAGGAATAAGAACAATACTACAGTGGTGCTTCAGGTTACATACGCTTCAGGTTACAGACTCCGCTAACCCAGAAATAGTGCTTCAGGTTAAGAACTTTGCTTCAGGATGAGAACAGAAATTGTGCTCTGGCGGCACGGTGGCAGCAGGAGGCCCCATTAGCTAAAGTGGTGCTTCAGGTTAAGAACAGTTTCAGGTTAAGTACGGACCTCTGGAATGAATTAAGTACTTAACCTGAGGTACCACTGTACAGTACCACCTCTCTCTCTTATGCAATATATTATGTTTTGCCTCATGCACAGGATAAAAAAAGAAGCGCAGGAAAGGTAGCTGCCAGCAAGGTCTTTACATTTAATTAGGAGTAATCTGTCTCTGTTTCTATTATCCCCTTCACTGCCACCCCTTCTGGCAAACTATGCCAGGAACATTATTGTCAGAGCCACCCGTCTGGTCCCAGCTCACAAGAGACCCAACTCCAATCCGGTTTATTTACAGAAAGTCTTTATTGAAGATCATGGTTGCGTTTACACTCCAACTTTGTGACTCTACGTCTGTACCGTTAGATCGCTGAAGTACCCTCTGAATCTGTCCCGCCTCTGCACCAATTTAAGAGGCTTGTGCTGGACCACCTCTTCCTCTCCTTCCTTTTCCGCAGGGTCTTTCTGCCCCCCTGGGTTCCCCCTCGCCGGGACTCGCCTGAGGCTGAATCCTCTGACGCCTCCGCCCCCCTCCTTCTCGCTTTGGGGCCGGGCTCCTCCCCAGGGCTCTCCTCACTTCCGCGCGCCTCTACCTTTGAACTTGGCGCGCGTACGTTGCTTCTGACCTTTCTCTCGACCGCTACACTGCTCCCGGTGCTACTCTCCACCCCTTCCGGCTGAGCGTCCTGCTCCGATCTTCTCCCCCTGTCTCCTTCACGCTCTGCTCCCTCTGACACCCTGGTAACTCCACCCCCTTCACTCCGTTCCGGCTGAGAAGCTGGCTCCTGTGTCCTACTCCTACTGAGGCTTCTCCCTTCGCCCCCCTGTTCCTCCCTGCTTCCCCCTTGGCCCCCCTTTGGTCTGACCAGGGGGGCTCCCTTCTGGGAGTCTTCTGACTCACTGGACAAACTCATGGACGACCTTTGGTCATCGTCATCCTCCTCCTCATCTCTCTGGGATTCTTCCCCCTCGCTCTCTGTCTCCTCCCCCATCTGCTCTTCTCTCCCTGAAACCCTGACAATTATATTTAAAGAAATCAGCTTCTCAGTAAATGGAAGCACATATAAATTAATGTTAGATAAACCTCTGCCTTGTTACTTCTCTGGTAATGACCCCCAATAAATAAAAATGTGATCTAGAGCATTGTTAACATGAGAAGGCCAAGTGATAAACTGGCCTGCTTTGTGCGACCAAGGATTTTTTAACATAGAAATTTGGTTTCCTCTGGAATAACTCTAGCATGCAACTAATGTATGTATTGTCTGTTTCAAAATATGTACATGTAACAAGAATCTGGCTCCTAGCACGGTGTCACCTTACATATATACAAAACAAAATTGACACGTGTACAGTTGTCACAGACAGAAGTGAATGCTGGGAGTACAGAGAGTTTTTCTGCATGGAAGGGTTATCTATGTAAAAGATAATTTCCTGTACTGCAGCTCATAGGGACAAATGATTACCTGCACTTTTAAGAATCTGCCCAGGCATGAAGACCTTGCTCATGTGCCCACCTATGTGGTCAAACTGATTGGCAGGTTCAAGGAAGAGACTTTTTTGTGATGGCTCCCAAAATGTCTAACACCCTCGTCTCAGAAGAGGGTATAATATTTAAAGAGCTTTTAAAAATACACTTTTTTGTTAAATAAGTCCTTCCCCAACCTGGTTTTTAGCTTACCTTTTTAATAACTGTTTTTAGATTACCTTTTTCATAGCTGTTAATGTGCTGCCTTTGTTTGCATCTATTTGGTTTTTATGACATTGTGAATCACCTTGGGTGCCCAAAGGTAGCATATGTATAATTTTATGATTTTTAAAAACTGTTTTAAAGGCTGCAATCTTAAAAAAAAAAATACTGGGGAATAAGCTCTACTGAACACAATGGGACTTGCTTCTGAGTAAACATGCCATGCATAGGACGAAGCTTTAAGCATATATTTAATTTAGTGTCCTGTTGCTTTCTAAACTCTGGATGTTGAAAGGAAGCAAGGATCCGTTTTGCCAAAAGCAAGCACACACGAAAGCTGTACAGCAAAAAAAAAAAGATTTAGCTCCTCACAATGAAAAGCATCTTGAATACAGATGGCAAAGAAGATTATAAATTCACCTTGGACTAGGCAAGGTGGGTAGTGTGTTCAAAAGCTGGCTGTCACTGGCTGGGGGTCTGCTTGTTGGCCTGTGTGCGAAAGTTCAGTTGCTCTCAGCCCTTTTCTGAATAATGGGCAGCTGTCTCCTTGCCACGACATGGCTTTTACGTTCTGGGTCAGCAGTGAAAGGAAGAGCTGCATCATAGCACACAGGTACTAGAAGGACAGGATAGAAATCTCTATATAAATAAAAACAGAGAGAGTGCTTAAACCTCCAGTCTGTTCCTCCAACTCCTAGATGGATGGAGGGCAGGGCCGGATTTAGGTTTGATGAGGCCCTAAGCTACTGAAGGTAATGAAGCCCTTTATAAGTCCAGCTGTCCTTTGTCAATAACAAATTGTTGCTGTTTTTTTGTGTTGAATATATCCAATATGGTAATTTATGGACCTAATAGGTATCTAAAGTCATTTGCACATGCAGAATGTAGGCACCCTATATATAGAAATGAGCAAACCAGTGATATTTTAGGGAGCAGGCTAGCAGGCAGGGCCCATTACTTGCATCATAGGAGCCTACACAACACTAAACACTGTTGCTGTATGTAGGTTTTATTTTATTTGTGTTTTATATTTTGGAAATGTACATCCAGTTTTTTTCTTTAAATTTTTTTGGGGCCCCCAAGAGAGTGGGGCCCTAAGCTATAGCTTGTTTAGCTTATACGGATATCCAGTACTGATGGAGGGCAGCTATGGAACTGCTTCCAAGTGTTTTGCTGGACTTTTTAAAAAAAAATCACATACCATACTTTTAATATAGGTTCATGCATTCTTATAATGCACACAGTAACACACAAATCGTACTTGCTCAATGCAGTTTGGCACCTCTTCACAAACTGATACTAATTATGTGGTGATGATGATTGGAATAAAGAATGACACTTAACAACAAGTCCCCTGGCAATTTCAAGTGTTTTGTTTATCTTTAGAATACTCAGTGTCTGGTGCCTAATGCTTTTTTAGGTTCAGTGCCTCATTTGGTGTAACAGCAGTTAGTTGCCTTTTTTCCATGGAGTCAGAAAAATAAAGGCAAGTAATGACATGGTCTTGTCACTCCCCTGGGCACCAGAACGTATCACGGCTGTTGTAAGGGAATTTTAAAAATAGCTTCTCTGGACTTTGTTGAAACCGTTGTTTTGTTTTGCAAAGCTTTGCCAAGAGACTTGCATTATGGTCATGTTAGATGCAGCAAAACCATCAAAGAGTCTTGTGGCACTTTAAAAGACTGTAACAAATTTATTACGGCACAAGTTTTTGTGAGCTATAGTCGGTGCAAGAAGCAGTGAGTTCAGAGGGAAATTGAATGCAAAAAAAGTAGAGGAGATGGTGGCATTTACATTACAGCTCAGCGGTGATCATCAGCCAAGCAGCGCTGGGGATTAACACAAAAACCTTGGCTTTGGCCCACACTGTTTTTGTATGGCTACCATTAAACTTTAAAGTAGTTGTCCCTGTTGATAACTCTCTGCATTGCATATCTTTATTATTTCACTGCTTACAATCCCACCCTAACACCATCTGCACGTATATGGCCCTTCAGGTCTCTTCATCTGGCCCTCAGGCCTTTCCCCAGGCCATATCGCCTCCCAAGTCCATCTTCACACACTCCTTGACTGTTTCCCCTCCTCCAGTGGAATGTGCCCTTGAACTCTGATGATAACTTTGGCTTAGGCTCACACGCCCCTGTCTATCCTCTATGTAGAAAAGAGCCTATTGTACAGAGGTAAAATTATTTTCTCTGTCCACATTTGCCTCTGGCCCTGCCCACCCCTGACACTTGGCCCTGGGAAAACTGCCTAGAAGGGAATGTGCTCCTCAGACTGAAAAAGGTTCCTCACACCTTTATTGTGTATCTGATGAAGTTGACTTTAATCCCACGAAAGCTTATGGCACAATCAATGTGTTAAGAGCCTTGTGGTACTTGAAAATCTCTGTTGTATTGTGTTTGATACATCACTGATTAATTGGGCAATTAAAAAGTAACACAGATAATGGAAGGTGTTAATTAACCTTCCTTGTTTTAACATACAGATAAAGATCAATGGAAGAACACTTTCTGCATCCAGAAATATACAGCAGGCAGTGAAAAGGCTAAGATTCAAATGAAACATAACAGGATTGGAGACAGAGATGCCCTTCGGTGAGTGGAAGACCTTTTCCTCATGCATCCCTCATGTATTCTGACTTTACCTTCGTGTGCGGAGAAAAAGAGAACTGAAATTCAGAGGCGCTTCTGTTTGCAAAAGGCTCTCAAGATCCTTAAGCTAGTTTAAGGTCTGTACAATATTTTGCATAATAATGAAGATGCTGTGGAACAATGCCACTGGGAAGATTTTTCCCACTGGTGTAGCTCTGGTGTCACATCCACCATGTACATTTAAAGCACTCTTTTAACACATTAACCATGATGGCTTCCCCCAAATAATCCTGAGGACTATAGTTTAAGAGTCTCCTAACAACTCCCATCAATAAATGACAGCTCCTAGGATTCTTTGGGGGAAGCAGTGAATATTAAAATGGTTTAAGTGTACTTTGCATCTGCCGTGTCGTATCTGCTAAGCAGAGCAAAACCATGATCCGGTCAGTGCAAGGATTTCCCCTTGCTCAACAGGTCTCCCCCTCCGTCCCCCGCCTGTGCACATCTTAAATCTGTTCTAGGGATTTCAACTTTCCTCAACCCTTTAAGAGGAGATTTGGACAAGATGATCCTTGGGGTCCCTTCCAACTCTAAGATTCCACACTTTGGGTAGGTTGCAGGTTGAACACTGGGGTAAGGAAGTATTGTTGTACAAAAGGAAATCAGGAGCTTCATACGTTCAAGCAGAAAGAAAACAATTGTCTAGCTGGCTGGAGTCGTAGGGCTTCTAGCAATGCAGAAGGCTTGAGTCCTGGCCCCACAATTTTCACTTGTGTGAAAATATCCAGGAACTTGTCTGGATTGAATAATACCCAGACTTCCACATATTTCTATCACTGTTGTCACATTCCGCCTTCTTTGTTTCCTCTTCTTCACGGCTTCTCAGACATTTGACATGTACGTTTGTGTCCTGCTCAGAAACCTTTAAAGACTTCCAACCCGCTCCCCTCCCAAGCGTATCATGCTCAGCACCACGGAGATAGGATAGTTGTTGTGTGAAAATAGCTTCCTTTCCATGGAGCAGTCAATCAATTAAGAAATCATTTTATTTGCATGCTGCCTTTCCAAGGCTGAAACCATGCTAAAGACGGCTTACGATATATAAAAAACCTTAACTGCAAACATAACAAATGTAGTCATAAACAAAACATCAAAAAATACAGAACCAAATGAACAATTTCCACGTAGATCATAAGATCCAAAATACAAAATACAAAAACAAAACAAAACAAAACAAAGCACAGCTGCAACAAAACCCCCTAATACCCCAGCCCAATATTCTCTTTAGAAGCCTCAGCTTTTGCAGCTGGAGTCAGCCAGGTGGGGAAAGGCCTGCAAGGCAGGGAGCAGGTCTTCCAGAACTCACAGACAAGATGGCCCAGTGATGGAATAGTGATTCCAAGAGTCATCTCCTCACTTTGCTCACAGAGCGCACTGCAGTAGCTCCACTGAAGTTCCTTTCACTGTGGTTTTAAGAGCAGCAAATGCTTCTCCCCCCTTTTCACTTCTCTGATGAAAACCAGGCATGCCCTCCACACAGACAGCTCTAAAGAACACACATTTTGTTCCATTCCCCATTGCTGAAGTGGTCAGCTAAGCAGTTACTCCCTCTCCGCTGGCCCATTGCCATAGAGAACATATGTATTTATCTAATCGCGCAGAGATAAGCAAATCCGTGCACATAATATTCCAAGCAACCGGTGGAAAGACAAAGCCAAATGCTAGGCTTACCTTGAGAACAAATTAATGGTTGCTGGAAATTCTTGAATCCTCTTATGGGGGTAAAAATGAGATCAATCAAAATCATGCAAGCTATTTAAAAACTTAATTAAGAACGCTTTGTAGGAAATGTAGGAACAGACTGAAAAATTTTCATCCTGCTAAAATAGACAATAATATCAAGCTTCTTCCCCTAACAATTGTTGTTTTCTAGAGTTGTTAAAAAGTAAATTTCAAAAAGCTGCTCCCACTGCTTTTTCCATCACGCTGCCATACATCCGGGTTTTCCCTGACATTTTGCAAAATTCCCCCCCAACAACAGCCACGTTCACCACCCACAGAGGTGCTAAAAACCGTCACAAGATGTCTCCCTAGTTGGTTTGTGGGTCGCCCCTGGTTCTGGTGCAGGTCAAATAAATACGCCCCCACTTCCCTTGTTCTATTAGATATTGGCATGTGGCTAGGGCCCTTAGACCTGGCTGGACAGCTTAAAGCCTGCTGCCACTACACAGGAGACGAATCAAAGAAAAGGAAATATGAATTGGCCCCGCCCCATAACTTTAACCAATTGCGGCTAGGAGTGGCTAGGAGTGGCTAGGAGCTAGGTGGAGTCATAGTTCTAAAAAAACAAAGTAGACTCTCTCACACACTGGCTAGCTTTCGTTTTGAGAAAAGTTCATTTTGGGTTTCTCAGAAGTACGTAAAGGCAAGAAGCAGGAGGGGAAAGCGCTAGCCTACACTGGTGCCCACCTGAGAGGTGCTGGAACTGCGCTCTGGAGCACTGGGTATATATGACATATCCGGAATAATGTTTTCTTTAGTGACAAAAGGTGTTTCAGTATTGCAAAAATAAATATCTTAATGCTTGGGGGAACAAAACTGCAAACCAATCATTTTCTCCTAAGTATAAAATGTAAAGTAACGGAATAGCTCCCTATTAATATTATAAACAAACACATGTTTACATTGCTAAGAAGTTAAACAAATGTCTCCCAGAAGGTATGCACTTGGTATGTTGATATTCCCAGACTATTCGTTACTATTTTGGAGGTTGTTTTATAATAAGCAAACGGCTTGATGCAAAGTAGTAAATCATAAGACAAGGATTATGAAAATATTATCTAAATTAGCATTCCACCAACAGTCAAAATGTGGGAATTTCACTGTGCTGAAATATGTGACTGCACTCTCAACTCCAAATGTGTTGCACACAAAAATAAAATGTTAATCTTAAATTCTGGTAGCTACAGGGAATGTGGGGAGGAGGTAATCCCTTAACACATTTGTGCTTTTGAGGAATCAGAAATAATACAGCTCAAATAATACAGCTGCTACAATGCCAGGGCAAGAGATGCACCAACTCAATAGCTTTAACCAGTTGTTGACTTTATGTTGCAGAAGATAAGAAGCAGTAGCCATATTTCATATTTTGAGACATACTGGGTTAAACGACAGGATTGGGATAAAGGTCAACATATTTTAGGTCAAGTGCAAAAGCAACTATCCATGTGCTTTTTGAATACATATTTTTAACGAAGCAATTTTCAAATTCAGTTAGCGCATTTGCAAAATGATATACTGCGGTCATAAATCAAACATATTTATCTGGCTCTGTGACTGTGGAAAATAACACAACACACATTTTTTAGGTCTGAAAGCATAAAGGCCTTTGGGTTAGTATTCAGACAGAAGTCAAGACATTCACTTAAAATGGCCCTCTATTCCATTACTGTATTCTATTTTCTTGCATTTTTTGTAAGTTTTATAAATTAATCAACAAAGTATTTCAAGCCTTGTTTCTATAATTTGTATCCCCGTAATTGGTACAAAAAGTCAATCTTTTTATGAACTCATCATACTGAAAATTACATTTTTCGAGTAAACTTAATCAGTTAGATTTTTGCTTTGGAAACAGGAAGCTTGGGTGATCCCACACAGAGGCATGCTTAGATTTTAGTGTTTGACATTCAACGACCACTGACAGCTAGTCTACTTAAAACAAAAACAAGCCCACTTAATGATCACATCCTGTTCCAATCTGAATAGCAGACAGTGGGATTTACTGGCTTAAAGGTAGCCTATTGGCTCTATTCTTAGAAGATGTCATTAGCACAACTTTAGAGAGCCCTAATATTGACTAGTGTAGATGCTTCTCCAGTAGTATTTACTGCAGGGTTAAAATCAATGCTGAAGTATTGCCTTTAGGAGCCAAAAGGTAGCTGCCTCTTGGTATTCCCTTTCTATTTAATTGAAGTGAAAGGAGCACACAATTATTCTCTTGCAGATCTCCTAACTCTTTATATATGCACAGATGGCAATATTTTTCTGCTTTAAACTCCTTTAATTCATAGGCAGGTATACTCCAAAATAATAAGTCCCACTCTATGTGCAGGCCTTCTCAGAAGCAAGTCCCACTCTAAAGTGAAAGAATGATTAAGACTGGAGCATCAGTTTGCTTATAATTGGGGCCTTAGGGGGCCCTTTTTATTTTGAAAAAATTTCTAGCAACTGCTGTAAATGAAACTCTTGCTAACCAATTGCCAAAAGGCTTTGCACATTAGTTTTTCAGCCTTACAAAGTATGTAAATGAGATTTTAGCTGACGGTTTTGAGCTAATCTGTCAGATTAGTCGCTGCCTGTGCTACTGGGGTAAACAGAGCAGGGAAGTGGTGGCATCATTTTCTATGTCATGTGTGTATGATGTACGGATTTGTGCTGGAGGTGTCCCCCCATTATCACAAGTTTATTGGCTCCTTCCGTGCATGTGTGGAATCCTGCTTGCCACTGTGAGAACAGAATGCTGGGCAAGATGAGTCATTATTATGCACAATGACCCATTATAAATACATTAAATTTAAAAGGCATTCCCTATTTTTATTTAATTGTCTTCTCTCTTATGCAAATAGGACGACATTTACATAATATATTTTACACAGTATTTCTGCAAGTATAATATCACTTTGGAGTCCTTTCCCTTCTAATTCCAAATTTTGTCCCAGTTCTCTGTATGGTAGCATGCTAGTGAAGGAAGGTGAGGACAGGTGACCCCACCTAGGCCCGAAGTCACCCCCCCCAAAAAAAGCAGGTTCAAAGCTTCTCAAAATCATTTTCTCAGCAGCTAAGCATCTGCTCATTTGCTCTGCTGTTGCAAGGCAAAACCGTTGCTTTTATCAGCACGAGAAGGCTTCAAAAAGCTAATGAATAGACTCTGTCAGAGCAGGCCTGAGAACTGAATCTTATCTCATTTGGTTGCAACATGGACATGCTGAACCACCAGGGCTCCTCAACTCCTTGGCTCTCACCCCCCTTTCCTGGGGAGGGCGCCAAGAGTCCAAAAGAGTCCCAAGACAGGGGAGCTTTCTGTTCATGCTCAGAGGAACTCATGGGCAGGACTCCTGAGGAAGGAGAAAGGGGAGGGAATTGGAAGGGGAATATATACACTCTGCAAATGACTGTGAACTCCTGCATGCTTTTTGTGAACTATCACACTTGCTCCTTCTACCAGTTCATGGATGGTAGAAATAAAGCCTTTTCTCCGAAACCATTCCTTGAGTGTCTGTTGACTCCCACTTCCCTTTCCCGGGGGCAAAGCCTCATAAGGCTACACTAGTTACTATACTTTGGTACTTATAAAATGTATAAAGTGATCTCTATGAAGAGTCTTCCTTCAGACGTAGACGATATTGACATTATAGGGTTGTTTCATCTTCTCCCTAGTAAACAATTCTTTACTTGTCTACAAAAATATTATCATTTTCTTTTTAAATGAAGAACCAAATCTTGATCACATTATTTCTCCAGAACTCCTGTTAACAGAATATTCATTTATTGCCAGTGCAAATGTATACTCACAATTTTTCTGACTGGGGTGCATTAGGGATCATTTTATTTCATATTTTAATTTTAGCTATTTATATTTTATATTTATATTTAAAGGGATGGTTTTATTGGGTGTTGTAATTCTTAATGTGTATATTTTAAGACTTGTGTGATTGGTTTTAGTTTAGAAGCCTATGTTGGGATTAAGTGGTATATAATAAACAATAATAAGATGAGAATTAGGTTGAAATATAAGGTTTCTTACACCAATGACTGCAGATCCGCCACTACTGAAAATACAGAAGTGTGTTTGCATGAGGTATAAACAGATAAGTCGAGACCTCCAGATTCCCAGAGATTATCCTTGTACTTTTCACCTCTATGTTGATTTCCCTATCCTTCAAAATTTAGACTGATACATCTTAGGGTGCATCCTGTTTACTTTCTCCTCACACTTTTTCTGGACCTCAAGTCGTGAGGCCATCTTGAATTTATCTTCTGAGAACAAAGAACTATAAAACTCCTTCCTTCCCTTAATGAACATCAACCTTCTAATTTTACATCAGGACTCAGTATGAATCCTTTCTAATTAGAGGTGTGCTCCAATAAAGTTAATGTCCGCAGTTGCACATAAACTCCATATGCTAACAGGCATTTCCAGGTAGAGCTAGAAAAAAAATCCCTAAAACTCTGGAAAGCTGCTTCTGGTCAATGTAGACAACTCAATATAATAACTCAATGTAATATCTAACTCAATATAAAGGCAGCTCCCTATGTTCCTATGTCAGATCTTAACTCCTCTCATTTTACAGACATGGTCTCAAACACTAGGTTGGGCACTGATGCTAAGAGGAGAAGATGGTGAAATGCAAACAGGGGACACAGAAAGGGCTGAACTCCTCAATGCCTTCTTTGCCTCAGTCTTCTCTGATAAAGAAAACAATGCCCGACCTGAAGAATTTGGAGCAAATGATTCAGCAGAGGAAACACAGCCCAGAATAACTAAGGAGATAGTACAAGAATACTTGGCTAGTTTAGATGTATTAAAGTCTCCAGGGCCAGATGAACTGAATCCAAGAGTATTAAAAGAACTGGCAGATGTGATCTCAGAACCACTGGCAGTCATCTTTGAGAATTCCTAGAGAACAGGCGAAGTCCCGGCAGACTGGAGGAGGGCAAATGTTGTCCCTATTTTCAAAAAGGGGAAAAGAGAGGACCCAAATAATTACTGCCCATTCAGTCTGACATCAATACCAGGGAAGATTCTGGAGCAGATCATTAAGCAAACAGTCTGTAAGCCCCTAGAAAATAATGCTGTGATCACCAATAGTCAGCATGGATTTCTGAAAAATAAGTCATGTCAGACTAACCTGATCTCGTTTTTTGACAGAATTACAACCCTGGTAGATGAAGGGAACACAGTGGATGTAGCCTACCTTGATTTCAGCAAGGCATTTGACAAGGTGCCCCATGATATTCTTGTAAAGAAGCTGGTAAAATGCAGTCTTGACTATGCTACCACTCAGTGGATTTGTAACTGGCTGACTGACCGAACCCAAAGGGTGCTCATCAATGGTTCCTCTTCATCCTGGAGAAGAGTGACTAGTGGGGTGCCACTAGGGCCCGGTCTTATTCAACATCTTTATCGACGACTTGGATGATGGACTCAAGGGCATCCTGATCAAATTTGCAGATGACACCAAACTGGGAGGGGTGGCTAACACCCCAGAGGACAGGATCACACTTCAAAACGACCTTGACAGATTAGAGAACTGGGCCAAAACAAACAAGATGAATTTTGACAGGGAGAAGTGTAAAGTATTGCACTCGGACAAAAAAAATGAGAGGCACAAATACAAGATGGGTGACACCTGGCTTGAGAGCAGTACATGTGAAAAGGATCTAGGAGTCTTGGTTGACCACAAACTTGACATGAGCCAACAGTGTGACGCGGCAGCTAAAAAAGCCAATGCAATTCTGGGCTGCATCAATAGGAGTATAGCATCTAGATCAAGGGAAGTAATAGTGCCACTGTATTCTGCTCTGGTCAGACCTCACCTGGAGTACTGTGTCCAGTTCTGGGCACCACAGTTCAAGAAGGACACTGACAAACTGGAACGTGTCTAGAGGAGGGCAACCAAAATGGTCAAGGCCTGGAAACAATGCCGTATGAGGAACGGCTAAGGGAGCTGGGCATGTTTTGCCTGGAGAAGAGGAGGTTAAGGGGTGATATGATAGCCATGTTCAAATATATAAAAGGATGTCACATAGAGGAGGGAGAAAGGTTGTTTTCTGCTGCTCCAGAGAAGCGGACACGGAGCAATGGATCCAAACTACAAGAAAGAAGATTCCACCTAAACATTAGGAAGAACTTCCTGACAGTAAGAGCTGTTCGACAGTGGAATTTGCTGCCAAGGAGTGTGGTGGAGTCTCGTTCTTTGGAGGTCTTTAAGCAGAGGCTTGACAACCATATGTCAGGAGTGCTCTGATGGTGTTTCCTGCTTGGCAGGGGGTTGGACTCGATGGCCCTTGTGGTCTCTTCCAACTCTGTGATTCTATGATTCTAAGTCATTTCCTCCCCATCAACAACAATAAAAGAGGGAGAAATGACAACTTGAGATCAGTTTATTTGTGAGATCACCTTATTCCACATCGGCCCACTTATAGAATCATACCACAAGGGCCAATTAGTCCAACCACCTGCAATGAAAGAATCTTTTGCCCAACATGGGGCTTGAACCAATGACCCTAAGATGAAGAGTCTCATGCTCTACTGACTGAGCTACTAAGGTCCGCTTCCATTTGGAGGCCTAGTACTATTATAGGTGCCACATAATACCCATTCTGCATTTGTAAATCTTTTAGTGTGGCAGCACCTATACTTTAGAACACCCTTCTTACTGATGCCAGGCAGGCACTTTTGCTGTACTCTTTTCTATGCTTGCTTAAAACATTTTTGCCCAGGAAAGTCTATCCACAGATTCAGAAGTTATATGTGTCTTTGTTTTTCATTTTAGCTACTGTCTGCTGCAGTCTGATTGGTCCTAGAACAATAGGATTCAGAATGCAGCAGTCTGATTGGTCCTAGAACAATCCAGCTCCAGGTGGAAGTGAATCCACAACCTGATTGGCCTACAGGAGAATCCCGGAATTAGCCAATCACATGCAGCCCATTGTGTAAATAATGTATATAAAGCAGATATTTTTTTTGGGGGGGGAATTCATTCCTCCTCACCACTATGAGCTGAATGAAGAGCGTGAAATCCACTCTCGACTCCGTATATTTCAGCTACTGTTGATTTCGATCATCTTAAATACCTGTTGTTTTTTAAATGTGTTTAATTTTACATTTTTGTAAACTGCTTCCTATTGGTTTCCGTACAGTCAAGCGGTATATAAATTTTGCTGAAGAAAAAAATAAGGATTGCTCTCGCCACCTTTTGAGCTGGGACCACTGAAAGCCACAAGCATTCTGTGGACTGAAATACAGTGCCCTCCCTGCCCCCCCCCCTTGAGCAAATAGGACTACTCTCATTCTTGAGTGCAGTTAGGCATCATTGGAAGTCAGATAATTCTTCCTGTTTCCTGTAATTGTTTTATTACAGCTTCTTGATTTGCCAATTCCCTCTAATTTTATTATGTTCTGCTTCATAGTTCGAGAGACAAATGAACTACTTCTCATCTTTCACCATATGTGATTAAATTTCTTAGTAATTATGCTGCATTTGTGTTCTGTTAAGTTTACCAAGTTGCATAGCTTGTGACTTACTTTATATTTTCAATATTTTTATTTGATTTCCAGCTTCCCTCCCCTTTCATGTGCGTTCTGTGTAAAAGTTTCTTCAAAGGTTTGTAATTCTTTATTAAAACATTTATCACACCTAAACGAGATAACAGGTTTCTCCTCTTTCTCTGTTTGTGTGTTTTGTTTTGCTGGGGTTTTGTTTTCTGACATCTCTACATGGGTTCTTATGCCGAAGATACAATCTTAGTACAGTTTAGTAAGTGGCTTGTTGCAGTGAAAGCCGCAAGCAAACTTTCAGCTGTGCATTCCATTCTCTTTTCCTTCCTGCCCATCTTTTCTTTGGATCTTGGCCATAGTAACTATGTAAGCCCAAGCCTGTGGTTGTTTCAAAAACCCACTTCTTGAAATGGTTGTAGCCAGGAAAAAGGCCAAATGAGTCAGACTTATTGGCATTTGGAGCTGAAAATGGCTGTTTTTAGCTGCTGTAGTGCAAACAAATAACTGCCTCATGGTGGTTAAGAAAAAAGGATGAACTCCTCTTATTCTTCCACATGTTGGCACAATGTTGCATCCATGCAGAAGATTCAGAGGCTTTAAGATAGGGTGGGCAAACTCTGGCCCACCAAAGAAAGTTGGACAACAGCTCCCATCATTTCCATTCACTGGCATGTAGTGCAACAAAAATCTATTCTAGACCAAGGACTTACATGTTCCCAGCTCTGCCTCAGAGGTCTGAGAGAAAGCATTGTGGGTTAAACCACAGAGCCTAGGACTTGCCGATCAGAAGGTCAGCGGTTCAAATCCCTGAGACGGGGTGAGCTCCCATTGCTCGGTCCCTGCTCCTGCCAACCTAGCAGTTCGAAAGCAAGTCAAAGTGCAAGTAGATAAATAGGTACCACTCCGGTGGGAAGGTAAACGGCATTTCTGTGTGCTGCTCTGGTTCGCCAGAAGCGGCTTAGTCATGCTGGCCACATGACCCAGAAGCTGTATGCCAACTCCCTCGGCCAATAAAGCGAGATGAGCGCCACAACCCCAGTCGGCCACGACTGGACCTAATGGTCAGGGGTCGCTTTACCTTTATCTTTAGCAGCACCAGAGGAACTTGAAATCTCCAAAGCCCTGTGGCTAAATGAGAGTGATCTCAGTGTTACTATTAATGTCATGAGCAATATTTATTGAGTCTGACATAAACATGACCTCTTAGGAGATATATAGGCAACAAACTTATATTGATTTTCTATTTGTTTAACTAGCATGATTTTCCCCAAAGAATCCTTGGAATTATAGTTGAGGATGCTGACAGAGTTACTGTCCATATGGCCAGAGGGAATGACTAGAAATTCATTTTATGTTTGTGGTACTGATGTACCCTCAGAGTTCTCTTTTGTGAGAGATTACATAACACCATAAGTCTTAATCAACCAGCTTTGTGAATATATAATAAACTGATTAATAATGTTTTATTGCTTTGTTGACAACATTAACACATTGGTACTACACTGTCTAAGCTAGTGACGGGGAATGTGTAGCTTTCCAGATGTTGCTCTCATCATTCATGATTCATGTCCATGTTGGCTACAGCATTGGAGATTCAACAATATCTGGAGGACTATGTGTTCCCCACCCCTGGGCTACACTGACTGACAGGGGCTTTCTAGGATTTATTTAGGTGGGACTGGGAGCCTTTCTTCTCAGCCCTATCTGGAGATGCTAAGGTAGAGCAATGGGAAAGTGCATCTGGTTGTTAACCAGAGGTTTGGTGGTTTGAGCTCACCCAGGGATGGCTGTGGGCAGGATTCTTGCATTGTGGGGGTTGGACTAGATGACCGTCAGGATCCCTCCAGTTCTACGATTTGCATGCAAAGCATGTGCTCTACCACAGACCTAAAGGCCTTCCCCACTTGCCTTCATTGGAGTTGTGAGAGGGACCGACAGCTCAATCACATGAACATTTGCTCAAAAGTAGTGGTGAGTTGATTTGTCAGTTCTGGTTTCGCAGAGTTTCTCATTTTTCCACTCTTAAGTTCAGTTATCCACATTTTCACTTTGGTTTGCAATAAAAACAACATTTCAGCACAAATTTACCCTAATAAACACATTTTGGTATGAAATTTCCTCTAATAAGCACATTTTACAAAGCATTTTTCCCTAATATAATTTGTTACTTTCACTGATACAGTATAAGCATTTTTTACTTAGCTTGCAAGGCATATTGCAAAACTGGGAGTGTGGATTTGAAAGCATGTCTGTGTATTTCAGTTCATATATTTTTTCAGAAAGTGTGAATTAGGTAGGCTCTCCTATAACTGCAAACTGAATCCCCCCCCATCCATATTCAGAAGTAGCCCCATTTGTTTCAGTGGCACTTTCCCCCAAGAAAGCATATAAAGAACTTTACTCCTGCTTGTACTGTTTTTCCAGATGCCGAGTGAGGCTTAATAAAAACAGTATAATATCCATATTTTGCCTAAGGAAAAACAGCAAGATTGTCGTTCCAAAGCTCTACCTGGTCACTCGGTCTCCCAATTAGCAACCATCACTAAATAGAGCAAAGGCACAATTAGAGAGGCTCCCCCCCACCTTCCTCCCCTCCCGACAGCTTAACCAAAGCTGCTGCTACTTTAAAATGAAAGCTCGTTTTATTCTGCTGAGGTTTCATCATTTGATTGTGTGCAATTAGCTAATGTAAATGGCTCAGCCACCAGCAACAGTGCAACTGCTCCCTCGCCAACTTCAACTATCTCTGGAAACAGTCAAAAGAACAGCAGAACCAATCTTGTCAAAGGGCAGAGGGAGGAAAACAAGACTGTCAGCAACAAGTGAGGCGGCCATGTTTTTTGTTATTAAAAAAAAATATGGCCCTGCTTCTGGGCCTTTTCACAGCAGTCTGACATTTATGTACTATTCATTAATTTACATCTACTTACTATAAATATGCTTGCATTGCTTTTTAATTATATTCTCAGAACAACTGACTAAAAGAATAAAAGAAATCAAATGTAAATATTGATGAAGAGGAGAGAGGGAAGCTAAAAGCAGCACCATTACAGATGCAGCATAAAACAGAGGGAAAATAAAAAAAGTATTTTGCTTGATATCAGAAAGACAATATGGGGAGATGCCCAGGAAAATTCTCTGGGGGGAACATCTAGTATTGGAGCACCAGCTCTTGAGAAATGCCCCCCCTTCTCTTGAAGGCCTCTCCTTCAGAGCACAGGAACACCAAAAGCAGAATGAAATTAAGCAAGAAAAGCTACCACCAATCACAATTTTTCTGTTAAATTTCTGGGTGTCATGCTGCTGTTAAAAGCATAGGAGCAAAAGCTAGAAGTCTTTGGGAGAGCACACTGAGAGCAAAATTTGCTCCCAGAGGGTTGGGAGACCAGAGCATATTTTTGAGAGCACTGTTGCTGTTACTAAATTTGCATGCCTCCCCCTCTATCAATGGATCCCAGGGCAGTTCACAGCATAAAATAATGTGTGGGGTCCCACTGTGTGTGTGTGTGGAACCCAACACGTGCCGTGAAAAATACAACACCCCCCCCCCACAGCCAAGCAGTTCTTTACGTAGGCAGCTATATTTTGAAAATGGGTGCACAAGAATCTTAAGCAGACTTACTATGGCATCTCCCACTTCTGCCTCATCGTCCTTGTAAGAAGGTGTTGTGGTTTTGCCACAATCTGGCTTCCTCTTCCCTCTCACCCCTACAGGAAGTTCCCTCTTCCGGGACTTCCTCTTGACTTAGGAACTGATTACATAACGCGGAAATGAGAGCCTCCCCCACATGGCGCCTGAGGAAATCCGGGGCTAAAGAAAGGGGAGGGAGGAGTGTCGTTCCATAGATCAAGTGATCCAACTTTTTTACCTCATGTCCTCCAATTTTTCTTAATAGGTAGCACACTTCTTGGCACCTGAGTAAAACTGGGGCTAAAGAAAGGGGAGAGAGGAGTGTCGTTCCATGTATCAAGTGATCCAACTTTTTTTTAACCTCATGTCATCTAATTTTTCTTAATATTTAGCACACTTGTTGAATGATCAGAATTTAAGTTTAAGCTATCACTCGGCTATGGAACGCATTTTTAAAAGAAAAGCCCAACTAGCTTTTCAGATACCTTTCAACTGAATAACTTACTAAAGAAATGCCTGAAGTAACTGATATTACAGTTTGAAGTCTTATATTTTACTCCCAAGAAGACCCATTTATGCTAAATAGAACCCAATAAGGCAGACATGTATCTTCATTTTCAAAAATGTTATTCCATTGAGGTCCTAAGATGGAAATTTGCAGGTAGCTTTCTAAATGATCAATACATATTTGGGTGGGGGGGGATTTTTTATCATGTTTAATTTTTTAATCACTTTTTTAAAAATTCAATTTTGTAACTTAAATTTAAAGGACGCCCATCATATTAAAGCCCATGAATTTCTGAAGAGATCAATGTTTTAGTTTTGATGTATCTCCATTCTGGGCTGAGCTTTTAAGGTTTTTGTGTCATCTGCAAGACCAAAATGGTCAATTTTTTGAAATTTCAAACCCTCATAAGTCACAAACGGGATGAGATAAAAAAAAATTTTTTTTTAGATATAAACTTAGTTTTTATCATTCATCTGGTGTATAAAATGTTAAGACAATTGGATGACATGAGGTAAACAAAACTGGGTCACTTGATGATACAATTCAGTTAAACGTGTTGTAAATTTAAACAGGGAAATCCAGTAGGCGAAAAATGAGACTCCACATCGCCATCTGGTGGCACAGTGTTATATCGCATATAAATAGCTTTTTCTTTAGTATAGTCCTAACTCACAATAGAACTTGCACTGTATATTTATGTGTGTGTGTGTATACATCCTACCCCTTCGGCTTAAACTTTCTACTACAAATCCATGGTGGTTCTCTTTCAGCTTAAAATACAGAACAACAAAGCCCTTGAAGTTGACCCCTCTGAACATAAGAGATAAATCAAAATACGTTTAGTTGCTTTGGCAGGGAAATCTTTATCCTGAACTTGTTTCATTCTTATCTGCCCACAAGGGATTTGCTTGATTTAAGTAGTAAGTTTAGATATTTTGTAGAAGGACATTCTTAACGGTGTATATACTTCCAGAGTCTTTCAGTCAATCCCTGATTAATGGACATAGAATCTGTAATTAAAGCACTGTCAGAAGCCTGAACGTCCCCTAGATAAATCTACTCTCATCTGGTTTTTGTAGTTATTGGGAAAGAAATCAACTTGATTTATTCTTACATTCACATATTTCTACTTTATAATACGTTGGAGAACACTTAGCAATATAATAGCTGAAGAGTGAAAATTCTTACCGCCTTGCTACAAGCATCCTAAAGAAAACTGACCATTTTGTACACAATAGGTAAAGTCTTAAGGGTACCATCAGTGCTTTAAAAAAAGAAAAGAAAAAAGGCATTGGTACTCACCCTCAAGATGTTACAGTAAGTGCCATGCTTTTAACATTGGGGGTGTGTGTTGGTATTATGTACCCTTGAGTACCCCCAGAAAAAAGCACTGGTATCATAGGGTGGTTTTGTTTTGCATGCATTACTTAATGCAATGTGTACCCCCCATGTACCAATGTTTTCAGTCCCCAATGCTTTTGGTTTCTTTGTGCTGAAACATGTTTCCACAAGCAGATTAAACAATGTACAAGCCTTGCATGCAGAAGGTCCAGATCCAGTCTCTAGGATCAGACCAAAGCAGAATAGCCTGCTGGAAGTTCTGGAGAGCTGCTGCCAGAGTAGACCACACTGGGCTAGATGGATTTTATTATTAAAATAAAAGCTTATTCCATACAATTTTGGCGAGAGTTTCTTTATACAGTGGTACCTCGAGTTACAGACGCTTCAGGTTACAGACTCCGCTAACCCAGAAATAGTACCTCAGGTTAAGAACTTTGCTTCAGGATGAGAACAGAAAGCAGCAGGAGGCCCCATTAACTAAAGTGTTGCCTCAGGTTAAGAACAGTTTCAGGTTAAGAATGGACCTCCAGAACGAATTAAGTTCTTAACCCGAGGTACCAATGTATTCTTGCACTGTATAACACATCCTATTTAATAAAAATTAGACTGATCAAATTTCCTTTTTTTAAAATTTGGGGGGTGGGGAGGGATATGGTTTGTGGGTGGACAGGGGAAGCAATAACTTCTATCTGCCTGAAGTGGCCTTTGATTCTGTGCGAAACCAACAATAGGAATGTTATCAGCTTTATGTGGACAGATTTTGGCTCTCATAATTGCTCCCTTTGGCAAGGTGAGTTTTGCTAATGCCCTCTGACTTCGTGCTTCTAAGCAGAACAATAATCAAATTTATTTGTGATGTGTGTTGGGGAGAATGCAAGTACAACGAAGCTTCCTGTGTTTGTTCCTATGTAGATGTGAGGTGCAAGTTTGTGCAAAGCAGCCTTCATTGCAAACAAACAGCAAGCTAATAAAATCAGCACATAACATAGCTCCACCTTATAGACACACCTGCTCATTCTCAGTGCGAGTTGCAGCCTCTGATCTTCCCACTTAACTCCAATATCTCACAATTACTTCTAGTTGCAATTGTCCCTATGTACAGTATGTTAACTTTGGTCCTTTGTCAGCTCTTCAGACCCAGCCTCTATGTGTTGTACAATATTACAATGCACAAAATGCCCACTCTTCCATTTTTAACACCCAGGTCAAAAGACCTAGGCCAATTCTCAAGACTGCGTGAAAGCTCACATAATAACTGCAGTGTAATGCAAAGTTTGAGACCTTTGCCAATGCTCTCTATTCAGTTTGTGATGTTTTCCTGAAGAACAAGTGATTACTTGTTGATGTTGTAAAACCTTTAAATGCTGGCCATAATGAAAAAGTAGTTTGCTAATCAAGGCCTACATTTTATATAAGAATGCTGTTCTTTTTATTAGTTCGGCGTTCTCCATTATATTAGTAATAGTGCAACCTTCATTTATTTCTGTGAAACAGCAGCCTCTTTTCTTTCTTCTATTTCTTTTTAAAACATGTCCCAAACAACCTAGTACAGAAAACCTACTGAGCTTGGCAGGCTTGGAAAACTTCCAGGGACTTTAATGAAACTGAATAGGTTTCAATAGATAAAAATACAGAAGATACTTTTGAAAGTATTCATGACTTGGCAGGTGTTTACATTTAGCTGGCTGCTACAGACTCCTGCTAACAAACCAGAGATGTATTAAAACTGAGAGAGCGAGATTACGTTACATGGAAAAATCCTTCAGCTTTTATACTGCTGGCTCTAAAAAGTGTCCTCTAGATCTCTAAACTGTAGGTGCTCCCCATCGAAACAAAAATGTACAATTACTGAGCATATAAAGATGAGCCATGCAAATAAAGTCAGTGCAAGGTAAATGCAATGGGCAAGATCTAAGGTCATCTCAATGTTCACACAATGGGATATGCCCTTTTGTTCCGCCCCTGCTGCAGCACACCCCAGAGCAGATTTTGGGGGTGTGCACAGGGCTCCCGGAGGGAAAGAGCAGAAGGGGAAGTATGACTGGCACAAGTGAGAAACCACCACTGGGTATCACCCAACATATTTAGAGAAGCAAGAATAGCTTCCGCCCAGACCAAAGGAGGATCTGGGAAGGATATCTAGAGCACAAAATAAAGTCTAGCTAGATATGGTGTGTTGCTTCAGCAGAATGTGATACCTGCTTGAATTTCTCCCCACCCCAACACACATTTTTTAAAGCCTCTCAAGTAGCTATACACACACACACACACACAGCGCAGAAAATGGGTGTATCCAAGGTCTAATAAGACAGAAGCAGGAAAAGGGGAGGGAGAAATATTAGCTCTTTAGGACCCCAGAGATTCCTGTTGCCAGTATCCAAACTTATCAATCACAGCTCCAACTTCATTCATTGGTTTAAAAACAATAATAGGCAGGAGCAGCCAGGCTTTTTCATTTCACATAAATGGTTTAGAAGGGTACAAATTTTCCTTCATGACTTTTCTCCTAGGAGGACCAGAGAGAGAGAGAGAAAGAGAGAAAGAGAGAAAGAGAGAAAGAGAGAAAGAGAGAGAGAAAGAGAGAAAGAGAGAAAGAGAGAAAGAAAGAAAGAAAGAAAGAAAGAAAGAAAGAAAGAAAGAAAGAAAGAAAGCTTTGAGTCTGGGAGCCCTGCGTGGGGTACCAATGAAAGCCTTCACAGGCACCATGGCACCCATAGGTTGGTGACCCCTGGTCTATACCGTGGTGGCAGATGGAATTGTATTTTTTTGTTTTGTTTTAATGTTTATTGGACCTGACATCTTTCCGCAGGGCTTGCAAGACAGAGTTGTTCCACCAGGCCTTTGGTTAGGGCGCAGCCTGACTCCCTCCTCTGGCAACCTGCACAGAATTTTGCTTAACGGTTGCCATCAATTTGATTTTAATTAATTTCATAATTGAAATGTTTTTAGAATGTCGGATTATTTGATTGTTTGATTGTTGTTAGCCGCCCTGAGCCCGGCTTCGGCTGGGGAGGGCGGGATATAAATAAAATTTATTATTATTATTGTTGTTGTTGTTGTTGTTTGGGTTCTTGTAGCTTTTATCATTGTGACCTGTCCTATGATTGTTTAATGATGAATGGGGTATATATTTTACAAATAAGTATTAGCAGGGGAAAGAGGAGGAAATAAGGAACCTATGTTTCTTGGAAACAACCATGTTTCTCCAACGATGTGTAGTTCTGACCTTCCATAGCAACAGAGCATTATGCAATCAAATCTTTTCAGTGCAATTCAAGGCAGGCAAATACATTATTTTAATTCAGCGTGGCTATGGCTTACAGCAGACAGAGAGTTGTGGAAGAGAGAACGTTTGTCTATAACAGTTTGTCTATTAAGTCTACGTTGTGAGGTTGCAGAGAAAGGTCTTCTTGCAGCTGTGAAAGCCCCTTCCTCTGGAAGCCTCCAAATGTTGGCTAATTCACACGCCCCTGCACCATATTTCCACCACATAATTCCACTGTGAATGCACGAAATTGCTTCCCTTTTACCATCCTAACATCCTAATTTCCAGAGCAGCGTCTCCCCACTCCAAAGGCTGTCAAGCTCAAGCAACTCCTTTTCATCAGTGTAATTGTTCCCACTGGCGAGGTCAACTTACACTTGCAAGCTTAACTTGCTGACCTGACATTAATCCTGCATTAATTAAAAAGAAAGAAAAGAGGGGGGGATAAAACATGCCAAACAGGAATAAATGGAAACTCGCCATTACATTTCATTTGCATAATTAAAGCTCCATAATCTAGAAAGTGCATAAATTATAAGACCAAGTGGAAAAAAAGAGAAGACAGACGCACACAAAGTAAGCAAATGCTGAAACACGACAGAACAGCTTGAGGGCAACAGGCCAAGCAGTTTTTGCACCAAAAAAAGGAGAAATCTCTGCAGATGCTCACTGATGGAACAGCATGCCGAATCTATAAGGCTGTTTCCCCTCCCCCCACCAATCAAGCTATATGGGGGTTACAAGCAACTCATTGATTTTGGCAGCATCACTTTTGCTGATGATGCTAACCTAGTGTGATCAAAATGGTAATTGGCAGTCTCCACGTGGCTTATAGGTGTTAAGAGATGTTGGTTCTGTGTTCTTGACACTTGCAAAACCCTCGTCTTAAAAGTACCCCATGAAGAAGTGTAAACATTAGATTTGTGAGGAAAAGCGTAAGGATATTTAATGCTACTGTATTATAAATGAATAAAATGCCCTAGCACCCTTCAGCTCATTTCTTACTGGCAACCTGACATCATCCAGACGTTTTCAACTGCAACCCCCATCAGCCCTGGCCAGAATTCAATTTCCCCAAAAACATTCTCCCAGAATTAGTAATCTACCATGTTTTTCTCAAACCTTGAAGTGTCTCAGAGATTCTCATATTCTAAACTCAGGAAGGACCATAGCTCAATGCAGTGTTTCTCAAACTTTTGTCCCCAGCTGTTGTTGGACTACGAGTCCCATCAGCCCTGACCTGCTAGCTACGGATTATGGGAGTTGTGGTCCAGCAACAGCTGGGGACCAAAGTTTGAGAAACACTAGCTCAGAGTATCAGATGTAGAGGGAGAGTGCTGCTTTGTACACTTCAGGTCTCAGATTCAACCTCTGGCATCTTCAGGTAGGGCTGGGGGGAGAGCCCTGCCTGAGAACCTGAGGGACCTTGCCAGGCAGTGCAGAAAATACTGACCCAGATGGACCAATAGTATGATTCAGTATAAGGCAGTTTCCTATGTTCCATAATGCCCCAGCCTGCAAGCACATACAATACCTCTGGCTGCTCTCTGGTAAATGGCATTAACACCGAGAATTGTGTTATTGTTGGCCAGGTCAAAAAATGAAACAGCTGTCTAGCAATATAGGAGGTGCATCTTTCGGAGGCGAAGCAAGACATGGGGCGGAGCCAGAGGTTTTATCTTGGACCTTCATACGGGAGGCAGCAATTCAAGAAGCTAGCATCCAGAAAAAAACAGCACTGATGTATATGTGGAGTTATCCTCCGAAAAAATCAACCTTTGGAGCAAAGCATTCACAGAAAGGTGCCTTTGTCATGCCAAAAACAGATACAAAAGGCTTGGCCTGAAGACACAGGGTGAGGCAACCTGCTGATGCCATTGGAGGTCTAGGTGTGGTCAGTATTTGGGTGGGAAATTGCCAGTGCCACCTATGTATGCCCACTTTGAGTTCCCATGAAATTAAGGTGTAATATAAACTGAATTTGCTGTTTTCTACTTGTCTCAAAGATTGGTGTGCTCTACAACAATAATGTCTCATAGATTATGGGGGAGAATACAAGTATTGTTAATAAATAAATAAGAATAGGTGGAGAGCTGATAATTACCCCTTGCAAGCCTGAAAATAAGATACGTTTTATCTCTTGGTGCACCCCCTCTGCGCTTTTAAAGGCTTTAATGGGTTCCACCTATGGAATAACACTAACAAACAGATGCAGGCAAAGCAATATAAATACACCCAAGTTAATGAGTATTGTGGTCTAAATATTTAGCAATTATCAACGGGCCAGGAGGAAAATGAATGCAATTAATTAACGCTCAGTTATGAAAGCACAATAAATCAAGAGGGATGTGAGCCAGCTGGACAGATTACTTACAAAAATATTCTGTAAAAGGAATTTATATCTACTTTATTCTGCGTCTTTTCATTTTTTTTCAAAGGGATATAAACCGTGAAAGGTACTGGCTTCATGAGTACTGTGGAAATGAAAAGAAGACAAGAAAGTGCATAATTTTATGTTTTGGTATGCCAGCTTGACAAATAAGAAATAGATGAACTTCGCAAAATTAAGAAAATGGTAGAAATGCTTGAAAATATAGATATAGATATAGATATATATTTAACCTGATTCTACAACTCACAATGAGCATACACATCTGTTGTATTTGTTCCTTAACAGTAAACACAGAAAAGAAAGAAGAATGAGCAGGGATCTACTTTCCATGGATGAGACGTCCACATTTATTTCCCCTCCCCCCATAGGCATAAAAAATGGCAGTGAAGTACTCTGTGAATGAGGCAGGGGATAAGAAAAGTGCAGATATACTGGACCAGAGGTTTGTGCTTCAAAATTACACCGTTCATTTTAAAAACAAAATGATATTTATTTATAACATTTCCTTGTATGATCTCTCTTCCTTTCCCCCCCTCCTCTCTCTCTTTAAAAGATGTCAGCTTTTGAAATCAGTTTTAAAATGACGAACGGCATTACAAATGATGGCACTTCCAACCAATGTGGCGTTTCCATATTTACACCAACTGAAAAGAAATTTACAAGACATGATAGCATATAATCTTGACACTTAGTAACAGCAGTAAAACAAGAAGGGCATCCATATTTTTTTTTCTGTACAAACTATGAGAACAAGACTTTTATTCACATTTTCTTTTTTTTTAAAAAAATCATATCTGTAATTTGTTCTGACCTACACATTTCCCAAAGCCGTTTCCCCTCAATTCTCAAACCTTTCGTCACATTGCCCACACCTTCACCAGACTATAGGAACTACAAGTAATTAGATCTAACATCTAAACAGAGCAAAAGTTCTCCCTTTCCAATTTCCTCTTCCAAATTTTCTCCCATCTTCAAAGATAATCCCCTTTAGGGGGGAAAAACAACCTCTTCCTTGTTTCCTTCTTTGCAATTCACTTCCACATTTTCCCCTCAAAACAGCAAACCCATAACTCAATCGCTTTTCAAAAAAAGTTAGAAAGATATGTTTCTGTTCGTGATTTTCTAATGCTACACCCAAGAGTCAGGTGACCCAGGGTATTGTTCTGCTCTATAGGAAGGTCGTCGGGTGGAATAAAAGTCTACATAGTTTGTGGCTGATTTCAGTCCATACTGTGTTGTGTAATCTGTAGCAGATGGGAAGTGAACTCGGTCATCAAAATATGGGTCCTCATAGCTATGTGGAGACTGCAAATATAACCTGTAAGCATCATAGTTCTTTCTGTTGGAATCATCTTGACTGTAGTACAACTGCTGATGCTGTTGAAAAAGCAAAAAGAAGGGAAGGAAAAATACCTCAGTTGATCTATGTATAGTTGTAGTAGCAATTTATCCATTCACATGAACGTGAGGTGTGTGGCAACATTTTTGCACATAGAAAGAAAGCCTTTTGTAAAACCATTCTCAAACTATATGTTCATTAGTTTCTTTCAGACCCATTTTTCCATGGGGGGGGGAATGGGGATGTGTGTGTGAGGGGGGGGAAATAAATGTAGTAATCTGGAAAATGACATGGCTATCTAGGTTCCTGGCCTCCAGGAAAGAAATATACCATACTCCAACATTTTGTTGCAGGCTCCATTGTATAATCACCAATTGTTCTACAACTAGTATGGCCTATGCTGCATGTATAAGAGGATGAATTTCCATTTCTTGGTACAATTTTATCTTTCTGCAATTTTGATTATGCCCAAGGTATCTTTATAATATGACTTGCTCTTTTTCTATTCTGTCCTCTGAGTCTTCCCAGTTCTTACAAATATTATGTCAACATCTGAACAAACTTTTAGGAGTGAAGACAGGTGTAAAGTAAAGGACTCCCAATCAGAGGCTCTTGCTGTGGTGGCACTTCATCAGCCTCCTCTTGGTAGAAGATACTTATACTGTTGTTTATTTTTTTGGCCTTTTTTCATTCTTCCCTAATTGCAATTCTTGTTGTGCTGTTGACTTTCTAATTTTACACCCCTAAACACTTGCACTTCTTTAAGAATGCATAATTAGTTATTCCTGGGTGAGGAAACGATTCATTTGCATTTATCACAGCACATAATTTGCAAATGTTGCTTATAGATTTACAGTCTGAAGATGTTTTTGCATGACACTATGGTGTAACCCTGTGTCCTTTGTTCAGTTCCTGTCTAACACTTGTTATAGATCTTTGACACAAATGTTCACTTAACATTTTTCATTTTGCTGTATAGTTCTTTAAACAAACAAACAAACAAACAAACAAACAAACAAACAAACACTTCAGGAATATAACTTTGACTTCTCCATGTTTTCTTGCATTAATTGCCCAATCCTTTGTGCTTATCTCTTAAAAATCCTAGTACAGTGATACCTCAGGTTACAGACGCTTCAGGTTACACACTCCGCTAACCCAGAAATAGTACCTCAAGTTAAGAACTTTGCTTCAGGATGAGAACAGAAATCGTGTGGCGGTGGCGGCAAGCCCCATTAGCTAAAGTGGTACCCCAGGTTAAGAACAGTTTCAGGTTAAGAATGGACCTGCAGAACAAATTAAGTTCTTAACCTGAGGTACCACTGTACTGAAATCAATAAAGCCATAAACTGGTGGGCAGTCTGGAATCTCAGGGAAGAATCCAACTGGGGTCTTTGCACTTTTTGAAATGCTTTTGATCCAGTAGAGGTGCCTGCTAACAGAAGAGGAGGGGAGATATATCTAATCTATATCTCTATCTCTATATATCTATCTCTATATTTGCCAAGTTCCCCTTCCCTATTGCCACTTTTCACTTTGTTCTAGTGAATCCCCAACTCTCTAGAGCTGATTTTCAGGGGCTGCTAGGGGATGCAGGGGAGAGGGAGAACTGGCAAAAATGGCCTCCCTTCCTCTTTTGTTAGCAGTTGCCACTGTAGGATGAAAAGCTCTTCTGCAAGTGCAAGAGGACCAGATTGGAATCTACCGTAAATCTTCTGAGATTGGGTATTTCAAAGAATTTTGTGCAAACAAACCAGCAAAGCCCACGTGGCCATTAGACACTGAAGACAAGTGGGAGACAGCAAGGCTACACAACTGCTGACCCACCAAGATGAACAGAGCTCACTAGCCACATTTGACAGGTATCTGACATTCCCCATGGTTGTTCATGCAGCAAAATAGGAAGTTTATTGAATCTGGTGGTGGGCTGCTTAATAGGTTACAAGTTGCACAGGCCTGTGGTGGAGAAAGGGTATATTAAAAGGGAAATGCGGAAGGCTGTGTAATACACTGCAGTTTTATTTCATAGAAAATAAGAAAAAAATAATATTCCAAACTAAGATTTGTATGAAATGGGATAAGATGGAGCCTTGCTTTACTACTGCACTGCAGTTGCAGTGTTGAGAACCATAATCCAGGCACAGTAGCATTCTGAGTTCATTGCCTGAAGTTAGAAAGTTACTTTAGGCAGCAGGAATCAATCAATGAAAATGGTTTAGAAGCCATTAGGTTAAAGGAAAATGCACTCTTTCCTGGTGATCAATATGGTCATTTTTTAAATTAAGATTTCAGCTTTTACCTGCAGACGCCTATTTTGGTCTCTTGCTGGTGAAGAATAGGAACTGATATAAATTGGCGAAGGCTTGCTGGACCCTGTGGGAAAACGGCAACAGAGTATTAAAAGCAATATTTGATTTGCTCAGGTGTCATGCTGGGCTGACTTTCACACTTCGGTGAAAGAGGAACAGAACTGTATGATACATATCAATAAATGATCCCAGTATTTCCCACCTTGGGGGAAGGCTACAAGAGCAAGGTCAGGTTCTGACCACAACAACCACCTCTAGAAACAGACACCTGGATATCCAGCCTTATGGAGCACATTTGACTTCAGTGATTTATTTGGATGCATATAATTTGTGCTTCTCTCTGCCGAAACCTGACTTGCAGGTTCCACCCCCCTTCTCAGACATTCCGGCTGTATAATGATGCTATGCTTCATGACAGAAGGAAGATGAAAGGAAGGAGGCAGAGAGTCCCTTAGCGAGAATTGCTTGCTGCTGAATTTGGGTTATAACCTGTGATGCAGCGAAATGTTTTTGCCAGCATTTATAAGATAAGCGTGTGTTTCTTGAAAAGTAGTATGCAATAAAATATTTTACAGACAGGTTTAAATATGTGCTCGAATAACACTCATTACTTTTTGATGTTATTGTATTGCTACTATGAATAACCCTCTTTGTGTTCACTGCATGACATGTTGTTTTTTTCTCATTCAGAACATGCTTTTTTTTTTTGGTAAGGAAGAAGTTTAAAAATTATGTACCAATCTTTCATTTTCCATCTCACTGGTCCCTTACCAGTATACATATCTTTATGTGCAATCCCATCACCTTGGCTATTGTAATACTGCATAGAAGTTTGGGTCCTATCATATTCGGAACGAGGGTCTCTAATTCCTAATAGCGCTGGTGATGAAGATGTGCTTCCAACTGGGGAAAAGAAGGTGAAAGAGAAGAAAGGAGAGGGAAAGAGAAGGGGAGAGAGAAAATCAGTGCCAGACAAAAGGGTTAGGAAAAAGTAAAGGGTTCTTCGGAAATGCTTTGTAATAATAGGCTTTCAGACATGTAGAAAAAGCGGCAATGAATGTTATTCCTTAAAACATTCATATAGAATCTCTAGAAGAAAGAGCTGCAACACCTTAAAGTTGGGAGTCAATGTTCATTAGAGTGTTTGGCCAAGACTGTGGAGAGTCAGGCAATGTGTATAAATCTACGTTTTTAGGATACAGTTGCTATATGGGCCTACTATTCTCTTCCCACCCCCCACCCCTGATATGCAGGTAGCTCCCCATTTACACTGAGGTTCCGGGCCCAAATGCACGTTCTGGGCCCAAATGCACATACAGTGGTACCTTGGGTTACAGATGATTCAGGTTACAGACTCCGCTAACCCAGAAACAGTACCTCGGGTTAAGAACTTTGCTTCAGGATGAGAACAGAAATCGTGCGGTGGTGGCGCAGTGGCGGCAGCGGCAGGCCACATTAGCTTAAGAACAGCTTCAGGTTAAGAACGGACCTCCAGAGCGAATTAACTTCTTAACGCGAGGTACCACTGTACACGAAATCGTGTAAATTGGGAGTACCCTGGAGAGTCCTCCAGAAGAGGATCCTCCCCCAAGAGAGCCGGAGGGGCAAGGGGGTTTGCTCAGCTAACACGCAGGGAACCTTTTCCCTCCTCACCATGAACTACAGTAGCCACAGCTTTCCATGGAAGACCCTATCTTCTTAAATTAATACTGTTTAGGCCTGGTTGTAAATATCATCTCTTTGTACATCACAGAGGCAGGTGCCTAAGTGCTGTGGAGGGTGGAATATCTGGTTAAAAATGTATAGACTGTTCGTTGAACTCTGTCATACCAAAAACCAGTCTGATGGCTTCAACTATATATGAGAAGAATATGCTTGAAGTAAAAAACTGAGAATGAGCCTCCAAAGGTTTTTAAAAGGAGTGAACAAGAGCTGATCGGGGAAATTAACATCTAATCTGGCCACATACGAAGGGAAAGGTTTATTAACTGACCGGACTGAATGATAGGCGACATTTGTTGATTTGTTGTAGACAAGGAGGGATGTGACTTGAATCTGTCACGCTCAAGTGTTGACACTGGGGTAATAAAATGATTTTGATTCCAACCATCCTGTGGAACAAGAAAAAGGAGGTCATATGAAAAATGAATGACATTTCATTAGAAGAACTAGTTTAGATTTCATTGTGGAATTGCATCTTGAGGAATACTAATTTTCGTATGAACAGCTTTTATGTGTTACCTTCTTGTAAATACTGCGGAGATCACGATATTGCCATAATGTGTTCAGCACCTGGGCTGCTGCCTTGACAACCTTCAGTGAAGACCTGAGAAGAAAAAAAGTTTACGTTTAGTGTACAATATTACTAGACATGCACATACTACACAAATAGAATTGCTTCTTCTCATGAGAATTATTTTGTAGGGTTCCACAGCTTTGAGTATTATTTACCATGCTATTTAACATTTACATTAAACTACTGGGTGAAGTAATCTGGGTATTTGGAGCCTGGTGTCACTGATATATTGATGACACCCAGTTTTTTTTTTCTTGGATCCAGGTGTGATAGTGATCTCTCTGAATGAGTGCTCAAAATCTATGATGGACTGGATTAGGACGAATTAGCAAATTCAATGCAGACAAAGAGATATGTGATGATGGTGGTTCATTTAGTTGCCCAGATGGATGAAAATATGCGTTTGGAGGGGGCTGGCTTTGCATTCCCCAGTAAGGATTAAGTTCACAGTCTGGGAGTACCTGTGAACTCAGCACCATTCCTGGATGTTGAGGAAGTGGCTGTGGTCTGGAATGCTTTTTAATAACACAGATAGCCACGTGAAAAGGGCCCGCTGCTAAAAGACGTTCATACTTTGGGTATTTCTATATTAGATTACTGAAATGTTCTTTATTGTGGAGCTGCCCTTGAAAGCTGGCTCGGAAATGTAAAATGGTACAAAGTGTGAGTGAACATTTGCTAGCAGAAGTACACTTCTGATTACATTTTATGCCTGCTTTAAAACCTCTATAGTTTTACCAGTTTGTATATGTGCCCAAATTCAAGGCACTCACTACATTCTAAGAATCTTAAGGGAAGCACTTCCTTTTCTATAAGCCTGCTGAACATTAAGATGTTTAAAAGCAGAGTTGATCCTGATAAACTTGAGATTAGATTGTTATATATGAGTCACAGGGCTTTTGGGGGTGGGTAGTGAACCTATTCATTTCATTTTGTTTGGTTTTTACCTAAATGCTTTGGAGCTTGGACATGGCACCATTAATTTATCTGCTGTTTCCTTATTCTTGTAATTGTTAAGAACATTTTTAAAAAATTGATAGATCAAGCCAAAGGTCTATCTAGTCCAGCAGCATCTGTGTAGGTAGAGCTAATCCAGGCATAGGCAAACTCCAGCCCTCCAGATGTTTGGGACTACAATTCCCATCATTCCTAGTTAACAGGACCAGTGGTCAGGGATGATGGGAATTGTAGTACCAAACATCTGGAGGTCCGGAGTTTGCCTAGGCCTGATCTAATCTATAAGGACACCTTAGTTTTATGACATTTCCTCTAAATTCACAAAGGTTTTGGTCTAGGGATGGTTTGCAAAAATTTGCGCACACACACAAATTATACATAATAAGGAAACTGGCAGGCACAGTGTGGATTTTAGAAAAATCACACGGAATAAATGCCAAGGTCTCTCCTCCCGTGCTGAACAGATTGCAACTCTATGAGGCTGGTCAGCTTATTAAGTAAGACAAGAATGCATAAATAATACTCTTTGTGTAGACCACAAATTTTCTTAAGTTCTTCTTATCAAGAGATTTTTCACTTGAGACTTTCTAATGTTCCACTTGCCTGTCACCTCTTCCTTTTGTTATGTTCACCAGTTTTTCTATTCCTCCTGTGTCAGCCAGGGCTTTGGCATTCTCCATGTTTTTGCTGGTGACCTCATGCAAAGCACAGCAGATTGCTGCCACAGTTTCATCAGAGAGAATGTTTGGCCCATTGCCTCCGGGAAGGCGATTTACCAGGTCTCGCATAGCGTATTTACCTGGGGAGGAAAAGAAGCCCATACAGGAACTTTGCACTGTTCTAAGGTATTTTTAGCATCACACAGAAAAAAACACAGCGTAGAAACACTACAAGGAGACTTATTATTATTATTTAATACAACTTCATAAAAAAAGAAAGAAATCCCTTTGCTATGCAGAGTGGCAGCAAGGTACTGCAGTGTCATTTTTCAAATTAAAAATATATTGCCTTCTTTTGCTGGATTAGAACAAAAAGTGATTAAAATGATTGTGGCAGCATGCCAAAGTACACAGACATACACAAATCTATGTATTTATTTTAGATAAGCTTGTTTTAGCTGAGCCATTTTATAGTAAGAGAGAGAGAACACAACACAATCAAATTAATTGCTCTGGTTTCTAGCAATCTGTGGTTTATAAAAACACAATAAATATTTCACCAAAGCACACAGATCCTCCTTCCTTCCTTCCTTCCTTCCTTCCTTCCTAGCAGAACTTTGAACCAATGGAATGTGAGAAGTTAGAGGCTGTATTTGAGTAAGATGCTAAGCTATAATTTAGGGCTACATGAATGAGCACAAGTGAAGAGTTGGGTGTAAATGCTTCTTTCCTTTTCCTCCCATGGGGGTGGAAGAAGAACCAGCTGAGTCAATTTTTTACTTTCAGAGAATTCTACCTTGCTGTGTTAAAAGCCTGACTCTGGTAGCTTTAATTACCAGCCGGCTTCAAACTGGAGGGTCATGAAGTTGTCTTGTTGAACTAAGCAGAGTCGTTTAGGTAGAGCTAAATCATGGTTTAGCATTGTATGAGAATGTGGCCAGTATCTAGTATGTACAGAAGCAGGAAATATGCATATGAAGTATAATTGTTATAGGAGAGAAAAATCAGTGCCCAAGATTGTGGGATTGGTGTTCAGTGAAATTTAACAAACTGCACAGTAAAACAAAGAAAAAGTATCCTAAAGCTAAGGTACACTAAATGTCCTGGTTTGGGCTTTGGTGATAACTCAGTGGCCCTGTAACACAAAAACTGGAGGTGTATTTGTATATAAATGATAGCTAGCAGGTAAGTAATATGAGGAAGGTATTAATTCTCTGCTCTAGCTGAGCACCTGCAGACAAATTCTGATTCATAACCAAAGAAGAAATGCTACTCCACTGCATACTTGTAGCAATGTACAATTTAAAAACATTTTGTGTAAATACAAGTGGAACGGTGCATAAGCAAGGAAATGGCCCATTCACTTCTGCAGTCAGGAATATTCATTTCTCTCCCAGTTTGTGACATGGATTGCAACTCCCCTTTGCAAAACGCTGTGTAATAACTTTGGTTTTGGACCATCGGCTTCTGAGACACAGATCTCTGAATGCACTGATTTTGTTAGATTAAAATAATCTCAATAACTTCAACACCTCTCTAGACTCTTAGAAATAGATATGTAGCTGAGGCCAGATGATAAAACACAAGAAACACAAACGCATCTTCAGGGAACCATTTCCCCTTTCATTTGTCATCTGCTGAGGAACCCCTGTAGATTGCAGAGAATTCTGTAGCTGGTTTGTGAGTTTGCAAAATTCACCTAGATGTTAATCAAGCCCTTTTTTCTTTCTTTTACTGCAATGTAGTCCTGGTTGAGCAGAGGACTGAATCACACATGATATAGATGGTCTCCTGATGGAATTTTTAAAATACTTTAAAAAACACTCACAGAGAATTTTGATTGGAGCAGGGCTGCCTTCACAACAGGGATAATACTGATCCAATCCAATTCACATCACGTGTAGCTTGGCCCTGATAGCATACGCTAGGACACTATTTTCAATCATGTGGGTCCTGAAGTCTGTGCAAGTGGGTCTGGGTTTATACATAAACCCCAAATAATCATTGCTTTGAATCCTTAAGTGGTATCATGAATGCCTCTTACAACTTTTTGTTTCTTTGGCATATTATACTGCTGTGTTGGCCCATGAAAGTGAACTTCAGAAAGGCTCAAGCCTTATACTTTTAATGCTTGGGAACTGCTTTCTAATAGCAGATCTGGTAACGGTTTACCACAAGGTGCTCAAACAGGGAGTTGTTCTGAGTGACTATTACAGCTCTTTCCCCGGTGCCTGTGCACAGAGTTTTAAAACCAATGGTCTAGGCCAGTGTTTTTCAACCTTTTTTGGGCAAAGGCACACTTGTTTCATGAAAAAAAATCACGAGGCACACCACAATTAGAAATTGTTAAAAAAATTAACTCTGTGCCTATATTGACTATATATAAAGTAATTCTCTTGAATAGGAATCAAATAAACACAAAGAAAGTATTTTATAATTACTTTATTATGAAATAGTAAGTAAACAGAAATATGAAAAATTATAAAATACTTTATTTTTAAATCTTTCGAATTTTTCTATTTTTCCCACGGCACACCAGGCAACATCTCGCGGCACACTAGTGTGCCGCGGAACAGTGGTTGAAAAACACTGGTCTAGGCTACACCCATCAATATTACTCTGACTTTTACAACAGAAAACCCAGATGGAGGAAAGAGGGCTGCTGAATTAATCATCTGCAGGAAATTGGCCATGTCATCTATATAAACACCTACCTATCCATATCAATATTTTGACAGAAACATACATTATGGCAGGAGGGGAAAAATGGTTCTAAAAATAAATTTGAAAACACTCTTGATCTCCAAGGGAAGAATATGTTTGGAGGCTGTCAGAACTCATCACCAGCATAATGAATCTTGAGAAGGTTATGACTACACCAAAGATGAAGAATTTCATTTTCAATCAAGCTTTGCAGATATAACTTCCTGTCTGAAACAGTTCCATTTTCCAGCTACTGCTTGCTATTGAGACAGAGGGTTGTTTCCAGGGCATTACCAGTAGTGTTACGCTGCTGCAATGGGACTGCTACTTCCAGCCCCTGCCCTCCACGCACCCCTGACTAGAGGTCTTTTGCTCACTGAGATCCCCTGTGATGGCTGAGCCGCAGGGCTAGATATGGCTACAGGAAACTCCAAAACTAATTTTAAAAAATATACAGTGTTTCTCATATGGACATCCTGCATAGTTAGGCGTCCCTCATTACTTACCAATAAGTTCCTTGTTGCGGACATCTAATGCCATATTTCTCAAAGCTGTTGCCACAGAAGAAACAACTCTGTCATTGTCCATTCTCAGCAGTTCCACGAGAATCGGAAGCCCTTTCTCTTTTCTGACAGCAGCTCGAATATAGGCCGCAAACTACCAACAAAAAAATGCAAAATTACTTAAAAACATGTACATTTTTTATTTTAAAAAGCCAATATAGCCAACATTTTCTTTCACCATGTTTGAATTTTAATACAAATTAGTGGGTGCTGTCCAAACCACAAAATGGAGCTATGTACCCTACTCGCATTAACTTAAGTGTGGGTTTGGCATCAACTTCACATTTGAAGAGTTTTCATTATGGGCCACAGAAAGAGATGAATTTGACTAAATATGTTAAATGGTATTATAACTGCTTTAATAGCTATTAAATACGCAGTAACATTTTATGGTGGGGAACGACAAAATGTTTGGTTCCTTTAAAAGGAAATCACCTGCTGGAACTTCTAAGGCAGTATGTCACTTTAAGAAATTTGAGGGTTTTTATTATTATTATCCCTTTGGTGAATAAAGAAAAGGGATTTAAGGTATGCAGGGTGGTGCTTTTACAGTATACCAGCTGTGCATATAGTAAGCAGGAGTGTATAGCAATAAAACCTATTTGTGAACAGCAATTAATCTCCTATTTGCTGATAAACCTATCTGTGCTTTAGCTAATTTAATTAAGCTGTGACCTTTCTTTGCACGGCTTGCAGAAAATGCTGGATTTGGAATATTTGGAGATTTTGTACTGAACAATATCTTTTTTAAAAAAAGTGAGGCTAAGAATTTTGCTCCTGACCCCACCCCAGTTATGCACTGGTAAGAAACCCTCAGTGCTTTTAATGGTAGCATGTTGGTAATGTTCTTCCCCCAAAGCATTCCACTTTGTGCTACTGTGGCTGTAAGGTGAATAGATGTACGAACTGGGGGAGCAGAGCTGAAGTTAAATATTAAAAATGCCATTACTTCATACAATAGCAAGGGAGGAATTCAATGTAGGGCTACGACAATCATTCTGTTAGTGCAAGCTTTTCTGTTTGCCAGATGGAAAAACCCTCAGTCTCCTCTCCCCACATGCTCTTATGAGGGTTTTCATGACACTCCGCCAATTGGGGAGATGGGGGGGGGGGGAGTCCCACTGTCCTAGCAGACGTCCTTCAGTTAGCAAGACTATTTAATTGATTCCCACCCTTAACCTTCTTAAATTTCCCCTACATTTTTCCTGGAAATTTTTATTCCACATTCAAGGTAGAAAAAAAATATTCTTCTTCAATAAAAAGCTACAATGTGATTGTCTGCCCTCTCACCCTTGTGCAGTATGGAAGCTTTTCCTTCCGTTTTATTTCTTATTTTACTCTTCTTTATGTCTTGCTCTGTTAGCACAGAGAGGCTAACATTACAGCAAACAACACAAAGTTAGCATCATCCTAACATTTCAGATTAGCTTGTCATGATAGCTAACCCTGGACAAATTGTATTTAGTAGCCTCAAGTGTAGTTTGTTGAAGCAGACCGGCTTCAAACCTTATAGTCTGTGAAACTGGCTTCTGTGCCAGAGGTGGACAAAGAACAATGGAGCTTGCTGGCTTGAGACGGCTCGTTCTTGTATAACACTGAAACATGACTTAACATTGTGTCCAAATGCAGTCATCGTCTTCAAATAGAATGGGAAAATATATTTGTATAGCTGCATCAGGTAGAATACTATGAAGCGTTATGTTCCACCTCCCTTGCACACACCACTATCAGCAAGGATGGCCTGGACATACTGTTCCTAGACTCCATACATAAAAGAATACTTGTGCCACATAATTCTAAGGTATTGTTGAGATGTCTGCACATGTAATGAGTCAGGACCAAATGCACAACATGGCAAACTTTTGTCCATTAATTTCAATATGTCTAAACTATGTTGAATACCATCTTACTTTTTTTTTTTAATTGGCCAACTTTACATATAATTCATATGAGATCCCGTGACCTAAAGTACATTTCCTGGATAAAACGGCCTGCAAAATGTTGGATATGGGATGTTGCCATTGGTTCTCTGCTAGAGCATCAGTGTTGTTGCAAAAAAACACTGCAAGGGTGAAGGAGCAACAGCTTCAAGTTTCATACAATACCTTCCAGTTGCCCGCAGAAAGATTCTGGAGAGATCCTGCAGAACCTTCCAAAGTAGCCGGGTTGGAGCTTTCAGCTAGAAGAGTTAGATACGGTTTCACTACAGAAGGATGCCACAGCATTTCCACACCTTTAGGAGACTTTGACAATCCTGGTATTGGGCCAACTCCATCCCACTGTGAAAGATAACGGACTTATTATAGGTGAGCTCTGTCTTTTAAGCCAAATCCAAACAGGATTATTTAAAACATTCTGCTACGTGGTATCCTCTAACATATTGGTTCCTATAAGAGATAAGCCATGGGGAATGAGGAGGAACCAACCTGGTCCTCCTGTGAAGTTTTCTTCTTCTTCTTCTTCTTTTTCCCCCAGCAGCTTGGCTCTGAATCTTTGCTAGGCGATTCCTTCCCCAAAAAGTCATCCAACTCATTTATACCCAGAAGGCGGGCCTGAGGCACTTCAAGCTCGAGACGGTAGGAAAGGTTTCTTAGTGTGCACACACAGTTTTCCACTGTCTGTAAGCCAAACACAGGAGAGATTCTGTAGTGAAATACATAGTGCAGAAGTGATTTGGGAATATACATTTAAAGGATGAATTAAACTTTTGAAGGGATATCATGGGAAATAAGGATCAGCTAAATTGTAACCATGATGAGTCCTTTTAGTAATCCCTCTATATGTTGGTCCAGTGTAAAGGTTATCAAACTTTGTCACAGTGAACCTCTCCAAGTCAACGAGAATTGTGCCCACCCAAGATTGAGTAAGAGAGCAACAATTTAAACACTGAACCTTCAGAAATACTACAAAGGAGGGGGAAGAAACTTGAAAGATCTGGAAGATAAAGCCCATCCTTGTTTTCATCATTTCACAGTTCCAGGTTCTGTTTAGAAAGGCAGCTTTAATTTGCATGCTTCAACATTCAGTGGCACAAAAGCCTAACAACTCTGTGACTGCAATGGTATAAACAAATTACAAACCAAACCAGACAACTCTCCTGATAACAAAGAAAATGTTGTTAAAAGATCTACACACCTTGCTGTCATAATCTGAAGTATTCACACATGTATGGATCACATATAACAATGAATCAACCAGCCCTTCACAAGATCTCATTTGTTTCCGTGCCTCTTCTCCTGCAGAGCTTAGATTCCTAAGGCATAAAAATCAGAATGGTGATGCATATTAATAAACACTATGTATTTTAGTATTCTTATTATCAGAGACATGCACAGCCAATTGTCTGCATACGTAAAGCTGCTTGGATATGACGATGATATCATTTGCTGATGAAGTGCAAACACATGTCAGAGTTCAACTCAGTGTATTTCAGATAATACTGTGCGTGTGTGTTTTATAATGACATTTTCAGTTAACAGGGCGGCTATTACAACAGTGTTGGAGCAGAACGCCCCTCATTACTGAATATTTGTTGCTATAAAGAATAGATTGTTGAGAGAGAGGATCCAAAAGATATCAGGATTATGATAGAGAAATCTATTTTCCCCACTCTAATACTATCTATAACCTACTGCTTGCTTTAGAAAATGTGGCCAGTTTTCTCTGCAGATTAAATATATACCTTTATGTGTACTTGTTAGGGCTAAACACAGAAATCTGAGTGGGGTCCTCAATGATTCATTTCCCCAGACCACTCAGTGACTAAAAAAATAACCCTGGGTTAAAGAAAAAGGGGGGGGGGAAAGCACTGCCTATATCAGTTCTCAGTCAATCCTTATTGCTCAGCAAAGTTTCTTACCCAGATATGTGGTTGGCAATAAATGATCCACATGCTGCACTAAAGCCTGCAAAAAAACTACTTGTTGCTGCTTAACGCCAATCCATTTGGCAATGTCTGCATAGTGTGGTCTAATCTGGGATGGGTCCAGGCCACACTGAACGGTTGCTGCCAAAAAGATTCTTGCATCTTTATAACCCTCCCAAGGCCAAGGAAGCTAAAATACTAACATTGAGCAAGTTCTCCCCGATTCCACCACCAGAAAATAAATCAATCAAAACACACCCCTTTTGTTGTCTATGTTTTTAAAATGTATGCAAAACTAGACATGGTATTCTTTGGGTGATGTTTATTTATTTATTTTGCTGTTATTGGCTCACAGACTGTGTGAATATCTTAGACAAGGTAATGGGGTTTGTGAAGAAATACAGCAGGAAGCATGGTGAAGCAACACAGACTAGGATGCAGGTTAAAGTTGTGGGAGTAGCAGCAAGTAGTTGTTGAAGGAGGAACATCTGGAAAGGCATTGGATTATATGGTCCTGTTAGTTATGCAGATGTCCTTGCACGAAAGGGACATCATTGTATTAAACAACCCAATGTATACACAAGAGAATGTATATTTTGTATTCCTAAGACCAAGTGCTATTTTTTAAATTAAACAGTGCTTTTATGAGCCCTTGGCTGCTCTTCAATTTATCTTGCTTTCTGGTGAAGTGATTTATCATAATCTAGGTTTGCCTCCCCAATTTGGTGACCACCAGATGATTTGGAATACAACTCCCACAGACTTGCTGCGACTGATGATAAGACTGCCGTCCGAATGTTGTGGAGGGTACCAGGCTTGGGAAGGCTGTTCTGGATCTACCTCCACATCTTTATGAATCTATTTTGTTTTCAGACCTAATCTAACATGGCCATTTTTAATTCAAATCCTGCCTTTTGTCCTTGCAATCCCTGACTAGTCTGCTTATTCTTCACACTTGCCAACCAACATATTCCTGGTTGCATATTGTGGTTTAAAAGGTCACTACATTTTTAGCCGACATGTTATAAATGGACACTTAAATAAGATGTGAATGTGAGAAATGCACATTTGCCAGCCTGTACATTATACAGATGCATTTCTCACAGAGCCATGATGGGCTCCTGAGTAAACGTGGTGACAAATCCAGGTTTGCCTCTGCATAAAGATTGAAAAAGATCTAAATGTATCCATTAAAAGGTGCAATCCATCAAACGCTGTTCCAGTTCATCCCCATTTTCAACAATTGTCTTATTACATAACTTAATATATGCACCCTGCAGCTCCAGATGTTGTCAGAAATGCGACATGACCTGGTGATGCTCTGCGTTCCTTTCTAGCCACTGATTCTACTATGACTTGATAAACAAGGCTTCACGATTTACATGGCTAAGGATGATCCTGGCTTGCATCCTGGCCACAATATCCTTTTTGACATTTCCCTTACTGAGCCAATGACTTAATCAGCTGGCTATATTGGTCATTCATGGATCATACTGCTTTGCTGAGTTCTTTACTGCTGACCCTAACTTTGAATGCCTGCAAGCCAAGTCTGACCAAAAGCAGAACTGAGCCGAGACAGAGCCCTTTTGAAATCATGAGCTACTTTAAAAACTAATTTCAAGGATCATTTCAATAAATCTATGATTCAATTTGGACACCAAAGTTTGTGCTAATCATTCTTTAGAACCAAACCATGGTATTATCTTTCAAATTAGAGGCAAACCCTGGTTTAAAGCTGCTTCTTTGCTTACATTTTTATGTCTGCTCAGCACTCTAATCTCTTGAAATAGTGGATTCTGGGGACAGAGCAATAACCATGGTGTTGTGATTACACCAATTATGGTTGCTCCAAATCATGATTTCTCATACTGGTTTGTTGGCAAATTGTCAATTACAACATCACTGTTAAGCTTCCTTAGCCATGGTTTAATGGAAAAAGGCACATATGTTTGGAGGGAATTAGATGGAAGGTTGTGGTGGAACTCTTAATTGTGAGAGGAGGATACTTTTTTTTTGTTTGTTTAAAGCAGTGGAGCTCCTCTTACCTGGCAGCCACAAATTTCTCCTCCAGAATGCCCCAATGTTACATTACTGTAAGGCACTCTTGGTGGAAAGAATGGAGGCCAGCACTCACTGGAGCAGTGCCCTCTCTAGGACATCTCATGAGGGGAAATGACCACTGAAAAGAGCTGTACCAATAGGGCAGATGTGTGTCACATCCCTTGAACGCTCCCCCTTCCTCAACAAATGTACGAGAAATCTCCCAAAGATTGAGCAGTGAAATTGAATGGGCTGTTTCAGCTTGGTCTTTTGTTTTTAAGTGAGTTGCTCTGGTCATTTGTTGAACTTCATTTGGACTTCAATCAGAGTGGCCAAAATCAAAGAACCAATCAACTAGTTCTGGTGCCAAAGAGGGCTTTAGAATTGTGCTTCTTGAACAGCAGCCCTTAACACCATGTGACAAATTACACCTGAAACTGATGGGACTTATAAAAAGCATCTCAGGATAGGGCACAGGAGAAAGATTCTGCTGATTAAAGAAAGAGGGAAGCAACCCAATTGGGCCTTTGGTAGCTCCTTCAATACCAGCAATTATCATTAGATGATTTTGATGTGTGTAGTCTGCAATAATTCTTTCAAGCTTACACTAATAGAATGGCCTGAACCACAGTAGTGACCAGTTAATAACTTAAAGATTAAATTGCTAGAAATGACTTGGCATCAAAGCAACTCGCAACTTAACCCTATAATTAGCATTTAATACAAACACAGAGAGCACACAATCATAAAACAACATGCCCTTGGATATAAATCTGCATGTCTGCTTCTTTTCATTATGCAAAAGCAAAGCATATTAGCTTGGATGGAAGAAATGATTAGTTTACAAAGGCCGCATAAGAAATTGCTGTTTTAAGATTACTACTACAAACACAGCAATTTACCTCAGGCATCCTGTTGTATTGCGTAGAACTAGAGAAGTCTGGAATTTAATTTTATGATCATCATCAAAGGAAGAATTATTCCAACCAGAATGAGGAACTATCACAGTGTTTGTTAGCGTTGAAAGCGCATCTCGAATGATTGTCATCTTTACTGCATCGCACGAAGACAAGTTCCAGAGAACGCCTGTGGAGGGGGGAAAGATCCATCAAGTATTATTTTATGGCTAGAACCATTAGGTTCAACTTGCAAACTTTACCATATAGTTGTGGTAACAGCAAGTTAAAACACAGCACATTTAAAAGAAATAAAAACCAAATACCCCATAGCATAAAAGACAACAGTATGAGAAGCAACATCTCTCTCTCATTTTTCAGCTTAGCACATGGACCTTATGTTATCATGACAGAACATAAGGGAGGAATAAGTATGCCTAGTAGGAAGGGGCAAAGTCACTGACACGTTTATAAAACAAAAGCAGTACTCTGAAGGGTAGCAGACAGACAGCAGACCAGACCATTTGTGTGATGAAACTTCAGCTGCAATCCTATTCCCACTGACCTGAGAGAAAGCTCCATTTAACCTAGTAAAGGTAAAGGGACTCCTGACCATAAGGTCCAGTCGTGACCGACTCTGGGGTTGCGGCACTCATCTCGCTTTATTGGCCGAGGGAGCCGGCGTACAGCTTCCGGGTCATGTGGCCAGCATGACTAAGCCGCTTCTGGTGAACCAGAGCAGCGCACGGAAACACCATTTACCTTCCCGCCAGAGTGGTACCTATTTATCTACTTGCACTTTGACGTGCTTTCAAATTGCTAGGTTGGCAGGAGCAGGGACCGAGCAACAGGAGCTCAATTGGGATCCAACCAGATCCCAATGTACTAGGCACTTTAAAATTCAAGCAAAATGAAGTTTACATTATACATATTGAGACAAGCTAGGATGGTTTATTCTACAATGTTGTATTTACATTCCAAAGTGTGTGAGATCAGCAGTAACTTGCCACCATAACTGAAATACAGAATACATATAGAGTGGCTCACAAACTATGAGGCATTTCTGATTCCGAATATTTTATTAGCAAAAGATTCTGGGTTGTGTTGAACTTGCTACCTTCCAAATAATTGGGCGTATAAAATAATAATCATAACGGATTCATCTTGCATGAGGTTACAGAACTACTGTTGCAAAAAAGAAAAAAGGGGGGGGGAAAGAGTACACTGAAATTATGTCCCTCAACTCATCAAGAAGAGAAAGAATGAACAACTCTTCCCTGGTAAGGAAAAGAAAGCAGCAGCTAGTTAGGTGAACACTGCCTGTAGTTCCTATGTAATGCATTTAAAGCTTATGCAAGAGATGTTTCCCACAGTTGATTTCTCCCCTGAAGCGGCACACTGTATCATTGGATGTCTGGATGATTCCAATTCTCAGGAGCATGTTTTAGCGAACACAGAGTGAAGGAGGAACTGGAAAAGCCCAGTTCTGTAAGTGGAACTCGGCTTGTGGTTCTTCTTTTGAATAAGATTTTATTAAGAGTTTTCATAATACATTATAATAAAAAAACTAAGCTAAACAAATACAAAGAGAAGAACTAGAGAGAGAAGAGAAAGCATATGAAGTCCTCTTTCACAGGTAAATCTTAACTTGTCCCACACAGAGGAAGGTGATCCCTTCCAGCTCTCACCTGGGAGCTTCCTTTTCTTCTCCCACCCTAGGAGATCTTCCCTTCCCTGCCTCTCACACAGGGTCCTTCATCAACTAACCATCACTTTCACCTGCATGTTAACCCCTCCTTAGACCTGAGTAGGGGACCACCCAAAATACAAATGAACAGAACAGAAACAAAAACCGAGCAAAAACAAGACCTTCATTTATGGCTGAACACGGCATTGACTATTTAGATGTCATGGCAACCTATGTTTAACGCTAAAAAGGCAATAGAGAGGTGAGCTGTATTTTAGAGGAATGAAGGTGCTTGGAAGCACATGGGTTGCTTCTGATCCTCCAAGCCAGGCATAGGCAAACTCGACCCTCCAGATGTTTTGGGATTACAATTCTCATCATCCCTGACCACTGGTCCTATTAGCTAGGGATCATGGGAGTTGTAGTCCCAAAACATCTGGAGGGCCGGGTTTGCCTATGCCTGCTCCAAACCATGCTACCTCTGCGTGGCAAATTCAGTATGTACGTACAAATTCATTCATGTATGTACAAATTCATTCCAGTCCAGTCTCTCCCAATTTGCTTATTTGCCTACTAAAATACTGGCATTATATTTTTGTTACTATTTTGAGGGAACAGACTTTTATGACATGCAACTATATACAGGTGGTTACAAAATATAAATATTGTGTGCTCTGCTGATTGTATAGGAATGTATGATTGATCAGCCCACACTGCAAGATCGTCTGACTTGCCTAGCTCAGTGTCAATAAGAGCTGATTGCTTGCTTTAAAGAATAAGATTTGTATCTTGTTATCTGCCAAATGTTGTCTACTTGAGGGGAAATAATAATATGCTGAAGGGCAAGGTGTTTGCTAGGGAAAGAAAAGCCCTTTCATCACCTAGAAGTTAAGAAAATGAGTCCCAAACAAGCACACACGGTCTACCCAATCAACTCCTGCACATTCAAAACACAGGGATCTGGAGACTTTGTTTCAATTAGTAGTACTAGGAAACAAGAAATACACTTGCTAGGTTTCCACACCACAATACAAGGTGTGCCACATGCAATTCTTGTGCGCACAGAAAATACTATTTGGGATTTCAACAATGGATGTATTAGCGTAGAAACAATCAATAATGTGAACACATTTTTTCCCCTTTAAAATGCAAACAGCAAAGACTTGCTGGGTACCTCTAGTCCAGCTTTAAATGACAGATTACACACCAGATACAGATCTTGCATTCAGCAACCAAGCATCTATCATCAGAAGTTGTGAAAAAACACATCCAAAGTGAGTGCACGTGGCTTGAGATGAGAACTGCACCCAATTTCATCAGCAAGATGTTATATTAAGTGCTCCAAAACTGTAACTTTTCATGTACTGACAGTTTAATTTCTTATCAGCAGAACAGGGATGGGGAACCTTTGACCGTTGGCCACATTGGCTGGGGCTGATGGAGGGACATAGATTTACCATCTTTGCATTAGAAAGTTTAGAAGCATTTCATGACATTACAATTCAGGCAATAGCTGCCATGGAGAAGAATGGGGTTCATTTCAATGAAGAAACAAGAGCGCTTACAGCCGACAGCAAGAGCAGTTTAAAAGATGGACACTTATAGACATACCTTATTTCTTTTTAACTGTTTCAGTTTCTATAAATATTTTATTTTTGGTGAACTAGTAAAGCCGCTATTCTGGTTTCTAATTTGACACCTCATTCATCTCTCTATGTTATGGTAAATGCTCTATAGCATCTCTTCCAAGATTTGGCATTGTGTTGTTTAACATATAGCATTCTAGTCCATCTATACGACTCAGTTTAGGTAACAAAGTAAAAGCAGCACATAAATCAGATAAAATAAAAGCATGTAGGATATAACCTCCCCCCCCACAAAAAACCCGTCAGTAATATTGTGTAATTGCAACTCCAGAAGATGAAAAATTAATTTCCAAGATTTGAAGGTAATGCTTGAGAACATCATATATCTTTTCTCCACAATTAAGTGCAGGCATTTATTGGCCACTGGGCATTTTGAATACAGATTTTTGGTGGGGGGGGGGATCCACAGAGAATGCACTTCAATTCTGAACATAGTAATGAAATGTTCACTTTTATATAAAGTTGTTCTTCCCTCAAAACAATGCTAGGCGTCGCAACAAATCTACTTCACAATGTTACTCAGAAATTGTTTGCGAGTCCCTCTACACCACTCCTGGTAGCCAAATAAACATTAGTTTTAGACTGTTTATTATTTAAAAGGTGTTTTTGTCAACTGATCAGCAGCTGAGCTGACTTATGGACAGGAAAAGTTGCCTTATCAGATTTGTCACCTACTGTACTCACAACTGACCGTGGATGATGAATAATTACACAAAGGTGAATATTTGACCCATTTACTTTTGTGTAATCTCTCTACTGGGGCAATTTATTACTGTGCATTTAACACAAACCAGTAATGTGGCTAGAATGGATTGACCAGCATATCTGCATTTTGAGCATTTTATTAGATGAGGAAGATCTTCTTATCCCATTCACAACAGGCTCAGAACTATCAACACGAACCAAAACATCAGTGACAGAATTTGCAATTATGTCATTTATCAACTAATACTGTGGGACCAGACAGTTGTGCTAGATCTCCTTCTCTGGATAAGGTATGTGTCTTAGGTGCTATTACGAAGTTGAGAATCAGGACAGTAATTATATACAAAAATTATTTAGAACGCTCTCTAGGCTCTCTTTTCATATATATATATATATATATATATATATATATATATATATATATGCTTTCGTAGATTTTCACGGGTACAGGAATGCAGGTTTTGGTGTCCTCGGGTGTCTTCCCGTGTAAAAGTTGGGGTGTCTAGGCGACGTTTCGACGAGGTCTCACTCGTCATCTTCAGGCTGGTGCTTTCGGCTTCTTGTTACTGGAACAGAGCAGGATCTCAGTGTTTGAGTTCCTATAAATAGGAACAGTATTTATAAATACTCAACAGTATTTATAGGAACTCAAACACTGAGATCCTGCTCTGTTCCAGTAACAAGAAGCCGAAAGCACCAGCCTGAAGATGACGAGTGAGACCTCGTCGAAACGTCGCCTAGACCAGTGTTTCCCAACCTTGTGCCTCCAGATGTTTTTGGCCTACAACTCCCATCATCCCTAGCTAGCAAGACCAGTGGTCAGGGATGATGGGAATTGTAGTTCAAAAACAGCTGGAGGCACAAGGTTGGGAAACACTGGCCTAGACACCCCAACTTTTACACGGGAAGACACCCGAGGACACCAAAACCTGCATATATATATATATATATATATATATATATATATATATATATATGTTTAGTTTATATCCTGTCTCTTTCCCCCTGAAGGAGCCCAGGATGGCAAACTGATGCTTAGCTGTAACTGTGGGGCAAATCCAGTGTTCTAGTGCTCCTCCTAGCACAATAGGGCTTTCTCCCCTGCCACATGCATTTCCCGTTTCCACTTGGGATGTGGGGTCAGGAGGAAAGTGGGGAATCATTCCATCTTTCAAGCAGAATTGCTTGCAATGGCGGAATACTCATAATACTCCTCCCCGTATGTTCATTTAAACACAATGATATTGATATAAAATTAGATGCTTTCTTTTCTTTTTTCTTTTTCTTGCTACTTCAAAAACTCCCTGGTGAAACAAATGGCACAATAGAAAAAGATTCCTGGCAGCAATTTTAGTATGTTTGTCAGAGACTATTTTACCAAGATACCAAAGGCCCAAAGTATCCTGGAGCCATTTTAACAAGCCATTCAGTGGTGGCACCAGAATTTGAATCAGCAGTTCCTCCTCTCCTTACTCTCCCTATGCATAATTGTTGCATGCATGCTGTGTGCTTTCTTGATATTCTCTAGCAACGGTGCTTGGCTTATATTACATGGGGGGGGGGGGAAACGGGCCATAGGTGCAATGCAGAGAAAAGTGAAGCATATCTAATTCTCTGCGAAATCAGTGTTACCCAAGCACAGCTAAGAACTGATTCCATGCCTTGGGCATGCATAACTTGCTTTAGATTGCACCACCCCAAATGTAACGTATGGGGTATTAAGAATTTAAATGTATGTAGAAGTACTAAGAATGAATATAAAGTGTTTGTGTCCAACATACTCTAAGATAAGGTCCGTTAACTGCCTCTGTAATTTCAAAAGTAATAAATCACACCAGGTTTTAGTGATGGAGAGTATAACTCATGAAAAATGAGATTCCAAAGAAATAAACACAAAACACCCTTAGGCAGAATAAAGCTGTTTGAGGAAGTGGAGAAATGTACGGGTTATTCTTCCATGTCAGCAACACAGAAACCAAGACTATGCACTAACTTTGTGATTCTGCAGCAGAGATTATAGGCAAGACCTAAAATATTAAAATGTTTAGTCAAATAACATCTTTCTGCAGTATGGATTTCTGACACAAAGAGCACTTACAGCTAAAAGTAGTGTGAAAGTGACAATTACAGACAAGCAGCTTTGAGAAACACCTGAGTATTGCAAGGCAATGGCCATCTCTTCCTCGGAACTAGTATTGTGTGTCTATTTCCCCCTCGTGATTGTTTCAGATACCAAAACAAGTTGAGGGAGAACTTCCCTAAGAGGAAATGACATGTGCAAAAAAACCCCTGAGGTCCTTCACTATAGCCTGCGCAATGGTGCAGTTGTTGTTTTTATTTTATGTGCATAGTGAAAGAAACACCCTTAAGAGGTGGTAGTGTCTAGAACCAGCCCCCATGTGATTTGGGCTCTTGGAGTTAGCAGATGTAACCTTTCATCTGGGAGCCAGTGTGGTGTAGTGGTTAAGAGCGGTAATCTCCTAATCTGGGGAACCAGGTTCGCATCTCCGCTCCTCCACATGCAGCTGCTGGGTGACCTTGGGCCAGTCACACTTCTGTGAAGTCTCTCAGCCCCACTCACCTCACAGAGTGTTTGTTGTGGGGGAGGAAGGGAAAGGAGAATGTTAGCGGCTTTGAGACTCCTGAAGGGGAGTGAAAGGCGGGATATCAAATCCAAACTCTTCTTCTTCATTTGGTGGTACACATAAAGTGCAGAAGCACTGGCGATCCCAGGATACGGCCTGTAGGCACATGAAGCTGAAGCTACAGAGGCCTTGGTTTGGTCATTGTGTGGCTGGGCCATCACCTGGGAACTACATGTATACCATCTGGGGTTGCATAACAATAGAAAGGTGGGATATAAATGAAAGGGGGAAATGGTAATAAAACAGCGCACACCCCATGAGGTGAGCAGATACAGGTTTTTTCCCCCCTGTGAAGTTTGCATGCCATACATAATAAACTGCCAGCCACACTGGTCCAACGGCCCTATGCTATGCTTGAAATATCTGAACTGGGTTTAAATCACAGCATTTTAAGCAAATAACCAACATGGCACTTATTTATCAGTATAAGCTGTGATCTGATGATTTTGCTGGGCTAACTGAAAAGAATGCTTGTGTACTTTCACAAAAAGGCCTGGGAAGAAATAAGCAGGAAAAAGGCCTCAGAATAAATAAGCAGCACTGTGCCCTAAGGCACAGTTTCCCAAACTTGGGTCTTCAGCTGTTTTTGGACTACAACTCCCATCACCCCTAGCTAGTACGACCAGTAGTCAGGGATGATGGGAATTGTAGTCCAAAAACAGCTGGAGACCCAAGTTTGGGAAACCCTGCCCTAAGGTAACAGGTTGCCCTGGCAGAAACCTCTAGAGTGCTTGAGCCTTGCAAGAAATATGGAGGGTTGGTGGGCACATTGTCAAACTTTAGAGGCTAAGCATGAATGAGCATCATCTGAGATGACTGCAGCTGACAGGTCAGATACGTTAGGCTGGGATGAAAGATGCAAACAGCATCTGCTTGGATTTCATCACAGCCCTAAAAAAATATTCAGGACTACCTGCCAGGCACAGATGACTTTTAGCGTGCTTCCTACCCTAAGCAAAGCTCTTGGTCTCTGGCTTCTGTTCAGAGAAGGAAGCTGCTAGTCTGCTGAGCCACAGCAGCTGCCAGCCCACCAAGCCTGTAAACTGTGGAAGAACTTGCTGGATCCCTTCACAAGCTTGTCTCCATGTTGATGAGACTAGAAGTACCAGTACCCCCTGAACTAGGAGCTGTCTCCACAGAGGTAGCAGGCAGAGGTATTTCACAGTGATGTGGGTGGAGGAGAGACAAAGGGAGGAAAGTCTGGTCTTTATTTACTACTTGCGTTCACAGCCCCCGCTCCTTACAATTTAGTTACTGAAACATCCCAGCAGTTCATTTGGCTAAATGCCTAATGTGTGATTCACACTTTGTCGTATGTGCTGAATACTTTCTAACACTTGGAACAGTTGCAGTTTTCTGAAACTTCAGTTGATCACAACATTATCCAATGACATACGTGTGTATATGCATGAGAAGTCAAGGAGATTTTTTTTCCAATTCAGAGGGGATCATATTTATATAAAGTCATAGTCAACATAGTCTTTGAGCAACAGCGGCATCTAAAGTGAGTCAAGAAAGATGTGCCTCTGGAATGTGGAATATCACTGGACTCAAAGCACACAGCAAAATTCAATTAGAAGAAATATACTGTTGAATTCAGGGAGCTGGCCTTCCTCCTACGGTCATGTGCAACACTACGGAACTGTAGTTTTCTTTTTCTTTTTAGTCAAGGTGACTACATTCTTCAGGAAATCATTTGATGAAAATTTAAAAAAATCTAATTATGAAAACTGTTATATCATCATGAAATGACTTATAAAGTCATGCACAATAGAATCCTAATATTACACTGCTACTGTGAGACTCAATAATATAATGAATCCTTATGAATGAGAGTTCTAAATGTGAAAGTATTAACTGCCTGAGGGTCCAAAATAATCTTTAAAACAAACTATGGGAGCTAAGAGTACTACAGATTAATTTATCCACTCTTGCAGAAGACATTCAAAGAAATTTCTCAGAACAACTGTGGATTGTCAGAGGTACTGAACAACTTATATTGCCAATGTGGCAATATATGGCAATATAAGTTGTTCTCTCTCTCTCTCTCTCTCTCTCTCTCTCTCTCTCTCTCTCTCTCTGTGTGTGTGTGGGGTGGGGGTGGGGGGGTGTATGTATGTGTAGGGAGGATGCACTTACCCAGACACATTTTTTAAAAGCCCTCACAAAAATGATTTTGGAGGATTACATTTTTCCATCTCAAGCTGAATTTCAATGCACCTTGAAGTAGTAAAATGTCCCCAAACCAAACCAAATATTCTGCCCAGGACCAGTTGCTGTTTGAAAAAAAGCCATGAGACAGGACTACTCTGCAGGTGACAAAATAAATTCTGTAACAAAAAGTCTATTGGAGTGTGTGTGTGTGTGTGTGTGTGTGTGTGTGTGTGTGTAGCTGCAACCCCAAATGCCTGCATGAAGGTTCTAAGGCTCCTGTCCTAGCCACATTTACCACAGTAGGTCTCACATAAATAAATGTGACATCCTTCTGAACAGACATGCAAAGGTTCATGCAACTAGATACCTTTTCAACTAAGTTATTTCAAAGTAAAACCTCTTCTGGCACACAGAAACATTTCACCTGACTAAATGCCATTTATTTCCTATCTATTGAAACTTTACCTGTGACAAGTTCTCTTACTTCTGCATCAATGGATTTTCTTAGCAATCGTAAAAGTGCAGGGATCCCTCCGACGTTTTTCATTGCTATTTTATTTTCATCTGTCGACTTTCCGTACACCAGATTACGCAATGCACCGCAAGCGTTTTTTTGAACTTCAATGACTCTGTGGTCCAACAGGTCAACCAGATGTTTGATTCCTCCTAACCTACATACCTAGAAAATATGTGGACCAGATTTCATTAATACACAAAGAGAGCAGATTCTGAGGGTGTGCGGTGGGCTTCAGGGGAGAGGAAAGGATAACATTCTGTTGTGCAGGAGAGAGTCTGATGGGCTAGCAGAATAGCAGTGTTGGATATGACCCTTAGGTTCTTAAAGTACAGAATATAATTGACTACAGGAGAAATGTGAACAAAGTGATAGATCTACTCAGTAACAATGGAAAACATAGCTACTCTGTGAAGACAACAATAAGGTGACCAGTAATACAGGGAAGCACACTCCCCAAAATTCAAGTCATAAAGCACTGTTCCCCTCCGTTTCACATATGCAAAGTTTATTGGAAAACATAATAAATATTCAGGTAGTGATTTTTCTGCTAATTGCTTGTTAGACAGAAACATTGTTTTTTTAAATAGCTGCAGAATAAAATGATTTTTAAAAAGCCATTAGCTAGGCCTTAGGTTATAATTTCTCCTCCTTCTCCAAGATCCCAGGTTGGTTTACAATAACTGAAACATAATGTCTCTGTCAAAAAGGGCCCCCCACCTTCAAGACATGAGAACTTGGGTCACAATTACACCTTTGTATTTTCAGGATTCAGCTTCTGTTTATTGTCCCACATATCCAGATATTTGCTCAGAATTAAGTCCCGCTGAGTTCAAAGGGCCTTGCTTCCAAGCAAGTGTGCACAGAAATCAAAATTTAAAGGAAGCAGTCAAAAAGATGACCCAGCATTTCCACTGTCAGTACAGTAAAACCCTAGAAGCATGAACCTGAGTTTGCAGTGTAAGTTTATCAATAGGTACCAATTTGACGGAAACTTCAACATTAAACATCGCTCTACAATGTTCTTCACTGGGTTTTTTTCCAATAAGGCATCTATAGCGTACCTCGGTTTTTATTTTGTTATCTCCAAAACACAGGTGCTGTAGGTAGGCCGCGGCATTGGCTTGAACTGATGGGAACTGATGCTGAAGCATGTGGATGACCTCAGGTAATTCTGGATCCCGCCATGCAAATTCTCTTCATTGGATAAGCAGAGTTCAAAGGAAAGTGTGAATTTGTGTGTGTTATATATAACATTTTCAGCCTGCAATGAGTTAACCCAGTCCACCCACTGACAACATTTTACAAAGATTTGTGTATAACTAAATTTCCAATGGTGAACAATCTCAAAGATTAGCTATGGAAAGTCTAGGTAACAATGGCAACTATGGGCGATTTGTTACAAGTATGAGGTATGCTTGCCTGGGATCTTTCTGGATGCTGTCTATGGATGGAGATCTTGTGGTACCATCATCAGCAGGAGGCACATGTTGCTGCATCCTGTTGTAGCTGGACTCAGAGAGCCGATAATGAAGCGACCTGTAGGGTTCTGCGTAGGTAGCTGTTGTGTTCAGAGCATAATTATTTCTTTGGTATGTAAGAGTGCTACGCTGACTGGATGACCTTTGTAGATTTCCAACACCTGGAACATAAAGCAAATATCAAGATTGTTGTTGTGTGTCCGTATGTGTTGTTGTGTGTCTGTATGATGATCGCCTTCCAAAGGAACTACTCTATCCCAAACTTAAAAATGGAAAGCACAATGCTGGTGGTCAACAAAAGAGGTTTAAAGACTGTCTCAAGGCAAATCTTAAAAAATGTAGTATAAACACTGACAACTAGGAAACACTGGCCTGCGAGCGCTCCAGTTGGAGAACAGCCTTTACCAAAGGTGTCATGGGCTTTGAAGACACTCGAACTCAGGACGCAAAGGAGAAACGTGCTAAGAGGAAGGCACACATGGCAAATCCACACTGTGATCAAGTCCCGCCAGGAAACCAATGTCCCCACTGTGGAAGGATGTGTGGATCCAGAATTGGCCCCAACAGTCACTTACGAACTCATTGTTAAAACCGTGTTTATGGAAGACAATCTTACTCGGCTACAAGTGATTGCCAAAGAAGAAGAAGAAATATGCAGACAGACACACAGACACAGAGATTTATTATCTGATCTTTCTTTTGAAACTCAACAAAACCTTTTGGAAGCAATGGAATATGCTTTTCTTTAAGCTGGCATGGTGGGGGACAGACGGACTGGGGTTTAGATTGGCTTGGATCTGATACCATTATTTAAGGAAGTTCAAAGAAGTGAAGCTGCACATTGCTTCTTCCATAATGGCAGCCACTTGTGCCCTTTAAGAGTCTATATCTTGGGGGTGGGATGCGGCACACAAGACTTCTAGGAGTCCCATTTTGGGCTTAAGTCCTTTGGGCTATTTCCCCTCCCTGCAGCAGCTAGCCATGTCCCACTGCATATTGTCCATGGGGGGGGGCTACCCTCCAGAGAGGCCTTTCAAGCAGCACAAGTGGCCGCAGGGACAAAGAGGGACTGGGGAATTTTCCCTTCCTTGAATTAAGTTAGCTAGGATCCAAACCCTAGTGTTTTAATTTTAGCAGTTTCACTGTACGTTACTTTGATAGCTTAATTTGAATGCTGATGGAATTTGGCCATGATTTGAATGGTGATGGGATTTTCAATTTCTTATTTCAATGCATTATTACTCAATTCTGAACTGATGGGGTCAGTTATAAAGGTGACAAATAATACAGAGCAGCTAAATGGATGGCACATTTAAAAGTATTTTTAAAAAATATTGTTTTTAATGCTTTTTTAATGCTGCCAAAACTAAGGATCTTGAAAATTAATAGTCCTATAACCTCCTCTAAGGGAGGGTAGGCTGAATTGGATGGTATGTGACGTTCAAGGCTATTTTTAAAAGATTGCCTATAGCAGAGGTAAGTCTTATGGCCCCTTTACAGTGGCAGGCGGTGTGTGTGCTGATTGCTCCCTCTATGAGTGCAACATTCCCTTCTAGCCAGATGCTCCTTCAAGCATCTGTGCACTTCTGGACCTACCCAACTTCCTTCCAGATAGAGAAGGCAGGAAGATAACTGTGTCCTTTAGCACACACGCCCCCCCACCAAATCTGTGGGGGAAGGAAAGTTTGTGAATTGGGGTTTCCTTTTTCTAAACTTTATGGTTTCAAGTACACGCTGTCATATTATTTCAGTATTATTCTCCAGCGAACACTGGGTGATAAAATAGTTCCCCATACTCTTGTAGCCAGCTTAGATTTGGGGACAACAGGGATTTCACACTTACCAGATCCAGTTCGATATAACGCTGTTTGGGATCCTTGGGGTAGATCAGCTGTTCCATGATTTGGACTGTGGTACACTGGACTGTAATAGGTTCTACCTTCATATATAGGGGTGATGTGCAGATCAGGAGACACCGTCGAACGCAGCTCTTGACCAAGTTGGCTGTGCTGACTAGCATATGAACTCCTCAAGCCTAGACGGAAAAGGGAAATATGAGTATGTGGCAATTGCAATCTTCACAAACAAATCCCCATTTTCATATTGCAATCTTTTAGGCTCCAACTACGCACGTGACTCTCCCACACATATGCATATCTCATCTTCTAATCACAGCCTAAAATTCTATCAAGGAAGAAATTAATATATAGGTTAATCTGTATTTCAAAACAGATCTCTTCAGAGATAGGTGGCACCTATATCTTTTGCCGTTCTCCCTGTCCCGTGCAAGAGCAAGGGGGGGGGGAGCAGGCAGGGACAGGGTTATTGGTTTGTGTTTTGTTTTCACAAAGATTATCCCTTCGACTTTTGAGCGCATTGGTTCCTCTGGCCTTTACCAGAACTGCCAGATGGCTAGTTCAAGCCTGGTCTCACCTGTTCCTAACAAGGCCTCTAACGAAATCATTCTGTGCATAAGAAAGTGAGTGGGGAAAATCAAAATGTGCTTCAAGATGCTTTTGTAAGTCTTACAATAATTTCACTCCAGGCCCACTCAGTCACATGTTTTTGAACAGAACATCCACGTTTCCTGTTCGTTTTTATGCATGATTTAGGATCTTATCTTCCTCTTTCAGTTATCCTATCTTTTATTTTCCATCTAAAGTGAAAAATTCCAATTTAAACCTCTCCTTGTAGCTTATCTACAAGCCTAATGATTTTTGTACTCTTATTTCTTGCCTTTTACCAGCTCTATAGTTTCTTTGTTAAAAAGTGGCAGCTAGAGCTGCACACATTGTTCAAGGTGACAGAAGATTATGGTATTTTAAAGCCTCTGTGCTATAGTTTGTATAATGGCAACAACCATTTTAAAAACATGCGACAATGGAAGAGAATTTGCAGAAGGCCTGGGTCTCTTACACCTTATTTACTGTGCTCTGGGGAATGTTGTGGATGCTGCAAAAGTTTTGGGTCAGGCCCATAATGGTCATTTTGTACCACCCGTGAACAATTGAAAAGCCTTAATAGTCTTGATTTTTTATTTCATTTAATGTAGATCCACATAGATTCATCTGGCAAGAGCACAGCCTGTCAGTCAGCTGCCAATTATTTAAACTGCGAGGGGGTTGTACTAGCTTAGCCTCCAGCAACAAAATCTTCCTTTCTTTATCGTGTGATGAAACTACCTTGCAGCTTAAGCGACCCTATGGCGTAGGAGGAACTGAACTAAAGGGACACGTACCTTTTAGGGGCTAAAATCACTTATATTGAAGACACCTGAAAGTACTGGGAGAGATCAAGAGATTCACAGTGTCATCAATCCTCTCTTCTAATCCAAAATGATGGCGGTACAGGGAACCTACAGAAGTGGTATGCACCCTGTCCTATAGATCTGAACTATCCAAAAGGCAAGATCATGTACAAGTCAGCTTATATGCACACACACACACTAGCCTTTAGCTTCCAAATAACACAGTGATTGGTAACCTGCTGCTAATTAAAAATGAGGATTTAGTGGGGATGTCCAGTGATTCAAGTATTCTGTCAGTGCGTGTTTCATGAAATATCAGCAACTGTACAACATATCAACCCTATGACATAAGAACCTGATTTGCTGTGCATCTGGTATGAGGCTATGCAAAACCTATTTTTAAGGATTTCATTCTTTCTATTATAAAATACAAAGCTGCATTGGCTCTTAAAAATCACAACAGTCATTATAGCGAAGAATCTATTCTGGTTAAATTTCTCAGGTTAAGAATGGTTTCAGGTTAAGAATGGACCTCCGGGACGAATTACTGTATTTTTCGCTCTATAAGACGCACCAGACCACAAGACGCACCTAGTTTTTGGAGAAGGAAAACAAGGGAAAAAAATTCTGAATCTCAGAAGCCAGAACAGCAAGAAGGGATCGCTGCACAGTGAAAGCAGTAATCCCTCTTGCTGTTCTGGCTTCTGGGATAGCTGTGCAGCCTGCATTCGCTCCATAAGATGCACACACATTTCCCCTTACTTTTTAGGAGGGAAAAAGTGAGTCTTATAGAGCAAAAAATACAGTAAGTTCATAACCAGACGTACCACTGTATAGTGGTACCTCAGGTTACATACGCTTCAGGTTACATACGCTTCAGGTTACAGACTCCGCTAACCCAGAAATAGTGCTTCAGGTTAAGAACTTTGCTTCAGGATGAGAACAGAAATTGTGCTCCGGCGGCGCGGTGGCAGCAGCAAGAGGCCCCATTAGCTAAAGTGGTGCTTCAGGTTAAGAACAGTTTCAGGTTAAGACAGACCTCCGGAACGAATTAAGTACTTAACCCGAGGTACCACTGTATAGACAAATGAAAGAGGTTTTTTTAAAACAACAACAACAACAACAACACTAAGCCAATGTTTGAGAAGACAACCTGATTGAGCTACTAGCCATGATATCTGCAAATGTCAATATTTGTTCTTTGCTGAATCTTAATGTGGTAACAACTGGTTCAGATGTGTTGTTAAACCTTCAGCCTTCCATCTGTTGGTCCTATTAAGTAATACAATTATTTTTTCTTGCTTGCTTGCTTGCTCCTGGTTTTGTCAGGACTGATTTCAACACCAGTGCAATGTCATAAAAACACCATATGCCAGATTCACAAGTCATTACGCTGGTGCAAGGGTTTAGGACTACAGTGGCAACCACTGAGGTTATGGATATTGTAGGAAGATTAACAGTATTTAAGAAATGGAATCTAGCAAAATCTTTTTAAGAATAATTTAAAAGGCTTTGTGTTTTTAAAGGCTTGAAAAATTATATTACTACATCTTCACTATGAAATAACTAGAAGATTCAGGACTGTGATATCAAAAGACTGATTAAAAAGTCATTCATATTTAGCTGCTTGGCACAGCATTCTTAAACATATTAAGTCAAAGCTTTCAGCACCCTTTCAAGTAGATTGGCATCTAAATATTTGCTGTTAAGGCACTTTTAATCAGGGCATTAGGACTTTGCTATATGAGTAATATACAGGCAGCATTGTTCTACTTCAAAATCATTGGCACAATGCATGAGGTCTTTTTTCATATTTTGAAATGCACTAGCTACATTTGACAAAAGTGAGAACTAAATTTCAAGCAAGCAGTCGTTGCTTGCACTTCCTGTCATTAAACAAAATGTGTTTCTCTTGCTTGCTTCCTATTTTTTTCCATATTATATGTGGTCAGTCACAGATTACGTGGTATATGAAAACCTGATACCTATACTGAGGTCTGCCTCCAGACTGTTTAATGATTCATTGCTTGTGTGCCCAGAAGTAATAAGGAAATACAAATCCTTTCAAGTATTGCACAGAGGGAGTCAGGAACACATAAATTGCAGTTAATTATGCAGTGCATATCAACAGTATAGGTAGTTTTCATATATTTCAGGCCCGATACCTGCTTTTTTCAAATGCAAGAACAATTTTGACAGGGATATTCATGGCACTGTTTGTCTCCAAGTTGAATAGAGGTAGCTTAAATTCATTCATATGCACCTGGGAACAAATTTTAAAATGAAAGAATGGCAATCCATGCTGGCATTTTATTTGTACTTATTATTTGCAGGTCATAATCTAATGCAAGTCGTGCATGTTTAGACCCCTGCAGGCTAAACAAAGTGGTGAATACTTCCTAAATCCCCACCCAACGATCTGCATGTGCTCAGATACGCATAATGCACTTGTACATCCTGTCTTCATCAGTCATCTGGGTGGAGTGGCCGAATGTGCCCCACTCCTATGGGGATGAAGTGGATCCCTCCATCCAAATGAAGATCTTGCAGGCAGCTGAAATTATCGTGTATACAGTAGAGCACTTGTGCCCATAAGCAATCATTTTATTAAGGCATTAAGTATATTTTTTCTGTGCATTTAAAAACTGTGTGTAGAAATTACGGAATAACTGAAGCTCATTGTTTTCATCTGAAGAATGTCCCTCCCCCTCTCACACACAAACCAAGCTCACGGCAATCAGCTGAATGCAACCAACCTTATTCTGGCTTCTCCAACCTCTCACATTGCCAGCAAAAGCAAACAAAGAACCTACCCACCTGACGCTGACACAAAACTCTGCACATACACTATGCAAAAGAATGAAAGATCATTATCCCCCCTTCTTTCTTCCCCCCCTCCACACTTCACTCTCCCCCACTACCTCAAAATGCCTATGACAGCAGCGTTTCACACCGAATGTAGCTGACCTGTAGAAAGGACTCTATGAATTGAAAACAGAGACCCTATAGGTTCATTTGTTTATCCATGAAAATCTTTCAACAGAAACAAATTAAAAATAAAATAAAACTGCTAAGCCTCCACAGTATAACATTTCATCCTTTGTGATGAGAAATGAAGCGATTAATTCCGAAAATATCTACTGAAACAAGTCTGTGGAACTACAAACACATTCAAAACAGCAACTTCAGTCTTCCTTTCAGTGAAATCAATAAGCTTTTCAGCGACACCTAACATCCGATTCCTACCCTTTGAAAAAGTATCCTGGTTTAAAATGAGGTCATAAAATCCTGCATTGTGTTGTTGGTCCTGTGCAGATTCCTCGTGTGCAGGCACTGTGCCTATAACAGCATTTCAAGCATCAGTAATGGCATATTACAGCTCCTCTTGCCAACAGTGCAATTCATTGTATTTACAGGTTCGGGCAAAGTTTTAAGTTGTGTCTTTACCTTTTTACTAACCTGTAAGGCTATCTGGACGGGGTGGGACCATTTTTTCATATATATCGTACTGCTGTGCGTATTGCTCGATATCATGAAGTGTCCGTTGTAACGTGGTCCCCAGATGTTGTGGAACGGCAGTCATCCCAGAACGTTTTGGTGATGAAGATCCAACTTGGGTTTGGGGTGGGGAGGCCACTCTTGTCTGTGTGTCATTGAGCGTAAGAGGTGACCCAACTCTGACAGCAGGCTGGTACTGGGGAGTTCCTCCATTGGGGTTGGTCGACTGCCTGGACGTTACCGAGCCAACTCTGCGCACTGCGATAGGCGAAGCTGGCCTCTGTGTGGTAAACGGAGATGCTGCTCGTTGTACAGGCAATGTTGTAGATGAAAACACATTAGAATTAAGAGATCGTGACTCAGTAACGGATGGCGAGCCATAGCCACTCCCTAAAGAAGTTCTGAGTGATCCCCTTGAAGGAGAAATGCCTGCGGTGGTCACATATGAGGGAGACTGGGCCCTCGATGGAACAGAACTTACGCGTCTCATGGCTCGGTTGGCAGCTATGTTTGAGGATGCCTGTTCAAAAGGAACCACGTATCATTTTGGTGCACAAAGCCATCAGCCAGTGTAAAAGATCAACATTTTCGCTTGAAAATTCCATTGCGGGCGCATTTGCACTAGAGTTCAGTCCCTTTTGTTTTAAAATGGGGAGTTAAGCTCATGTTTTAAAGGTTTCAATTCATTATCTGGGAGTAAGACTCGTTGAACAGATATGCACAGAATTGCACTTCTCAGTCTCTGCACTGAAATCAGCAGGACTTAAAATGCTTAATGTTTGCTGGATTGCGCCTAAAATGTTTTAAATTAAGTTTATCTATTGTAACTTCTGTAAAGGATGCATTCTTAAAGAACAACGAGAATCCTCTTTGGCATCCGCAGCCAAGCGAAACTATTAATTTCCAGAGTTCCTTGAGAGGGGCCAAAAGAGTAACATCCTTTGGATTGCGCTTAAATGTTGTAGTATAGATGTAGCTTTAATCTTAATGTTCCACTTTCCTTTTCCTTTTTTTTTTTACAGCAAATGTGTCACCAAAATCCTATAGAACTATTTTCTCCATTTAGTCTTTGCCCTTTTCATGTCTTATTAATAAGCCTAATAAATAACTTACCATTAACACTGCACAGCCCAATGTCATTCTACAAAAGCTGGAATTAGGCTGTACAAAGTCTTGGGCTTCCATGCCCTCCCATTCTCTCCTCCTGTGTAACTGAGAGAATGTTGCAAGCATTTAGTTCACCTTTCTAAAAATCCTGGCATATGAACCAGTAATGACATGTAATGGCAACCAAGGATTCCTGGAAAGTGGAACTAAATGCTGGTGACCCGTCCCTCAACCACAAATGTTTAAAAGGGAAGTATAACCTTGAAGCTTTGCGCCATTATTTAGTGTTATATTGTCTTATGCCATTTATGGAAGCGCTGTTTGCTTTTAATTGGTGTTTTCTTTTACTCCCCTCCCCTACTGTTTTGATGAGATCCTTGGACGATAAAGGTGATATAGAAATGAAACGAAATGAAATAAATAGTGTTTTATTTATTCTTATATAATTTTAAGCCAGTCAGAGGACTGTTGTGGTTGAAGATGTAGAATACAAATGATTTATCAAGGTAAGTAAATTATTGTATTGGGCATTACATTCATATTTATATTACTTTTACACCATATCTATATTAGTATATTTATTTATTTCATCAGATTTTCTTGAATATATTTTTGGAGTTACATGTACCTGAACCAAAGCCTGTCCTTCAGCCCTTGAGCTTCTCACCAAATGGTTATTATTTGCTCCGATAAAGGAATGTTGCTGTCTGTTCTCTCCCTTTATCAGGTTCTGGCTGTTGTGAAAACTGCTTACTTCCTGGTATCCACTGTCGGAATAAGAATTCATTTGTGTCGAACTCCTAGAGTTACCCACTGATCCTAAAGATAAAAAGCACAACGAACCTGAAGTTATTACATGGTTATGAATAAAAACAAGACCAGATTGATAAATCTCAGTTTATTTAAAATGTATATAACAGACCCTCACTTTCATGGAGCGATGTTTGCTCTGGGGAGTAGAGATTCCCTTGTTCTGGCTCTGTTCCAACATGATAAGAAGCAATATGAACACTCTCAGATGCTCTGAGTTTATTTACACCTGTGTATGGCAAATCTGAAAGCAGAGTTTTGTTAGTCAATAATAATATCTACATCTATACGCATCTGCAACCTGGTACAGCTTCACCATTTCTGCTCAGTTCTATTCTACATACCATCTGCAGAGCAATTTTAGACAATTGTGCAAGAGCAATAGCTTTGTATATGAACATTCAATTCTGAGAAAGACATAAAAGAAAAGACCATTTGTGGAGGTGGTGTTTTCTTGTCAGTTTTGAAAGCTCAACAGTACACACTTCCAAAGAAGGAAAATTCTGAAGCTGTTAACTGAAGAACATATTGTCAGCTGTGATATTCATTCTTGAACTTTAAGCACAAAACAAATATACTTTTTTTTTTTTTTAAAGAAATCTGTGGCTTGAAAGACAAAGCATGATTGAAAAGATACCAGAAGGGATCAAATTTACATTCAGGAACTGATTCCTATATGAATTAGCTTATCTTGCTGCCAAATCCCATCCAGTAACTTAGGAACATAGGAAGCTTCCCTATAAGGACTCAGACAATTGGTACATCTAGTTTAGTACTGTCTTCCCTGATGAAACACCAGCTCTCCAGAATTTTAGGCAGAGGTTTCTCCTAGCCCTGCGTGGAGATGCTGGAGATTGAATCTGAGACATCTGTAGGCAAGGCTGATGCACAAGGTTATATAGCCCCTAATTTCTTTTACAGTCGTACCTTGGTTCTCGAACAGAATGCATTCTGGGAGTCCGTTCGACTCCTGGAACCAGTTGAAAACCAAGGCGTAGCTTCCGATTAGCTGCAGGAGCATTCTGCAGCCAGACAGAAGTTGCGGAAGCTGCGCCAGATTTTCGGCTTCTGAAAATTGTTCGAAAACCAGAACACTCACTTCTGGGTTTCAATCGTTTGGGAGCTGATTTGTTCGGGAACCAAGATGTTTGAGATCCAAGGTACAGCTGTAATTTACTTAAAGGGTTTCAGGGTGAATTGCCTTTTCAAGTCAGGCCTTTTCAAAACAGAATTTGCACAGTTCTTTTAAACAAAAATCTGCCACGACTGAGGAACATGAAACCACTGAGAAATCCTTCCTACTTGCTACATCTTCACATGAGGGCTTCTCTTCACTTTATTCACAATTGATGGATGATTTAGGGAATCTGAGATGGGGCAGCTGCGACTCAGAAATTTAATATTAAATCTGCAGCTTGGCAAGAAGGACAAGATCCTCAAACTTCCACTTATGGTTCAAATATTCACTGGGCAGCCTTGGGCCAGTCACGGTCTCTCAACCTAACCTGCCATACAAGGTTGTTGTGATTATTAAACGAGGTGAATACATATATGCATACAACTGGGAGGCAGAAGTTCTTGCTGGCCTACTGCAAATAACCGTGATCTTCCAACAGATCCCAACATGCTTCCTGCCTATCTCTGAACTAAAGAAATAATAACCTTTCAGTTCCTTAAAAGCCTAATTCTGAAGGTAATTTATCAGGGCTGGAGGAAGAAACCAAGAACTGGAAGCCTTCCAGGTCTCTTACATGAAAGGCATTTGAAGACTTCTGCACAGGGAGCCATGAAAATGAATGAGAATGGAGTTAAAGTGGATTAGAGTTTTGGGGTGGGCTTCTTTGTTGTTGCTAGAGAGTTCCCATAATTGCACAGCTTGGTGCAACTAATTTTAATTAGTTTTGGAGTTTAAAAACATGAAAAGGGGGCAAGATAGCCAGCAAATATTCCTTACAACGAATGGAGAATGCAAAGTTAGGGACATCTCAGTCGTACGTCAATGTCAAATAATCCTGAAGATGTGCACTAGGATTATAGTTTTGACCTAATAAGTCCAGCTACTAAGGAGGAAGAGCCAATAACATTTAGATCCATGGAATAGCATTTTAATTTAATACATTTTAAAATAAAGCATGCTCACCCTGTGAATTAGCTCAAAATGTGCCTGCCAAATAAAAGTACCATATAACTAATTTTAAAGACCCATTCTAAGTAAACTTTCCACTTGTGTTTTCCAGGTCAGCAGTCCCCCACACTGCATAGAAAACCTTTTGTGAAGTGTCTTTCAACAACTACGGTATTTGTCATAGGACATGACTATTTTAAAGGGAGAAAAACAATCAGAAGTCTTAGGTGTGCTACAGTAACCACAATTTTGTTTAGCTGGAAAACATTGTACTGTATAAGGGTTTTGGTGAAGCCAGGTAAATCTTTTCCACATACTAGCAAAGAGTTTTATTACAGCACTTGTTTTTATTTATCAAAAATACTTATATCCTACATTTCTTTGCGCAGTTTAAGGTGGCTAAAAACAGAAATAATAAAAGTGCAAGGAAAACCAATTAAATGTAAGAAAAATGAACAAAAAGTAGCAAGGGACAAATGAAAAACATCAGAAGTAAAAAAATATCAGAAACAGAGTAAGACAATAAGGTAGCCCAGGCTACTGATCTATAATGTTACAACTGTGGCTTTTAAGCATCCTACCCCACAAGGTATCATTTCTGCACTAGTGTGGCTACAAAGGAACTCCTGCATGTTTCACAGGATTCTGGGGCACATTCTGTTGCACACACTAAGTTGTTGAGTGGTACCAATCACGCTCTTAGCCCCACAAGCTAAGAGTGCGCTATGAAACCATGAATATGAAACACATTGCAGAATATTCAATATTGGCATAATGCTTTTCATGTAGCTTATCTTCCATTACTGATTTTCTAGGAATACAGTTTGAAAATCACTGCATTATAATTATACTTAGAATGATAGTTCAGTAATAGAACGTTTGTAGGCAGATGTACCATAAAAGAAGAACACCATTTAATTTAACTGACGTAGCAACAAAAATGCTAAGGCTATCGTATATTCTTGCGTTCACATTTACAAATTGTGATGCTATATACAAACAATGAAACAGACACCTAAGCAGTCATCGCAGATGATGGTGCTTACTGGGTGAATGGGTTTTTCTCCCCTCTACACAATACAACTGTAAGAATAAGAAGTCACATGAAATGGCCCACACGTTAGCAAACTGTGAGCGGAACAATAGACTGTGATCACTTTAATGAATATACACTGCAAGAAAATCTGTAAAAAGTAAGCCTTGCAAGTATGTCACTGTAAGATATATCAGAAGAACACCATTTTTGGCAAAATGTAGTTTTGAATTTTTAAAAGTAGTTTATATTCTAAAATAAATTCTGATATGAAAATAGCATTTTTTTGCATTTAGCACAACATAGATCAGTTTGCTTTGGAACAACTGCCAAATTTGAAGGGAAACTCATGAAATATGTAGCATTTGTACAGGGTACACCAAACATACAAGACAACTGTACCTGCAGATCTCCAGGGAAATGACTTTTCAGTAGAGCTATAGAAAAGAAAAGAAACACAATATCTTCAATTCCTTTCAAATGTTTTCCCCGCCCCTTTTGTTTTATAAACACATAGCACAATCAGCAACCTATGGGTGGATGGCTTCCACTAGAGTTCAACAGAGTACAATTTCTCCCTTCTACGTCCTTGGTATATGCTCACTGATAAGTGCTTCAGGGTGGCTGGGGAATGGCACCTCCCATATCTGCATTCAGTTCTTCTCTTTCACTCAGTCATATTGTGAGACACCCCCTACACACAGTGAGATGACTGGATGTATGTATGACAGGCCCACAATGACCTCCCATTCCATCTCCAAAATTATCCACTACATTGCTTGCATATGTTGAACCTTACAGGGCTTTGGGGGATGCCTCTCCACATGGGTGCATAATACGAAACAGAACTGATTCCACACAGCCAGTCACTCAAACCTGCAATCCTTTGTAATCAAGGGAAATGTAGAAGACGCAACCTTGGTTGAAAGGGATTCTCCATTAAGAACAGCGGATGACAAAATCATGAGAACCTTGTTGTGCATATGGTGAAGAAATCTCCACTGAAGCAAAGGAAGACACCTGCTCACCCACAGCTCTAGATGCACACTCAAACATGTGCAGAACAACAGGTCTGGTGTGTCATCAGCTGTATCACTTATATTAATTGTTTGTGTGAAATTAACAGTGTTAGGAATGCAGTAATAAATTATAAACCATCATTCTAAAGTTAAGTACATTTAAAGTTCTTTCAGTTTCAATTTAAGGCAGATTACAACCATAGTTTTCACCAGCTATTTTTTATTTTTTTATTTAAAAAGCAGTATTCCTTCTCTCTGGCATGCTGAATAATTTAAAACAATTTATGTAATAAAAAATTTCACTGCACGAACGTGATTCATTTATGTAAATGTGTTTACTCTTTATACTAGAACCTTTCGTTACTACAATTATGCTTTTAAAGAATCCAATTTCAAAATCAGTTTCGCTCAGATGACAATATGTATCAAACTACATACATAACATACACAGAAGAAAATAATCACATTAAGTGTTTAGATCTATTTACATGTCAAAGTAAAATTAGAAAGAAAACCGCTTAATTTATTTTGACTTTATTTACAGACTGGCAGTCAGTGCAAGAAAATATTTTGGTGCCGCACTTTCTCATGCATAAATTCATACAAATGTGCTCCCCTTTTATATACATTCAATACCAAACTTTCCACAAGGAAGGCACTAATAAGAACAGAATGAAAGGCAATGTGGAGAGTTTCTGCTCACTTCTGTTAACTGCATTAAGATTAGGAGTCAAATCTCCAATATAAAAGTTAACTGTGCCTGATATAAATGCCTTGGTAACATTTGCTGGGAGAATTCTTTGGCACAGCATTTCAGCACTTTCAGTCTAAATTATCACTTCCACCCAGGGCATTTCTGGAATTGTCAAGGCAACTAACGAGAAAGAATGGTCACAGCCTCTCCAGCAGATCGATAATACCCATAGATATGAATCTTCATCACTCCCTACTCAAATATTTTTGATGGACTTAACCAATATCTGAGAGATCTAATGATCTCATGAGAAGATGCATTTCTGAATAAGAATGCTATTACAATTGCAATACTAGCTGCTAACTGAAATGTGGCATCTGTAGTTTAATTACATGCACCCAAAACGAACGAACAAAAAAAAAAAGCTCTCATTAACTGAGGCCTTTTGTCTTTCAAACACAGCCATTGATGCTGAACAAATTACCCTGTATAGTTACAGATCAAATTCAGGTAGATGTGTGGTTTCTGAAGGAGCAGCCAAAGGATTTCAGGTACGCAAGGAATGGGCCAAAGCTATGCTAAGCTGTTACATTTCCAGCAGAGATGTCCCTCTGATGGCTTATCACCCTCTCCTTCCTCTCAGATTTCCTGTTTTCTTGCTCTTCATTTATAAATAAATTGGGAAGTTGCATATGCACAAATATGAGAGTGGGGGAGAATGTGAGAAAGAAGGACCACTGACATATCTGAAGTGTCATCTTGTTTACACAAGAGAAGATGTATCTTAAAATTTGATGCACAGTGATATGTTTCCAGCATAAACTGGGGGTGGGCGGGAGAAAGGTGCACATCTCCTACTACCACTATGACTAGCAAGTCCACAGGTATCCCAACCACTAAGGAAAGGCAACCAGATATCAGAAATTGATTGCCATGTGTCATAACAGTATTTTCCACTCATTATGTGCATGGAGTATGACTGCCACATAAGGAGGCAGTGATGCATCAAAAGGTCTGAGACTCTGTGCAACTCAACAGGCAAGGATTGGCATGGTTTGTATTAGAAGGTGTGCAAGCATTTATTTGCTGGTATATTTACTAACAACTTCAGCAGACAAGAGTGCCAGCCAACCCAAGCTATGCCCAGCTAAAGTGAAAATAATCAGTTTATTACCTATATAGTAGGCAAGCATGGGACTGCTAGTTTTGATTTTGTACTGTGGGAATATTCCAATTTTGTTTCTTTTAACTATGTAGTTCTGCTCTAAGCCCATCAACACCTACACTCCAGATGGGTCGTTAACTGAGTAAAGCATGACCTTCTATCATTGCACAGTGTGACAGAATTTCTAGCAGTTGCATCACAAAAAGTGTTCCTATAAGATTTATTTCTGAAAGGTTGCCATGTTAAATACAGGGGCAAAGGGAAGATGGACCAGGTCATTTCATTTGCTGACTCATTTGCTATATAAAACAGTCATTTTCAAATCCAGGAACACAGTTCACCCCCAATTACAACATGAGATCCTCTTTATTTAAAATAATAATAATAATATGCCCATTGTTTTCACGTCTCTTTTAACCTCATCTCCCATTCTTCTCTGAAAATAGACCCTTTTAAAAAAGGGATGGGGAACTTATCATTGGCCATGTTGGACTGTGACCAATGTAGCTGGATTCTACCAACATGTGGGGGAATAAATCTTAGGTCATGACACAATCCCTTGTAGGTCCTGACCCATAAACTGAAAACCAAAGCTGTAATGTTTGCTTAGGCAGCCCATCAGATGCTTGTCCCTGATGATAAAAACAAGCCTATTTTGAAGGCTAACAGCTGCCCCTTTCTTCCTCTTCCGCCCCATAAAACTCACAGATTGGAAAAAACAGCTTATGTAATTCATATAAAAATGTAATAAATGCAACAGTCACTTAATGAATACTGTATAAAACAAATGGGATGTGTATGCTAAAATACATTTAGATGGATTATAGTACAATGGCAGGCTTCGGGGCTGGAATGACAGTGGGGAAGGCATATATAATAAAGAACACCTCATTAACCTTTAGAAAATGAACAAAATTTCTTAGCCAAACACAACCCATTTAATACTAAAGACACAACCAATTAATTCTGAAAATCGGCAAAAATATTTTAATAGACATATTAAAAAGAGAATTTCCAAAGGATGTATACACACTGCTTTTTGAAATTACCTTAATACTCACTTACATGTTATCTAGATTGCTGAATTGATAGGGAAAGTAATTTTTATTGTTACTACATGACGGAGTATGAATGAATATCACTTCCTCTATTTGCAAAGTTCAAGGGTAAGTGCTGTCTAAATGGCACAATTCACAACCAAGAGAAAGGCACTGCAGCCTGTGGGGGAGGGCAAAGGTATGCAGAAATAGAAATAAAAAAGGGCCCCAAAAATCCCTAAAGGGGGGGGGGATTTCAAAACAGCCCAGAGAGGGTTGAACATGTTCAGTAGCCATGGAACAATGACTCAGTCAGAAAGGAAATACTGTACAGTGGTACCTTGGGTTACAAACACCTCAGGTTACAAACACTTCAGGTTACAGACTCCGCTAACCTGGAAGTAGTACCTCGGGTTAAGAACTCTACCTCAGGATGAGAACAGAAATCATGTGGCAGCAGCGGGAGGCCCCATTAGCGAAAGCGCGCCTCAGGTTAAGAACAGACCTCCGGAACGAATTAAGTTCATAACCAGAGGTACCACTGTATGGAAAGGAGGGGCAGGAATCGTTTGGATGGTTCAATGTGTCTGGTGAAAAGGAAGGTATGCTTGGGCATCAAACCACAATGCCTCTCACCAGTGACTGGATAAGCTCTGCCACAAGCAGTTCACGCCATGGTGAACCTCAACAATGGTCAACCCTGGCTGTCAAACTACAGTCATCAACCAGCAGGTGTGCTGGCTGTTGATCATGTGGAGTCATGGCCAATGCCTGTGCCAAACCTTTTGCACTGTGATCAATAAAATTGTTCCCTAATTTAATTCAACACCAGTTTGTGTATGTCGTCATTTCTGCCTGCTCCTGTACCCTTCCAACTCACTTGGGGCTACCATGTAGATCTTTTGGAACTGATGTTATGATTCCTTCCAACTATACCACTTAATGTCCTTCTGCCACATTTTGCACTAATTGAAGCTTTCAGGTTGTCTTCAAGGGTAGCCCCACAGCGACTCCTTTGGGAAGTTACAAGAGTGCGGATAACTGTGGCAACACTACTCCTGTCCAGAAATGGTTGTAGCTGCTGAAGCTGGTTGAAAGGCACTCCATGCCACTGAGTTCACCTGAGCATTCAGTTACAATGCTGAATCCAGTACAACTCCAAGCTACAAGTTTTGGCTATCAGCCCCTGACTGGGCTGCTGTACAGAAAGTGTTGCCCTCTAAGATCCCTTAAGGGGATTCCCCATTGGGCTGGTACAGAATGCTCCTCCTTACTAAGGAGTCTGTTTGCTTCCAAGTCCATTCAAGGTTCTGGTAGCTTACCTTTGAAGCCTTAAATGAGTTGGCACCCAAATACTTGAAGGAGCACCTCACCCTATACTACCTTTCTGTGTCTCTGGGTGAAGTTTGTTATGCATCAATGAAGGATAGAACCACCTCTGTGGTGGCACAACCTTCTCTGTGGTGGTGTCCTGTCTTTGGACAACCTTCCTTGTAATGGTACAACTGGTGCAAAGCATTACATTCATTTTGGTGCCATGTCAAAATTCTCTTATTCACCCAGGCATTTTAACATTTGAGATTTTGTTCTTTGTTCTGCTTTGTTCATCTAGGTTGTTGTTGTTGTTTTATAATGATGGTATTTTCAGCTTTAATTGCATTATATTTTTAAATTTTATTTTAGTATATGCACACTGCTCTGGAATCTTTGTAGGTGAAGGCTGGGCTAGAAGCATTTCAAATCAATAAATCTATGCAACCCTGGTCCATGATGCATAGCTCAATATAGAGGCCCTATGGTGTGGGGAAGTTCTTTATGCAGATTTATAGAAGCATAGGACCTAGATATTGTGATATGCATTAGACTGTCTAAAAAGCCTTCATGATTTGGCCTTTTCATCCCATGTCTTTAGGCGCCAGGCAAAAACATTTGTCCATAACCAGGCCTTTGGCTGATTAAACCATCTATGGCCTTTTAAATCTGTTTTTAGGGGCATAAGGGTTATTGGTTTTTTTATTTAATTGTAGTTTTCATTTTGCATTTTTGTGTTGTGAACCTCTCTGTCATGTTCAGATGAAGGGTGGTATACAAATTTAATAAATAACAGTAACAACCAACCAACCAACAATAATTCCCCAATAACATAACACATTAACAAAATGCTTTTCAGCAGGATGAAGATATTCAGATGATGGGTATATTCACTGGACCAAACCCCACTACATTAAGGTATACATTCAGGTATGTCAAGCATTCAGCTAATATGCTGAATGTCTGGCTAGAACTTTTTCAACCAATACACACAGAGACAGCTGAGGTATTCAGTTTTTGGAACGTTCCAAATACAGTACTCAATTTATTGAGTTTAACACTTCACTGGCCTCCTGCAGGAGTTCTTTACTTCCAATATAAATCAAAATAATGTTCTGTTTTTATTGGTGTGGAACAATAAATGATCGGCTACAAATAACAAAATAAACTACCCCACTAGTTTTGGAAGCTATTCAGTCTGAATTCTTCATAATGCCACAGTATTAGGTTTGTTGCAGCCAGCTTGAATGCTTCAGTTTAATAGGAACACTGGGTAAATTACCTAAAGCATAAATGCTCTACAGGAGATTTAGATATACATTTTTAATTCCAGCTGGTGGGGACCATTACAATTTGGATTTTTACATCCCAGAGGAAATTGACTTGTGGCATAAAATGTTTGTGAACAGAATGGCAATGAGTAGAAGTAATTAAAAATGGCTGCTTCAAGAGCTCTGCTTCAGTGAACTGCTCCAAATAAACTGCACTTCTAGAGATGTACTTCTCCAGTATTCACTGGCTGGAACTGGCCAGGTGTTTACTGTACTCTTCCTATACTTCCTCTTTTAAGGCAAGCATAATAATAACAATAACAATAAATCCTATAAGCTTTCATACAAGACTTTATATTTCAATCTGTGACCAGCACACTTGGCTTAAGAGACAACCCTTTTCTGATATTAGCTAAGAACATTTATTGTGTCTTTGCGTAAATGAGCATATAGGCCATTACATTTCATTTCAATCCAACCATCGATGAAACATGGGGAAGTTTCAGAGATGGAAGGCTTGAAAGCTGGCTCCAAAACCAATCTAACTACTCCTTTACAAATCTTGGGTTGCTGGGAGACTTGAGATCAGGGAAAGAATAGCGTGCGCTGAGAACAAAGTGACATTAAATCACAAGATACAGAAAAGGGAAGTGAAACGGCTTCATTGGGCTCGATGGAATCCAATAAAGCATGACATTGTCCAAGAAAGGTCAAAAAGGGGCTTCTCTGAGGAACACTCAGAGGTGGAAGAGAATAGTGGGGGGTGGGGACACATAATAAACTACTTCACTAAGACCTAAATTGTCTAGGGTTTTTCCAGACCTCACTATTTTTGAGTGAGCAGTCCTTTGTTGATGCATGCAACAGACCATAGACAGCTGTAAAGGGGGAATTGGAGACATTTTGTGGAAGGTGGCCATTAGCCCAAAGGACTCAAAATTGAACATCCACATACAGAACGACACTGGATATTAGTTTCAAGGAAAGGGTAACTGGGTGATAAGAAGAGCAATCGTCATGCTCAAACCTGGCTGTAACAGGGTGTTTGGAAGCGAGCCTACTATTTATCAGCCCCAGAGGTTGCAGCACAGGTAGCATTCAGGCTTTAAGCAAAAGTCTAGCCTTTAGTCAAAAGTTTGCTATGTTTGGACTCTTCCACTCCTAGTATGTGTATATGCAACGTAAGCACTGATGAACAAGAACAGTCCCTGGCCGCCTGCTTTGTACATATTTTGTATGCCTGATGCATACAGCAGCAAATAGCTATGGTCACTATCTTCAAGAGTTAAAGTAGAATTACTTTCAGGAGCTGAAGTTCAAATACAGCTGCTGAAATATTATTAATTTATATAAGACTCATATACGATTCACATTTATAAAATATGAAGCAACTCAGGAAAAGCAATAGTCCACAGAAATATGCTTGGCTTAGTACCCAGGACTTGCTGCACATCCCTTTCCCTCTGGCACATGTAAAAGGCGCGATAGGGTCTCTTGCTTCTGCTGAGGTTCAAAGAAGGCAAAATGCCTACTGTTTCTTGACTCCTCCATACCACAGCAGAGTGAAAGCCAGGGGAAGGGGATGTAAGCTGTGAAGTGTCCTAGCAAGAAGAGCCTCAGAGGACCTGGCCTTTTGTATGCAGATGCCTGGACACCTGCTTAGTGGCCAAATTCAAGATTTGAGAGATGCACCGGGGGGGGGGGCAGTGCATCAGAAACTGAGCAAAGGTATAACCAAAGCTCTTATGACTATATCCAGGCTTCCTCAAACTCAGGCCCCCAGATGTTTTGAGACTACAGTTCCCATCATCCCTGGCCATTGGTGCTGCTAGCTAGGGATCATGGAAGTTGTAGGCCAAAACCATCTAGAGGGCTGAGTTTGAGGAAGCCTGAGTTTATCTATTTTAGAAATGCATTACAAATAAAAACATGTTTAGTGACTGAAAGAGGGCTACAATAGGGATTTAAAAACTATTGCTGCAATCTCACACTCCCTAATTATTTAGACCTGTGGCTGATGAGGTGCAAAGGGTGCCTTTGGACACTGCTATTCCTTCCTTGCCAGCACTTGCTGAATTCACTGGGGGGAAATTAGAGGCTCGAGTGACTGTAATGGAAGAATGAGTCAAATGTCTGAGCCATAAGTTGAGACATTTCAGAAGTGATGTTTAATGCTAGCTGGCAAAGAAGAATATGGATTCTCTGGTTCTTCACTGCAACCTGTTGTGTTACCTAATTACCTTTATACACAGCCGATCTCAAATGTTGTTTCTACCACTGTATGATACTATTTAGAGCAGCCTTCCTCAATCAGTGGTTCTTCAGATGTTGCTACAACCTCCATCAGCTGCACCCATCTTGGTCAGGGATGATGGGAGTTGCCAGTCAAACCATCTGGAGGTCACCAGGTTGGGGAAGGCTGCTGTACAGCATCTACTCACACCCAGAAAACTGTCATTTGAACATATTTAAAAGGCAATGTAGCAAAGAATGAGTTCCTTGATAGTTGTGCATCAAATCTGCTTTTGATTTCAAGCATACCACTGAATGTCTTAAACACAGGTTCCATGGGAGTAATTAAAATGTTTCTGTGTTTTGGATGAAGGGTGGTACACAATTTAAATTTTTTAAAAAATTATATACATCATTGAGAGCGAGGCCTACCAAACAGAATAGGAGTTGTGAATATCCAATCAGTTAAGCAGTTTGCCAAGAGCGTGTAGCACAATTTGTAGGAAATAAGTGCAACAGAACGCTCCCGCACTTGTGATTTCCAGCATACTGCCTCGGCCACTGGAGGAATAACATAGCCTTATCCTCCATCTGTCCAATCCTCTTTTAAAGTTATACATCTTGGTCACCATTCACTATACTAGTGTGAAGTAGTACCTCCTACAAGCTAGTTTATGAGACGTACAGTTTGATTGCATTGTGATGCTGTGTTTAGCTTCAAATTGTAACTAAGGAGGCAGATTCCAGCTTCCGGAGACATCTGGCCCAGAAGGCCCCCGGATACGCTTCTAACCAAGACAGGATGTTTCTTTTTGTATGTGACCGCTCAAAGTGTTTAGGACTGATTTGGTGGGGATGAGAACATTTAATGAACTGTCCAATCCACAATATGCATTTGAAATTGTAAAAGAACCCTTCGTGTTATTTATTCATCTTCCTCCAAATATAAATCTCAAACTATGTGGTAGCAAGTCCCCCCCCAATCCAAAAGATGCGCCAGAGCTAGAAAAATATATTAAGATGTATACAGCCTAGCAAGCACTCATCCTGGAGAAAATGTTGACCAATAAGATTTAGAGCCAAATCGCTGCTGACAAATTTCCAAGATACATCTCACTTAACGGTTTCCCTCCGGTCCGTTCCTTCCATTACTTACTGTATTAAAGGAAAATATTCACAAATCGACATGTGATTTTTCAAACGCTCTTACAGATTAATGCCGTCAAATGGTGTAGAAGACATGAAATATGCTAACAAGGAGACAAAAATTAATGGACAGTGACCCAGTTCAGGTGATTATTTAGGCTTAATAAGTCTAGATATAAACAAGTGTTTTGCCCATTCCAACAGACCATTCATGTAAATTGCAATTAAACCAGGAAGCCTTTTGTCTGAACCAGGAAACTATAATTATCTGCTCTGGAGCAAACTAGGATATGAAGCCATTAATTGAAGTTGGTTTAATATTAAATCAAATTTAGAACATGATTTGACATCCTGGCTTATTCTGGAGCTGGTAACCATAGTTTCCCAGTTTGTACGAAGCAGGAAACTGCAACAATTAGAAACATATTGTTTTAACTGCAGCTCACAGAAAAGGAGGGATGAAGGGACTGCATGTGTAGGCAAAAGGCTCATTCATTTCTCTGCTTATTAAGCACCAAAGTGATTATCCAAATGTCACCATTATCTCCACTAATTTCACATGCAATACAACTGAACAAAATATGGTGTTGTATATGCATATTTATCATCTGTCCTGTTTGTGTGGACATCATTCTAAGATGCTTTTCAATCTCTTGCACACTTAGTAACTCCATTGATTGAAAACTCAAAGAGATCACATGCGTAGTGAAAGGAATACGTAGTGGGCAGGGACTTGTGCACATTGGGCTATTTTCATTCTATGCCAGCCACTCAGTTATCAAACCTAAACCTGAACATTTCAGCCCTTCATTTCTTCTTTAAACTCCTCTACATTGTGCCACTCTTTCCAGTGATTACGGAAATCTTGCCACTAGGTGAGCAGCTAGGTGCTTGGCTAGAAAAATAGCTGCTTCTGAATTTTTGACAGGTTACATAAAATACATGCATGAAAAATTGATTTAATTTTCCTGCTAATGATTTTTCCTAAGCCTCTATTACCTTAATTATCTGGACAGCCACCTATTAAACAAGAATAATCAGTATCACTTGTTTGTTGCAAATGTTGATAGGTATAAAGTGTAATATTGCATTATAGCTAAAATGCTAGCGTTATCAAGCTAATCCCAGAAAGGAACAACAGGAATACATGGAAAACACCAAGAAAGCAATAAATACGTTCTAACTCATGAGAACCCAAGTTGTTTTTGTTTGTTCCATCTATTTTAGCTTCAGTGTAGTGTTGTGTTCTGACTATTTGAGGTCCTATTTTGCTGTGCCTCCCCTGCCCCCCCTCCAGTTTATACAGAACAACCTCCACAAAACTTTGTTGTGGACTTGTCTCTCTGACTTGATTACAGCAGTAATCTTGTGATGGTGTGAAGCATGTTTTGGCCAACTGAAGGTAGAGGTGCATTTGGATAGCTTGGTTGGTGTTGATAAAGCCAAGGTTGCAGGTTTGATGCTGGTATGAGACAGCTGCATATTCATGCATTGCAAGCGGGGGGAACTAGATGATCCTCAGAGTTCCTTCCAACTCTATGATTCTATGACCTCCAGGCAGAAATTACCATCCAGCACTTCCAGGTATGGTTCTATAATTGATTATTTAATTTTTTAAAAAATTTTTACCTACGTATTTTTATCTGTTCTTCTCAAATATGTTGCTCAAAGTGGCTCACATTAAAAAACAAAAAGCAAACATACCAGTTTTAAGGATCTTAACACAACAGAATAAAGCAAGTAGTGAAGGCAAAATAAAACACCTGAAAGATAACACCAATGCCAGCAGGACCTCTCTGAAGCAGAAGCAGCTACACCAAAGAAGGGGCAGCACATCCACTGAAACCTTCTCTTTGTCTAAGCTACCCAGTATTGACCTTCCATGCATTGGAATTTATTCTTTCCAAGGATGAAAAGGAACCTGCACATCTTCAAAATACTGTATCATCCATTCATTAAGTAATCCAGAACTGCTTTTGAGAACTAGCTCTATTTTTTTCACACGTTTGCCACACATTTTGTAATACTACTACTACTACTACTACTTCTTCTTCTTCTTCTTCTTCTTCTTCTTCTTCTTCTTCTTCTTCTTCTTCTTCTTCTTCTTCTATTTGTACCCTGCCAACCTGGCTGTGTTTCCCAAACCACTCTTAAATTGGATTTTTGATGATCCATAAGGTCACAAGATCTCTTGCAAAGATCATTTGCAAAGCCAAGATCATGTGCAAATGCTTTAGATCACTTGAAAAGGCCAAATCATGCAAAATCAGAACAACTTCCGGAACTGGAACTGCCCCTGCCATCCTAGATCTTGCAAAAACTGATGTGACATCACAGAGCCCAGCAAGCAAGATGGAGGGCCTAAAAGCTATTTTCGTGCTGGGAAAACTCTATGTGGAAAGATCTTTTAAGCCCTTGGGCCTGCTTACCAGATTCTGGGAGGTTCCTGTGAGATCTCTGATGGTCCTGCGAGATTTCATGAGAACCACCAGAGCCTAGCAAGCAAGCAACTCCTGCCTCTTTCTTCCTTTTCGTTTATTTTTCAGCAGTACACATAAAGCTACAATCACTTAAATGAAATCCATGTAAGTGATAGCCCCAGTGTATCTGAGGCTGAGCTCATGCTGGGATGCTGCCTGCAGTTTGGGGGTCCTTACTCCAAAGGAGATGGGAGGATAAATGCAGAGGAAGGCAGTAAGGAATAGCAATAGTTGTTAGTGGGACAGGGTGCTTACCAGGAGGGAAAGGGGTGAGATGACAGCAAGGTTGCTGTGGTGTAAACACAGCGCCAGTACCATAGTCCTTTTCACCAAGGGACACCCAGAAAAGTGTCAAAAGGTATTTTACTAATGTATCTGATCCTATAAATCAGAAATCTAGGGAAGGAGAAGAATGGTAAAATTCTCACACGTAAAGGGATTCTGATGATCAGCTTACTAAATGGGAACCTGCACACAGCGGAAAGTTACTTCTCCATAAATGGTTAACTGCAGCCACCCAGGCAGGCATACATTCATTGTTTGTTGGGTTGACCATCTGGAGGGTAATCAAGCAACCAAAAGTCCTACAGTATAAAATCCAGTGCTTTTTTTCTGGGGGGACGGATCACATACCCCTAAACATTTTGTGAATCTACGTTTGGCCTCATTGAGGGGCAGTATTTCAATATGAATAGGAAAATGAGAGTACCCCTAAACATTTTTTAAGGGGGAAAAAAGCACTGATAAAATCCAAGAATCTCAAGTAGCCATTCGCAAAAATAACTGTAACATCAATCAGTGACAAATACTATGCTCACACATTGAGAATCTGAGATTACACAAAGTGCGATGAAATAAATGTTTGTTACAAGTACATAAATGACAGTTTGGAAATAAAAGACTCCGGGATGTGTACCTTGTGCTTGCAATGCTCGGTGATTCTGCTCCAAGCCTGCATCTTTCTAACTGACTGGCAACAATCTGCCTTTCCACCTCAAGCTCTCTGGTGAGCCTTTGAAACTGGAGCTCCTGTAATTAAAAAGAAAAAAAGAATTTTAAAATAATATATATATAAGTGCTGCGGGTAGGATAAAAGAAATATATAGGTCCACACATCTCAAAGCAAATAAAGGAATTAAAGTGAACTAAAAATAAGAAACAAAACCCCTTTTCCTATTAGTAAGTCATCTGAAAAATCAGTACATATCCATGAGCAAGGACTTGCTTACCACCCCTTAAAGGCTCCTCAAAAGTTAGCTTGAGGGTGCTTAGTTACCAAAAAATATGGCCTAGTAGGATTAATGTCACTTTAGCATACAGCTGAATGTGCCAAGGTACACATATCAAGTTTTTATGGCTTGAAAGCAGCTTATGATTCACTACCATAATCACTGGAGTGAGGTGTTTTACAAGGGAAGAAATATGGCAGCCTCTGTGCAAAAGGTTCACAGGCCAAGTTGGCAACTAGTTCCTTAAATAAGGGTCATATTTGAAATGATAAGCAAGGGCTGAATAGCTTTCACTTGTTCACCTCTGTGCAGGCCACGTCATAGGTTGCTGAATGGCGTCAACGGTAGAGGTTTTGGAAAAAGCATTCTCCTTATATGTACATCAGCTGCTCATTCCTGTATCCCAAGATGAGAAGACTTCCATCATCCAGCCATCTCAGGAATCAGTGTTTGCAAATGCAGTTACCATATGCCACTCAACTACCTCTTTTTCTCTCCCCCTCTCTCTCTTGTGGAGCTCAATAAATGAATTAGGATGTTTTGGGGTTTTCTTTACCCTAGAAGCTATCAAGAACATATCTCAATGCAACCAAAAATTGTGCGACTATACATTTTTCTCCCATAAAATTACACCACCAGTTCCTGCTGCTACAAATCTATTTCAAGGTAATATTAGGAAAAGACATTGCATTTTAAAAAAACAACAACTCTTCATATAATACTGAACTCCATTCGCAAATGTTTTGTCGCTTTGGGTGTTTGCTCTTTAAATTTTATAGGAATAGTGTGGAAACAAAGGCCATAATCAAAAGCAGAAGATTCCCAAAAATTTGCAGGGCAGTTACTTAATTATTAGAGCACTTGCACATGGCCAAGCAGGTTCTGAGTCCATTCTTCCATAGCCCCTGCCCTGCCGCCATGTGTTTCGCTTTGAGTTCCATCAGATGTTCCCCTGGCCAACATGGCTAATGGAACTTCCTTCCCTGGATCACATTCAGTACTGAACCCTTTCTACAAATCACCTTTTAATTACAACTTTGAACAAATTCTGGAGCAGGAGTGCTAACCTGCAGTCATCTAGATAATGTTGGGCTCCAGTTCCCATCAGCCCTAGCCAGCTTGGCCAAAGGTCAGGGATTAAGGAAGTTGTATGTATTCCAGCAACATCTAAGGCCCACAGGTTTCCCAGGCTAGTTGTAGAGGTAGCTCTTCTGTCACACGTGGACTGTAATACTATCCTCAGAAGTGTGGCAGAAGTGCTCACCTTACCTCCCATCCTTTCACTGTTGCTGCTTACCGGGAGGTAGAAGGGGAGGTCATCACAATGTTTTTGCAGTGGTAAGCAGCAGTGACGCAACTGACTGGAGGTCAGGTGAGTGCTGTTGCCCCAGCTTGCCTTCTGCTATCGATTACCATGTATTTAAAAAGCCTATACCTAAGTTTTCCTAATAGAGGTATGTGTCTTGTTTGGACTGGCCAACTTGGATGCATGTTGCCAACAGTCTATGCCATCTGAGAATCAACATTTGAAAGCGAAGTCCATCTGGCAATTCAATATCTGTGCCAAGTCAGTATGGTTAGAATGTCCTTTCGTCTGCCTTTTTAGTCCAGTCACGTTTCTGTTCTGATTTCTAGGATAAATCTGCTTATTAGTTCACTTGCTCCTCGGTTGTTTATTAAGCTTAAACCACATCATTTTATTTCAAAAGTTGAGGAGAGGTGTAAGAAGGAGGCTGTAAAAGCCACCCAAGTTTAGAAAAGTCAATATGACAGTCAATTTTACTCTTCACAGCTGGTTAATTCCCAACAGCCTTCACAGACCTGGGCAACCTAAAGGTGTGGTGATTATTATGAGAATGAGATCTGTTTGGCCTTGTGTTAGAGCAAAGTGCGTTGAACCAAAAGAGTTCATGCAGGTACATATGTTATTTGCTTGACACAAACAGAACAGACAATTATTCTTTGATCCAATGGTAAAATACTCCCCACCCCCTTTTCTTCCACAAGGAATAGCCCCCAAGGCTAGAAAAATTCAAGACATGTAATTGCCCAAACACCTAGAATTTTTTTGTTGGCTTCCAGGAATATTTTGGTTTCTAAACATTTCTACCAGGCATCTAAAAGGAGCCCAGATGAAATATCTCCATCTCCTATCTTTTTAGAAAATTGACAGATTCACATAAGTAAAGTTCAGTGTTATTAACATATGACAGTAAAGTTATCTGGCTGCAAACTTCCATCAGAAGGAAAATGAATGTTAATGGTTCCAATTAATCCTCTAATAAGCTTCGTACTCGCACAATAAAATGGTGTTGAGTATATCATTTGTGTTGAAGGGTTTAAATCTTTTTACTGGCATTTATAGACAAGGTCAGACTTCAGAACAAACAAACATCCATTATACATCATGTAACAGCCATCCATAAAATAAATTTAATGGATGTTAGAATGTCAGCCATTAAAATGATGATTACTTGAAGACTGTGCTTAAGCCCCTGGTCTCTAAAATACAGTAGCCATGTATTCAAGTTGTTGAGCTTTTTTTGGCCAAACCTGCTGAGAGTTTTATTTTGCGAAATAAAAAAAAGAAGTTTTAGAGCTCCCTCCCCCAAAAATTGCCAAAATCATCACTTCTGATATGGGTTGCCATATGTCCAGATTTTTTCAGACATTGAAGAATGGGCAAGTTTCATTGATTTAAAGAACTATTGTAAACAATTAAACGCATTAGCAGGATTAATATAAAACCAAGCAGTTAAAAGGTTATTTTTTTTGGGGGGGGGGGAGTAGATAGAATTATAATAAAAAAAAGATGTCAAGGGGGGAGGTGCAGTTTAATTAAACGGTTTCTCTATGTAACCAGAGAAGGAGTAGAGGGAAGTCGAAATGAAGGATACAAATCTAAAGGAAGATTAAAGGTAAAGGTAAAGATTATTATTGTTAAATTTAAAACTGAAAAATAAATAAATAAATAAATACTTAAGGGGTATCTGCACAACTTTCTAGCATCTACATTTAAAATGTAGGAAGCCAATGTTTCGTTCCCCCTATATATTGCTTAGCTTGGTCTTTCAGGAGCTGTGAATTCGAAACAAGATTGCTAAATCTACAGCACACTTAATTTACCTTTACTTACAGAACTAATATTTGCACCAGCTAGAAGGACAGCAGAGTTTATCACTTCATGAAGCTTGAAAGCCAGTATTTGTTTCAGTGTTCATGGCAATGCTATCCTCACTGCTGTACCACTGATATTCTAATGTGTCTGTGGCACACTGTACACCAGATAGGCATGCACAAGCTCGCATCTATCACTATGGCAGAAAATTTGATTATAAGAATGTGCACAACACGGAGAGAACAGATTGGCCTCTATTAGCCTGTGCAAATCAAAAGTGATTCTATCAGCTTCTGCCTCAATTCCTCATCCTTAAAAGAAGTTGTCACTGGGTTGCATATAAGTAATCAGTAGCAGTTCCAGTACTAGTAAAACATCTTTAAAACTTCTGAGATGAGATGCTACTTGAATTCAAGATCTCTGTTCAAAAATGTGGCTCGTCTACTAAGGAAAGTTGCATATTAATGGAGGAGAAAGTGATCAAAGCAACTTACCTATAAGACAACAGGATAAGAACATAACTCAGATCTCATGAATTTGAAAGCAGCAGTAAAGACATCCCACACTAAAACATCCCTAACTAATCAGAACCCTAGGAATAATTAGGATAACAAGCAAATTAGAGTTAAATGGGTTTTAAAAGCCTTTTCACTAATGTACACTTACAATAATTATACTCAGACAAATGTTGCTTGCTACAGTATGTTGGCATAAATATTTACAGGTCAAGCTCATATCATTCAAGAGTATGATGCACCTCTTTCTGCAAGTAACCAGTATGCTGTTGTTCAGATGATCTCAAGTTTATTAAGTCTGGATATACATGAGCCTTTTGTCCACACAACCCCCCCAACCCCCCTTCGTGTGTTGGTGCACACTGCTCAAAATACCATGTCTCACTTCTCCCACGTCACGCAGGATGTTATTGTATGCAAACCTGGGCTCATGGTTTGTTTTTCTCCATACAAGCCACAAGCAGAAACCAAAAAACAAGCCATAAGCCCAGGTTTGTACATAATGACAAACCAGCATCTCCCTAGTCTGGTTCCTCCCCGATGCAGCAGGAACAGGGAAGGAGTGAAGTGCAAACTTTTGAGAAGTGCGCACCAGCATGCTGCTCATTCACACTAAATCACAGGTTGTTTTAAGTATGGTTTAATATGCCAGGTTAAATGGGCCATTATTTATAAAGTCATCTCTTAAACCCATCACCTTGCACTGACGATATCCATGCAGTATAGCTTTCCTCAATATAAAGGTAAAAGGTAAAGGACCCCTGGATGGTTAGGTCCAGTAGAATTTGACTATGGCGTGGGGCGCTCATCTTGCTTTTCAGGATGAGGGAGCCAGAGTTTGTCCAGACAGTTTTCTGGGTCATGTGGCCAGCATGACTAAACTGCTACCGGAGCAGCAGGACACTGTGACAGAAGCCAGAGTGCACGGAAACGCCATTTACCTTCCCACTGCAGCAGTACCTATTTATCGACTAGCATTGGCATGCTTTCGAATTGCTAGGTTGGCAGGAGCAGGGACACAGCAATGGGAGCTCAACTGTTGCTGCTCCTTGTGCATGCTAGTGAAAGATAATGGGCACCATCTCGGTCGGCGGGGGGAGTGGGTGTCTCTCAGCAACCACAAAATTTCCACTGTGGGTGCCCAGCCAGGTGACCCAACATGTCACATGTGTGACATCACATGGTGCAACATAAGCACCAGCTCCACAGGACACATCCACGGCCACAGCAGGCTCCAATAGAGGCCCTGGCCCAGTCTCTGTGGCAGTGTCAGAGAGCAAGTAGAGGCAAAGCAGTGGGTGGCGGCAGGCAAGTAGCGCACACATGATGTCATCTCACATTGCGCGCACATGATGGCCCGAGTGACGTCAATCTGAAGCCCAAGTCCGCGCCTCTGTGAAAGATGATCACTAGGAACTTAACCCTTAAATTTTTTACCTCAGAAACAATGCTGAACAAAACAAGAATGTAGTCGACTCCACTCCCGTTGTTGGAGAAATATACAAAGTTGGCTTTTTAAAAAATCCATCTAAGTGATGTAGCAGATGCCTATAGGTTTCTATTCGCGCCTGTGTCTCCATCCAGGCAAATAAGAGGTATCATCATGGTCCAAAGGCACATTCTACTCATTAAAAGTACTCAAGGAGGGCACAGAGCAGGATCAGCAAGAGTTGAGTCATAAGGGCCAGACACAGTGGACTGGAGGGTTTCCCACTCCTGTTATATGTAATGAAATGCAGACTTCACCCTAAGAAATTTACACCATTTGTACTAAAAGGCTTGTGGTTACTCATTCATTCATTCATTATCCCTACACATTAAAATCCCAAAACAACAAAATATCTGGTCTTTGTATGCTTTCTCAATATACAATAGTACTTGCTTAAAATCTTATTAACTTGGTGGTTTATTGGTTTAAGGGAAATCAATAAATTCTTGAAGTATTTTTCCCTAACAGTTTATTTATGCCCATTATTTGTTAATTTTAAAGTATTTTGTCTACAGTATTTCTGAATATCTGCAGAAATGAGAACAGCCTCTCCCACAACTACACTTGGATACTTTAAAAGCTGAGAGAGACAGTATCCTAAAACCTCACAGATGGGCAGTATAAATATTTATAAGCCAAGTTTCTGGTAAGCAAAATAAGTCAAATGGTTTCACATAGGAAATAAATTCAGGATCGATAGCCTCTTCTTTTTTGCTCATCCTGCTATACTCCAAGAGGAAATAACCAAGTACTCAGATTGATCTAGGAAGCCTGCAATGTCTTAAAAAATACCCTTCCATTGTTCTTCTGACCTGTACAATTACACTTAGAATCTGATCTTTGTTACAATTTTGAAGGGAGCTAATCTAATTCATATGATTCCAAATATCAATAGACTGAGTATTCGTCTCTCTTACCAACAGATGGAAACTTCTATAATACAGTAGTTCGGAATTATTTCCTTTTAACTGAGACTGACAAAGGGCAGGGGCAACTTTCTGCAGATTCCTCTAAGCAGGTTTGCCAGATCCTTTTATTAACATACCGTATTGTTCTGTGTATAACACGCCCCCCCATGTATAACACGACCCCTATTTTTGGGGACTCAAATTTATGAAAATGGGGGAAGATGACCTCAGTGTATAAGAGACAACCCCCATTTTTAACATTATTTTAGAGTAAAAAAAAACCCCAGTCTTATACACGGAAAAGTACAGTATTTTCTGAATATTTAATTTCCCAGGGACAGTCATCAGTTTTATTATGGGGGAGGGAACCAAGGGCTCTCTAACAAAGTTTATTTGACGGATTCCTTATATAAATTAAAAACAGTTTGTACATCTTCAAGGGCACATTCCATGGGATTAGAATTGGTAGGATTACCAGAGTTTGCCAATTGTTCTTTTGTTCAAATTAATCACTGCTTGTTTTGACACCCTAACGAAGACAAACCATGGCTCATTATAACTATTGTTTGTTGAAATAGTTTTACAAAACTATGGTGTTCTTTGCACATCACGCTAAGCGAAACTTTGGCTTAGTGTTAACATGAAGGCCCTAGGAGATGAGCTTGCAGCCATTTTCCTCCTCCCCAGTCATGCTGCTATCATGATTAGTCTGGAGACAGCTTAACGATGAAGCCCTGGTTTCAGTGTTAGAAAATCTGATATATAAGCTAGGTGCCAAATGGCTCCTTAAACCAAGGTTGCAGTTGCCATAATCAGAATGTTTAGTTGCCATTTTGGGGCAAGATGGCCCTGAAGTCCTATTTTTCAAATGATGGACTGACTGAGAGTGATTATCAGTTAAACATCTGGCTAGTTCAGATGACAACCTTGAGCTAGGTTAAGAATGTTGAGAACTTAAAGAAGAAAAGCCACTTTACCCAGGGATAGTTCACATATATATATATCGACCTATTCCTACCCCTTTTTCTTAAGGGTGACAGTTCAGGGAATGGAGGTGCCTTATGGAGCTGGTATTTCAGCAAAGCTGATGGAATGAGCCCTGCTTCTCATCTCTCCTACTGAAACTGTGGAATGGCTACAAGTGCCATTTTGTTCTGAGGTGTTACCTGGATCAATATTTAAATAACTGAGTGTTCGATATACTACTTTTCTCCTAGCTGTAGTTGTTAATATACAACGCCAATATACATCGTCACAACACTATGAAATTTCTGTCTCGAGGCACCAAAACAAAAAGGATCTCTTGCTTGGGAAACCGCCAATACAAGGGTATTCTATATCCCTGCTTCCTAGTCAAAAGAGTGCTTTCAAAGGAGCTAAGCAAAATAAACAAAGCAAACCGTGACCCAGCTGTTGACACCCACCAAACATGGACCACGTTTACACATTATGGTGGCCATAATGCAAAAAGGTTTTTTTAATTATTCAAAATTCTATAGAACTTTATATCAAGCACTCCAATCAATATTGAGCTATTTTTCATTAATTATAGCAAGCATAACCAAAAGCAAATCAATACATTAATAGTAGAGTGTTAATATTAATACAGTGGTACCTCGGGTTAAGTACTTAATTCATTCCGGAGGTCCATTCTTAACCTGAAACTGTTCTTAACCTGAAGCACCACTTTAGCTAATGGGGCCTCCTGTTGCTGCCGTGCCGCCGGAGCACAATTTCTGTTCTCATCCTGAAGCAAAGTTCTTAACCTGAAGCACTATTTCTGGGTTAGCGGAGTCTGTAACCTGAAGCATATGTAACCTGAAGCGTATGTAACCTGAGGTACCACTGTACACTGACATTGGTGTAATGAAGTTAAGTTTGATTTACAAATTATTTTTTACGAAGAGGTAGTTGTGTAGGGCACATAATGGGAAATGATAATGGTCTGATACCATTCTTTTGAGATCACAGTCTGGAACCTTTTGCAGGCTCTCTCCTCCAGTCCTGAGTGCGAATCTGTCCTACAACACCAACCGAAGTATTTAATAAGCAACCGGCCTTTTCCAATCAACAGTAGTCTAGTAAAGATGTATCCAAAGTCATCAGAAAAAACTTGATAGTCATTGTTCATGAAGCTACAGAGCTAGCAACTTAGTACGCTCACAATACCTTTCTACATACGCACCCCTACCCCCACACAGAGAGAATGAGAATGAATCAGAGGAGGCTGGAATTTTTCTTCAGTGCCAAAAAAAACCTTGAAAAAAGATTTATTGGGGGTTTTTTTTGTTTTTGCATTCAGAATAAGCTGCTATAGTCAGAGCAAAGCTTTTCCTTTATGATAAACAGGAACACAATGCCCCAACAGGCATCGTTCATTTCAGCTTGCCAATTCAACAGCTCATTTACTGATACCGTAGTATTTACATATGCATAGAAGCAGTCATCCCACAGATCTATAATTTCATTCCCAGCAGCAATTCCTAGCTGTCTATTTCAAAAACAAAATTATAATCCTGAAAGTCATTATTGCAGCTATATCAACTTTCCTGCTCATAAGAGGTGCAAGTTTTCCATACAAAAATATACTAATTTAAATACAAAGCCAAAATAGTTAAACCGCCATCCATGTCCATTAGGAATGAGTAGTGGGCATGGGTGTGTTGTATAAATATTCTTTGCCATTGTCTTCATGCATCTTATAAAATAAGACAACTGCTTCATGAAAATTCATGCCATAATGACATTCTCAGTCTTCATGATGCCACAGGACTTTTGTTTCTTCTTTCATTGTCTAAACTTGGCTTTTATCCTGGAATTATTTTGTAGTTATCCTGTTGCGTGCCGGCTGACAGTCTTATTACATTCAAGGTAAACAAAGAAACCAAACCAAAAAAATATATTGCTTTAAGCCCCTTTCCTATAAGCTCACTTTGATTAAGACAAGAGCTAGACTTATTGTGTGGCAAGAGAAAGGTGGATTTCATATATCTACCCTGAAGTAATTCCAAAAAAACAACTGTGCTTAGAATTTAAAAAAAAATTGACATGAACACCTTTAAAGTTGGTTTAAATAGTTAAGGTGTGGCAGCCTTAATTATTTTGCAAATAGAAGTCCACTGTAAATAAGAATTATTAACTGCAATAAAGGGAAGTTCAAGAGGCAAGCACAAACAACACTGAAGCCTCAGTTTGAGCTGAATAAAAAGTACATAATTATATTGGAAAACATTCAGCTCTGGGCTCTCTGCCATACAGGAAGAGTGTTTAATTACCAACACTGGCATAGCAATATCAATAGAAGACTGAATATTCAAAAACTGCATGCAATTTCTTAATGCCCTTGATTCTTTCGCTTCCAAGGAAGAGACAAGGATCCCCATTTATCTTTTTTACTTACTCATATGCCTCAAGTGCACAATCTGGGACTACTGACTACTATTTTGAAACTTGCATTATAAATGGAGAACAGTGCCACTTCCCAGTGACTCAGTTAAAATACATTTATTCAAGATGATAGTCTTTATACCAAGGACAGGTTTTAACACTAATCTTTTAAAAAAACGAAGCATTCGATAATAGCCAGTATCTACCAGCACTTTCAATTACCTAAACTCTTTTCAAAGCAATTACACTGCTCCTGGTGAACCCAATAGGCTCCTTTCAACAGGTTAATAAGAAGCAATTGTTTTACATCTTAGGCTGCAATCCAATCCTGGGAATAAGTCATATTGAATTCAATGGGGCTTGTTTCTGAATAGACATGTGGATTATGCACACCTACGTGGGAAGAGCCCTACTGAGTGAATGGAGTGATTTACTTCCAAGTTAACATTAATAGGATCAGGCTGAACATGACCAACAGCACGATCCTAACTATGTCTACTCTGAAGGCAATCCTATTGGATTCAATGGGACTTGCTCCCAGATAAGTGAAGCTAGGATCATAGCCAAAGTGGGGTACATTTGAGTGTCAAAAATCAATAGTTTGTTTGTCAAGGAAAAATATCCAGCAAGGATGTGATATTTAGGAATAAAATACCAATCTAGTCTGCACCTTCAGGTTCCTTAGTAATGAGTGGAACTGATGGTGCTCTGATATCAGCAACAGGCAGTGGTGGTGCTTGGTTTTACTGTGAAATAGGTTCCAAGAGGCAATTAATACAACGCAGGTCAGCAGGTCCCAGATATTCCTAGTTGATGATTTTTTCCATCATTGAAAGACTGCTTTCTTTACCAACCACACCTGTGTCAACCCACTGCTAAATTTCCATCTGTTACAATTCCCCAGTACAGGGAGGTGAAGACCTTGTGTCTTCTAATGTAGGGATGGCCTTAGGGGGAATGAGAGGAAAAACCACTGCTACATGCTTGCTGGCTGGTATAAAAGTATGCTCCCATTTCATAAGGGACTGAAAGTTGTGGTGTGGCAGGGGGCGCCAGGACTGACAGGATGAGGAGGGCACCAGCGGCTACTGGCGGTCCTCAGGATTGAAAGAACATAACTCACTACCACCTGAAGCCAATCAAAAGTCATTGGAACCAATGAAGCCAAGAACCAGGTGGTGATTCTCTGCCCAGCAACTAAGGGCTCTGTAAGTAGAGAGGAAGCATGCAGCTGGGGCTGTCACAACTTGCTAGGGTGCATGCTCACAAGATGCCAGAATTGCACAAGAGGGGGAGGCTGCACATTGAAGACTGGTAGAGGCAATGATGATGGAGGGAAGTGAAGAGAGCATTACCTGAACAGTGAGTCACGGCGGGGAGCTGCTGTGATGCCAGACAGCGGGAGGAGGCCAAGGTCAGAGGCACTTTGGGAGAACCACCACTGCCAGCACCTAGGAGCCATCAGGTCAGGATGGTGAGGGGGACCTGCTGTTGTCCTAGGCCTGATTATTATTATTTATATCATCATTATTTATTTATTTCATTGGTTGCTTTTCTCACCAAGGCAACGCAACACAACCTACATCCTGAAGGCAACCACCCTGCTCCCCGATCTTTCATCTGACCCAGCAGTTGAGGAGAAGAGGCTGAAGCTATGCTCTACTGCCTCCAGTCATGCTTCTAGCATGTGGCCCTGACCATTCACCCACCAATCCATTCGGTTCTTCAGGGCAAAATACTTGCCCATCTATGTTCTATACAAATAATAAATATTACAGAGCAAGGATTTAGTGAAAACCAGACTTGCCATAACTAGACATACAAAGAAATTATACCAAGGGAAGGGGAAGACATGAAGTGAATCTAAATCATTATTGTGGGACACAGGTAAGAAAAGGTAGTGCTGATCACCATTCCTGCATTAAGCAATGTCATAAGAGGCATGTTCAGCCATGCCATTATAACACAAATAAGAATAGTTGGTGTAGCATGTAGACCATTCAAGATACTAAGATGATTACTGAACTTTTCACCCTTACAACCACCAGATGTTGTAAAGTTTTACTGCAGATTAGGAATCTTGAGAGTCATATATTTAAGCCACTTCAAAGCTCTTTAGAGGAAGAGTTTGGTATAATAGTAACTAATAAATATCACAATCTTCCATAATGCCTTTTTACAATCAACTGCATGTCCATCCTATGGAAGTTTTTTCTGCTGCACATTCCTCAAATGTTCTTATGGCCACGTCATATTCAACTAGGTCAAAAGCCTTGCAGATAATAAATACATTAACTGCATTCCTGCCTTCCAGAATGCATTAGCATGAAAGAAAACCATGTTGCTCTCTCATGATTACCCCTAATACATAACTACTGATGACTGAAAATCAATTGTCAACTAATCTGTAAGCACCTAGGAGGTTCTATTATGTGTGCCACTACCTTCTTAGACAGGGAAGCCTAACTAGCAGATTTGTTTCAGAATGATAAGGAAATAAGGCTTTTTCACTCAAGTTTTCATGTGTAAGAGGAAGATATTCTAAACTTCAGGATCCTTGCATGATTGTCAAGTCCTGCTGACACCACCTCACATTGTGCTTAAGATTTACTGGCATGCTCTAGCGTCATCCTGACATGCTTTTTCATCCCCATCAATATTTCCAAAAGCCCTGGCAGCTTTCCTCTGTTGTAAAGGCAGGACACAAAGTAGGGACGGAATCCTTCTGACTTCTCCAAGTCAATCCTGTCAAACGATTCTAAACATTCTGTAGCTTTCTTTTTGATTTTATAAAGTATTTCTAAATCTCTCCTTGTGGTTTCTAGCACCTCATGGGAATTTCAACATGCTTTGCACTGAAACTCTAGTCTAACGCAAACTCACTCCTTTTGTGAAGGGTGTGACTCTCAACTGTAGGCAGCAGAAGTCTGTAAGGATCATGAAGCCAAGTTCTACATGACATCGTTAAAACTTACTGCAGCTTTGATATAACTAGATAATTTCTGGTATATTAACTGCAGCAATGCTGAACAATATTTAATTTTGGGAGGAGGAGCACATGAAAACACACACACACACAGAGAACTCTGTCATAGGGTGGGGAACCTTCTTCAGCCAAATGGCCACATTCCCGGCTCAGCAACCTTTGGGGGGGGGGGCAGCATACAGCATTGTAGGCAGGGCCAGAGGAATGTACCATATTTTTCGCTCTATAGGACGCACTTTTTCCCCTCCAAAAATTAAGGGGAAATGTGTGTGCGTCCTATGGAGCAAATGCAGGCTCCTTGGCTTCAGCGATAGCAACACGAAGCCTCCAAAGCTCAGAGGGAGCGCTCTCTCCACGCTCCGGAGGCTTCCCGTTGCTTTCGCTGAAGCCTGGAGAGCGAGAGGGGTCAGCGCGCACCCTGAAGCCTTCAGAGCACAGAGTGAGTTCCCGCTGCGCTCCGCAGGCTTCGGGTTCCTTTCGCTGAAGCCAGGAGAGCAAGACTCTCCTGGCTTCAGCAGAGAGGGAGAGCTGCGCAGCACCTCTTCAGCCAAGCGGGAGGAGAAATGGAAGGGGCACAGTTTCTCCTGCCGCTTCGCTGAAGGGGTGCTGAGAAGAGAGGGGGAGATTATTTTTTTCTTGTTCTCCCCCTCTAAAACAAGGTGCGTCCTATGGTCAGGTGCGCCCTATAGAGCGAAAAATATGGTAATACAACTGCTCAGTAGACTACAGTCCAGTCATGCAGAAACCAGCTTTTTCTACATAGAGAAGCACCCCATTCATCACTCCAGCCATGCAAGCAAGAGGCATGATCACAGTTCAAGGAAACAGTCCAGGCACATAAAAGCATTCTCAGGGGGAGTGTGGAGCAGGACTGGAAAGAGGTGTGGCTTGGGGAAGGGCAGAGCATGGACAGAGTCCTGAGGACCTGATACAAAGGCCTGGAGGGCCACATCCAGACCCTGGGCTGAAGGTGCTTCATGCCTGTTCTGTGCCAAAGACTGAGAAACTAGATGGCAACCATACTCTTGTTCCGATAGCAAATCACATCACTTGAGTGATGACTTCTGGCTCAAAAAGCTTTAATATCCTTTAAGGAAATGAGGCTCCCACAACCAAATTGTACTGAACAAAGCTTTGCAGATATACCTAAAAGACAGAAAAGTTTACTTTTCAGTGCAGAAATGAGACTTTGAGTCCTTTCTCTTATATGTAAATAAGTCTGCAGGTTCATATCCTGACTTGGTCCTTAGGGATATCTATTACAGGCATAGGCAAACTCGGCCCTCCAGATGTTTTGGGACTACGACTCCCATCATCCCTGACCACTGGTCCTGTTAGCTACGGATGATGGGAGTTGTAGTTCCAAAACATCTGGAGGGCCGAGTTTGCCTATGCCTGGTCTATTATTTCATTTCTATACCACGTTCATATCCTGCTTTTCCTCCAAGGTAGCATATCATGGGTCTCCTGCTTCATCATATCTTCACAGCAGCCCTGTCAGATAGGCCTTTCAGCCCAACCTATGTACTAGCCCAACAATAACCACTATACTGCACTGACTATGTTTGAGCTGGTTCAATGTGGAGTCGTTCATTCTCAGAAAGAGACGTTTCATTCAGAAGAATGGAGCGGAACCTTGAGTTAGTTCATATTATAACAGCAATACTAGATTTTATTGTCCCTGGACTCCACTATCCTTCCCCCCTCTTTTTTTTCTTTTCTTTTTTTGGCTATGCATTGCCAAGTACCACTCAAGCATCTTATGAAATCATTTGTATAGGAATTTGCATTATGCAAAGTACATTCCAATTATCTTTCATGACAACACTTCAGTTGGCCTGAGAGTCTCATCCAAGGTCATCAAGCAAACTTAAAAACTTTATTGGGAGTCTCAACCTGAATATCCTGTGTCAATGCCCAGCACAGTCTGCTGCTACTACTACAGTACAAAATATTTTCCAGTGAAATTTATTATAATGGGACAGGGTGGATAAAAATCAATGATTAAAAAAAATAAAAAATATGGATTTTTAAAATTTAAATCGGATTTTTAAAAAATTTAAATCGGATTTTTAAAATAAAATGCTTTCGGAGGAAAAATCTTTCTAAATATAGTTTTCTATTTAATTTACATTATAATCCAAAGGCTATTCATCAGGAAATAAGGATTTGTTTTAAGTTTTTCATGTGTGCTAAAACTCAATCTACGTTTTTGGTGTTGTTGTTTTTTAAACTGTTTAACCACATCAGTTAACAAACATGGATACATATGCTATAATGTTATTGTTTTAGTTAAATAAATTGTTTAAAATTGTTATTAAGGAAATGATTATTTTCCTCCTTCCAGTAAAGTACAGCAGAAAAGTTGTCCAAATATAAACAGTTAACTTATTAAACCTCACCATAATTTCATAATTATCTATTTCTGATAGTATAAATCAGTAATTTCTTATATAACTGTAAAAACTACTCTGGAAATTTATTATTCCAAAAACGAAACTTTCCTCTGGTTGTAAATATTAAGATTATACCAGCAAGAATGAGTCTTTCTGTAAAAAAAAAAAAAAGGATTTAAATCAAGTCTTGCTGACTAGTGATTTAAATCAAATCCACCCTGCAATGGGACAAAGCGAAATCTTGCTCAGCCTGAGGAAAAAAAGCAACCATTATATCTCGAAGTGGCAGCAAGGCAGCCCAGTGTGCTTAATATTTAATATCTGGGCTTGGGAAACTCAAATCTACCCATATACAGTGGTGCCTCGCAAGACAAAATTAATCCGTTCCGTGAGGCTCTTCGTATAGCGGTTTTTTCGTCTTGCGAAGCAAGCCCATTGACAGCTTAGCGGATTAGCGCTATTAGCAGTTTAGTGGCTTTTAGCGATCAGCTGTTAAGCGGCTTATCAGCGGATCAGCTGATAAGCGGCTTAGGGAAAAGGGGGGGAGGGAAAAAAACCCGCAGGAACTCGCAAGACATTTTCGTCTTGCGAAGCAAGCCCATAGGGAAATTCGTTTTGCGAAGCGCCTCCAAAACGGAAAACCCTTTCGTCTAGCGGGTTTTCCGTCTTGCGAGGCGTTCGTCTTGCGGGGCACCACTGTACGAAGCTTCAGATATATACACAGATTTCTTTAAAAAAGAACAAAACCAATACCTGTTCTTTTACAGAAGCTAGAATAGTGGTGGCAGTAGCCTCTGTCTCCATGCCCGGACTTGTAGAAGGTTCCTGGGTGGTCTGTTGTAGTCCTTCTTCCAAAGAGGTCTGCTCAGGAGCTGGCATATTGTCTGGGGGGAAAAATCAGTTTGACATTTGATGGTTATCTGTTCAATTCACTCATTGCCACTTCTACACTAAAGCATGACATATACAGTGGTACCTCGGGTTAAGAACTTAATTCGTTCTGGAGGTCCATTCTTAACCTGAAACTGTTCTTAACCTGAAGCACCACTTTAGCTAATGGGGCCTCCTGCTGCCGTTGCGCCGCTGCTGCATGATTTCTGTTCTCATCCTGAAGCAAAGTTCTTAACCCGAGGTAATATTTCTGGGTTAGTGTAGTCTGTAACCTGAAGCAAATGTAACCGGAAGCAAATGTAACCCGAGGTACCACTGTACCTAAAATTTCTGGGAGATACTTCTCCGCTAAAGTAGTATCAAAGAACTAGGGAGAGCAGCTTACAGGGAAGATGTGATCTTGAAAATAATGTTCTACCCTTAAGCATGCCTCTTCTTTAAAGACAAACAGGAAAGTTACATACATAACAAAACATTTTAGAAAATGCAGCTTTTTTTGACGGTAACTCAATTGGCCAAATAACCAATAACATGGTGATAATCGTTAAAATGATTTCCCCATTAAAATCTGTATCTCAGCTATGTCAGATCTTTCTCTGGCCTCTAATTTTAGAGTAGCTGATAGTACTTACCTGAGACTACGAATGCGTTCTGCTAACCCGCTGCATCTATATCAACTACTTGTGACATTTTTTAATTACACCAGGAGTATCTGTTTTGTATGGACATACCCAGGCAGCCTTTGTACATGTTGACTGCCAGCTGGTAATGTGTTTGGGGATTATCATGTGTAAAAATCATAGAGCAGGGGGAACCACACAAAAAAGGGAAGTAGGCAGGAGATGAGGGATGGCTGTAAGAAGATTCCTTCTTGCTTTACTTTTCGAAAAAGTTTTTTTTTACAAGTTTTTTTTTATATATAAAATGAAACTCAGATAGAAATAGAATCTGATATTTTCATTGTGCCATTCTACCTGTCTGACATTAACCCAGAAGTATCTGCAAGGGTGGCTGAGCTGGAAGAAATTCCAATGAAAATCGTCGTTATTACATATTCTTAAAAGGTTGTTTATTTGTATATATTTAAATTTTTATATATGGATGTTTTATGATGGTCTATATTTGTAATGCCTGATAAAGGTTTGGCGAAGATAGGAAGCAGAAAGGGGGAACGTATGCCTTCCTTCCAAATAAGAACCACTTTTCACATTTTGCACATTTGATCACCATGTGATTACTAGCAGACATGTTTTGCAACACATTAGTCTTGTAAAGATAGTGTTAGAAACTGCAATAGGAATGCTAGGAGCCATGTGGCTCTTGGGACCTAAGTTGTGGGCGCCAAAACAAAATGTCAAGGCACTTTTTTGTTTTTTTGCTGCTGCCCCGCTACCAGACCAGCAGCAATAAACACACACATTCTTTTTGCTACTGGGTGAATCAAGCAGTCTGCAGGGTAGCACGACTGCAGCAAGGCAGGTGGAGACACTGGGTGCCAAGGGTGGCACCTCACCTGGACATCTCCATCCAGTCGCAAAAGGCCGGCTGCCAAGTCGCAAAATGTGACCGGCGACCGACGAATTTCAAACACTGTTCACAAATGCAACTACAGTGGTACCTCGGGTTAAGTACTTAATTCGTTCCGGAGGTCTGTACTTAACCTGAAACTGTTCTTAACCTGAAGCACCACTTTAGCTAATGGGGCCTCCTGCTGCTGCCGCGCTGCTGGAGCACGATTTTTGTTCTCATCCTGAAGCAAAGTTCTTAACCTGAAGCACTATCTCTGGGTTAGCAGAGTCTGTAACCTGAAGCGTATGTAACCTGAGGTACTACTGTAATCCATACATCTAAACCATATGACCTCTTTTACATGTCTATAGTACAAAAAGAAATCACAACACACTATTTACAAAAAATAACCCCCCCCCAAACCCCTTCAGTGCCCATAAGAGTTTATTTCCACAGACTACCAGGCGAGTGGTGACTTGTAAGCCTGTAAGAACATCTGGATTACTTCTAAATACCATCTTTTATCATATGCCCCAAGCTATGTATTTTCCAAGCTCCCAATCTTCATCTGTTTAGTATACCTTTTTATGGAAGGCATTCAACAAGTCAATTAACCTTTGCTACCTTTCTTCATACTTTCCCCAGTAAGGTCACGCAGCTTGCGCAAAGTAGCGACACGACCAGCATAAGGCACACAATGTATGTTTGAATCATTTCTGCTATATAAACCTATTAGTTTAAATGTAGTTCTTAATGATCCGTAAATTTTGTTTGCCTTTTGACGAGTATAAAGCACTGAACGAATATTTTCAGGAACCAAAGTATTCTAAGAATGCCTTGAATAGCAACAGCTAACTTTAAGAACCAAATGCAGTAAGGGCTTGCGGAGAGGTGCCCGAAGCCCAGGGTGCACAGCGCCGCGCTCCCCGGGCTTCAGGCTGCAGGCAGCTGTCTGCAAACCTGCAGAGCCCAGCGGGAGTTCCCGCGGGCTTGCGGATAGCTTCCTGAAGCCTGGAACGCGAGATGGGTTGGTGCGCACCGACCCCTCTTGCTCTCCAGGCTTCAGCGAAAGCCTGCATTCGCTCCATAAGACGCACACACTTTCCCCCTTCATTTTTGGAGGGGAAAAAGTGTGTCCTATAGAGCGAAAAATACGGTTAATTCTGCACTTCTCAACAATAATTTTTACTTGCCATTTTAAGGACTACGTGTGTGACTCTTTTGATGCTAAGCCTGTCAGAAGCTTTGGCGCTTTGCAGAAAACTGATTCAATTCTTTTGAAATCATCATTCCCTGTTTGGGACACAACAAAGATTTTCCACACTTTAAATACCAAAATTAAAACCACAGGACTAGCCAAAAACATGCATATCCATGAAAAAGTGTTCCCTTCCATAACCGGAATAAATTTATGCATCCTTGAGCTGACACCTCCCAGCCATTCTGAAAATCCGGAGATCCAACAGATGTGCTAATCCCAGAGTGGTTTTAATGCATTATTTTATGTCTAAATGTAACCAGTGAGAGAAGATAGTGCTATATTTTATTTAAGTGGTTAGCCACAAAAAAAACCATGCTACTCTACTCTACTCTACTACTTTGAATGCAGTGTGCTGTTTTATCCCTACTTTAATTTTGCTGAGCCAGAGGAGCCGTTGAAAATTATGTTCAAGCAAGGCAGAAAATGGGACTGCGCTCTAGAAGCCCAAATCTGGGGAAAGGATGCCATTTGCTGCCTCTTCAAGCAGGTGGACCTATACAATACCCACCTGGTGGTGCAAAGCTCGCAAACCCAAGTCAGAAAACCACTTCCTTTGTCTATAGATTAATTATTTGAGAGCACTAACCAGATTTGACCAAACTGCGGGAGGCAGTGGAAGACAGAAGTGCCTGGCGTGCTCTGGTCCATGGGGTCATGAAGAGTCGGACACGACTAAACAACTAAACAATAACAACAACCATATTTAACAATAAGGAGCAGCATTTCAACAGCTCTTTGGCCTGCATAGCAGTATCAGGGAAAGCAACTGCTTCTAGTAGTCTCCTCTAGTCTAGTACTTCCACAGGCACAGTACTAATGAGAGGAAGCTAGCTATGTCCCTGAAAAAATAAACCTGGAAAGAAGAACCTTTGATGAGACCTTCTTTCCAAACAAGGTGGTGGTGTTATTGTTGTCCCAACCACAGCAAGTACTAACTTGATTTGATGTCGATCAAGACTTTCAGGCAAGACATGAACAACCTTCTTCGTCACAAGCATCTTGGTAACAATCTTTCACCAGACAGCTACAACAAGCTGAGACACAACAAGATGACCATGATATCATCCCAGTCGTTACAGATTCTTTAGAAAGCATTGCGTTGGACTCACATTTTCAGATACCCATTTGAAAACTGTCTTAATTCCGCTTACTGCTTAATTTGAAATGCTATCCTTTGTCTATGCACTTTAAGTCATTAAAAAAATGGATATTCAGAAAGGAAAGGGCCTCATAATGCCTTATACAGAAGTAGGGTACGGGAGACTAATCCCCCTACGCAGAATAACTGCAATTGATTTCTACTTTCATAGGCCACATGAGCGCTAAATGTTGCAGCAGAATACAAACCTGTGACTCAATAGGCTTGACTAAGGGAAGCATGTGCTTTTACTTTTCAGTTTTTCAATTTTTGTGTTTCATCCATTCATATCCTCAATGAGGAAATGCAAATAATTTATCTGGACTGCATTTCAGTCCTGTCTTCTGCTGTTGGAGAACCTACTCCACATGCAAGCCTTCCTCTGAATTTGGAATGGATCTACTTCTGCCATGCAGATCAGATGGCAGACGTTAAAAGAGCTTTCATTGATATCATAAATGTGATTGCTTTTTAGAATTCCAACCCCCCTATAAGATATTTATCTCAAAATCTTAATTTGTATTACTGCTTCTGCGATTTTAAAGTGTTCTCACTTGCACTTTAAGCATGGCCAGTGAGCCAAGTGGTTGTGTGGAGGTGTTCTGGGAAGCTGTTCAATGAGGCTTACTCCCTAATAAGTGTGCATAAGACTGCAGCGTAAAACTAGCAGCTGGAAAATGTGCTAGATGTTGTGAGAGCTGTGTTTTGTTTAAAGCATCAGTCAGCAAAGCATGAGACTGTTAACCTCAGGGTTGTGGGTTCATGTCCCACAAAGGGCAAAAGCATGGGTAGGCAAACTAAGGCCTGGGGGCTGGATCCAGCCCAATCGCCTTCTAAATCCGGCCCACAGACAGTCCGGAATCAGCGTGTTTTTACATGAGTGGAATGTGTCCTTTTATTTAAAATGCATCTCTGGGTTATTTGTGGGGCACAGGAATTCGTTCATTTTTTTTCTCTTCAAAAAATAGTCCAGCCGCTCACAAGGTCTGAGGGACAGTGGACCGGCCCCCCATTGAAAAAAATTGTTGACCCCTGGGCAAAAGGCTCCTGCATCACTGGGGGTTGGACCAAATGACCCCTGTGGTCCCTTCCAACTCTACATTTCTGTCATTCTGATATAAATTCAATAAATAATAATAATATTCTATCGGAATATTCACAGAAGATCACTGTTTTAAACAGAACCATTTTTATTTTAAACAGCAACATACATGAAGTGCATTAGGGTAATATAACAAAGTGGCTGAATTACTATTACTATTAAGTAAGTTTCTCTCTATTGGCAAGCTCTCGAGAGCATGTCTTCTAGTTAAGATGTAGGCCAAAATGTACAGCCTACATGAAATGTCTTTCCGTCCCTGTAGCATTACTAATTTTTTACAAGTGCCCCAATGGACTAATCGAAAAGGTGACTTTCAGCTTATCACATTCACATTCTGCAATGCATGAATAGTTAGAGAAGAAAAAAAAGAGCACTTTCTGGCAAGGGGTGATGTAAGGCCCTGCATGCCCTAAGGCTTACTGAGGCTTGTTTTAGTAAGAAAATTTCACCTTCATTTGTTCCATATAACATTGGTAGTTGAGTTGACATGTGATAATTATAGCCTGCTTGTTCTGATTATTGTACTTTCTCTAATTCATTGCTGAAGTGATTTATAGTGCGAGTAAATTATGAAAAAAATAAATGTATCTATTGCAATGTTGTTTTAAAAAACAAAAATAGTGCATCGCTACAAACCATAAATTACCGTACACAAGTGCAAAAGCTCTGGATCAGGATGTTCGTGATTCATATTAAAAATGACCAAAAAAATTTATTTTAAAGGAAGTGATTTTAGATAACAAGCTCTGCCCAAATACTAAACTGAAGGAACAGCCTTTTGCAGCTGGAATGCACATAGAATATTTTTGACTCATGCTCAGGTGGATGCGATTTACCGCTTACTACTGCATGCTCTAAATAGAAGCTAAGTAACAGGTAAAATTATGCAGTGACAAACATCCATTCATCTGTGGCTCTAAGTAAATGTCGCTGTTCCACTGTATAATACAGCCTGATGGCTTATGGATTTTGGTCTGAAGAGTAAACGAGTGGCAAGAAAGCACATGACAGGGTAGGAGAACAAGTACGCAAGAAGGGATTAAAACACACTTTTAAAAGAGCATACCTTAAGCAATTATTAGCATACTGAGTAACTACATTAACTAAAGCTGAGAAAGAACATCTCTGCTCCTCCTAAGGCACACACATCTGTAGCAGGAACCACATGAACATGCTAGGAAAAAGACACATAGCAACTTAAATCCGGCTCCTGTGGCAGTTTCCTGGGATAAAATCCTAAAAAAGGTTAAAAACTTTGGTCAGCCCTCACGGCCCTTCACTTCATCAAATCTGACCCTCTTTGAAAAATGTTTGGACACCACTGTCCTAGATCATGGGTAGGCAAACTAAGGCCCGGGGGCTGGATCCGGCCCAAAGGCCTTCTAAATTCAGCCCACGGACGGTCTGGGAGTCAGCGTGTTTTTACTTAAAAACGTCCTTTTATTTAAAACGCATCTCTGGTTATTTGTGGGGCATAGGAATTCGCTCATTCTCCCCCCAAAAAAATATAGTCCGCCCCCCCCCACAAGGTCTGAGGGACAGTGGACTGGCCCCCTGCTGAAAAAGTCTGCTGACCCCTCTCTTAGATGAATGACTGAAAAAAAAAAAAGAATAGGTGCTGATGACCCATTTTACATGAGCGGTGAAAGTAATGATGTTACGATGAAGAATATCAGGATTGTGCTTTGTAGGATCAAATACTGTGCTATAAGGTACAATATTTCTTTTTATGAAGTCATATTTCCAATAATAATAATAATAATACCCTACCCACTCTGGGTGGCTTCCAACAAATATAAAAGCATAATAAAACATCAAACATCTAAAACATCCCTATACAGGGCTGCCTTCAGATGTCTTCTAAAAGTTGTATAGCTATTTATCTTCTTGACATGTGATGGGAAGGCACTCCACAGGCTGGGCGCCACTACCGAGAAGGCCCTCTGTCTTTCTTGAATTGCTTTATCTCATATAGAAGCCTAACTGAGCATCCCTGTCCTGATAATCCAAAATCCACATGCTTTCTCACCACATATATACAGCTTCAATTGATTACCGAACTCTTCAGCTTGCCTTTCAAGCCCTGTCACTTCTGTCCAATGCTGCCTCTTCCTACGCCACCACCTCCATCTTGAAATTAGGCCAACTTGGTTTTCACTGTGATGTACACTCTGAGAAACTTGGGGAAATAACATGAAAATTTATTCATGCCTTCCTATGCCCCCAAGCTTCCAGCAATGGGTACTTGAGAAAGGAAGGGAGGGAAGAGAAAAAGGAAAGAAAGCTGGACAGCAAGTTCTATGGTAATATTCCCATTAGAAATCAGAAAGAGGAGAGAGTCTTGAAGATAGTATGATGAAACTATTTCTGTACTTTCATGTAATAAGAGAATGTAGGTTGGGCATTTCTACTGCCTTAGTCACAATAAGACTAGACTATACAGCTGCTTTCATATGATCAGCGATTTCCTGTCTTCTTGTGTAGGTGGTAGCAATTTTATCAGTGTAGGCACAAAAGACTGTTCATAAATTATAGAAGTTACTATCTCCCTTCCTTTCACGTCTTTCCCTCTGAGCTCTAATGTACTTTTTTAAAAGCTACAGCTTTCCCCACCCCTTTATAATATTAAAGTATTGTTTAAAATATTAGATCTCTTGTTCTCATAAGAAGAACTGTATTTCCTGGAACATATGTTCCACTTGCTTTATATGAATTGCAAATAATGGCATGCTCAGGGAGAGGTAAATGTAATTCCTCCAGGAAATGTACAGAACACAGTGAGTGTGTGTTTTTGTGTGTAAAAACTATCCTTTTCCACTTAGCTTTTTAGCTAGGCACTGGCAGGCACTACTAGCACCCTCTTCAAAAAGTCTAGCGCAAAGGCAAAAAAGAGTTGTCGCCCCACAACCCTTTCCTAGGTGTAAGGCCTGCACAGTGGTAGCACAAAGTTCTCTGCACATGCTACAGGACTTGGTAGAAGGGTCAGCCACAAAGCTGACTAGCAAACCAATTTAAAACCTGCGGACTTTATGCACATGCATTTTTCAATTGATCTATAGCCTATGACTCTAGCTGGCCTCAATAGGATTATATGATACAACCATGACCCAGTTTTTAATTACGTTATGTCAAACACAGTTTTGTTTGAGAATTTGAAATTATTATTCATTTACTGACTGCAGTGTACAGTGGTACCTCGGGTTAAGTACTTAATTCATTCCGGAGGTCCGTACTTAAGCTGAAACTGTTCTTAACCTGAAGCACCACTTTAGCTAATGGGGCCTCCTGCTGCTGCCATGCCGCCGGAGCACAATTTCTGTTCTCATCCTGAAGCAAAGTTCTTAACCTGAAGCACAATTTCTGGGTTAGCGGAGTCTGTAACCTGAAGCGTATGTAACCTGAAGCGTATGTAACCCGAGGTGCCACTGTATATGGTTATAAGCTTCTGATGGGAAAGCTATTACGTAATTATGTTGTGTGTCCCGAGTTCCCATGTTGAGAAGGTGGGAAGAAAGCCTGTTCTGCTTGAGGCCGTACTCCCCTGGAAACAGCAGGCCATCAGCCTGGATTCAATACTGTCAATAGAGGCTCAGGTGGCTACAGGTACCTTTTCGCAGTTCTGGCTGGTTCGTCATTGAAGGCCCCCTTTGGACAGAACCAATGCACTCCATGCTGATCCAAACCTCTAGATTGTATTATTGTATGTGCTTTATGTGGAGCTGCCCTTGAAGAGGACTCAGAAACTTCAATTGGTCTAAAATGAAGCGACCAGATTACTGGCTGGAGATCCATTTAGATCTTATATAACAGCTGCAGTGCTTGCCGGCTTGTTTCTGGGCCCAATTCAAGGTGCTCGTGTTAGTGTTCAACACCCTAAACAACCTAAGCACCAAATACCCAAAAGACTGCCTCCTTCACTACAGATCTTCAACATGGGTACCAAGATCAGCAGAGGGAGACCTCTTGGGTGTTCCACTCCATTCAGAGTTTTCAGTGGGGACACCCTGCCCACAGAGGTGTATCTGGCGGCTTCATTATGCAGTTTTCAGCGAATGTAAACTAGCAGGTAATGAATTGAATTAATAATAATACTTTCTCCATTGAGTGAATGGCTTATGAGAACTTGGGGCATGTGACCAGACTCACAAACGTAATAAAGAGTCAGAGAAGGAAGAAAGGTAGACAATTGTGAAAAATGGAGCACTTAAAAAAAAACACATACTGAAATAATGTACATGACACACTACCTTATTGTTGGGAGTAATAAGGGGGAAATACTTATAATTTTTGTCGTGATCTGTTGTAGTCTTATCGTTACTACCCGCCTGAGCAAAATAATATACAACATATGAAACAAATTCTGGTGATAATTGCATAAAGATTTGTTTTTCTCTCTTTACTGTTATGATTAGAATTATTACAATAAGAACAATCAGACAAGTAAGGAGTCTGCACTTTTATATTAATGGAAAAAAACACAAAACCTTGCATGAGATCTTAAAACTGCAGACTAGAGTTGAAATCTAATACTGTTATTTATTATAATACCTGAGTGGTGTTATTTATCATACTTTCCAAGTGTTAGTAGGTACTCAAGAATAACTAAAAATAACTTCTATCTTAAACTACTGAAGCAAAACATGCAAGATGTTTGGATTTAATCTAGTATCAGATTCATTTTTACAGCCAAGGAAAATTAAGTTGTCCATTAGAATTATTTTGTACAACACAAGATATTCACAACCTAATGTTTGCTTTTGGGCAAGGGAGGGGGGTAGCAAGGTTTGATATATTGTGCTTCATTGAACATTGATTATGATCTGTTTTAGAAATAGGACATCCTTGTTCCTCTGAAGATTTAGCCCCTTGCTGTGTAAGTTAACAAACATTAGCATCAAATCTAAGAGGGAAGGAATATGTGTCCTTAAATACCATCCTTTCCTTTCTTCCTGAATTCACTCTGATGAAGTGGGGGCTGCAGACCAATTCAACAGGTTCATTCCCACCACACAAGATTTAGGAATAAATATGGTTTAACAATGCAACTTTTCTTTCTATGATAATTTGGCAGAGAACTAAATAATAAATAGTCCTTTTTAATCTTATTTTTTCCGATTAATACACTTACTATGCATAGTATAAAGATGCTTTGAAAATTTTTACTCAGTGAACCCTCATAAGAATGGGGGACACAACCAGATTTTTGTTTAATAGCGGTTGGCAGTAGACAGTTCTGTCTACTGCAGGCATGGCCAAACTTGGCCCCTCCAGCTGTTTTGGGACTACAACCCCCATCATCCCTAGCTAACAGGACCAGTGGTCAGGGATGATGGGAATTGTAGTCCCAAAACAGCTGGGGGGGGGGCAAGGTTAGCCATGCCTGGTCTACTGAGTTTGGGAAACACTAGAACTTCAACCTATACAGAAGTTAGTAATTAGTCTTCCATTATATTCTTGGGTGAGCTTGTCTATGCTCATAGAACTAGCATTGATTTGCAGAAACCGAGGACACACTTGTTGTAGTTAAAAATAACTACTTATATAGACTAGCGTTCTACAAAAAAAGAGAACAAAACTTGTAAAAAAAGTGGTCTCCACGTACGGCAAGGTTCATCAACCACTTTGGACCAGTAGGCACATTTTTAATTTTGAGAGTGTTGTGTGCACCAGTCACAACATGGCTGTCATAAGAGGCATGACATAACACAAAATTAGAGAAGGGTTCTGTCATGGTGAAGCTTTCCCCATAACTGCATTTCCATAACAGAAAAAGCTTCTGCAATTCTGTTGAATTTTTGCCTACCATACAGCCAGCAACCCTTTTATTCCCAATACAACTCTATGGTGACATCTTGTACTCACTAACAACAACAACAATAATAGTAATAGTAGTAGTAGTAATAATAATAATAATAATTTTATTATTTATACCCCGCCCATCTGGCTGGGTTTCCCCAGCCTCTTGGGAGTAAACCCCATTAAACACAGGGACTTACTTCTGAGTAGACAAATATACTATTGTACTGCAAGTTACCGTAACTAGACACTGAATTCCTAATGACTGCCTGATCTTTAGCTCCTGAACATCAGGAGACATGCCTCTTTGCAAAGTTTTGATATTTGCCCTTTGTGGGGAATTCTTTAACATCTGCCCACAATTATTTTCTGTGAATTCTAGTAACTGCCTGATCTCAGACGAGCCTACCACAGAAGAAAAGGACTAAGGAAAAGGAAGGACAAACTACAGAGATTCCAAGGAGTAGCAAATAAGATTCAGGAAGGAAAAGGAGGACAAAATAGCAGATATCAGAACCCTGAGGATTCCTCTCGCCTAGTGTCCAAAAAAACTCCCTCCACTCATCAACCACAACTCTGGCTTCATTCATGGACTAAAAACACTGGTAGAAGGCTCCAACAGAAATTGCTTAGAAGGGTACCAGCACATTTTCTTTTGTACGCTTCCTTCTAGGAGGGGGAGAGGCTTAAAATAAGGTACCAATGAAGGCCTTCGTGGGCCACAGGTTGGCAGCTCCTGATTTATGGAACTGAAGCACACATTATTCAAGATTTGCAATTTATTTATTGAAGTTAATCAATATTAGTAAAAAATATGGAAAAGTACATTTTAGAAGCTATCATGTAAAAAATACTCAAAAAGCAATCCATTTTAATACAGTGGTACCTCAGTTTACATACGCTTCAGGTTACAGACTCTGCTAACCCAGAAATAGTGCTTCAGGGTGAGAACAGAAATCGTACTCCGGCGGCATGGCGGCAGCAGGAGGCCCCATTAGCTAAAGTGGTGCTTCAGGTTAAGAACAGTTTCAGGTTAAGAACGGACCTCCGGAACGAATTAAGTACTTAACCCGAGGTACCACTGTATGCTCTTTTAGCCACACCTTCAATGGTAGTATAGTTTTGTTACAGCTCAGTGTGGAAATTCTGTTAATAAAATCCAGTCATCCAGTCTGGCACATTTCATATCATGGTAACAATGCAAAAGATAATTTACACAACACACTAAATCACAGGAGTGGAATGCTCTGATTTGAAATAGCTATTCAAACTCTTAACACAATAAAATTAAAGGCTCAAATACAGGACATTATCTAGACTGATAAATGACTATTGACTTATATTCATAGAATCATAGAGTTGGAAGAGACCACCACTCATACTCCCTGAACTGGCAAATAGATGGGCTCTATTGGATCTGTAACATCTATATTGCTGGCAGCTAGGTAGCCAAAATGAAGCATTTCACAAGTTTTTTTTAATCACCTTTGAAATGTTTCATTCTACCTGTGGCACTCTTACCCTCACAGATATTGGTATCCTCTCTCCACAATCAGCTAAAACTTGCTTTTTTAATTGCAATACAAGACTGCCATTTAGTACAAGCCTAGCTAATACCTGGTGCTAGAAAAATACATGTGATATCTCAGGGTACTTTTGTGATACAGATAAATACTGAGTACTTACAGTTTTAACCGAATCTATATTTTTGTTGTTGGGCGGCTTTCCACATAAGAAAAAAGGTAACTAAGCAACCAGTCTCTCTCCAAATACAGCAGCAGAACTGCAAAATCCGTTACTAAGCATCACATCTATACAGGTTAAGTACAAACAAAATCTCCGTATGAAAAACAGAGCCCACATAAGAATTCTAATCCAAAGAATCTTAATTATCTAAAAAGATGAACATATGTAATAAAGAAAACAAAAAGTCTAATGAAAGCAGTTACAGGGAACGTGACTGCTAGGAAGACTTACTGTAGAGAGCTTATACTTAGTTAATATCTTCAATAATGCTCTGAAGTGGCATTATTAGTTTTATAAGATACATTTACAGACAGAACCTACTTGGGCTGCAATTCCATGAACACTACATAACAAGTCCCATTCAACTTGGTGAGACTGACTGCTGAGCAAGCACGCACAAGATTGCACTATTAGAGTCAATGGAACTTGAAACGCTCTGTCTTTTTCTGAAAACGTGTAAGAGGACTCATACCAATCAACCATAGAAGTGTGTCCTTTCCAACATAAGCACCTACCTCCAATGCTCTCTTAATGGGTTTTCTTACTTGCACTGAGAATTGTAATACAACTTCGATATATTTACCTAGAAATGTAACGGGATTTGCAAGCCACTAGGCTTAGAATGAGAGACTTAAACTTTAAGTCAAAGTGAGTCTTCTAACATAGAGCACTCAAAGTTTGAGAGCCAGGACTATACTAGCGCAAGTGTGGTGTACGGTTACTCTCTCTCATTCCTAGGAATCTCAGCTTTCATCAAACCTGTTCCGAGTGCTCTTCTAGGCCTTGTTGATTCTGAAGAAGTGTTCAAAATTAGCCAGGCACTGGGCACATTTGGCACCTGGCTACTGGCCACTTGTGACCATGTAAAGATGCCAGGGTGCCAGGATGGCGCCTGATATCTTCACCAACCGGAGGTACATGCCTGAGGATCATTGGATCTGGACTGTTTTCACACACTGATACCACATCCTGTAGAATTATATCAGTTATATTTAATCTGCACAATCAAAGCAGGGGCAGTGAACAACATTACAGTCAACTGTTGTAGCTTGTCTTCACTTACCCTACCGCACTGCCCTGCTCACAGTTGTGAATATTCTTAGGTTATGAATGGTCCGTTCGCCATTAAGAAAAAGAAGCAGGAATAGGCCACTGTGTTTGTGGACTTTCCCTGGATCAAGAGACTTTTCTTCTTTAAGGTCACAACATTCTTAACCTAGCTCAAGGTTGTCATCTGAACTAGCCAGAGGTTTAACCGATAATCAATCGCAGTCATTCCATCATTCGAAAAATAAGACTTTAGACCCATCTTGCCCAAAAATGGCAATTACGCATTCCGTTTTGTCAACTGCAACCTTGGTTTAAGGAGCCATTTGGCCCCTAGCTTATATATCTGACTTTCTAACACCGTTCTGAAGTCATATTTAGAAAGTCTGCAATATGCTGTCTGCAAAAGACTCAAAGCATACATGCAGTCTAGAAAGTGTTTCCTAGCACTTTAAGTCTTTCATATTATCAGTATTATCCTGAGGTTGTCAACTTGCACAGCCATCAAAGTTATATGCATATTAAAAACTGAGGAAAAGCTAGGAGCCAATGCCAATCAGGCCACTTCTTGGTTATAGCATTTAGAGCATTTTCTTATGTGAGGCTCAGTTTGGGAAGGCAGTTGAGCTAGGAACTGGCAGCAAAGATTCAGTGTTTATGTCAAGCACAACGCTTAAATGTTAGTTAATGCATGAGCATAGAGGTGGAGGCAGAAGGTCAACTGCTTCAGTCACAGCTTTTTTCACTTGACATCTGGACAAATACTACCAGCCTCTCAAAGAACTGCTGCCTTTTTTGAACAAAGAAAGCAGGAATTGATTAATTATTGCAGAGAACATATATGAAAATGCAAAGTGTTCTAGACTGTTAGGAATAAGTACTGTAGCACTGTCATTCTTTTGGAGAGTTCAATAAACAAGAAAATCCTCGGTGACCTCAAACAGATGTCTTTTGAGAAATACAGCTTGTGCAGATGGAACACGTGAGTTTTACCTACAGTTAAGACATTGTAAGCAAGTTTCTCTCCTACATGGCACAAGTCTTCTGCAGGTTCTAAGTTCTAACTAATTTCTAGGTTGATATTAACACCAATGTCAACAAAAGCTAAGCATGGCAACAGTAGTTTACACTACTTTGGATTTTATCTTAACGATGGCTAAAAACCAGGGTTGGGTTAAGAGGGAACCCAAGTTAGTGTTAACTACTTGTGTCATGCTTAACCATGGTTAAAATGGCATAGGAAATTCACATCAGAAAGGAGATTGGCAATTGTGGAAGTATATGGTCTTGTGCCCTATGCCCAGTAATTTAACCATGGTTAAGAGATTAGAGATGCTAGTCTGGCAAAGCCCCATGGTGAATTTCTTGACTGACCCAGAGTATGCCATTGGCAACACTTATGGCTGGCAAATTTTATTTCTCCTTCCCTTCTACTATTGAACTGTTCTGTCAACCAGACCAGAGTGTCCTGCCCAACAAAGACGGTGTGATCCTAGGATGTTACCACTGATGCAGAACCATTTTTCACCTAAGTCAAATTTGGCTGAATTAGATAAAAATAGATTCTTCAACTTGTAGTCAGCTTAACAAAATTTGGCTACAGGCAGAATTCTATATTTTGATCTGAAAACAACTTCTTACTAAATCAATGAACCTAGGAAAATGTATTTGCTCCAAGAACAACAAACAGAACTTTAACCTGAAAAAACCCCAAAGCTTTTCCTAAAACTGGATTGACAAAATACAGTGGTACCTCAGGTTAAGTACTTAATTAGTTCCAGAGGTCTGTTCTTAACCTGAAGCACCACTTTAGCTAATGGGCCTCCTGCTGCTGCCGTGAAACCGGAGCACGATTTCTGTTCTCATCCTGAAGCAAAGTTCTTAACCCGAGGTACTATTTCTGGGTTGGCGGAGTCTGTAACCTGAAGCGTATGTAACCCGAGGTACCACTGTACATTCTTCTTTAATTTCAGAAACGTCATTCCACAGAGATGCTCATAAAAGTTCATTACACATTCATAACCTGTACCAAGGAAGCAAGGCTGAAGTCACACTCTTATTTACTTGAAACCTAATTATAATCAATTGGATTGTTATGGCTAAATTTCGTGATACAGGAAATCAGTGATGGGACTGAATGGCAATTTTACTTTGTAACTGGGGGAGTTTCTGGTTCTGATCAAAGCAGCAGCAGTAAGGAGGTTTCTAAACCCTTCTGCTCATAGGGTTTCTCCTACCCTGAAACTGCTAACACTGTGCAGGGGAAAACAGAGGAAGGTTAAATACTCATCCCTCAGTACCATTGCTCTCATCACCAAAATCAGATCCATGCACCCCAGCCTGCTGTAAAAAAGGAAATTACAATGTCCAGTGATCTAGATCTCTTGGTTCTTGTGTAGTTTGGGCCACATATAGTATTCAAAGTTGTCAAAGCTTTTCTGAGGAAATCACTTAAATTTTAGAGGGAAAGTTACTTGATATTTTTAGAAGATACTATGCAGCTAATCCATACAAGTATTATTTCATTACTATATGTGCATGTGCATGCACATAGACATTTACTTTAAGCTTTGGATTAACCCCTACACAACCCCTATGTATTCAGAGGAGAGGAGAACAAAAGAAGTTCTACTGATGGCTACAAAACATTCCTAGCAGCAGAATGCAAATTCTAATTTTCAGCTGGGATTGGAAGGAAGATCATTTCAGTGGCAATGGGACCAGTTGCTGAAAAGGGGGTACTGAACTTGGCATTGACACTTACTATGAGCCACTTCCAAAAAAGTTTTCCAACAAACTTTCTCATATTGAAACTATATGTAAACACAATTTCAGTCTACATTTTACAAGGGTTACTATATCGGATCTGCCCTTATTAGTCAAACATGAAAAAGCCTTCTATGCAACTCTAAACTTCGGTATCTTATTTCAGTAGTGCATACACACAATTTGTCCAAGAAAAAGGAAAATTTGAGATAGTACAGCAACCACATGAGTGCATATATGAATGTCACGAATGCTTTGCTATGTAATCAGAGTAATATACCTGATCTAGAATTTATGATCCTTCAGTCTTTGCAATGTAAACATTCTGCAGACATAGGGATGGCTCTTACATTACTTTAGTGATATGCTTGTTCCTGCAAGATAGCTCCCATGCTGCACCAATAAATTAGGCAATGCTGAAATTGTACAGAGCCTTGGGAGGAGTGGCATTGTTGTGGTGAGAAGTCGTCCCCTCCACCCCTCCCAATGATCTTATTATTACATGCATTATTGAAGCTGTGTGAAAATTTACTACATGAAAGTGGCAAACACTCCCCCAGGATGGCATAAGAACCAACTTCAGTTACAGACATTATTTATATACAGTGGTACCTCAGTTGTCAAACGTTTCAGAAGTCGAACGGTCTTCTGGAATGGATTAAATCTGACAACTGAGGTACCAATGTATATAGAAGGAACTACTCAGTTCCTTCTGTATATTCTCATATTTGTCTGGTATTCCACCTTGTTTGGTATTCCACCTTGCTGGCAACAACCCAAAAGAGACTAGAAACCTGTGGCCAAGTAATTGGCTGGTCGGTTTAAGCCAATATCTGGAATAACAAACATATTCTTGACCTATTTTTTCCCTTAGGGCTGCCATGCCACAATGGTACAGTAACAAATGACCACTTCTTGGTCAGGATCTAGACCAATCTTCCCCAAGCTAGTAGGCTAAACCATCTGGAGGGTACAGCTGCCATCATCACCAGGCGTTAGGGCCAATGTTCAGGGATGAGGGGAGCTGAAGTTCAGTAACTTCTGGGGGCCCCACAAGTTCCTTACCCTGTGTTAGGTGGCTAAAGCTTTCCATTGTAACAAAGTGGCATGTATGTGTTATACATAGTCCTCAAAAGACGTAATTATTTTTAAAAGACATTAGGAATTTAACACTGTCAACATAGCTGCCTTAGAACATCCCTCTGGTACAGAAGTACACAATTCATATTGCCTTCAGGGCAAAGTTATATTTCCCCTGCTAAGAGGACTGTATCACTGCATTAACCACTGAAAAGCATAGGCTATTATTCCAACATGTATGCTTCTTAAAACTATTTTCCTTTACACCCTAATTTTCTCTGTGTCTCACAGCCTGCTTTCTCCTTTCTTTACACAGCTGCACATCTCTCTGAAGAGCTAAGAACTCACCCTCCTTTCCATGCTCTCTCTCACCACCAGTTTTGTGTCCCTACTCTCAGCAACCGTTTTTTTTTTACTGTTGTCTACCTAAAGCAACCTTTCTCAACCTTGGGTCCCCAGATGTTTTGGGCCTACAACTTCCATCATTCCTAGCTTGCAGGGCCAATGGTCAGCGATGATGGGAGTTGTAGTTCAACAAAATCTGGGGACCCACGGTTGAGAAAGGCTGACCTAGAGGGTTCCTTAAAGTCCCATTTCTCAGCAACCTACTCTTTTTCCATAGCAATATTCCTGTATTACCCCAGGTATCTGTGCACCCTCATTTCTGTTGTCCCCATCCTCTGCTGGCTACTGCATTTGCTGACGGGCAAACCAAGCACGTGCCAAGGGCCTCAAATGACTGAAAACAGTACTCCTTGTGCAGAATTTTGGCTGAGGCAATCCTGAATAGAAAATGCTATTAATAATTGATTATTATTAATCATAAATATTATTAATGCAGTTCAGAAGGAGAAGCTCTTGTCAGTGGCTGGCTTTTTAACTGCTTCTGAAGAAAACTGCCCTGCCAAGAACCAAGATTTAAAAATTAATTTATGCATAGTTTTGGTCCATTACACGCCACACACCAGCATGTAAGGAGGACACACTAACGGGGAGGGGGTGTCTCAGTTTGTAAAGTAACACAAGCTATCACAAACCAAAGTCCAGGGCTTACTTAAAGATCTCTGCATACCCCCCCCCATTTCTCTGGTGCCTCTGCATCCCCACTTCTCAAGCTAATATCTCCTTTTCCCTCTGTATCCATTTCCTCATTCCATAGATTTAGCTGAATTTACCAACTCTCACTTATTTCTTCCTTCTTTCACCACCCTATAAGTCTATCAATATCCAATTTTATCCCCTTTCCCTCTCTGCACCAGTACATATTTTTCTGTACCCTTAGATGCTACTGGTTTCCTCCCATTTCTTTATCCTCTATTTGTGTTCCATTTCTGTCTCCCTCTGCCCCATCCATCCTTATTCCTCACCAAATTCAGTGGAAACAGCCCACTCCTTGGCTCTTAGCTCCCAGGAATGGAATGTGCATTATACTGTGGCTGCCTGCACCGGGCTAGAAACACTGGCATGAATCTATTCTGTGCCTCTGAAGCCAGGGAAATAATCCAGATCTTCTCCCATCCCCACTTCCACCTTTCCTGGTTTTTGGGCAGGCCTTAGATGGTTCCACAGATATGCTGGAAAGGGCCATAAACATTTATTTATTACTAATAATTGTTTGAAGTTGTTAGCCACATCACAACTGTTCTTGGGAAGCTATTGCAACCTGTTGCCAAGTGTCCAAACTGGAGGTGTAGATCATATCCCTCAGAGTCTTGAAGGAACAGCCGTCACTGCATGTACCTCCAGAAAGGCCATTCTTGAGCAGCAAGTCTACAAATGTATTATGTAGGGCAAATCTAGCTATTGACAAGATTTGCCTGAAATGAGGTCAAGATTCTGCAGAGATGGGTAAGATTCCCTATCCTTGCATTAGACCACCTAGTAAAAATGCATTGGGTCAACTTGTCTGCATATGAAAATGTACCCTTTTTTAAAAAAAAAAAAAATATGGCACAGCGGTTATTTCAGTATATATAATCTTAAAAAAATCAATACAGCAATCCCGCAATTTACAGGGGTTACGTTCCAGGAATTGCACCTAAAGCTAAAGCACATTGAGTTCAATGGCAGGTAGGACTGCCAAAGTCTTTTTTCCCAGATGCCTGCCCCTTTTCAATATATATATATTTCTTGCCAAGTGCATAAAGCTGAATGCACACAGGTAAATGTGCATAAATCGCAGGCTTACTGCATTACAAATAATCCAGGTAGCACAGTTATCTTTTTAAAAGTTCTGTAATACTGGCAAGAGGTCAAACAAAAGAGAAGTGGGTTGTTTATATTATGTTTTGTCCTTTCCAGTCTCCTAACTCCCCCCTCCTGCCCCTCCACCCCATGAACACTTTTGCCCTTTGATTCAATAGCTGGTTGCACTACACTCAGAATATGCAAACAAGGATATCCTGGCAGGACAAAAAACCTTAGTGATGGCTATTGGGTTTATTAAGCCTATAAGTATGAAGATCTATTATGATAATTAAGACATTTAAAATAAAGACTGGCTTCTCACACCACAGACTTCTACAGCAATTCCCTCAGAATGTGTTTCACCTCTCAGTGCAGAAAATATCTTATTGGATTGCTCTTACAATATGAAATCACTTCATTCAATCATTCTTGAGGAGATGCTATACTTTATATGTCATGAGATCAGGAATTCACTTTATTATCTGAAACACAGTACCTAAACAAAAGAGAGAGATTGCCACTTAAAATGAAACACTCTAGTGAAATATCCTCTATAGCTGTGAAATAGGTTGGTGGCAAAAGGAGTAATATCTAGAAAAAGGTAAAGCTTGTAGTTGTGAGAAAACAGCTGGTGTCACCAAAGCACTGAGGTGGAAGGGGTGGGGGGAAAGAATTTGAGGCTACTCTAATGCCAAAATCAGACAGTGAGAATGGGTGGAGACATAGCGGGTTCTAATGATTCTAGGAATGGTTGCAGATGAGCAAGTTTGGGAGGGAGCTTGAAATTTGCTGGCTCTGAAACGGCTGAAGCACCAGAGAATGAGTAAAGGAAGTTCAGAGGAGCCAATATCATTTGGGAGTGAGTTAGGTATACGAATATAGGTATTTATCAAGCAGTTACAGTGCCTAAGTATACTGGTAATTACTGTTGCATAATAAATCTTCAAAATGCATTTTATCCTATTTTAATATCACCCAGCTTCCTTTACTAAGAAAGGAAAACTGTGCTGTCTGATAAGTCATTTGGTTCACAATAATTCTATGTAACGATTACAAAACTCCATCCAAATATGGAAATTCAAGCAATCCTTCAGAAGCACAATGTCGATGCAAAACCTATAAAGCATTAGGTGCCTAGGACTCTCCCATGAGCACTCCAGTTTTGACTGTACACATTGCTGTATTTAACAGTAGTGGGGACAGTGACAGTCAAGGATGCACAGGATACTGCTTACAATAAATACATTAGGGATGTGTGTGCGTGTTTTAAATTTCACTGAACCTCAAAAGTATGTTTTACAGCTAAAAAAAGCACACATAATCACTCATAAAATAGCATTCAGCATACAAGACGGCAGACGCCTTTGAATATAAAGCATTTCATCAGGGCAACAGCAATATCTGTTTTGAAGCAAGGTATATTACAGTTTTTAAAATGCTCTTTTGCAGGCACCTTTCAATTAAAAGTAATAGCCAAGCCACCATCTCTTATTTTGAATAACTGCCCCAAACATGTCAGAACAGCCAACTATGCGAAATGCTCTGGGACTTGCTTTGGCAGCTACCACTACAATTTCTTCTTAACCTAAGGATGGTAATTATTTCCTTTCATCTGGCAGAGGGGGAAAAAATGAAACAGAAAACAACTACTTTTAGATCGTGTTCAGACTCGTACATTATTCCCTTTTACCTATGGCTGAACCATTGTGCCCCAAACTTTTCGACATGTTGTTTTGTCTCCCTTCCCCACCCCCACCCCACTCCACTCCAAGCCCCCTCCTCACAAATATCAAGTTAAGCGGTTTTGGCAGCTTCAATAGATGAATAGACCTAATACATGGTACTACGAGACATAAATCTGGGGAAAGACATGCTGGCAATTGTTATGCCCTGCTGCCATTCTGTGTTGTTCCAAATGGTAATTGACACGCCCAGTAATTTAACAGTACCAGACAGTCCTCTCTGCCCCATCTCTAGTAAAACACTTGCCTCTCTGTTCTTTAATCTGATTGGCATTATAGGGGTGTACATGAAGCTCACTATTGATAAGAAACAGTTATCCCTCTAATGCTCCATATGAAAACATCTCTAGATTATAGTTTCATGCACTGAATATAATGGGGAGTGGGGGGTGGAATATGTTGTAAAACTCTTCCTATAATGCCACACAGCTTTAATACATATTTTTCTCTGGTCCTCAGCCGGTTTTCTGCAGGGCTTCCCTCAGTTTCCATAGCTCTGCTTTGAGTCATATACCAAAATGCTACAGTACTGAACTGAATGACGTCTGAATCATAACTTGGCACAAAATACGTTTGAAAGAGAGGGGGTAAGGCAAGCCCTCGCTTTGCTCGACAGGGATAGGTCAAACCAACAGTCATTAGAAGGGCCATCAAAAGTAGCCTTCAAGGGGAGGAATCTGACTAGACTCTGATCCTGTGTAATGCCATGCTCAAAGCATGCAGCACGGCTACTGCTTCTTCTCTCTCTGCAGCAAGGCGGCAGGAACGGGCTTTTTCCCTTTTGCTGTTCAAGAGATGGTCCAGTGACCTTTGGCTGTTCAGAGAGCTGGGCAAGAAGCGATCTGTTGCAGCGGGCTTCCGAGGCATTCCATGCATTCCTGCACTATCTAAAAGCTCCAGGAACAAACAACGTGTCCCCCTCCCACACACAGGCACACACCTGCCTTCTCATTCGCCCAGAGCGCCAGCAGCTTCCGTCCACACACCACCGTCTGTCGCACTCCTCAAACATGCAGCCAAAACCAAGCAGTCACTGCCGCTGCTGCCCCCTCCTTCTCTCTCCCTACAGGGTGACTGCAGAGGGACAGTAGTTGGGGGTCCCCTACTGAGGAAACCCAGGGCAAAGAGAAAGAGAGAGAAAGAGAAAGCACGAGAGCCACAGACATTTTCTGGCTTCGCTACTCGAGCCTGGTTGCATGTGGCTCTAACAAGCAAATGGGAGAAAATACAAGATGGGGGCGAGGTCGAGTGAGGGGAGACTGCAGGTTAAGAGGGAAGGATTTAGAGGGCCAGGAAGAGAAAGGGGGGGTGGAAGCAGCTGGTTAACCAGGGAAACAAGAGGAAGGGGATAGGACGTTGTTGTCCCTCCCCGCTTTTAAAGACAAGAGGCTGAAGAAGCAGGAAGAAATTTATACCAAGAGAACATGGGGAATTCCAGCAAAGATGAGGGAATGGGCAGGGAATTGTGAGGGTTTAAAGGACATGCAAAAGGCAGGGGAGGATTGAAGGGGCTTATACTCAGGCAGACAAGGGCGTGGGGTTTTACTGGGGCTCAGTGAATGAAAAAGTACAGGGGAGGGGGGAAATACTGAAAAGCAGTATTACTTGTAAAATAAGAGTATAAAAAGCTTTATAGGAACCAGAGGACGTTCACTCTGAGAAGAGGCCAGAACTAAAAAGGGAAGCTATTTAAGGAAATGATCGTCTATTAATGAGGGAAATGCAAAGGTTTAGAAAGCAAGAAATGAGGTTAAGAAAAGGGAATAAGAATGTATTGAGAGTGCTTTTAGGGGATATTTTGTGATACTGGAGGGGAAAAACATTCTCAGGGCAAAGGGGTAAAACTGAGATTAAGCAAAAGACACTTGATGGGGATAGGTATTTGAGGGGGCAGATATTAATGTGGAATCATACAGGAAGGTAGATTCATGGGAAGCCTAATTATGCAAGGAAGGGCAAAGGAGATCAGTAATAAAGAGGAAGGAATTTCCATAAGGGAAGTTGTTAACATGAGAAAGCAGGGTATTTAGGTGGAGTCGGTTGAGCAGGAAGGGAAACTGATGGGGAGAAAGAAAAGGACACTCTGGGGACAGGAGGAGGGAAGAGTAATCGAAAGACTCATGTTTTAGGATGGAACCACAAGCAGGGCAGAGGTAGAGGGAAAGGATGAGAACCAACGGGAAAGGTTACTTAGAGGGTAAATGAGTGGATCTTTGGAGGAGGCGATGAAGGAAAGGAGAAAAACTAAGCAGCAGCGATGTTTTTAAGGACATTAAAGGGGCTGAATAAGCAAGGAAGGGATAGGCAGTTTAAGCAGAGCCAAACAAAGCAGAGGAAACACATTTTTACCAAGGGAGGGACTTATTATGGAGCTTGGCAAATCTGGTGTGTGTGAGAAAGGGGGTGCTGGGGGGGGGAATAAAAAACAAAAACAAAAAGCAAATATTCGTAAAGGGGACAGAGTAAGATGGGAAGGGAGAGGCGAGCAGGAGGCAAAAAAAGAGCAGAGCAAAAAACCATTTTCGAGCAGGAGATCTGAGCTCAGGCAGGCTGGAGAGGAAGCAGGTAAGCCAGGGAAGAGGCGAAGGAGGGAGAGTTTTGAAAGAAGCTTGAGAAGAACAAGGGGAAGGTGGCTGGGGGAAAGGTCCGGGGGGAGTGCAGATTTCCTTCCTCGCTCCCTTCATCCAACCCAGGAAGATTCCCCCCCCCAACACAGGTTGCTCCTTTCTGTGCCCCTCTTTTCCTGCACCCGCCGCAGCGCTGGGTGCTGAGCTGCCTTGCCTCCCTCCCTCCTTCCCTCGGAGACAGAGCGGCTGAGATACCTCCACTCACCGCGTTCAGACGGAGCGGGCTGGGCTGGGAGGGGGCGCCCCGCCGGCGCTGGGTCTCGGCTTGCGCGGAGGGGCCGCAGCCACCCCGCTGGGAAGGGCCCCTACCCCGGGGTGTCCATGATCGTGCTGCTAATGTGCCACCGCCGAGCAGCACAGAGGAGTCCTCCTCCTCCTCTTCCTCCTCCTCCTCCTCCCTCCTCGCAGGCTCTCTGCTCCCGCTTCTTCCCGCCCCTTCGCTTCTCCTCCTCCCTTCTCGGAGCTAGACGTCAACAAGGCGCCCTGCCCTGCGCCTCGCCCCGATTGGAGCAGCCAGCCTCGGGAGGGGTCGCCATTGGCCGGCGGCTCGCGTCAAACCGGCCAATGGAGGGGAGGCCTGAGGTTGCTAAGGTTACTGATGCTGTGAGGAGACCCGGCGGAGTGGAAGAAGGGGAGGCTGCGGTTCCTTCAGGCCAGGCGGACGTTTTGCAGGGGGGGCGGCCGTTGGGTGTGTATAACTGTTGGGACTTCCCGGGGTGGTGGTCGTGGAAGTGGAATTATTATGTGGTAACAGGAAGGGAAGGATAGCCGTGATAAAAATATAATAAAAACTGGAAGATGTAAACGCGCAGGCGGATCCTGTGGCCACTGGTGACTGTGGGGATCGCCCTCAAGACGCAGCGCATGATTATAGGATGGCAACCCTTGCGCTGTTCTTTCTGCGCGGGCGCGCAAGCACACGCACGTGTGGGCTCCTCATTTCCCGCCAGAAAAGGCTCCACCTTTTCAGTGTTTTTGTTTTTTGTTTTAAAAGAACGATTGTTAGAACTGTAGGGACCCCAAGGGTCATCTAGGGCAACCCCTTGCAATGCATGCAGGATGAGTGGGGGGAAGGGGATGGGGAACAAGGAAGGCGGTAATTAAATTTTATTTTCTGGACTTTCCCCATAACTGTCTGCGTGACCTTTGCATGGCTGCTTTTTAATCGGAATGGAGGGGGTGCTTGCTTCGGATACTGAACTTGTAATCAGGTGTCACATTGGGTACTCTTTTTCACTCTTGTGGTAAAATGGTGGATTTCCCATTCCAAACTCGGGCTTCTCCATTTACTGGTATATTTCTGAGTGAAGCAGAGGTTCTTCTCTATGGCTATGGAACCAAAGGGTGGGTAGCTATTCCAGAGGAGATAATACAAAGAATGTTATGTAAAATTCCCACATCATATTGTGCCTATTGCTTGAGACAGTTCCTATTGTGTTTCCTGTTCCTGATTAATTGCTGTCTTTATTTTATTTGTGGTGGGGTTGTGGTGGAGGTTTTGGGAATGCCATTAAATAATGTTAATGTTAATGTATTCATACAGTAGGGACACTGGTGGCGCTGTGGGTTAAACCACAGAGCCTAGGACTTACCGATCAGAAGGTCTGCGGTTCGAATTGCCGTGACGGGGTGAGCTCCTGTTGCTCTGTCCCTGCTCCTGCCAACCTAGCAGTTCGAAAGCACGTCAAAGTGCAAGTAGATAAATAGGTACCGCTCCGGCAGGAAGGTAAACGGCGTTTCCATGTGCTGCTCTGGTTCGCCAGAAGCGGCTTAGTCATGCTGGCCACATGACCCGGAAGCTGTCTGCAGACAAATGCCGGCTCCCTCGGCCTATAGAGTGAGATGAGCACGCAACCCCAGAGTCGGTCATGACTGGACCTAATGGTCAGGGGTCCCTTTACCTATTCATACAGTTGAGGAAATGCTGTTTTTACTGTTACCATCTTCTCCTCATCTCTAAAGCTAATAAGTGAGTAGGGTGTAGAACCAATATTGGTGGTGCAGAATATTCCATGGTGAAGAAACCACCGCCTTCATAGTTGTGGTGACAGTGGGGCAGGGTGGCAGGTTTTTTCATTTTTCTTCTCCTTGACTCCAGTGGGAGGGGAATTACGACACTCCACCACAACTGACATAGCTTCTGTTCCCTTTGAGGCCACGTTGACCAAACGGGAGTCTAGGATAACACTACAGCTTCATACCCAGTGTTTCTCGAGAATTCCAAGAAATCAAAAAATCAGTGCAGTTTTGAAAGCTTCAGTCTGCTATCTTGATTCAAAATGACATCCATTTGTATAAAAACATAGACTAAAATCTGCTCCTTGAACTCAAGAACCATCGTGTAAAACATAGTTATCTATCTTAAGAAATGTCTGTATCGTGAACAAACAACTTCCCAAAATATTTAGTAGTTGTTATAGAGCAGTTATTATTCTCATATAACATCCTCTTTGTTTTTAAATCATATGATTGCCTCCAGACTGCAGCAATGCTGATTCTTTCTTGATTATCTAAATACAAAATGCCAGTGTACTGCTTTCTTTCAATCCTCTTGATGATTCTTCCCTTCAATCCTATTGAGATGCTAGCTGTTGCTAGTTGTGATTGAGGTACAGCTATGCTATACTACATAGAACCACATCCATTGTGAGATTAAACATTAAACATTCACAAGCTTTAAAAACGGAAATGCAGGAGACAAGAAAGAGCCTTCAGCAATGTGCAATAGGGAGGAGAGCTTGTGTCAGAATAGGGTGTGTTACAAGTATACAATAATGTCCCACTTCTCATTTCTGGAATGTTGGAAGCTACGCTGTGTGTTTATGGCACAGGGTTTTAACTTGGCACTTATGCCTTTCTCCTGCAGTAATGCAATTGTTATGCACTAACCACTCCGGGCTGGAAGAATCCCAGGCACCTGCTTGCCTAAATATTTGATAAAAGTGCCTTAAGAACTTCAGATTTGTGTTGCAGCTGTGATCAGCGCTGATACTGAAAAGTTGGAAGAGAGTAAGATGCCATTGTAAGAAACTGCCAATGAGTAGGGTTGCCATATTTCATGACACCTGAAAAGTTGTTGAGCTTTTTTTAGACAAACCCCAAAGTTGATGAACAGTTTTTCGATCCAGAACAAACCACCGCCTTCCAGATAGTCTCCCTGGACATCACTTCTGCCTTTGAAATCCCATTCCAGGTGTATGGCAGCCCTAAATAATGGTGTAGTCCTGTACTTGAGATCTGGGGTTGTGTGATTTGGTGAAAGTCCTTCCACACTGGAGGATGACCAAACCACTGCCGCTATGATATTCTATAATCCTTCAGTCCACGACCTCACTCAAAAATCCCCATTGACTTCAGCATGTCCTGACTCATCCTCTTATCTGGTTGGCAAAATATGTATTTTTTCCCCTTTCCTGGGTGGCCCTTGAACCTTTGTCCCAGGAGTGCTCTGTGTGCTTTCTGGAGGCATCCTATCCTAGGAGCTATATGGGTGCTGAACTGCAGGGTTTTCCCCCCTTCCCCTTTGCATTTTGTACTCCAAAACAGTGGTTGTGAGTACTACAAGGGGATTCAAGCTGCAACCTGTAGGGATCCCTGGAGCCTAGCTTTGCCAATGTTGCCTGTGCTGATGGGTTGGGTTTGCTTTGGTATTGTTCTGTATGTTGTGATGGGATGTGTGTGTGCTAGGAGCATGTCCCAGAGGTGAGTTCATTGCATCCCTCTGCATGTGGGCATGATTGTTAGACACTGGTGGTGTTTCCAGTGATGATGGATGCCTGCTGGTCTTCTTTAAAAAAACATTTTTGTATTTTATGTGTGTTCCTCTCCATGCCTGGGCTAATCATGTATAAGAATGTGGTCATCGTTTTGCAGGCGTAGAGGCATATATACCACCCCGGGCGTAATGGAAGTGTAGGACTGCTCTGTAATTTTCCTTAGGAGACATTCCAAATGGCTACTTTAACACTAAACACAGCTTGTGAAACTTTTCTCTCACAGTTTCTGAGGGCAAGAACAGAACAAAAAAAATCAGTTCCTGGATCGCTGACAGTCTTTAAGATTACATACCACAAGACCATCTAGGAGCAAAATGGAATTTGAAAACGTAGAAGCTCTGTGAAGCTTCACTTTCTGTGGCACATCCATTTCCAAGAGTTTCTGAAATATTGTGCTGTAGGTGATTAAGAAAAAAGAACTATAATTGGGGTTTGTTTAGAGATGCAATATACAAAAAGCATGGATTGGTTTCCTGTTCTCAGAATAAGGAGCTTGGCTTTATAGCTGATTAATGTTCTAGCATAAGTGTGATAACTTTAGAAAGGTTTCACATGGTTATCACTTTTTCCATTCATAATTATTGTAGGCGACTCAGATGTCTGCAGTGACATTTTTATAGTGGACTCTGTGTCTAATACCCAGCCCTAAACATATTATATGGAACTAAGTCCTATTGAAATAAATTGGGCTAGCTTGCAAGGAATGATTTTAGGATAAGAGTGTTAATGTGATAGGATTCCTCCCTTCCCGACTCCCCTGGGTCTCCATCCTCAATTTTGTTGGTTGGCTATAATTTCATTTAGTGCTGCTGATGTTACATCGTAAACTTCCAGCTAAAGACCTTCAGGCCTAATTACAGCTTTAATGTGTAACCACTTCTGGATTGAGTCCAATTTTTGTATAATACACTATTGTGCTCATGCCCTGGGCTGATGCTATTGCACACAAATAAAAGCTTGTTACATGATTAGAAACATCTTCTTTTGGGTGTGAAGCTAAGCTAACTTTTATGTAAAAGTATGAATATAATAACCAAGGCAGCATACAGTCACTTGTAAAGATCCTGTGCCAGTTTGCAGTGGGCAGTTATCTGTCAGCATATTGCAGAATATTCCATAGTTGTTTCAACAAAGCTTATGGAAAGTTCAAAAATGTTTAAACATCGAAATTAAATTGTGACAGATATTTCTTTTGAAGGCGCCTTGAATACTGTAAATGGAATAAACATACAGTATTTCCTCATGGAAGTAAGTTTGTTTTAAATCAGTTAAAATTCTGTTTAAATGTGTTCATAATTTTGCAGTTTGATTTAAAAATAAGAGCAGAATCATTTTGGTTGGTGGGTTTTGATAAAATGGCTGCTTCTTCACTGTATTTCTGAGCTAATAAAGAGTAAGATTTGGACTGTAATTTATATTTGATGCAACAGCTTCTTGCTCCAAATGTTCAGCATGTTCAACAGATGGACATTTCTCGACCCTTGTCATTTTTCTGTGGTGGTCAGTGATGTAGGTTTCCTGAAAATTTTTGAACTGGGGTAATTTGCATAGTATAATTTTCAGTTTGCATCAGAAATTTTTCTAGTGCCCAAGAGAGTGATCTAATTTAGCATGCTTACTTTACTTGCTTAGTACTGTATTTGCAGTTGGCATCCATTCACTGTTACTAATGAACTTATGGGTAGGAAAATTTTCCACAGGGAAGAAAATGCACTAGGGGGAACGTTCTGTTTTGGAAGAAGTTCTGCCCCACAAATAAAAACAAATAAACAAGGCAATAGATGTGGTTGGTTTTACTGTTGTTGCTTTATTTAAGTTCTCATAGGCTTTGTTCAGACTTATTTATTATTTACTTATTTTAAAATATTTATATACTTATGTGTATCCAGAATTTCCTAGCAGTTACAAATTAAAACTGCATCAAAAAACCGAACAATAAAATGAATACAATCAGCAGAATTAAAACTAAGCAGCTGTGAAATCCTGGGACCTTAGAGTGAAGAATGGGTGATAATAATAATAATAATGGCATCCACATGGGTACACAGTGGAAAGTGTGTTATGTGAGCAAGATAATCTGTGCATCCTGGCATAGTAGCCTTACCGTCATACATTTTCCATTACAAATTTTTGAATTCTGATGTGCATAGGTGCTATATGACATGTAGCTCTCTTAACATCTGTGGGAGTGGGTGCATAACTGAGGCAGCAGGTTTTTCCAGCATCATTATAAAATTCTGTTCCATCATCAAATCAGTATGTTACATTTGCAAGAGAAAATCTGTTCTCTGGCCATACTTCAGGAAATTATGATGATATCTAAACTTAAAGAACTACACAAGAATCATTGGCTTGATGAAAATCCATTCAGTATTCCTGAAGTTGTGAGGCTTCAAAGTTCCCAGTTTAGTCAGTCATTTAATTTAAGAGCAAGTTACTCAGCACATGCTAATTGTCAGACTGACACTTCCCAGATGGAAGCTGCTTCCCAAAAGGGGAAAAAAAGGCTGTCACCAGAGTTAGAAGACAGCTGCAGTGGAAGGCAGTAAGTAGGAAGGGAGAGATGCTATACGTGTTGCTTGCATGGGATGTGCTAGTGCATGTGTACATTTTTATGAGAGAGGAGCTGCGACAATTTCACTTGGAATTGTAGACTTTGGTATGGCTCACATTCTCTAATGATCTGCTGCTCGTCTCTTTGAGATCTCTGCTGTGGTCTTTTGATTTGAAGCCTGTGATAACATTTGATTGCATTCTGGGGTTGTTATACGCAACTTTGTCTCAGCTTTAGTATTCTCTCACAGGGCAACATACCGGGGTAACAGTAATGGACTATATTATATGCCTAGTACACTTCCTGATCCATAGATGATCTAATAATGTTAAAACCATTATAGGTATAACAATAGAAACAGTCTTCTTTGCAGGATGGATGTAAACTGATTTCTGAGATAACCAGTTAAAAAACCCCACATGTATATTAAAGTGAAATATCAAACTATTTTGTTTTAAAGCTCTAATAAAGTTAACATTTTCTGTGTACACACCCAAGTTGCTGTTATTAAGTAGGGTAAGAAAAGCCTTCCATTTAAGAGGACTTGAGGCACTTACACTGACTAATTCAGCAAAAAGCATAGAAATTGTCCTTTAAAGTGTCCATTATAACTTCCGCATCATGTACACAGCAAATGAATGTCCTCTGTCTTGTACTTGCTTAAAACTTAGCCTCTATGCACTTAAACCTTTTCCTGCTCTTTCAGCTCCAATCCTACTGTTCTCCAAGTTATGGAATACAAAGATCAGAGCATCATGTGTGCTCTGGCCACCTAACTGCACACTGGCTCACTGCTTTTCCTATATACTGTCATCTGGGTAAGATTGAAAATGGGTTGTGTATTGGGGTGTGTGACAAGCAGATTCAGAAAAGGGTGCACAGTTGGGGAGAGACAGGTGCTGGGGCTAGTGTCTACATCATCAGGATAAAAGGAGCAAAATAAAGGAAAAGGTGGTTCTTGCAATTATGAATAAACATATATGCCATGCATAAGAGTTCTCCACCCCTACTGTAATCTGTTCAGTTGTGGGTGGGTTGGTTGGTTGAGCAGCTGGCTGCCCATAGCCTCCAAGCCACCTCACTACTATAGTGCTACAATGCCATGAAATTCTGTTTTAGGCCTGTCAAAATAGGATGGGAGGTTTAATACTTCACACTGGGGTATACTGAATGTATAAGAAAGAAATAATGTGATAAATCTAGGGTACCAGAGTCTGTTAGTGAATGGTAGAAATTAATAAACTATAGTATGTAGATAATATTTGGCATATGAGGGGGAAATACAAGCTGCAGACCTGTGCCAGACAAGAAATCCATATGTTAGTTAATGCACACCAGCCAGACTGGGCTAGCTAAATGCAGAGCCATTGAGAAATAATGGGGAGCCAGGTACTGGGCCCTTAAGGGCAATTGACAATGCAAAAAGTTATCCATCCCCTGCTCTGAGGAATGGACAGAGACAGGAGATTTGGGAGGTTGCCAGGATGATGGCAGGAAGGGAGGCGTGATGTCATAGAAAAATGTGTCCTTTTTGAAATATAAAAGTGTTATGGGAACAAAAAGTAGGCAGAACTCTATGCAGTGCTGGCTGAAGGAGGCTGCACTGAGAGACAGTGAGCCATGATTGTTGCTTTTGATCTGAGCTTACTGACACTATGAGAGGGGCAGTGAGAGAGACACTTCACATACAGTGGTACCTCAGGTTACATACGCTTCAGACTCCGCTAACCCAGAAATATTACCTCGGGTTAAGAACTTTGCTTCAGGATGAGAACAGAAATCGTGCTCCGGCAGCGGGAGGCCCCATCAGCTAAAGTGGTGCTTCAGGTTAAGAACAGTTTCAGGTTAAGAACGGACCTCCGGAACAAATTAAGTACTTAACCTGAGGTACCACTGTATAATGTTCTGTGCCCTCTCCGCTGAAGACTTTAGGTGTAAATATGTGTGAAATATACCATATTTCTTAAAGACACTAGTTTCCTCCACGCCTCAATTTTCCCAACAGAAACATAACCCTGGGCGAGCACCTGGAACCCCCTCCAATCTTGCTACCACTCGGCAGACATTTGGGGTGGCGTGCAACCTTCATGGCACTATCTTTAAGGCAGGGGTGAGAAGACTGCAGCTCCCGACTTTGCTGAATCCCAACTCCCGTTGCTCCTGACCATTGGCCATGCTGGCTGGGGCTGATAGAAACTGAAGCCCAGCTGCATCTGTGGGGCTACAGGTTCCTCCTCCCTGCTTTAAGGGGCCTGTAATGAAACCTCGGCTACTTGCCTGGGGTGATTGAGTCCTGCTGGGTGTGTCTCATTTGTTGTATGTCTCTGTATACATACGCTGGAGGGGAAGGAAATGTTTATGAGCTGCTCTGCCTTGCTACGAGATGTCTGTATTTTGTGTGTGTTAGCTTATTTCTAATAAAAGGGAAGCTATTCATGAACAAACTTGCCTCTACCAAGTGTTCACCTGAGAACTGAACCTATTGGGGTATGGAAGCCTGAGTACCCCACCCCTGGAACCCACAGGCAACTGCACGTACTGTATAATTGTACAGGATATATTGCTCAAGTTGGGGCTGCCTCAACTATCTACAGTGGTACCTCGGGTTAAGTACTTAATTCGTTCCGGAGGTCCGTACTTAACCTGAAACTGTTCTTAACCTGAAGCACCACTTTAGCTAATGGGGCCTCCTGCTGCTGCCGCGCTGCCGGAGCACGATTTCTGTTCTCATCCTGAAGCAAAGTTCTTAACCTGAAGCACTATTTCTGGGTTAAGCGGAGTGTGTAACCTGAAGCGTATGTAACCTGAAGCGTATGTAACCCGAGGTACCACTGTACTATCCTTCCTGCCTTGCAGTGATTGCTTTGAAAGAGAGAAGAGCCTGCCCCCCAAGTTTGTTTTAGATATGCTCCAGCACCCCCTTTTCTGTGAGAGATTCCATGGAATTCCATGGGATTTATTTTTGAGGAGATATGTATAGGATTCCACTTCTAGCCTTAATAATTCTCTTCAACAACTCTGACGAAACAGAATTTAGGCTGACAGGTCTATAATTTCCTGGATCTAGTTTTTTTAACTTGAAGTTATGTTGGCTGCCTGCCAATCGCTCAGTACTAAAAAGGCTGTTTTTAGTGATGCTGCATATTTTAGTTTAAAGATCAACAGTTTCACAATGCAGGGTTCCAGCTGCACCCAAAGGTGGGTGTATTTATGGAGGTGGCAGGAATCAAACTCTTAATTCTCATCTCAGATCCAAGAAAAGTAATTCCTACTTAACATTATTGCCAGCTTCAATCAGCAGCAGGAGATAAGCATTATAACAATCACAGTCCACAGCAACCCTTTCTGATGGCAATTAATGTGCCTACCAAGCAGCCTACCTGCCTGTTAATGCTGTGCCTCGAAGGTACACTGAGAATATTAATAGAATACTAAGGAGGTGAGCCATATAAGAAAGGAGCTGAAAATCTGGGGATCCTGAATGCCTTGGAGATACAAATCTGTATACACCATGCATACAGAAAGAACGTTGCAATGTAAACTTTATATGTTTCCTCTAGTTCAGGGTTTGGCAGACTTGAGGTTTGCTTTGGTTTTTTACTAGGACCCCAAGATCCACTGACCAGAGCCAGGTGCAAAATATCCCCTTAGAATTAAAGAATTCTGAGCTAAATAAGTCTGAGTGCCAGAATTGAACTGGGCTCACATTTCTTCCATACAAAAATTCACTCTTGGTTACCCACCACTGCACCCAGGCACCACTACTACTGGTTTTCTTCTTCATTTCAACAGAATAATTGTGTATGTGTAAAGAATTTATTTTGTTGCTAAAAAAGTCAGTCATCACCCAGAGAGATCTACCAATAGAGCCTGATCTGCTTTGAAATCACTTGAAATCAGTGGGTGTTTTTACACTAGGACCTTTTAGCACTGCTGAGACAGTGTTTTTCTGTAATCAGCCAGAAGTAGAATTAAAATGATGAGTCCATGCAGCACTTAATGTTTGTTACATGACGACAGAGCCTTCTATAATGTTTACTTATGAGGAAGTCCTTTTCAGCAAAGGTTCCCTGCAAAGCTGCTTTCTTGTGGACTTCTGTCACTAATTGGTTTGTTTAGACATGGCATAGCATTAGTGATGAATGATCCCTTAGTCGGTTCCTACCCCAATCCTCCCCCCTTTTAAAAAAGAGCAAAGTGGTATTTATCAGTAAAAGGCAAAGGAACCAGTAACTAAAGCACCAGTTCCTATAGTTTGGATAAATGGAAATGAGTGTTTCTCGCATAGAGTTACACTTTTAGTTTGCTATTTTGTGTTACAGTTTGTTATGGCACCCAAAACTATGGTTAGTGCTTTCTGTCCACACCAGAATTGGAACACTTCAAACCAGTGTTCAAGAAGGGAGATGAGTGTGCAGAAGCTCACAAGTTATTCTGATCTTCCAAACTACAGTTTCATGGATTGTCTAAGGACCAAACTAGATGACTTGTAGATGTTCTCCACAGGTCTGTTTCTTTAAAAAATAATTAAATAGCAGCACAGTAGGAAACTGATTAGAACCTTGGTGCATGGGGAAGGATTAGCTATTTCTCCCACATCATGGTCCTGATGAAAAAATTGCCCCTCAAACAACTATTTGCCTTGGTGATGAAGCTGGCATTGGTGACATTGGTAGCTTTCCTCTTGTGACAAATAGCAGCTTGGAAATGGGGACCATGGTGCAGGGAAAATGTTTAGCCCCCGAACCCACCCCTTTTCACATGCCCCATTCCCAATCCTAATCAGGTTTGCCCCCTGCCCCCCTCACACTGCTATTATTTGTTTAAAACATATATGAAATGCATTCACACATTAATTGTATCTTCTAGTTTGGCCCTGAACGGAGCCATAAAGTGGGCTTCACTGTTGCAAAGAGACAGGGAGAGCATCTCTGTCTGCCTCCGATCAAATCCAGCACTATAGAAGAACCTCTTTTGAAAAGTAAACCACTTGAGCTTCCAAAATATATACTATTTGCACAATCAGGACTGAGTTAAACTATGCCGAGTACAGTACTAATTTCCCTCTAGTTGCAAACTGTTGCTAATTAAGCGCCACTGCAGAATCAAGGTAGTCTTGTTCTGAAGGGCTCTGTGTGATAATGTTCCTCTTCCCAATTATGCTCTTTTAATTTTCTCTTCTCCATCTTAACATCTCCTAAATGTATCCTCGGCTCATCTCTCCCTCTCCTTCCTATACAGGCATATTTGTGCTGAAGAAATAATATATTTGGGGAAGGCTTTTAGTACTAAATGTACGGAAAAATAAATGATACAAAATATAATATTGTGACTATGACACAAATATATATAAATAATCCTGTGTCTAGATAAAACTGTTACGTAGCAATGTATTGCATAGATGCTTCAGTAGTATTTTGTGTTAATTTAGATTCATGTCTTCTTTGTGTTTCATAATGGAACTATTCTGCTCGCTCTCTTAATATTGAAGGCACTGGCTTTACTGCACTGAATGGCAAAATGGTTGTAATTCTTTTTCCTCTCTGCAGAATGATGTCTCTGAATAGTAGGCTGAATGTTTAGATCAGTTCCCCCTCAAATCGCTCTTCCTGATTTAGACTTCACCCGTATCTCCCTGAAAATAATACAACATCCAATATACTTCTTTGCTTCTCTATATATTTAACAAAAATACAAAACTACTTCCTTTCTGCTCCACTGCTCAGTCTAGTAAAGTATTTTCATAACAATCACAGGATAAAAACATCCTGTTTGTATGCACTCTTTTATATGCTTGGCTATATGTATGTAAAATGTGCATCTTCCAACTATTCTATTAATGGCCGCCAATCTTGCATAAAGTAAATGTGGGCAGATGCACCTGGTTCTGCTCCACTGAGTTATAGGAAGAATTGAATTATTATTATTTTTTACTCGTCAAAACCCCAACCTTTATCACAGTGGAGTAGCGTCTATACATCGGGGTTGGTGAAACCAGCTGCTGCCAGGGACACAGACTGCACACAAAAATCGCCCGTCAGACTATGGAGTGTCTGGTGTATGTGCGTGGTGATGCACCACCACTGTCACGGAAAGATAAAAAAAGGGAGAAGACCCCCTTATCTTTCTTTGTGTATTGGTTTTGGCTGCACAGTAGATTATGGATCTACAGGAGATCACTATGGGAAAACCTGTTTCCACTGCTGGCTGCATAGATGTTGGTCCTACAGACTTAGATGGAATTTATTTATGCTTAGAATCTTAGCCAAAGCACTTAGGGCCAAAATGAGAGTCTGTAACAGATAATAGAATTTAACAGATGATGTTAGCAGAATATAATATTGGCACTGGGTAATAGTCTTGCTGCTAGATAAACATCTTGGCATTGCTTTCCATTTATCAAAAACAAATTCTGAGGCACAGTCAAGGGACTCTTTTGTCATGCAAGAAGCATTGCACTTTTACAGCAGGCTTCTGTTACAGTGACTTTATTTCTTTTACATTTAGTGACTGATGTAGATTTAATCATTTTATCTGATGGATGCCAATGCAGAAGAGTGATAGTTGTTCACCCTACCATTATTGGAAAGTGCCTCCTCTCTGCAATAGGGAACAAGGAAAGTTATGTTTTGAATCAGTCAGCTGAAGGTCAGGTTACATATATTGGGGAAAAACTAGCCAAAACTTGGTTTGCTTTCTTTTGAAAAGGCAGTTAAAATTTCAGTGGTGTAAAGAGTGTGAGAAAGATCCACAGGTGGGTGATCAGCATTATAGGTGTCACTGGGATCAGTGCTTTTGCTTTCTGACTAGGAAGTGGAGCTAACAGGTTGGCCAAACTAAATTCTATTGGTGGAGAAAGTTGTGAAAATTACCACTGTAAAAATTCAAGATCTTGGCAAAAAGTCATTTATGTTTACTTGAGGAGTCTTGCTGTTGAGCTTCTCCTTTGCACCAAGACTACACCTGTTGTGACCCCCCACTCCCACCCCAAACTGAATGAAAGGCACCAAATTACATTATGGCAAGCTTACAGAGTTTCAGCACACTTCTTGTACAGCAGGATGTCATTCCTGCCCCTTCCTGTCTGGAATTGCAAAAAAAAAAAAAAAAAAAAAAGCATCTGACAGGACACAATACATGATTGGTGGTCAGAGTTTTGGCACAGATTTCAGTCACACTTCACAAAGTGCATAGGATGGTAACTGTACCGTCCCTTGGCCAAAGAAGCAGAGAAAGCTTCTTGTGTTGCTCCAGCAACTGATAGTTGGGAACTTATGCTCTGTTTTGGGAGTATGTTACGAGGTGTGATCAATTCCCTGAAGGTTGACTTCATGGTTGGTCCATCTGATTAAGAGCAAGGATCAAGCACCCTGCTTCCAGCTCGGAGGTTGTTTATTGATTGCCTCTTCCTCTCTGATGATACATATATAATTCCAAAGAACAGACATTCTAGTCCTATGCCATTTATGTTTGGTGGGGGTTGCTTCCAAGTAATGGTGCACTGTATTGCAGCCTGAAATTTAAAATCCTTCTCTCTTTTTCTGAATTAAGCCCTTTGAAAAGGACAAGCTTACTGTCTGCTACTGTCTAACTCTGAAATGCATGCATTTGGTCAGCAGAAATGGTTTGTATAGGGGTTTTGTAAAAAAGACAAAACCCCAGCTGAATTGCTTGATTCAAGTTAGCTTGGCAGACATGGGTGACTTCAGTTCCTGCTTTCGCATACTCCCTTTCAAACCTTTCCTCTTATCAATGGACATTTAGACTTTTTTTATTTTTTGGAGGGGGTGTTTCAAAGTTCATTGCACCAAATGTTACTTATTTCAAATGTTCTCCTTTTTGCTAAAGGAACCATACAGGGATTTGCTGGAGAAACCTTGTGAGAACCCCCAATTTCATGATAATGTACTATTATTTCATAAAAGAGATGAACTAATTCTTATTCATACTGTCAGAAAGAATTCCATAAATATTAAGTTGGTTGGATTTAAATGCTGACTGGATGTCATAATTCCACATTGTGTTAGATTCTATTGAATTCAAAAGTAAACAGATGAGTAGAGACCAAAGGGCAGCTTCCGATATTTGAAGGCTATAAATGTCAGATGCAGTGTCTAGATTCAGGACATAAGAGCCTAAAAATACTTCTGTTAGATCAGTCCAAAGGCCAATCTAGTCCAGCATTCTGTTTGCACAGTGGACAAGCTGAAGTCTATGGGAAACCCACAAGCAGAATATGAGTGTAATAACCTGTTCCCACGCAATGGTCCTCAGCAACTGCTTCTGCTCCTGGAGATAATCTTGCAGTTATGAATATGACTAGTGGCTATGGAAAGCCTTATCCTCCACAAGGATTTCTATGATAAATGTTTTGATACTGGAGTATGTATCAGAGCTTCAGCAGAAGTGTACAGTGGAACCTCGGGTTATGAACTTAATTCGTTCTGGAGGTCCGTTCTTAACTCGAAACCGTTCTTAACCTGAGGCGCACTTTTGCTAATGGGGCCTCCTGCTGCCAGCGCGTGATTACCGTTCACATCATGGGGCAAAGTTTGCCACCCGGAGCAACAACTTCCAGGTTAGCAGAGTTGTAACCCAAAGTGTTTGTAACCCGAGGTACCACTGTATAATGGTTCTGGACCTAAAGCTGGCCTTGTGTAGGTGGTTCAATAGATAGAAGTACATTTTTGCAGCTTATGAGTGATATATTGCTTTGGTCCTTGCTCACAGCATCCTGTGCTTATACAGTACTATTATCTTTTAAATCAACATAGAAAGAGCACTGCATCTATATACAGTATTTACATTTCCAATCTTTGAATGGGTAGACCAATTAACAGACCCTTAAACCAGAACAAAAGGAACAGACAACATTGGATGTCTTAAGTGTAATGCAGAAATGTTAAGCAACAGACCTTTTAATTAATCATCTAAACTAGTAAGAACACTAGTGGGCTTTGTTTCTTTTGAATTTTGTATAGATGACCAACTAACATGATATTTAGTCTTTGAAGGATTAAAAATAAGCATAACAGTGTTGCCATTTAATTACATAGCAAAGTTATACTCTATTTTAATAGCTAGCATGAACCTATATTTAGTAAGAACCTAAGCAAATGCTACCAATTAAAAAAAATCAAAAGAAAATAGAGCTTTTTGACACAGCCTCATATTCAAGGATTTAATAATGGTTTTCTGCTTAAATGAAATGAGAGACAATGCAGTGGTCCACAGATGGCGAAGACTGATGAATGTATGTAACTACGAAGCAGTGCTTATGTTCCTGTTCTTATGTGCTATGTCTAGATCATAGTTATCCCTCATTTGGTATGGTGATTTACAGCACAGTCTCTCCAGTTGATCCTAATAGGCATACAAACTCAAATGGGAAGAGATCTTTCCTAAGACAGTGAGATCTACTCCATTAAGTCTAATGAATTGAATTGGACCCAGACATCTACTTGTAGCCAGTTAAGATGATGCTTGTTGAGTGGTATATGGTCCTGATGGTATCACCCTGTGGTTGCTTCTTGGCATCCTTGAGCACTTATCTTCATGAGATTCAACCACTACACACTACTTCCGTTCTCATGAGGTGGTGAGAGTGAGAACCGGCTCCCCTTTTGGAGTTGAAAGAGCAACTGCCTATTACCTCCTTCAGATCTATGAGATTCTCAAGGCATGATCGATACCCAACTAAGCTGCCACTCTGAGCCTTGTAAATCATGTAGAGGTGAAAGAAGAAGTGAGAAGAGAGATTCTCTGGAGAGAATTGAGGGGGGAGAAAAATGAAGTGGTTTGTGACAGGAAGAATGGAGAGTCTGAAAGAGAGGGGAGGGTTGCATGTACACACACATCTTGGATCCAGTAAAACGTATCCTCTGGAAATTTCTTCATTTTCCCATGCACACCATCAAATCACAGATCACATCTGTCTCCATTGACTTGACTGTTGAAATTCCAGATTTGGTGTTTTCAGCCCTGCCATGGTACAAAAACATGGATTTGTATGAATTTTCATAATTTCTGTTGTGGATTCTCACATCCCAATCACGTCACAGTTTATCTCTTTGTCCACATAGATGCTCTGCAATTTATTGGTAGTTTTGTTATCCTTTTTATGGCCATCCTGTGTCCGTGAGGATTCATGCCTTGGATAAATGTTTTTGTGGTGTTTGCATGCATGGGATCTTTGATTTTTTTGCGTAGTCTGCCAAAGTAAGCTTTATTTTGATATTGTTGTTATGGGGGGGGGGGATTTAGAATCGTGCAACTTCAAGAGAATTCATTTTAATCTACTGGATCTGACTTTTACTCAGGCCCTATAAAAAGTTACTGCTCACCATGCAACATCAAATGCCTGTGAGTAAACAATAGAGTGAAGGTGTGGGGCTGACCTACTAAGTATTAGTCAAGTGGTCTACTAATGGCCATACAGTATTATGTAGATCAGATTCAGAGTAGCAGTGGCTTGCAACTTTAACAGATTCACAGTATTAAATAAATGTGATATTAGGATTAGTATCACCCCTCCTTTACAAATTACACTTTTAATATTATACATGCTTTTCATTTTCTGTTAAGTATAATAAGCTATCAAATTAAACATTATATTAAAGGATATTTAAAACTACTTGCCTTCTATTCCCAACCCCAGTTTAATTCCTGTTTAGCCCTAAAGTGATATTTTAGAATGGCATATTATTCAGTCAAAGAGACAACTTGCAGTGAGGTCACTCTTTCCTTTAATGTATTGCCATGGAAATCTGGCATACGGTGATTGAAAACTGGGTAATCTGATCCCATTCTCACCCCCACAAGCTAATGTGAAAGATTCCTTTTTTATTTCAGAGATTGCTTGATCATGCTCACAGGCAAAGTGTATTGCATAATTTTAAAACCCTATAAGGAATCTATCCAGTTTAGCCCAGTTCAGGCTTCTGCCTTTGGAACCAAAAGGAACTGAAGGTTAAAGGCTGTGCTTAGGTTTTGACCAAGAGCTGTGCTGCTTCTGTTTTTGTTTTCCCTTATTTCTTCTTCCACCACCTTCCAGCAAGTTGGTCTAGTAAGTTTTAGATTGAAAACAGCAAAACACTTCAGCAGTTCTTACTTCAGATTACAGATATGAATTAATTCATTTATACTTGGTTTAGTCCAAAGAACTCAGTATTGACCACAGTATCCTGTAGGGAATTTTCAAAGAGCAATTGAAGATAAGGCTCTACCACCCCCACATGCCAAAATTATAGGGCAAAATTCAACCTATTAATTCTATTTCACAACAGGGTTTTCCACATACAACCCTCCCCACCCCCTTCAAAAAATTTTTGACTCAGATTTGAATAATAGAATCAGAGAGTTGGAAGGGACTCCCAAGTGTCATTTAATCCAACACCCTGCAGTGCAGGGATCCTGCCCACAGCTGTCCCTGGGTGGGCTCGAATCACCAACCTGATGCATTAATCCATTGCACCACAGGTAGAGTTTGGAGGACCCGCAGAACAGGACGCAGAAGGCGTCAGAGGCGGGAGTCATTCTGTCTAGCAAGCTGTTAGGCTTGCACAAATGGAACATTCCGAATAGTGTCATGTTAAATTCCATACATTGTTTGAAAGTAAACAGTTCATTGCGTATTTGACTTGCATGTGCCTTTTGCATCTTTATGTGTATTCTGCATATATCATGAGAATATACTCCCAAATAGTATTGTTGATTCCAGCTATTAAAAACAAACAAACCATATCTTTTAAAAACATAGCCACCATAAATGTGTAATGGCCTCACCTGAAGACCCATTTAAGGTCTACTTCTTAGTATGACCTATTGAAAGCAGGGGGTCATCATTCTGATAATCTGTGATTAGGACTGAGCTGGAAAGACTAAAGAATGAAAAATAGCGATGGAATTTTAGCATAGTTTTAGCAGCAGGCGCACACACTTTCAGGAAGCCTGTAAAACATGTACAAGCTTGCACTTGTATAACCAGCAGGAAATGTCTATATAAAAAAAAGATGAGGACACATGCCAACTCAGACAGAAACATTATTACACACAGACTTGGTGCTGAGATTAATTCAAGAATGCTATGGGTGCAATATGCTCAAGGTACTTTTAGGTTCAGCCTTTATAATGGTTGCCTGAGGGGCACCTGTTGCAAAAAGTGCCTTCTTACTAATTTTGCCTGGTACAGGAGCTCTGCCCTTGGAAAAGGATGACTTCATCATTACTATCCATGTACTGGTTACAGTAATCATGAATTCATTACCGGTATATGTCTCTGGAAACCTTGTCTCTGGAAAAGGTTTGGAAACTTCAAGTGACATGAGATATGGTGACTAGTTTATCATCAGGGAGGCACTGCAATGCACACTTAAGGATTTGCATTGGCTTCCAATTTGTTGGAGTTTCTTCCCCTATAAACTTCTAAATGGCCTGGGACCAGGATATCTTCTTCCAGGCGAACCTGGCTGGTCACTTATGTATTCTTGGGAAGTTTTTTCACCTGCCTCCACATGCAGAGCTAGGCTGGCAACAGTCTGGGTGGGACAGAGCCTTTCCTGTGATAGCATGTTTTTTCTGGAACTCGTTTCCTAGAAATACTCACAGACCTTCCTACTTTTTTATCCAGGCAAATACTATTTTATTTTTCTGAGTTTCCCTCTGATGTTATCACCATCTGCTAGTTTCATGACTTTTTAAATAGCTGTGGCTTCTTAAAGGTTGTTGTTGTTTTCAAAAAAGTCTGTAATTATTTTAATGTTTTGTTTTTAAAATTTCTCTGCTGTAAGCCACGTTGTACACATACAGTAGAAAGGCAGGATAAACATATATTAAACAGATGAAAATAAAATAATAACACACCCTAAATAAATTCAGCTGTGAGGTAGCAATATTCTTACTGTCCCTAGAAAAAACATGGTCACAATGAGAATCAATATGGTTAATTTGGCAGCACATACGTTTCTGTATTCTCCTCTCCTGTTCAGTGTCTGGTTTTATTTTTATCCTTTGTACTTGTAAGCTGTCCCTCCCAGGTGGCTATCAATTGCCAAGATTCTTTTTCTCCCTCGGCTTCAAGTACCCAGAAAGAATTCTTATACTCCAAAGGCATAAAAGAGGCTGTGTCAGGTGTATAAATAATTATTAGGAGAGTGACTAGTTAAGAGGAAAGTGAGTAGTTAATTCCAAATCATTTTAGCTGTCCCTTTACGTTTTTACTCTCTTTCTCAAGTTCTTCAGAACACACCCTCCTGAATTCCACTTTTCAGAATGTGGAAGGTGGACTTTTTCCAGATCTGCATTCAAATTCTAGATTCTGCATCGGGTTGCAGCAGGAGCAACTAATATACCGTACATTGGTCCAAATGCTTCATTGCCCTAAGGGATGCATTTCAGCGCACACACACACACACCCCACATGACAGACAGAAGCACCTCCCACTTCTTTGCTGATTTGTGTAGATCACTAGAAGAGCAGGAGTTGGGTGCTGGGTATCCTTCCAATCATGGCATTGGGCTGGATAAAGAGAAGTTTAAACCTCTCAACTCAGGAAATGGGTGTTGTCAGGAAACAGGAAGGACCATTCAAGTCTGCTGTCATGCTTCCTAAGTATTTGGCTTTTGCTAGCACTTGAGGAAACATCAAAGCAGCTTGGGGTGCTTCTTGCTGTTTCATGAATGCTCTGATCTGCTCCTCTGATACCATCATTGATGGCGCTAGTAAATTGGGGGCTGGTGGGCCTTTTAAAAAGCCTGAGTCCCTTGGACCAGAAGTTCACTATGCTGGGTTACAGGGGGGCTCATTACCTAAATGGGTGACATTTTTATTATAAGTTGCTTCCTCCCCTTGAGTTTGAAATAAAACCTTCAAGTTGGGACTCTGACCACCATCACAGTATTCTTTTTTTAGATGTGTATCAACCTGAAAATAGAAATCAGATTGATTTTGCTTCATTCACCGTTGGTTATGTTACACTTTCTAATTATTGAAACTAGGAGCTTAATCAAGGACAAACTATTTGTTAACACTTCTTTGGAGAATTATATAATGCTTTAATACTTTAGTGAAGTTTTAATGTTGCATTTAGCTAAAAGATGTGACAAAGCACCAGTTTTGCTGTAGGCAAAGGAACTGGTAGGGCCGGGGTGCAGGTATACCTTAATCTTAAACAATAATCCCAAAATTGCCAAAGACAATTGGCATGCTAAGCTGCATTTACAACCATTTTACCTCCACCTCAGGTTTGTTCTGACAAGCAAAAACAACTAAGTGTTTTGCAGCTCTTTAAAGACTAACAGATAACTTGTTTTGAGCTCAGCCCATCTCTGATTATGATGAATGAGTCTGTCACTTTGGTTTTGCTAAAATATTGTCTGGTGGGGATTAGGGATTTGACAAAAGAACCTCAATGTTTCTTTTTTTGTTTCTAGCCTTTTGAATGTGGTGGCCACCAGAGTTGCGGGTGGGGGACACAGAGAAACAGTTTATAGCCAAGTTTGATTTTAGGGGGAATGAAATTGAGGGACAGAGTCTGGAGATGTGAATCACCCTAGGTTGGATACTGTTAAACATTGGAGCTGTTTCTGGCACTCTGATTGAGAGGTAGTGAATACTGTATGTGATCTGTTGTAGGAGTATATATTTGTTTCTACTATGCTCTGCTTGTAAATTTAAAAAAAAAAATATTACGCACCCAGGAAGTGCTGCCCCTTGAAACTTTTCACTGCCCTGAAATGTGGATTGAGTGTCAATATTGTAGTATAAGCTCTGACCCATGAAAGCTGATGGCACACTATATTAGCCTTTAAAGTGCCATGAGACATGCTTATACTTTTTTTCTTTCTTCCAGCGAGCTAAAATGTCTATTCTCCCTGGAACTTGTAAAAAGGAAGCCTGGGATTAAGTGAATGAAAGTATATTAAAAGTGTTTTGACATTCTGAAGTAGAGATGCATTTGCAATATGCAGATCTATTCATCACTCACTAAGAGAATTGCTTATGATCATACTGCTAGACCGCACTGCCCCCCATAATTGTATGATAGTGGCAAATGGTAAGCAAATCGTGATTCAGAAAATAGCACGACTAAACAGCCAGCAGGGTCACATAATACAAATCTTGCTGGGCTGTAACACTCCACACATCAGGTGAGGGGGCAGAGTTGTGTATACAGTGGTACCTTGGTTTATGAACTTAATCCGTTCTGGAAGTCCGTTCTTAAACCAAAGTGTTCTTAAACCAAGGCGTGCTTTCCCATAGCAGTGGGGGACTCAATTTACAAATGGAACACACTCAACAGGAAGCGAAACATGTTCTTATTCCAAGGCAAAGTTCACAAACCAAAACACCTACTTCCGGATTCGCAGCATTCTTAATCCAAGTTGTTCATAAACTAAGCTGTTCTTAAACCAAGGTCCCACTACATATACTTTTTTTTTAAAAAAACCCCTCCCTAGCTTGAAACCTTCTCCCACATACAATATGTGCAGAATATTGTGCTCTTTATTTATGAATTTGCATCCCACCTTTTCAGTGTTTCCGTTCTCAGAATGTCTTAGGATAGCACTAGAGCAATCCACATATAACAACGAAACCCATCATATTAAAACAGAAGTGAAGTGTTTGGCTGTGAATCTGAAGTGGTATAGTTCAGTAAGGGCTACATGCTACGCTTTGCTGACTATGTACTAGGCTTTTTCTCTGGAGCTTCCAGGGGTTTCTCTGGTTAGGTCAATATTACAGTTTATACTGGATCTAAATATTGTGTGTGTGTGTGTGTGTATGCATGCACACCTACCCACACCTGCATGGAAACTTTTGTTGAGATAGCAAAGGGGGAGAATTATTTCTCGCACAATTGCCAGTCTACTGTGGGTCAAGCTAAAAAGCGCATTGAGCACCCTTTTTAAAAAGCATGCTTTAAGTTCTGCTACTTTTCCTTAGAAAGGAAAGTGCCAGCTGTTTCTGTTGCAGCGATGGTGATTCCACAATAAAACAATAAATAGGAATCTCCCCTTCCTTCCCCTGCATCCTCCTTTTTTGCCCCCATCCTTTCACCTGCGTAAAACCCTGTCTCTTTATTGGGAGGTTTTAATCTCTGAATGGGAAGTAAAACCGGCTTTATACTTTATTCTGTGTCGTTTCCAGTGCCTATTACTGCAAACTCAGCTGATGGAAAGACTCGACTCACTCCCAAGGTCCTTATTAAGGTCGCAGCTTTCTTATGAGATAAACCTCTTGTTTTTAAGCATAAAGAGAACAGCAACACAGCTGAGAGCAATGCATGGGATCCCTACACATTTACAGTCACATTTCCTGCCCTCACTTCCCTCCACCTACCTCGCCTGTTTTTGAGTATCCTCGGGGAGGCCAACATCTGCAGCTACTTTTTAACTTTATAGCAACATTGGCCATATGCTCTAACTGAAGTGTTACGTTTATGCCTACTTCATTCCTGATCCAGGGCACTGTATAAGTGGTCTTGCTTCTTTTTTGTCTGTTAGATGTAGCTGGAGAAAGCTTTGAATGAGTCTTATTTACTCTTTAAATGTTGGGTTTTATTGCTTAGAGACTGCAGCAAAAAAAGGCAAAAAAAGCTATGAAGTAGCCCACTCACTGCTCAGCTTGTCTTTTTCAACAGAGGCGATCTTCCTTTAGCTAATTGGACTTGGTCACGCATGCGAAGTTACTCATGTGTAGTACAGTATGTCAGTCTAATATCCCACCATGCTTATGAGGTTGCTGTAATTTATGCAAGAGTGACAATGTGCAGCACAGTGTCCTGCCCTGCTCTTTTATGGCTGTCATTTCTGAGGGGAAAAGTAATAATTACAACAATGCCATCGCTATGCATATATTATACATATAAGCGTATGTGGATTGTTGGTGTCTTTTAAATTTAGCTTCTTTTCTGACCTGCAAGTGCTTAATTGCACAGTTCTGACTGGATTGCATGAACTCGGTTGCTTTTAAGACAACAGAATGTGAGGAAACTGGGCGCCTTATTCATAGGACAGGTTCCTTTTTAAAACTGTTTTTTTTTGTTTTTAAACCCCATGTTCATGCCTAATAAACTACTGCACCAGCAGTTCAAGTATTTGTGTGGTACTCCCAGTGGCGCTATGGGTTAAACCACAGAGCCTAGGGCTTGCTGATCAAAAGATTGGTGGTTCAAATCCCCGCGACCCCCCGTTGCTCGGTCTCTGCTTCTGCCAACCTAGCAGTTCAAAAGCACATCAAAGTGCAAGTAGATACATAGGTACTGCTCCGGCTTCTGCCAACCTAGCAGTTCAAAAGCACATCAAAGTGCAAGTAGATACATAGGTACTGCTCCGGCAGGAAAGTAAACAGTGTTTCCATGCGCTGCTCTGGTTCACCAGAAGTGGCTTAGTCATGCTGGCCACATGACCCAAAAGCTGTACGCCGGCTCCCTCGGCCAGTAAAGCGAGTTGAGCGCCGCAACCCAAGTCGTCCATGACTGGACCTAATGGTCAGGGGCCCCTTTACCTTTACCCAGCATCCTGAGCCTACTCTAGGGATGGAAGAATCTGCCGATTTCAGTTCTCTCGTCATCTCATTTTTCCAGCCTTGAATTCCACATTCCTACAAAAAAAAGATTTTTCTTTTTAAAAAATTCTCAAGAAAATTATTATGCATTTTGGGGTAAATTTGTACTAATAAACACATTTTTATATGTAGTTTTGACTGATGTAACACATTTTGCAACCACGTTATCCTGCTATAGTATAATGCATTTTTAAGTTTTCCCCACTATTAATTCATTTTTACTTAATGTAAAATGTAGCCATTTAACTGCATTTTTAATAATAATAATAATAATAATAATAATAATATTAATAATGAAAATTAAGTGTCTATAAGGGAGAAGGGACTAGGCATTGGAGAAGGGCTCATTTAACCTCTATTTGCCCCATGACAACTGTTTGAGTCAGAGGGATTTGGCTCAGAACTCCTTCAGCACTAGATTTGAATCTGAAAGCTTCTCCTAGGCACTACAGTCACCTCTAAATCATGCTAAGCATACAAGGAAAATCCATATTTTTACCACTCTTGATTGCAGATGAACAGGGTAGCGTATTATGAGGTACCTAACTAAAGTGATATGAGAATATACCGATAGATTTAATGTGTAAAGGTAGCCTAACAAATACATTTGGTAGGTAAGAACTTGTTAGCATTCCAGAAGAGATTGTATTGCACTTTTTCATTGCATTAGTAACAAGTTTTTGTACAAATTTATATCATAATAACAATGGATCAGATTTTTGTTATCAGGACTTTATTTCTACCATTTTTGTATAGCAGTGAGATTTTCAGTAGTCTATTAAAAATACAAAACCAGAGCCAATAATTCTAATACTGATTAACCTAACCAAAGAAGCTAAGTATGAAATTTCATTCAGTTTTGAGTTTTCTGTAGGCTGGAACTCTGGTGATAATGATTATAGCCTCTTTGCTAAGGCTAGTGAATTCTAAATGAAATCATCATTACTTAAGATGGTATCAGACCAAAAGTTAATTCCTCTGAAGTACTCTTTGCAATGAAGTTGCGGCCAGTGTGGGGTTTACAAGGAATTGCTTAAGGATTAAATTGCAAAATACATTTGGTACCATAAATGGAGAAATTACTAGGACTATGAGCAAAATGGTCTTTCAAGTATATCTTGCAAAGAAGAGAGATAAGTACAGTTTAAGAACAGAGTATGTTAATGCTGGGCCAAAGGGTACTTTAAAGCTATTACCAAACATGTTGAGACTAAAACAGAGAATTCAGTCCTGTTGGTGAACTGGGTATAAATTAACTCTTTACAATGGGTTTAAAATACCTAAAGAAGTAAAACGTGCTGCAACTCTGTTTCTTTCATAAGAAATTAGGGAGATTCTTTATGTTCTAAACATCTCAGTTAAGCATTATGTGTGGAAAGGTCTCTTCAAGCTTTGAGATAAATTACAAAATAAAAGGTGACATTTCCCAAAGCACAGAAGTCATTTATAAACATGATCCCATGCTTATATGACTGTAATTACAATTAAGATTATACGTGTTATAGTGGAGGGTGAGGAGGCTTATTATTAAAAATGGGTTTATATGTTATATATTGAGAGACTGTGTGAATTATTGTTGTATTTGGTTGGCTTTGCCATCAACCACTCAAAGTTGCTTAATTGGAAAAACTAAAATTCATATAGATGTTATTACTGTCACAAGTTTATGGGGGAAACCCATTCACTGCCAGTACCAAGAACTGTTTTGTGGAAGGAAAATGTTTTAGGTGAATTCCTGAAAGTATTTGCTCAGTTCCACATTTATTGTAACAAACATATCTGCTGCATGCACTCCAGTTCTGTTCTGCTGTTTCCTCCAGCAAATAAGTAAAATGAGGATTGGCATAGCCAGATGTACATACGTCTGGGAACTCTGTTCCAATCTGGGTTCCAATATGTGTGCATACGGTGTTTAAAGCTGCACGTACACACATGAGTTGAAATAACTAAATTCAAAGCCAGCAGCCAAAGTTTCAAACAAAATTGTTTTCTCTGATCATTGAAATACAAAATGTATTATGATAGCACTAATTAAAATCCAACAATTAATCTTTTCTCTCTCTAGAGATCACATATGCCAGAGGGCCCTTTTGAATGTTGAGGGAGTGCTGGGAGTGTGACATGACACAAAATGGCTGCCATTGGGGGAGTGTGGCATACAGCAAAATGAGAGAGAGGGCAGTCATGGTGAAGCTTTCCCCATAACAATGCGAGAAAAGCCTTAACCTGTTTAATTTTTGTCTAGAAAATAAGACAGAAGCAGGAAAAATGCATTAAAGGGGAGGGAGACCCATTGCCTCATGTCCAGACAACTCTCTCATCAGTCTTAGCTCTCACTTAAGATTTTGGCTAAAAACACAGACAGGAAGGAGCAACCATACTGGCTTATTTCACATAAATTACTTAGAAAAGTATCTGCACATTTTGCTTCATAGAATCATAGAATAACTTTATAGAGTAATGCGGGACACGGGTTGCGGTGTGGTCTAAACTACTGAGCCTCTTGGGCTTGCCAATCAGAAGGTCAGTGGTTCGAATCCCTGCAACGGGGTGAGCTCCCGTTGCTCGATCCCTGCTCCTGCCAACCTCACAGTTTGAAAGCACGCCAGTTCAAGTAGATAAATGGGTACCGCTGCGGCGGGGAAGGTAAATGGTGTTTCCATGCGCTTTGGCTTTGTGTTGCACCCAAAGCGTTTTAGTCATGCTGGCCACATGACCCAGAAAGCTGTTTGTTGACAAACACTGGCTCCCTTGGCCTGAAAGCGAGATCAACACCACACCCCATAGTCACCTTTGACTAGACTTAACCATCCAGGGGTCCTTTACCTTTTTTACCTTTAAAGAGTTAGAGACTTTTTTTTTAAAGTAAAGCTCAGAGTCTGGGGACACTAGGTGTACATAGGAAGTGGGTGCTAGGTTGACAGACCTTGTGCAGTAAGTGGAAACAGAGATGCTGAGTTTTGATGGCTATGTAACCAAAATGGGACCAATGAGAAGCAAAAGGGAGGTGTCAGCATGCTTGGGGGAAACCCAGGGTTTTCAGAAGTAGATATAATCGAAGAGTTCTATGAGGGCAAAAATCTAAAAATAGATAAGTGCAAGCTAAGTATGCTCCTTGGCCCCAGAATGTTGAGTGTCTCTTATAGAAGGAACAGGGAAATACATGGCAAAACTGGGTTGAAGAAACTAAAAGGAAATATCCTGATAGAAGGCATGGCTTGGCAGTTGGAATCATAAGCAGGACCACACCACACTGTCCCTTTATGTTACAAGTCCCACTTGTAGTATTCTATTTCCTATACAGTGGTACCTCAGGTTAAGTACTTAATTCGTTCCGGAGGTCCGTACTTAACCTGAAACTGTTCTTAACCTGAAGCACCACTTTAGCTAATGGGGCCTCCTGCTGCCGCTGCGCCGCCAGAGCACGATTTCTGTTCTCATCCTGAAGCAAAGTTCTTAACCTGAAGCACTATTTCTGGGTTAGCGGAGTCTGTAACCTGAAGCGTATGTAACCTGAAGTGTATGTAACCTGAGGTACCACTGTACAGTGGTACCTCGGTTTTTGAATGTCTCCGTTGAACGTTTTGGAACTCAAACGCCAAAAACCCAGAAGTAAATGCTTCCATTTTAGAATGCACCTCGGAAGTCAAATGGCTTCTGCTGTGGTACCACCGTATTTTTCTCAATTTTCTCTGTAAATTTGCAGGCCGCCCGTTGCGCCTCGGTTTTCGAACGTTGCGGAAGTCAAATGGTCTTCCGAAACAGCTTATGTTCGAAAACCGAGGTTTCACTGTATTGCATATTTATTCTTTAATCCAGCCAGAATTATACAGGCATATACTACAGAGAGAATCACAAGCGCATGTTTACAAAATTCCAGATTAAATTGGCCAGCTGCATTTCAGTGATGGTCCTCTTAAACAGCATTATTTATCTTACAGCACCGTGTCATGATTGCAGCTCATAGTGAGAGACCATGTTTTAGTCATACAATATTTTCCTTTTATGTTGGCTTCTGCCAGAAACAACCTCCTGTAGTACTACTTCCTCTGTCCTGTCCGAAATGCACAACATGGTTACATTACGCTGCTTGTTTCTCTTTCAACTTTCTCAGTGGTTGCAGGTTTTCGTGGGTGAACTCTCAGTGGTGCTGTCATGTCATGTGTTATGCAGTATTAGATGTTACAAGGGAAGAGAAGTAGACAGGGGCTAATGTTTCTAGTAGCATCCATGAATCCACCATATCATGTAGTTCTGGCTTGATGCTCTGATATAATGATAACTTATTCCTAATAGGCAGTGCTATTTATCTAGAAAAAGAGGTGCTCACCATGAACACCTCCCTTGTTCTCTTATGGTAATGGTGCCACTCTGAGAGGTGCCAGAATTGAGTTCTGGTGAGTTCTGGCTGAAAAAAAGCCCTGCTGATAGGGACTCTAATTTTAAAAACCATTGAAATTATTTGTCAGAGTAGTTCCATTGCACAAACAGAAGTCCTTGTGCTCATAGACCTTCCCCCTACTTTTCCTCTTCCTGCGCTTCCCCATGCCATCCCCAAATCTGCTCTGGAGACTTGGCAAAATCCCTAGGACATCTTCAGGGAGTGTGCTGGGAGAGGCAAAGGAGGGAAAGTTCTGTTGCGCAGCCACCAGCCAGAAGTCCTTTTGCAAACGGAACAACTTCATTACATACTGTCCCATTGGTTTTGTCACATGACTTAATAAGAATGTGAACTGCTTTTCTTGCTGTCTGAATTGTTGAATCACAGGCCTGTCACTCAGCTACTCATGCTGCTGTAAACATAGAGGTTACTCTGACACAGCTCTATGTGAAAGCAAAACCCACATTCTTTATACAAAATACTTGTGCAATGCTTAGTGAGAATCAAGGTATTTTTTAAATTACTCTGAATATGATCAACACTCCTGTGAGGGAGCACTCCTTTAAGGTTTCCTGTTGGAATTTCCTCTTTCTGCCGCCAACTAAGGACTGGATAATGTATCTACCCAAGTCAACAGCTAGCCATCCATTGTTGCATTGTGGGTGAGGAGCTTGCCAACTAGCAAAGCAGCAGAAAGACGCGAGTGTGTGACACGTTTCACATCTAATCTTTCTAAGGAATTCTGAGGTCGCTTTGTGCTCTTTCCCATCCAAATGGGATTTAAAGTTGGTTTTGAGTAGAGTTGAGATTTAATTATTGCACAGATTTTATATTTGAATATTCTTATTAGCATATAAAGGATGACCTACTATAGAGCAGCACAGAACATCTGTTTCATTGGCTCAACCTTTAAACTTGCAGAATTATAATGGCTCCCGTTTGCCATCTGGACAGCTTTAAACCAGCCTAACCAAAGATATTTTTTTTCTAAATCCAGCTAATTAATTTTAGTTCGGTCTCTATCCTTGGCAATGAGGAATTTGCTATAAAGCTTATTTAAATATATTAGCAAATGCAGATGAGATATGATCTTGTTCCTTTTAGGAGAGTTGGCAGGCTTGCAGTTAGCAAATAAGGGTTTTACTTGTAGCAAGTGGGAGAGTTGTCACTTTCTCTTTGTTTTACATTGGCACTATCTGCTTGAGATTATTTTTTTTTAAAGGTAGGTGTGGTCAGAGGTAGTTATTATAGAATATTATGTACAAAAGCCAGCAATTTAGATAAAACATGTTTGGGGTTTATTGTGACCATACTCTTTAAATACATTGATTCAAGTTTCAATTCCAAAACGTATGGCATTTATAGTACGGTCCTATAGTGCAGTAAGCCCCTCTGATTTCAGTTTATCATAGACAAGTGAATGCATGGTTTATTTTAGGAAATATACACCCCACCATTCCATTATGTTTGCGTAGCTACAACAATTAAAAACAAAAGATCTTAAAAATGGAAATGGACTTGGCACATAAAACAAAGGTCTGCCTGACTCTTCTACATGCTTGCCATATCCTGGAATTTTAAACTACCGTAATAGGTTGAGAGGGAGTAAGAAAGGGGGCCCAAGGGATAAGGTATTCTACAATCTGAGGGTGCCCTCTCTCTTCTTCCAGCCAATTGTGCCTAAGCCCTGGGCAGGACTTAGTGATGGGGTTCTCTGGTAAAACTCAGGGAGTGAATAGGCTGGTAGACAGGAAGACTGTCTCCAGGTAGCCCTGATGCAATTCCTATAGGGCTTCACAGGTTAATCTTCAGTACTTAGAATTGTATCCGCAAACAAATTGTGACAGAAGAGGACCAATATGTTCCCATGGTCAAATGCCTACTAGCATCATTGATGCTGCATTTTGTACAAACTGAAGGTTCTGAAGACTCTTCAAAGGCAGGGTGTAGTAATGCAATCTAGACGTAGTGAATGCATGTGTTACTCTGTCTAGATCTATCTTCTCAGGAATGGGAATAGCTGGTACACGACCAGCCTAAGCTGCATAGACTCCCTTGGCCACAGCTACTCTCTGGACATCCAGAGGCAAAGCCAGATTCAGGATCACTCCCAAACTGATTTTCAAGAGGAGTGCTCCCTCATCCAAAACCAGCTGAATCTCAGTTAAATCAATATCTCTCCTGACCAGGTGTGTATCTGTCTGGTCTGGATTAAGGATCAGTTTAGTAGCCCACATCCAGACCATTATTTCACCCATTGTTTCACCTACACATCCAGCTGAAGAAAACCCAGATTCATAAATCCACAAACAGAAAGTAGTCTCTGGTTGGTGGTATAAGCTTAATAGCATGGGATATGAGAAACTTTTGTTTACATTCTTGCTTCCTTGCAAGTGCAAGTAGCTTTATAGCTTTTATTTAGCATTGGATTGTAATGTCAGTGCAAATTACTGTGCTTCACAGTATTTGATTCCCACATGGTTACTAGGGTTGTGAATGTATGTATGCACATGTACTTGGGAGTAAGGCTTTCTGGATTCAGTGGGAGTTGTGGCCCAGGAAATATTAGTAGAATCAAACAAAGTCATTTTAAAACAAACAGTTTTTAATTATGCAAGTATAATATTACCTTTGATTGCACTTTTATAAGCTTTATCCTTAAAAAAAAAATCACAGTAAAATATGCATGGCTGCTGTAATACTTGTCCTTAGAATCCGTTTCATATGATGAGCAATGTGAAATTCTATGAACAGGGTACACACTAGACAAAGAAGCCCCTATACAAAAAACACATGAATGTGACTCTCTCTTTCTAAAGTATTGTCCCAGTCTTATAAATAATTTGCTTTTTTGTTCAACAGGTGTTAAGATGAGTGGAAGGGACCTTCGAGGATTTACTACATCTCCCAGGAGTAGCGATATAGGTAGACTTTTAAAATCCATTTCAATGTTCCATTTCCATTGTTTGTGTTACAGCTTGCCTTGCTCAGTATTAGCCAGCTGTATTAGTAACACAGAGATTATTACATAGAGTTTATGTGGAGTCCATGGTTTATGAGATTTATCCAATAATTCTATGCTCTGGCTTCTAGGAAACTTAGCTGACATTGCTTGATGAAGTTGTTTCTACTTTTGTGGGTGGGTATTTGCTTCCCACAGTGGCAGCAGTCAGCCTCTCTCTGCGATGGACAGAGGCATCATGGGGTTTGGCAGGAGTCCTGCTCTTGCAACATTTAGCAGGGGAAGGACCATAGTTTGCATGCAGAAGGTCCCAGGTTCTATCCCCAGCATCTACAAGTAGGGTTGGGAGAGAACCATACCTGAAATCTAGAAAAGTCATTGCTAGTCAGTGTAATGGTAAAGGTAAAGGAACCCTGGACGGTTAAGTCCAGGCAAAGGCGACTATGGGGTGCTTTGTTCATCTCGCTTTCAGGCTGAGGCAGACGATGTTTGTCCACAGACAGTTTTCGTGTCTTGTGGCCAGCATGACTAAACAGCTTCTGGCTCAACCGAACACCATGACGGAAGCCAGAACGCACGGAAACACTGTTTACCTTCCTGCCAGAGCAGTACTTATTTATCTACTATCACTGGCCTGCTTTCGAACTGCTAGGTTGGCGGGAGCTGGGACAGAGCAACGGGAGCTCACTCCGTTGCGGGGATTTGAACTGTCGACCTTCCAATCGGCAAGCCCAAGAGGCTCAGTGGTTTAGAATACAGCGCCACCCGCGTCCCTACTAGTCAGTGTAGACAGTAGTGAGCTAGATGGATCAATGATCTGATTCAGCATAAGGCAGCTGCCTATATTATTTACATTCTAATTAGCAGATAGTCAAGTGTCATGCAAGCCACTGTCTCAGTGACCCAAATGGCGGTTACATTTTTCCTTCTTGCAAGCAGAGGTCCATACTGAGCCTGCAAGCTTGAACTGATGGGCACTATAATATGTAACAGTTCATTGCTTAGGTGACTATTGATATTTCTCTAGCTTCACAGGCCTGGAAGTTCAAGTGTTGGGTCGCTGAGACAGTGGCTTGCATGAAATACTTATTTGTATTTTTCAGGAAAAAACCCAGAAAGCATCATGTGTTGTCTTTCCTATTCATGTTTTGTTATAATTGCAGTGGAGTAACTTTGTTTTTAAAAGAGAAAGTTCTTTTGTTCTCATTGTGTTTCAAAACACATACTGGCTGGAGACTTTATTCATGTTTGAATTGTTTCATACTTCAACTAGAAAGCTTGGTGGTTCGTATGAAAAATGGCCTTAAGAGTTCCAAGTATAAACCTGTTGACTACGAGCAACTACTTGCAATGACTGAAGCCAAGAAATTGGAATCTGCTAACATTCTATTAAAGGTAAGTGTTGTGATTTCTGATGGATGTAGAATGCAACTTTAGATGTTGAGGGGGAAAGTGTCATAGGAGCTGGTGGTTGATGTACGCACAAGGAGATTCTGCTGTCCATAAGTAAAGGTACTGAAAAAATATATAAAGTGAGTTATGATGGCTAGTAACAGAATTAACTGTTAAATGACTAACTGCGAAGGGGCCAAGTTTACTTCTCATGGCTTGTTTACAGGAGTGAGGTGGGCATGATTTGAGCAGCCACACATTGTGTTTGTGGTTTGGCTCAGTGCTAAACCTGAAGCTCCAATAGTATGGATTTAGTCATTGTTGTCTTCTGTGAAGAAAGGGTTTCTGTCTCTTAATACTAGCAAAGAGCTGCTAAGCCCAATGCTATGGGGGCTAGATCTAAGGCTCTATAATAATGTGAGGGGTATTTTGTCATCCAGCAGCTCACCCGGGAACAGTTGCTACTCTCCCTGGATGAGCAGGAAAGTAGCAAATTGCAAAACTGTTTTTCGACTGTTTTTACAAAACCGATTAATATGTGGTGGTAGCCCACAAGGTTTGTGCAGGTGGAAAGGCCTTGACAGACCAGATACATTCCCGTCCTTATGTCTTATGTTTCCTGCCTTGTATTAAACTATAGTAACAGCAGAACGTAATGGCTAGGGTGTGCATAACTGTAAAATTATTAACCATCATTTTTATAGATAGAACATGTAGCCGAAGGTAAAATGAACAGTGTTCTTGTGAGCTGCTTTGAACACAAACATTAGATTTAGATGACAATCTTATATACACTTAACTTGAGAGGAAGCTCTGTTGAACTCAAAATGACTTGCTTCTGAGTCAACATGTACAGAATTTCTCTGTTAGCTGATTTTATTTTGTAGTATTTTCCATACAGGTGGGACCTGCAACCAATTGTTGCAGTGTGAAGTGCTTCTTTTCAGGATTTCTGTCAGCTGGCCATGAACTTTTGCAGGGTACACTGCTCCATTCTCCATCCCTCGCAGGTTTTCCATTACCTACCCCAATAGTGAGTCACAATTCTAGTACTCGGGTATCTGGGCACATAAAAATGTGGTTCAAGGTTGCCAGTGTAAGTCTGACAGTCTTACAAGCACAGCAAATACTCTCACACCTCCAATGTTAGGATCATCCCATCATAGCAACAACTTTGGTGGGCCCAATACGACACAGGAATACCATTCAAACGTCTGTGTAGGTACTGGAAATGGCTTAGGAGAGAGGGAATTTGCAGACTGGATCTGCTTGGCTGGCCCAGGGACTTCATATGCTGCAGCAAAATTCTGGCTATTTCTTTTTTTAAGAGTATGCCAGTGGTTTTTAAAATGTCGTGTGGGTTACAGTTAGGTGGTTCTTCACGCTTGCTAAGAGGGTGCTGTGTTAGCTGTTAGAGCAGAAAAATACTTTTGGAGTTGTAGAGTAAAAATAATTGATAGAAAGATGAACATATGAAGAGGCCCACCTAGTCCAGCATCCTGTTCTCAGACTGGCCAACCAGCTACTTATGGGAAGACTGCAACAGGACCTGAGTGCAACAGCCCTCTCCCCACTTGTGTTCCTCAGCAAGCAGTATATAGAGTCAATCTTACTCTGATACTGAAGGCAGTACATAGGTTTCATAGCCAGTGTTAGAAACTGAGATATAAAAGCTAGGAGCTAAATTGCACCTTAAACCTAGGTTATGGGCGCAACAATGGAATGTCTAGATGCTTTTTTTAGATAACAAGAATACAAAGCTGAAAATGAATGAACTGCAGCTAAAACATTATGTTCATTTTTCACATTGTCTAGTCCTTCTCCTGCCCACCCCACTAATATTCTTAAGAGGGTCTCTTCTCCAGTCTTCAGAGAGTAGCTGGAAGTGGGGAGGCAGAAAAAGGTCCTCCTTTCCTTTCACTCTGCAGTTTTAATCTGAAATCTTAGGCACAGTACTGCACCCAGACCTCAGAAACTGCTCGCACTAATGAAATTCGTTGTCGCAAGCTGCACCTATATACTATTTATTTATTTATTTATTTATTTATTTATTTATTCATACATACATACATACATACATACATACATACATACATACCCCGCCCCTCTGGCTGGGTTTCCCCAGCCACTCTGGGCGGCTTCCAACAAAATATTAAAATACAATAGTCTATTAAACATTAAAAGCTTCCCTAAACAGGGAACAATGGGAGTTTCGAACACTGTTGATAGCTAGTAGCTATCGATAGCATTCTCTTCTGTGACTTTGTCTAATCAAATTGGTGGTTACAAAGAAAACTAAGGGGGGGATTCCATGTGCTTTGTGAAAAAGTACTGTTTTGCCTGTTCTGAATTTCACACCATTCAGCTTCATTAGTTGTCCCCTGGTTCTCATATTATGAGAGGGAGAAAAACTTTCTCTGTCCATTTTCTGCACACGATGCATAATATTTTACACCTGCTGACTGTTTGTGTAAATGAAGCCCCAGTTGCTGATTTGTTTCTGCCTCAGAACCATTCTGATTTCTTAACTTTTTCTAGATCTGCAGAAGCCTTTCTGAAGTGTGGCAGCCAGAACTGTAAACAGTATTCCAAATGCACAATATGTTTGTATAACAGTATTATGCTATTGGCAGTTTTATTTTCAATCCCTTTCCTACTGATCCCTACTATGGAATGCGCCATTTTCACAGCTGCTGCACACTGGCTGACATTTTCATTGGATGATCTGCCTTGATTCCAAAATCTCTTCCTTGGTCAGTCACTGCCACTTTAGACCACAGAAGTGTGTATATGAAGTTAGGATTTTTTGCCCCAATCTGAATCACTTTTCACTTGTTTCGATTGAGTATAATACCCATTCACTCAGTATGGAGAGATCCATTTGGAGATCCTCACAATTTTTTTTGTTCTTGCTACCCTAGCACCAGCAAACATGGCTACCTCACTTCTTGCCCCAACTCCAGATAATGTATGAACAAGTTAAAAAGCAGAGGCTTTCCATCCTTCCATTGTGAGAACTGACAATTTATTCCCATTCTCTGCTTTTTGTTCTTTAATCAGTAACTGTCCTCTTATTATATGGCTGCTAAGCTTACTCTGGAGTTTTTGGTGAGGGGCTTTATCAAAAGCTTTTTGAAATAAGTAAACAAACACATGGTGTCTCTCCCAAAACGTCTCTGGCACATCATGGGCAACTGTGCTTCATGGCGCTGACCCCATCAGTGCTGTTCGTTTTTTTGTAAGTGCTAAAGCCATTATTCCTGGAAACTTTAATTTGCTGGTTCTGTTAGTTTTGTGCTTGTAGGGGCAAAGTACATATTGTTTTTGATTCATACAAGCAAGAAAAGAGAAGGAGCTGGAAGCAACATTTGTGTCCAGATATATGTTTCTTTAGGATGGCTTTTTAGGAATATCCCCATATTTCTAGGCTTTTCCTTTTTTTTTCTGCATTAGCCAAGGGGATGAGAGAATGAGCTATGGTGAGGGACACACTTCAAATTAGATAGTATTTTCCTGTTTCCATTCATAGTTCTTGGCATTTGCTAGTCATGTGACTGTGTCTCAAGATTATTTACCTCTGAGTACGAGTTGCCATGAATCACGAATGAGAGAGAACTATTGCGCTCAAATCCTGCTTGTAAATTTCCCATAGGCATCTAGTCAGCCAGTGTGAGGACAGAATGCTAGTCCTAGGATCATGTGCTGTAGAAAAGGAATGTGCCTGGTTGTTTTTTAAGGAGTGTGTCATTTTTAAAGCAACACTGGAAGTATAGAAAGGAGAGAGAGAGCAATAGAAAAGAGAAGAGAGCAGTAGTCGAGTCACAGTGATAATGGAGAGCTCTAAGCATTTCCCCCCATGGGGAAAATAATGACATCACACTGTACTTTTGTTGGAACTGGAATGTGTCATTTCTGCAGATGCTCTGTTTGTTGCTTAAGCTGTAGAGAGCATATATCCTGCCAGGATTGGATGTGTTTTCACTGTCCCCATAAGCATCTCCCAATGGCTGCTGCAATTAGCTCTAGTACTCATGCCAGTTCACGCTGTTTCCCTTGCAAGTTGTCACTGATCCCCTCCCTGCCGGCTCTACAGACAGAGACATTACAGTCTGCATGAAAGATCAGCAGCGTCAGCACACTGAGAATCCTTGTGGCAAATCAGAACGTACTTTTAAGCATGGACACAAAGATCCCAGCAGAGGAGTTGTGTTTCTGCTTTATAGCTGAATTGCCAAATCAGCACTGCAAGAAGTTCCTGGGTAGAAGGCAATGGTTTGGGGAGCTTTGCACAATCTCTACATGGTGCTTCCCACCCCATAGACAGGTCTGAATGCCAAATGCATTACCACATCTTTCCCGAGTAACACACTTCCACATGATGTTTCCAAGTGGAAAGCTGCTGTCATAATATGTTCAAGTGTGTGTGCACTTAATGTTTTGGATAATGTTTTGCTTTCTCCCATTCCCAAGAGCTGGTGTCACTAAGGTTACTTCTTACCGTCAACTTCTTCTGGATTGGATGTGGTAATAATAGTAATTACATCAGTATGCGATAAAAGGAGTGCAAAAAACCTCTAGACTTGGCTTTGCCTATGATTCCAGATCCTGCAGGTTGGCGGTTTGAATCCCCATGACGGTGTGAGCTCCCATTGCTCAGTCCCTGCTCCTGCCAACCTAGCAGTTCAAAAGCACGTCAAAGTGCAAGTAGATAAATAGGTACCGCTCCGGCGGGAAGGTAAACAGCATTTCCGTGCGCTGCTCTGGTTAGCCAGAAGCGGCTTAGTCATGCTGGCCACATGTACGCCAGCTCCCTTGACCAATAAAGCGAGATGAGCGCCACAACCCCAGAGTCGTCAGCGACTGGACCTAATGGTCAGGGGTCCTTTAACTTTACATATTGCTGGAAAGGTTTCATATATTTTATTATTAACTTTATACAATTCCACTCAATATCACTGTTCTCTGGGCACTGGACAAAACTTTGAACAATGAAATACCATGGTAAGATCCAATATCGCACCACTGGATGTGACAGAATTCCCATTCTTCCTCTTGTCCCTCCATCCGAATTCATTCCAGAGGGCACCCCAATCCTTCGGATTTTGGAGGCATGCAGGGGAGGAAAGATAAGTCCTGTTTCTGCAGAGTGTGGTACAGTGGTTAGTGTGCTGAACTAGGACCTTTGAGACCAGGGTTCAAATCAATACTCAGCCCTGAAGCCTGCTGGGTGATCTTGGACCAGGACTATCTTTAAGAGAGGGAGAAGCATGTGTACCATCTTAAGCTTCTTGGAGGAAAGGTGGGATATAACTGTAATTAGTTGATTTAAAAATAAAATATCATGAAATAAATTTCCAAGGAAGAGAGGAAAATAATAGAGAACTAAATAATAATAATAATTATAAGCAGTGGCTTTGGTTTAAACAGCAGAATCACACATACACCATTACCATGCAGTAAATGTCAAAGTGCACATTTATAGATGGGACCCCAATTTATAGTTTTGATTTGAGTCAAAAGAAAAGCTGGAAATATTTAAGCCAGCTTTCCTCAACCTGGTGCCCAAAGATGATGTTGGCCTTAAAACTCCCATCAGCCCCAGGCATCATGACCAATCGTCAGGGATGATGGGAGATGTAGTCCAAAACCTTTGGAATGCACAAGGTTGGAGAAGGCTGGTATAACCCACGACTGCTTAGTTATTGGTTACTTGCTTTATATAGCTGGGTTTTGTTTTGTTACACTGTTCTAAGTGTTTGGTTGGAAGACATATACCATTTATAGGCACGTTAAAAATAATATTTGGCTTTCTTTGAAATAGACATAAATTGGTTGTGAGTGAACAGGTAGCTTATTATTACTTTCTTGGTTTCTACACATAAATAGTGGACTAGATAACTGACATTTGCGAGTTTTGTGTTATGCTTGAATGGCAGCTGGTGGCTGGATGTGCAAAGCTGAGAGCAGCAGCTGGTACAGCATGAGGTAGATTGGGGCAGTGTATAAATGGCCTTTGTTTCTAGAACAAATTTCCTTTTAATTTAACTGTGGTTCTGATTATTCATGAGCCATTGACCTACAGGAGCAACCAGAGCCTTGTCTTTGAAGAAACAATTTTAGAGGCCCGCAGAACTCATCTTATATTTATATAAAATTATAAATTTATTATACTTACTTTTTAAAAAAATAATCTTCTACCTAGATTAAAAAGACTGAACACGCTTCAAAAATCAACAAAGAACAAATGCTGCAGAAGCGGCATAATCAAGTGTGGTGGTCAGAGCACAAGAGACTGCATAGAAGCCGGTAAGAAGTGGGAAAGTTTGATCAAGCAATTCAGAAATTGATAGTACAAGGCTAAGGTGCAGCAGGCATAGCTTAACAGATATCTGTTAAAAGATAATTGAGCGTATAATGGTTGGTGAATTTTAGCCTTCTGAAAACATACCAAATGGAAATATCTGTGTCATGTCAGAATTAGTAGGGGAGGGGAGATGGAAGATCTGATTTACATACCACTTCTGGACAGTGAATGGATTGACACTACTTACTGGGGTAGGAGACAGGAAGGCTGCTATAGCACAGTTGAGAGCAATAGAATGCTGCAACCACAGGGATGTTCCTGTGATATTGTGAGGAGCCGGAAAAGTGGAAATGCCTTTTGGAGAAGGAGGGACCTGGGTAGCAGGTTATGCTTCCGAAGGACAGGGTCACCAGTATATGAGAATAGACTTGAGCACAGGTTGGTGCTGGTAATTGCAGCAGCAGATTGGGCTGGCCAAGGTAATTCTGAGAACGAGGAAGTGAGACTTCTTGCAGTTCATAGTAGTAGGCTATAGAAAGATTTCCCATCTGAAGAGACTTCTAGAGAACAAAACTGATTTATGATGGCTTCCATGGTGGGAAGGGGAGCAGAAAAGCCTAGAAAGTGATCATAAGCCAAAAGATTGTATTCCTCCCAAAACATATTGTTCAGGAGAGAGAGAGGATCCTTGACATTTCAGCCCTATAACTGCTCTTACACATCTTTTGAGAAGTCATGTAGGGGAACACGAGCACAGACAAGGCTTTTCACAACCTAGATTGAATCTGTGGATGGCCTGATGCAGTACCGAGGCAAGAAAGGAGGTGTTAGAGGATGCAGAGAAGGTGGTAATGTTCTTCAATTTCAGCCAGGAGGTTGAAGCTGGGTAGTTGAAACAGGACAAGTGTAGATACTAGATGTGAGAAGTTAGGAGTGATATACTAGGATGGAATATAGATGTGCACCTGGCAATAGGGGACCAGATTGAGTCAAATATGGGTTTGTTGCATTTTGTACCAGGATTCTGGTGTAGGAAAGGCATAGCAAAATGGGGAGTGAATACAGAAGAAGCATAATCATTATGGGCAGTCAGGCCAAGGCATAAAGCCTAGATATAAATCAGCCCCCACCCAAAAGCAATTCGAAGAATAAGGGAGAAAGACAACTTTGTGGGTGGATACAGTGTACAAAAAGTGGTATTGGCACTGGAAATACTGAAAACATTTTAGGAGGACTAAGTGAACTGTTTCACTTGAGAAATAGTATTCTAGTTCCTGGGAATCCATTGGTGAAGATTTCAGTTCACTTTGTTGCCACAAGAAAAGGATGTTAAGAAAGACATACAGTATTCCATGGATCTATGAAATGAAGTTGCATTTAAGTGAATGACTAGCCTTGGCTTTTTTTCTTCTGTTTGGTCTGTGGATATGAAAGAAATGAGTATGTCTGAACCAAAATTCTTCATTTTAGGAAAAAACTAGAATCTGAACTACAAAACTTCTTTGATGAAGGAAGTGAATGGCTTTTGGACTTGTGGGGCTTCAGTAAGTACTTTCTCATATTCTTTCTTGATTAAACCAGGTCTTTATAAATATTTATATGCTGATGGATTCAAAGTAAAATTGCACATGAATAATGTAACTTAATATTATGAGATGGAAAGTTTTGTCACCTCCAAACCCATTCAGTTTGTCATCCTGGGTGCTTTTGCTTGGACAGAAGAAAACAAACCCTGGCTGTGATGAGGTGTCTTTCAATAATAATAATAATAATAATAATTTATACCCCGCTCATCTGGCTGGGTTTCTCATAACTGTGGAGTTGAGAGGGTGAAATCTAGTGCTGTTTCTCATAGAATTGTAGAGTTGGAAGGGATCCTGAGGATTCGCTAGTCCAACCTCCTACAATCCAGAAATCTCACTAAAGCATCCATGACAGGTGGCCATCCAATCTCTGCTTAAAAACCTCCAGTGATGGAGTGTCCACCACTTTCCAAGGGAATCTGTTCCACCGTCAAACAGCTCTTACTGTCAGAAAGGTCTTCCTGATGTTTAGTCAGAATCTCCTTTCTTGTAACTTGAAGCCATTGGTTCAGGTCCCATAAGCAAGTCTTTGGAACAGCTCCAAAGAATGAACTAAGGGCTTGTCCACCCTTCTACTTAGACCATGCATTGAAAGCAAGGGTCCGAGTGGTTTTGTGTTTGCCCCACAGCATGCCCCTAGAAAACACTCTCTTTTCTGCTGAAGCAGAACAAACAGCGATCTGCGAAAAACCCAATTGTCATTTGGTTCAATTCATCAGTCAACCATGGGTTTTCCTGGGGAAAAGCAGTGTGGCAAACAGAGACTTGGACAAGCCTTGAGTAATGGAGTCCTTCTCCAATGGCCATCCTCAGGATTACCAAAAGGAGATGGATAGGCAGGAATACTGTGCTCACTCTGTTTTATTCTTTGACAAGCCTGTTGTTGTTGTTTAATTAAGAGAATTAATTTGCTGGAAAAGGCACACTAATAATTAATTGTCTTTTCTTAAACCCAAGCAACATTCATAATTTGTATTTAATTTATTGTAGAGTATCAGTTATCAAAGGAACTGGAAACATTCCAAGCAAACACAGTGCAACCTATCTGGCAGCTTAGGGAAGATTTGAGGTACCGCCTATTGGAATGGCAGGCCAACTACCAATGCCCAGAATATCAATTTAACCCAGATGCAGTGTTGGAACAGGTTGGTTTGTTTGCTTGTGTCAGTCACCTATACCCATATTTTCTTGTTCTGCAGATAGGAATGCAGAACCTGTTAAACAGAATTATGCCATTGGGGAGAGCCAGTCTGGATGGTGGCTAGAATGTTGGCCTAGGGCCTTGGGAGGGCCAGCTTCAGATCCCCACGCTGCCAGAAAGCTCAGTGGTTGACCTTGGGCCAGTCACACACAGCCTGATCTGCATTGCGAGTGAGGCAGATCCTCATGGTGAGGATAAAGCTGGTGGGGAGAAGCTTCCTGAGCTTCCTGAAGTGGGTTGGCGGGAGAATAAAAATGCAATGTATGAAGTAGTGAGAAATGCCAGCCGCAGTGATGCTTTTCTATCACAATATTTCACAAAATCAGGTTGCATTTGTGAAGGAACAACAGAAAGTAGTTTTGGAAAAACTTAACCTAGAGAAAGAAGTTTTGGAACGAGAGCTTGAAGAGTGCACCAATGAAGTAAGAATATGAAGACGTTCATTTGTTTGAATTTAATTGCATGAACAAGAACTCTACTGAATTTACTGGTTAACAACTTCTGATTTTTATTGTAGGTACTGGCATGTTCTTCAGGAGAGAGGCCTGCACTTTTTTGTGAGATTCCACCACAGTTATTGGCCTTGGAATGCCCATATCCTGATTTGAAGGCTTCAGTGTTGACAGAATTTCACAAACTGGCAGATGAATATTGGTTGAAGTTCCAAGAGATTGATCAAGACTTAAAAGTCATATCAAGGTAATAGAATCTGATGTCATGTTTCTTCAAGGGCTAGGCAAAACGTTTGGGTATTGAAGCCTTCTGATAGGGGGGTTGGATTTACATTACTTCTCTTTTGTTCAACACAATGGCATAGTTGACTTTCTGCCCAGCTCTAGGGGATTAAATAGTCAGGAACTGTTTGCACAGCTGAGAGAACGGTCTCTTTCTAAAGTGCCTTGTCTCAAACAATAAGCAAAATATTCAAGAGGGTTAAATCACCAGAAGTATGGTTTGTGATAAATGCCTTTGTGTTTGCTATGGATGCAATGCTTTCATTCCACACCTCTTTTTGTAATTATGCTAATTCATACTGAAATTATTATTATTATTATTATTATTATTATTATTATTATTATTATTTTACTTGAAGAAATCTGGGTCAGTTGCTCATACAACTATTAAATCTATACCTTTCCGCCTTTTCACCAAGAAGTGCAGACTTCTCAGTTTTTACAATGCTGTGTTTATATGCAGATAGACAGGCATGATGGGAAAAACCTAATCCAATGTGGTGTGACTTAGTTGCTGTCACAAATTCAGGGACTTGAACCATAATAGTTCAAATGACTTTTTAATGTTAGGCAAGTTTGGCATTTCTAATACCCCAGCCTCCTATTTCTGGAATACAAATATGAACTGCGAGTACATTTTTATATTGATGTTGTACAAACAGGAGTACTTCTGTGGCCTTTTGAATGGTGGCATTTGCTAATCCCCAACATGAAGAATGAATTGAATTAACAGCTTGAAATCCCGTTTTCTAATATGTTTATTTTCTTAGCCTACATGCATACCAGTTGACTGCTGGAACAATTAAAGCATGCTGGCTTGCACCTAAAAAGAGTCTTTATACTACCTTAGGAGCGTCACCAACGCCTCCAGTCATGCAGCCCATGTGCCTTTTGTGTACGAAAGCATTTTATATCCACTTAGACAAGAGGGCAATTGTGACATTAACAATTTCTGCTTGGCTGTATCCATAAAAGGGTCCTAAGAAGAAAACTTAGTCTTCAAGTAAGTGCCTAGAACATTCCAATATTTCTTCATGATATGGCAATAAATGTCCAAGCCCTTTCAGTTTACTATTAAATATTTGGTGTCTTCAATAATCAGTGTAATATGCTTGACATCTTCCATCACAGTCATAATGCTTGACCTCAAAGTCATATATATATATGGCCTCTGGTTTGTTCTTTTACGTAATCAGACTTTAAAAACTCATAGACCTTTGGAATCAACCAGACTTCTCCAACATGGTGCCCTCTAAATATTTTGGACTACGGTTCCCATAATTCCTGACTGCTAGCCACATTGGCTGGGCTGATGTGAGCTGTAGGCCAGAAGCTCTGGAATGCATTTTAGATTGGGGAAGGCTGGTGAGCTAGTGGTCTGCCTGTGTAAGGCAGTTTCATGTGCTTACCCTCTTTGTATGCTTCACGTCCCTTCCTTAACCTCTCTTATTCCACTTTAATTTTCTTTCCTACAAATGACGCCTTTGCTGTATCGCACACAAAACCGGGATATAAAAAAACTGCATGCTTGTTACTGTTGCATCCCAGAAACGCAACAAGGGAAGGCTTTGTCTCCTTGCGTAAGTGCTGGAACCATTATGTCACTTCACGTGCCACTGTCACTGCACGGTGGAGCAGAGGACTGGGCTGTGAATGTCCCTGGTGTTGTGGAAGGCTTAGACCAAGGGCAGGGAAAACTTTATTTTGCTAAGGGTCCCATTCCCTCCATTATAATCTGCCAGGGGCTGTATGCTAGTGGTGGAGAGGATCAGAGCTAAACATTGGCAGAGTGTGCAGCATTGCAGATTTGCACAACACACACACACACACACTTCACTCCATCTCTGTTTTGACTCCCTCCATCAGCACAGGTTAGAGCTGATCACTTGTGGAGGCCTGTTCCTCTCTTTTCATTAAAAAAAAATCTTTCCCCTTTTCATAATTCTGTTCATTTTTTGTTCCATCCATTTCAGTTTCCTCCCCCTGCTGATGCCCCCATCCCTGGGTTTCTCCTTCTGAGCTTCACTGCTAGGTCCCCCCACCCCCCAGGCTCACCATATTGCAGTCACATCACCCTCTGTTCCACCTCTACCTCTGTGTGTGAGACACACACACACTGCATAAGAAGAAGCGGTTCTGGAGGCCTGGTGAGGAAGAGTGGGCCTGCAGTGATGGGAAGATCACAGATTTCCCACTGCTGACTTAGAGGATGCACCAGTTAAGAAGCTCGACAAAACCAATATTCTCACTCTCAAACAGGAACCAAAAGCGCACAGAAATTCGTTGACTCTACTCAGATGCCATGAAGTCCAGTGCCATATAGCTACTAATGGCGCTATCCACACAATGGAAAAAACATCCCTAAAGCTTTCATGTAGAAATTCCATTACTTCTGTCACTGTTGAAAGTTGCCAGAAGGAAAGCTGCGGCAAGAAAAAGAAATATATTTTGGGAATTGGGGGAGAGCATTGCTTCAAATGTTAGTGAACAGGAGCTGTGGAAAAAGAAAAAGAAACACCAGACACAGGGCAATGTTCGCTTAATGGGTTTTAAAAATACGCCTTATACCTATCATGTTAAACCTTTTCCTGAAAAAACTGTTTCATATCTGTTTTTTCTTCCAGCCATACATCTTGTAAAAGCCAGAGTAAACCTTAAAAAAAAAAACTTAGAAGATTTTGAACAAGCATAGGAAGTTGTTAAGCGCCAAACAAAATTAAAACCGTATCTACAGTATCTGATTATGAAGTCATCGTAGATTAGCTTAACTTGTAAAAGCAGCTCCTGATGATCTCCAGTCTGACTTGGATTTTTTATATTCTAAACTAAACTTCTAAACAACAACAACAACAACAATTTTATTATTTATACCCCGCCCATCTGGCTGGGTTTCCAGTACATTCTGTACTTTTCTTCAGAAAAAAAAACCAAATACAGTGGATGGATTTTGGGATTGTATAAGAAAAATAGGTGCCGGTACTCACCATAAAGTTGTTAAAGCAAGTGCCACACTTTTTAACAGCAACAAAAGAGGTGCCGTATTGTGTACCATTGAGTACCCCCTGACAAAAGCACTGTGTGTACTCCTTTTTTTAAGTACTGTAACAACAACAACAAAAGCACTGTTATGTATTGCATCACATAAAAAAGTGCAGTCCTGTACATTACTTGGAAATAAGTCTCACTTTGTATGAAGGGGCTTGCTCCATAGAAAGTATGTTTCGGATTACAGTCTTGCAGTGTAAACCTATACATGCCTATTCCAATGGGACCTACCCCCCAAGTGAGTGAGTATAGGATTGCTGCCTCAACTGAAATAGAGGAAGTTCTGTTGAAATTGACAGGATATATTTCAAAGTAAATAGGATGGCAATGTTGGTAGACATTTCTCATGGACATCAATGCAAAATAGTAATGATAATAACATTAAGACCAACAGTATATAGTGCTAAAGAGTATGATATTCTACTTAGAGTAATTGATGCTGTTGCAATCAGAGAGAAGCTGTGTCATAAAAAGCACCAAGTCTAATCTGGTGGAAAAGCCACTCAACTGTGATTTCATTAGTTTTTAAAAAATATCCTAATGGAATAAAACTGTGTAGGAGACAGAGGTGCTTTACCCATTACAATAAGAGGCAAAACGTTGAAACTTCAGCATGCACACACCCACACACCATTTTTACTGCTTCTTATAATGTGCAACACAGTCCTCCCTGGATTAAGGGAGGGAGGGTAAGAGTGAGGGTTACTAGCTTTGCCCCCTGTCACTATCTCTGTTGCCTTCCATGAGATGGAGTGTGATTGCAGAGGGAAACTTGATCTCCCTGTGTAAGTTTCAGACATGATTTAGGAAATCAGGAATCTGCACCATGTTGGAAACGTACAAGACCATAGCAAGCTGCTCACTGTAGGTAGTTGTCATCCCAACTTCAGTAAGTGATGATGGGGATGAAGCGGGTGGTGCTGTGGTCAAAACCACTGAGCCCCTTGGGCTTGCCAATCAGAAGGATGGCGGTTCAAATCCGTGCAACAGGGTTAGCTCTCATTGCTTTGTCCCAGCTCCTGCCAACCTAGTAGTTTGAAATCATACCAGTGCAAGTAGATAAATAGGTACCACTGCAACAGGAAGGCAAACGGCGTTTCCATGCTCTCTGGCTTCCGTCACAGTGTTCAGTTGTGCCAGAAGTGGTTTAGTCATGCTGGCCACACGACCTGGAAAGCTTTCTGTGGACAAACGCCGGCTCCCTCAGCCTAAAAAGTGAGATGAGCACTGCACCCCATAGTCACCTTTGACTGGACTTAACCATCCAGGGGTCCTTTACTTTAATGTCTGGTTGCAGGGCAGGGTTCACATACTCATAATTACTTTCCCCTCTAGCTTGATTATTTAACCCTGAGAACAAAAGCTTGAGTAGGACTGAATAGCACTTTAGACTTTTAAAAATCTAGGTCTTAGGGTGGGTGACTACTTAGATTCTCCATTCTGTCCACAAGAGATGCCCTATGATTTTCAAAGAGGACTGTGTTGCTGATTACAAAAAGTAGCAAAAATGAAGGGCTCTTGTCATTTATACACTACAGTACAGAAGGCTGAAGACATTTTCATGCCCTGGAGGAGAAAATGCAACTGGTGTCCCCATGGTAGTAAAAATATAATAAAACCTTTTGGGTGATAAAAACCTTTTGCCTGAGGTGTGCTGCCTTCTGGTACCTCCAGGCTTTCAATTTGATCAAACATCCTGCATTTACAGCCAAATGTAAGTAATAGACATAGTGCATCACCATTAAACCTTGCAGACAGAAAAGATAACAGAAACAAATTCTCTTTTCTGGAGTGGGGAACATGCACACACACAAAAGAGTGCTGAGCATGTGGTTTTTCGGGGCAGCAATTGACAGTTCTCTACAAAGTCCTTGCCCAGCCCTGCCTCCACTTCTTCCCATGAGTTTCCCAAGTCATGTAAGTACCTTCTGCTAGGGCTGCTTCACAGTATTACTGCAGTAGTGCTGCTGCAGCTACTCTTCCTCCAAAGCAGAGTGGGCCTAGATCATAATGCCTGGGCAAAACGATGAGATACAGCCGAGCATAGGATGAGACCAACATTTTTGTAGTATGCTACTGACTATGCTCCTGAAGCCAAATTTTCGTTGGCAACTAACCTATGTCAACAGATGGCTGTGTATGGATGATCATATCTTGGCTTAATATGCTGAGATAGAAATGAGCCTTTGGGCTGCACACCCAGCCTCTTGTTCTTCTTTTGGTGTGAGTATGTAAACAAGCAAGCCCAGAAGCCTGCCGTTAACTATAGTTTCCCATTTGCCCAAACCAGGAAACTATGGTTAATGGTTTCCAAACAAACCAGAATATTAAGTCAACTTCAAACCATAGCTAAATATCCTGGCTGGTTCCAAAGCTGGTTCCAACGAAATGGGAAACTATAGTTAATGAGCCTTTGGGCTGCACACCCAGCCTCTTGTTCTTCTTTTGGTGTGAGTATGTAAACAAGCAAGCCCAGAAGCCTGCCGTTAACTATAGTTTCCCATTTGCCCAAACCAGGAAACTATGGTTAATGGTTTCCAAACAAACCAGAATATTAAGTCAACTTCAAACCATAGCTAAATATCCTGGCTGGTTCCAAAGCTGGTTCCAACGAAATGGGAAACTATAGTTAATGAAAAAAATCCTGGTTTGTTTACTTCCACCACAAAAGGAGGAGCAAAGGGGCAACATGCCCCTCATTAGGCACATTCATATCAGTGCTTATTTAGCTGAGATACGATCATTTGAATCAGCCCACTGTTGACATCACTGTTCTGGGGGGAGAAAAAATCATTGTAATAAGTGATGTCTCTGGTATCTAAACTGCTTCCAAATTATTCATACCTCTTCTAAAGTACTTTGAACTCAGGGCTGTGTCAAGGAATTCTACTGTACCAGCTCAATAACTAGCTCTTTCTGGTACAGCAATCAACAATGACACGGTTGACATATGGGGAAGCTGACATCTCAGTTGGAGTTATTGTTGCAGTTTGTCTGGCTGCAAATTCATTGAAACGGTTCATCAAATTTACATTGTCCTACCTATTATAGAGGGTAGCAGGGGATTACAGTCTGGGGAGGGTCACTTCCCATAGGAGGTTTTTATGTTCTTTAGAGGGTGTAAAGCCAAGGATTAGCTTGGGGTAAATCTGATTCAGAGGAAATATAAAGCAGCTGCCTGCGGGTGTTTGTGTATAGGCGCACTGCCAAGCTTCAGTTCTGAAACCAAATAATGGTGGTAGATTATTTTTTTCCGTAATGGAAAAATGAGAGCTATGTTCTAAGTGAGTGCCAAGTTTCATATTTGAAACACATTTTTGGTGTGGTGGTGTTTTGGTTCACTCCTAATGTGTGTACATAGATCATGTTATTTAAGGTAGCACTTTCTCGTTTTGATTCTTAATGGGGATTAGCCTGATTCAGGACAATTTGCAATCAGCATATAGAAGATCAGCATTTATAAACAAGGCATAGATTCCGTAAAGATGGATGTGAAAAGAATGCCTTACTAACACCTCTATGATAGCTTTACACTACATTTCTTTCTTTTGGATCTTTCCCCTTAGCTAAGCAGCTCAGGGTAGTGACCGAGAGACGGCAAGTTGTGCAAGGCTACCAAGTAAGCTGGGAGTGGAGAACTCCCAGATGTTGCTGAATAATAACTCCCATATGCCCCAGCAGGCCTGTCCAATGACCAGGAATGATGTTGGTTCTAATTCAGCAAATGTAAGAAAATACCTACTTAAATGTGTGTTTCTAAGAAAGAGAAAAAAGAATTCAGATTAATATGAAAAGGGAACAGATCGGCTTGTGAATGGACACATGGGAAGCAATATGGACTGGACTTACCCATCTACCTATCCCTAGGCAGAACTGCTTGTTACTTGGCAAAACTGAGCTCCCAAACCTGTATTTGCCAAGATCAGGGGTCAGCAAACATTTTCAGCAGGGGGCCGGCCCACTGTCCCTCAGACCTTGTGGGGGGCCGGACTATATTCAAAGAAAAAAATGAATGAATAATTCCTATGCCCCACAGATAACCCAGAAATGCATTTTAAATAAAAGGGCACATTCTACTCATGTAAAAACACACTGAAATTTATATTAATTCTCTATGTATGGCTCGACTGATGATATTTTCACTATGGTTGTTTTGTCCTTTTTTTGTTGTGTGTTGAGCAAATAAATAAATAAATCGCTGATTCCCGGACTGTCCGCAGACTGGATTTAGAAGGTGATTGGGCCGCATCCGGCCCCTGGGCCTTAGTTTGCCTACCCATGGCCAAGATGGTAAAGGATGAGGGGCGCTTGTAAGGAAAAATCAATGGGGGAGGAGTGTGTGCATGCGTGCATCCATGCACATATGTTTAAAGCAGCCTTGAAGGCCTTTGTAGAGGAGAATAGCAAGTCTTCCTTTAGCAAGTGTCTGGGAGTACTGTGTTTAGCTTTGTAATGTAATCTAGGTTGGATGTAGAGAACGTAGTTTCAGATTGAACTGTTTCTCTACTTACCTCACTCTTGGGGCCTGTACCAGGTTTGAGGAAGCCCTGGTGAAAGTCGCTCTCACCACCAACCTTCACCCTGACATGTCCCCTCTCCAGCAAGGATGAGAAGCGGGTATTACACTTTTCTGAAGTGTAATACTGAGTCTGCTCCAACGCCATTAAGAGTAGACCTATGTTTTAGGCTAGATAAAAAATACTGAAAAAATGATTAACAATTTGCACCATTCAGTGGCTATGCAAATGACTCATTGGAATAGAAAAGCTCTAAAACCAATGAGGACAACAAAGGGTTGGCACTGGTTTGAGATGCATGCTTTTAAAAAAATTACGTTGAGCTATAATTATGTATGGATCCAAATTACATTTCAACGTTGACACTAAATCTGCTCCCAATTAATACTGTCACTTGATATATTAAAATGTAATTAAAGAAACTGCTATGATTCATGATGCACTTTATGTCCAGGAAGATATATTGCTTTCTGGTATTATGATCTGAAAAGAAGCTCCTGTAAAGCCTCTCACTTTAGAGAGCCATTAGGCCTGCCCTTTAGGTTGATACGTTCAGTTTTAAAGTGAGGGTATGTGAAAACTGCCATAGCAGAATATTTTCCTATTCCTTTCAGCTACTCTTGAATGTGAGCTTTGATTTTCCAAGTATTTTAAAAAGCTCTGTACCTGACTTAGGGATGTCAAATATGTTCAATCACCACTAGGTTTGGGACAATTTCTCAATTTCAGTTTCTCTAATTTCCAGTCTTAAGTTCATTCCTCCACCTTTCTGCGTAAGTTCGCATTTTTTAAAGTTCTCATGAAAATTTGTCAGCATTTTAGTACAAATTTCTCCTAATATGCACATTTTGTATGTAATTTTGTATAATACACACAAAGCATATTTCCCCATATATTTCTATTTCTCTACGTAACACATTTTGTATGCATATCTACAGATATATGCATTTCTATGCACACTTTAATATATACGTTTTTCTGTACATTACTTGAGTGGAGAACGACATTGCAAAATTTGGAGAAGTGTAACATGTAGTTCTCCCTGGAGAACTGGCCCAGGATAGTACAGTTCAGACTGTGTTTCTTCATTTGCTGTGCACAAGTCATACTTGGTTACATCGTCTCAAGATGCCGCACCTAGACATGCTCTAGATAAATGTAATTATTTTGCTTGTGTGTTTTCCCTTGAATGAGAGAGTAAATATGTTGGCAGGTTAAGTTAGCCATTCCAACTATTAAAAGCCTTTGAGCAAAAACAGACAGACAAGAGTCCTAAATGGGGCTGGAGAACAGCAGAGCAAGACCACTATTGCATCTGAAGCCTTACCACTCAGGCCACCCAAGATGGAAGATAGCGCCCCCCCCCCTTAAACTGGTTCATCAAAGGGGCCGAGATCAAGCTTCTCACAAGCAGAATAGAGCAGCTTTGGATACAGCAGATCCATGGCTGGCTCTGCTCCTCCCTCTTTCTGTAATGACCCATTTTGGGGTCCTGTGCAGACTACAGCTGGTGGAAATCCTGGTGGTAGCTTCTCAACCACGTGTACTTTCAGTAGGCATAGCAGGGGCTTCTCAGAATGGAGCCCAGTGAAGTCCAATGGAGCAGTGTTTCCCAACCTTTTTTGGGCAAAGGCACACTTGTTTCATGAAAAAAATCTTGAGGCACACCACCATTAGAAAATGTTTAAAAAATTAACTGTGTGCCTATATTGACTATATATAAAGTAACTCTCTTTAATAGGCATCAAATAAACACAAAGAAAGTATTTTATAATTACTTTATTATGAAATAGGACGCACCTACTTTTTTTTGGGGGGGGGAAATAAAGGAAATTTTTTTCCCTTTATTTCCCCCCCCCCAAACCAGGTCGGGGAACAGTGGGATGGTGGTGCTGCGCCTCCCCGCTGTCCCCCGAGCTTAAGGGGCTGGCCCATGTCTGCCTGGCGCAAGGGGCGCTCTGCTTCAGGGCGCCCCGCGCGTCGGGCGGCAGGCTACAGTCCGCAGCATGGGGAACCCTCTGTTTCAGGGTGCCCCACGCGCCCCCCGGGTGCGCAAGGCTTGCCAACACGAGTGCGGAGCACGGGGCGTCCTCCGAAGGGCGCCCCATGCTCCGCGCTGCCAGCTGCCGCCCGCAAGCCTTGCGCTCTCGGGGGAGATCCCCCGGGTGCGCAAGGCTGGCCAACAGCAGCGTGGAGCACGGGGCGTCCTCCAAAGGGCGCCCCGTGCTCCCGGCTTCCGCCCGCAAGCCTTGCGCTCTCGGGGGGAGATCCCCCGGGTGCGCAAGGCTTGCCAACACCAGCGCGGAGCACGGGGCGTCCTCCGAAGGACACCCCGTGCTCCGCGCTGCCAGCTGCCGCCCGCAAGCCTTGCGCTCTCGGGGGGAGATCCCCCGGGTGCGCAAGGCTTGCCGACACCAGCGCGGAGCACGGGGCGTCCTCCGAAGGACACCCCGTGCTCCGCGCTGCCAGCTGCTGCCCGCTGCTGCCCGCAAGCCTTGCGCTCTCGGGGGGAGATCCCCCGGGTGCGCAAGGCTTGCCGACACCAGCGCGGAGCACGGGGCGTCCTCCGAAGGGCGCCCCGTGCTCCGCACTGCCAGCTGCCGCCCACAAGCCTTGCGCTCTCGGGGGGAGATCCCCCAGGTGCACAAGGCTTGCCGACACCAGCGCGGAGCACGGGGCGTCCTCCGAAGGGCGCCCCGTGCTCCGCGCTGCCAGCTCCCTCCCGCAAGCCTTGCGCTCTCGGGGGGAGATCCCCCGGGTGTGCAAGGCTTGCCGACACCAGCGCGGAGCACGGGGCGTCCTCCGAAGGGCGCCCCGTGCTCCGCGCTGCCAGCTCCCTCCCGCAAGCCTTGCGCTCTCGGGGGGAGATCCCCCGGGTGCGCAAGGCTGGCCAACACCAGCGCGGAGCACGGGGCGTCCTCCGAAGGGCGCCCCGTGCTCCACGCTGCCAGCTGCCGCCCGCAAGCCTTGCGCTCTCGGGGGGAGATCCCCCAGGTGCACAAGGCTTGCCGACACCAGCGCGGAGCACGGGGCGTCCTCCGAAGGGTGCCCCGTGCTCCGCGCTGCCAGCTCCCTCCCGCAAGCCTTGCGCTCTCGGGGGGAGATCCCCCGGGTGTGCAAGGCTTGCCGACACCAGCGCGGAGCAAGGGGCGTCCTCCGAAGGGCGCCCCGTGCTCCGCGCTGCCAGCTCCCTCCCGCAAGCCTTGCGCTCTCGGGGGGAGATCCCCCGGGTGCGCAAGGCTGGCCAACACCAGCGCGGAGCACGGGGAGTCCTCCGAAGGGCACCCCGTGCTCCGCGCTGCCAGCTGCCGCCCGCAAGCCTTGCGCTCTCGGGGGGAGATCCCCCGGGTGCGCAAGGCTTGCCGACACCAGCGCGGAGCACGGGGCATCCTCCGAAGGGCGCCCCGTGCTCCACGCTGCCAGCTGCCGCCCGCAAGCCTTGCGCTCTCGGGGGGAGATCCCCCAGGTGCACAAGGCTTGCCGACACCAGCGCGGAGCACGGGGCGTCCTCCGAAGGGCGCCCCGTGCTCCGCGCTGCCAGCTCCCTCCCGCAAGCCTTGCGCTCTCGGGGGGAGATCCCCCGGGTGTGCAAGGCTTGCCGACACCAGCGCGGAGCACGGGGCGTCCTCCGAAGGGCGCCCCGTGCTCCGCGCTGCCAGCTCCCTCCCGCAAGCCTTGCGCTCTCGGGGGGAGATCCCCCGGGTGCGCAAGGCTGGCCAACACCAGCGCGGAGCACGGGGAGTCCTCCGAAGGGCACCCCGTGCTCCGCGCTGCCAGCTGCCGCCCGCAAGCCTTGCGCTCTCGGGGGGAGATCCCCCGGGTGCGCAAGGCTTGCCGACACCAGCGCGGAGCACGGGGCATCCTCCGAAGGGCGCGCCGTGCTCCGCGCTGCCGGCTGCCGTCCGCAAGCCTTGCTCCCGCCGCCCGACTCGCCCGCCTCCCTCCCACGGCACACCAGGCAACGTCTCGCGGCACACTAGTGTGCCGCGGAACACCGGTTGGGAAACACTGCAATGGAGGGATACTCCTCTCACCTCCATCAGTGCACTAATCAGGGGTTAGGATAGCATTGTCAGTCAGTTTTCATAGTAGATAAGTACTTTGTTTTCTCTTCCCTTTTGAGTGCCCTACCTTTGTTGTGGTTCCTTGTATTCCTTCTGAATAAGTGTGCTCTGGTTAGTTCCTTGGCTAATGATACACTTTCTAGATGTTCTATGCCCTCTATTATGTCAGTCTATTTAAGAAGCTGATTTAAACTGAGTTGGACCATTGATCCATCTTGTTTTTATCAATTACATTGCCTGGAAGAGCCTCTCAGTACTTTCAGGTATTTTCCAGCTCTATCTGGAGATTAAGGCAGGGTCCTCCTGCATGCAAGCAGGAGGTCTACCACTGTGCTCCATTTATGTACCCCTATCTTATGTACCCCTCTTTCCTGCTATTGAAGACAGGCCTTGTTGGGGGCATGGAACTGTGGTTCTAGTCCTTAAAATGTCTTGAGTTCTGTAGGAACTGGTTTTAGCCTGTCTTTTGGATGGATTGTATTTTGTTGTCTTGAAGTTAGCCCTGGCCCATGGCCTGTTCCATTTGGTCTCGCTGTGTATTGAATACTTTGTGAAGAAAATGAATCTAGGCTGAAGGGAGTTGAACTTAAGTGTATGTCTTTTGACGGCTCTCTGAACAGAAAACAGAAACTCTATTTTTACTCTTTAAGGGCTGCTCCGCTCCAATGGCGTCACCTTTGTGTTCTAATTGATTGACTCCTTTTGTGGCCTCCCCCCTTTCTCTGGTGTTTCATTTGATGGTTCAGAAAGAAAGAAAGAAAGAAAGAAAGAAAGAAAGAAAGAAAGAAAGAAAGAAAGAAAGAAAGAACTTCTTCGCCAATGTAGCATTACTTTTGCAAAGCAGAAAGCAAATAAGCCACCACTGCATTCTTACATTGCCCATTGGTAGCAAACACAGCAGACAACTGTGTAGACTGAGGGCCAAGGTGACAGCAGCAATGACTTGCCAAACCTTTACAAAGGGAAAGCTGTGCATCTTACCAACAATGATGCACTCATAAGGTCAGAGACAGAGAAGTGCTGTGCATGCTGGAAATGGGAGGGAGGATCGCACATTTTCTCTTTAATGGAAACCTCTGGAGAAAAAATGGTTCTAACCAGAGCAGGCATTCTAATCACTATAAACAAATTCTAAGACAATAGCCTATAAGGACATACAGTTTCTCAGTCATTGTACAGTCATTGTACGTGTTGTTGTCTTAGGTCTGAGCACCATCTAATACTTAATATTTGGAAGATAATCAAATCCTTTTTGCTGGATCAGTAATGAAGAACAGCCTTTCCTTACTCTTTTTTCTTTTGTTTTGTTCCCAGACAAAATCCAGATATCAAATACCTAGCTTAAAATAAAAAAAGGATTGTAAAAAGTACCTTAGGATAGAAATGATTCTAGGGATAATTGATTTTCATTTATATTACATCATCCTCTCATGATGTACTACAGTGCTGTGGTTGTCTAGGCACTGGTGGGTGGGGACGCGGGTAGTCTAAACCACTGAGCCTCTTCAGCTTGCCAATCAGAAGGTCAGCAGTTCGAATCCACGTGATGGGGTGAGCTCTTGTTGCTTTGTCCCAGCTTCTGCCAACCTAGCAGTTCAAAAGCATACCAGTGCAAGTAGATAAATAGGTACCGCTGCGGCAGGAAGGTAAACGGCGTTTCTGTGCGCTCTGGCATTTGACACAGTCCTCCATTTACCAGTAGCAGTTTAGTCATGCTGGCCACATGATTTGGAAAGCTGTCTGTGGACAAATGCTGGCTCCCTCGGGCTGAAAGCGAGATGAGCACTGCACCCCATAGACACATTGGACTGGATTTAGCCATCCAGGGGTCCTTTACTTTTTACCTTATCTAGGCATTGGTGTACAGTGGTACCTCGGGTTAAGAACTTAATTTGTTCTGGAGGTCTGTTCTTAACCTGAAACTGTTCTTAACCTGAAGCACCACTTTAGCTAATGAGGCCTCCTGCTGCTGCTGCCGCCGCGCCGCCAGAGCACAATTTCTGTTCTCATCCTGAAGCAGAGTTCTTAACCCGAGGTAATATTTCTGGGTTAGCGGAGTCTGTAACCTGAAGCGTACCCTGAAGCGTCTGTAACCCGAAGTACCACTATATGTTCTTTATAAAGTTACATTTGTAACTTCTCCAAATTCAATATCCAACAGATCAGAAATTCACATTATCCTAAAAGCTTTTGAATAATTATCATTGCACATTGCAGAAATTAATCTGTGTTAGGTATTCTGCTATATGCTAGAAAGGTGACAAGGCTATTTTTGTGATTCAACTCTCAATAAGACTCTTTAGATGTTTGATGTTCTATTATGTATCTGGATACTTCAGGCCCACAAAAAGAATACAGCTGGACCCAGAGCTACACAGTGTAAGGCCAGTTCAGACACTAACACATGGTTTAACACTGTGTGCATAAACAAAATGAGCCTTGGGGTCATGTGCTCTCCCCGTCCCTGTGCAACTGTAAGGAAGAGATTGGAAGCTTTCACTTGTGCTTTTAAACAACCCTGGGGTTCCTGTTACATCTGAACTTTGAGAAACACTGGTTAGTTCAAACAAGCCAGGATCAAGCTAGGAGTTATATTACTATCTTGTTCACAAACCAGACTTCATACTTTGTTTTTTACTAGAATCCTGAGATCCACCAGTCAGAACCGGGAACTACGAAAGTGTGTGGTGTGTGTGTATGTGTGTGTCTTCTGTACACTTAGAATCAAGTACCCAGGTGCTTCTGAGCAAAGAAATTTGTTTTCTACCAGTAGATCCCAATCTACCACCTCCCCACCTTCAGAGTTCCCTGAGCTTGTGCATACAGATGCCTGGTTAGTTTCAAAGCAGAAGTGAAAAGTTCCAATCTCCCTTTGCAGCTGTATTAGAGGAGTGGGGAGCCTGCAAGCCCAAAGCTTGTTCATATACTGTAATGCTAAACAAGAGGTTAGCACAGTGACTGAAAAGGCCCATAAAGTCCCTAATGTAGCGAACAATTAAAGGCAAGTGGAGGAAAGTTATCCATAACCCTTGGATATCTGTGACCCCATTAACCGCACAGTATCAGCATAATATGTACCTGCTGCTGTTGTTTTAATTGAACATAGGTTGTCAGTCTACATAAGGACCTATATATTTTTAAGTGCTTCTTTCCTAGTAGGAAACAAAGCTTAAGTTTTTGTTAGGTTTTTGTTTTATATATATATATATATATATATATATATATATATATATATATATATATATGGTTTTGTTATATAAAGTGATTCATATAAACTGAACACTGTTCTGGCAACTTCCCTACCATGATAATTGCTTCCTTGTGTCGTGTTTGCTCCATTGTTTTACATTTAATCTGAATGCTGTCTTTGCATATTTATGCTTCTGTGTTATACCCCCTCAGGCTGCACTCCTCTTGTGCTTGCCTGAAAATAAGCCTCATTGAACACAGCTGGACTTCGTTTTGACCAATCGTGCATAGGATCAGGCTCTGCATAACTTGCGTGCTGTGGCTGGATTTGAAGTCCTTCGTTTTGTGCCTACTTCAGCTTTCAAGCTCAATTTTTTTTCTTCCTTACTGAAAATCTTTTCACTTTCTGTAAATGATGGCTCCCACTATTATAAGGATTACTGATTTCCAGAAGCAGAAGTTGGAAATAAAAGAGGAAGTGGCTTTGGGGAGAGCAGTTTGGCCTGCCATCATTGTAAAATGGTCCAAATCTAGACTTCTTCCAATGAGAAGTTAGAAGATATCACCAATAGATAGTATGCAAGCTAGAATTCTGTAGTCTCCAGTCACAAACATAGGGTGGACTAAGATGAGACGCTGTGTGAAAACTGGGAGCGTAACTTACACCCCGATCTGAAATTCCATTGATGTTTTCTTCCGGATTGAAGAATGGACTGTCATAGCAAGAGGTTCTGGGAAATTGCTTGGAATGTGCATTCATCTTCCATCAGCAGACTAGGAAGGTTCTAAAACCTGATCACTTTAATCAAGCCTGCCTCAAATTGTGTGGAGGCTGTTCATGGTTTATGAGCAGGATTGTGCCCAGGTGGCTCTGCCTCTGGGCTTTCCTTGAAATCACATGTTAAGTGGAAAATATAAATAGGACTTACACATAGAGTTCCGTGCTCAAAGGCCTGATCTTGTACATCCTTAGTTTTTATAATTGACTTAAAAACCATATGGATCAGGTCTACATTCTGTCTATAAGTTCCAGTCACCCCTAAGGGTATGGAATGATGCCAGAGGTGGGGCAGTTGCACTGGGTAATCAGCTTCTGTGCACTGACTCAAAAATTAGAAGTTGATTTGAAAAAAAAAGCAAATGTCTCTAAAGCTTGGACAGGTTTAATAAAAATAAAGCCAATGTTCATCATGCTGTGCGTTCCATTTTGTTTTGCTGTTCCTGCTTGCTTTTATGCAACAGACTTATTTGAAAATGTGACTCTTGTGAGGGGTGTAACTCTTGCAATAATTCCTGGAATGGCAGGGGACAGCGGATGCTCTCTGTATCCAGAGGCTTTCCTAGATACAGCATTCTTTGTTTTGTTTGGCTGCAGGCTGTTTCCTTTGTTATATCAGTGCTTGTTTTCCTCTGAGCTAGTATGTGTTAGGGCAGTTTGGCCATGAAAGTTTGTTTTGTTGTTGAACTCTGCTTTTATGGTTGAATAGTAAGCACTGTTGAGAGCTTATGTTTCTGTGATCCTCAAAAAATAAGGAAGCCCAGATCACAGTGCTAAAAGAACCCTCTTGTTTTGATGTTACTTAGCAGAGGCCATAGAGGGTCCATCTCCTGTGTGGGGTGAACTTTGTCACACTGGCACAGATTTAGGTCTTGTCCCTCCCCACATGCTTCAGGTGGGTTATTCATCATCTCCTTTAAAAATAAAGCTGCACAAGGGTTGGAAGGGGAAGAATGGGTGTTGGTGATAACAAAGGCACTAACCAATAGGCACTCTCCACACCTAGCTTTTCAAACTACCAAATGAAATACTTGCAGAACTGTCCCTCCAGAGCTTGCCCAGGAACAGATAAAGCTGTGCTTGTATTGAGCGGAGCAGGACCTGCTTTCAAATTTTCACCACTGCTCTTGAAATGTTAAGTAAGTTTCACTTACAAAGATCCATGTCCCAGTCCAGAATGCATTTGCACCAGTCACTTCACACTGAAGTGTACTGACATAATAGCATTCAGGTTCATGTCAGGAATAGGATCTTCATCGGGTATAAAAGAAGCATTGTTGTTTCAATCTTGACCTGTCTTTCAGCGGAAAGCTAAGATTGTGCTTGATTTCGTTCTCTTCTCATTCACAGCAATTTCCAGTGGAGTGAGGAAGATCTTTGGGTTTATCAGGTGATTATTAGTCAATACCCTAGTGACATGCAAGGTAGAAGAACTCTTTACTTGGATATGCTGCAGAAACATCTACCTCACAAATCTAGGCAAGATCTTGTAAGTGGTAGCACTGATTGTTTAGTTATTGTTGTTGTTAATTAAATGTGTTAGTAGCATAATCTTGCCCAGGGCAACCCATAGCAATTTGCAAACAAACAAACAAACAAACAAACAAACAAACAAACAATGTACCCCACATAGATGCATTAAAACCAAAAGAAAAGAGAAGTGTGTGTGTGTATATGTTTGTTTGTATGTATGTATGTATGTATGTATGTATGTATGTATGTGTATATATGTGTGTTTAATATATATTTATTTAATTTGCATACCACCTTTTATCCATAGGTCTCAGGGCAGTTCACAACATTAAAAACATCCCACTCACTTCTAAAAGACCACAGAGGGTTAAAGGCCAAAGACCTTGTTATAGAGGAAAGTTTTTGCCAGGCCCCTAAATATATGTAATGAAGGCACCAAGCGGGCCTCTCTGGGGAGAGCATTCCACAAGCGGCGGAGCCGCTGCAGAAAAGGCCCATTCTCGTGTTGTCACCCTTCAGACATCTCGTAGAGAAGTTACACGAAGATGGATCTCAGATGCTAAATTCAGCGTCCGGGTTGGCTCATATGAGAAGAGAGGTGGTCCTTGAGTTATTGTGGTCATGAACAATTTATAGGTCAAAACCAGCACTTTGAATAGGGCCCAGGAACCAATTTGGCAGCCAGCTCAGTCAGACCAAGATTGATGTTATATGCTCAAATTGTCTTGCAACAACTTAGTTCAGTATTGTAATGAGTGTTTGATTTAGCATGTTTTCTGTGGAGGTGGATTTTTGTATATGTCTGATAAAAATAGCCTAGTAAACTTATATACTAGACAACAACTGCCATTTTGGTGGCATAAAATGTGGCACCCCAAGTCACATAATGGCTATTTAACTGTGTTAGTATCTTGGATTGTTGCTGTAAATATTTTGCAACCTACATAGGGTGTCCTAATTTCCCATGTACTGTGACCATCGATAATCTTTCAACATGGTGAGCGCACAGAAAACGTATGTATATAATTTTATGAAATTGAATGAATGAATGAATGTGTTGCAAGGTTACTGTAATGATGCAAGAATTCAAGATTCTTTGTTGAACTAGGATCTGAAGAAGCTTGTATACTCAAAGTCTGGGATCCAATGAGTCAGTGGGCCTGTTCTGGTTGCCTTTTCCAGCTGTAGGCCAGATGATATTCCATCTTAAAAGCATCTTCAGCTTCCCCTGCATCTCTCTTACTTTTGATTTTAATTGCTTGTGTAGCCCTTTCCCACAACTTTTGTGATATAATCTGAAGGCATAATTTGTCCTTGTCATATAAGATGATGAATTTGCACGCATGGTTTTCAGTACACTCACTCACACACCCCTTTTGCTGAATAGGTATTGATGTAACATTTTCTGTGAATTAAAAATGACAAAGAAGTAACATTTAATGAAACAGGGCCAACGCAGGGCAGTGCTGCTGGCTTAATGTGAAGATGGACTACTTGTAATATTTAAGATAATGAGAAGATACTTGGGGTGGGACTCTAATAACTAGCTAGCCCTTGTAAACTGAGAGGAATCTTGGGGGAGAAAAGCAAGTTTCTTGCAACCCCAGGAGGGCCAAGGAAACCCAGTGTGATCTAGAGGTCCTTTTTTTTAGTACTTCCTTTAGTACTTGCCCAGGATTCCTTCCCACCTGGGGGCTGAGAGGGGTGGTGATGGCAATGACTACTGGATAGTTCTAAGATGCAACTTGCCTACTTGGCAAGTTCAAGGAAGGGGATAAACAGGCTCTCCTAGCTTTCCCCTTCCTAGTACGCTGGCTATAAAACTTCCCCATATGCATTGGGACTTCCACAATGTCCTTGTCCATCTGCAGATCCTTGCATTGCATCACCCAACTTCCAGGATGAGGAGGAGCATAGGGGCTTGCAATCAGAAAGGAATACTTTGAACATCCTGCTCTCTGCCTGGCACTATAGAGCTTAACCATCATATGTTGCAGGAATAGGGAACTTGTGGCTCTCCTTCAGGCCCAAGCAGCATAGCCAATGGACAGGGCTGATGGGATTTGTAGTTCAGCACCTGAAGAACCACAGTTTCCCCATCCCAGGTCTAGTGGGATTTTAGCAAATTTAGAAATATGACTTGCCCAGCATAATAGCCATTTGTTTCATTAAGACCTGATTTATAATATGACTTAATTGTAGAATAAGACTCCATTTCTACCAGCAAGGCTATTTTACGACCCTTGTAATTATAGGTGGTACTTAATTTATGTGTATGGACTTTGATTTATATCCTAACTCTCTCTGTGAGCTCATAGCAAATCACAACAGCATCAAATACTTTCTGAACAATGAAATGTTCACGTAATGCCTCCCCTTCAAGACAATCCAAGAGAATTACAGTGCCATCTAAGGCCTCTTTTACTCCCGAACCAGTTTATGTCACTTTACATTGTTGCTGCATTTTGCCTGAGCTTTTTCCTCTTACAAAGTGACACAGTTTGTGTTTATAGTTTTTTTTACGACTAATTGTATTGATCCCTGAGATTACTCTGGGAAGAGAAGTGCTTATTATGAGGCCTTTTGGTGATTCTTTCTCTCCGTTCTCTGTGCGTAACTCTGTTCTCATCCCTTTGCCAACTTGAGAATGGAACCTTTTATTAAACGTATCTTTGGGCTGCTAGTTTCCTTAGCACAGCCCTGGTCAGCCCAAATCAGCCAGTCCTACAAGTACTTGAAACTCCTGACAGGGTACTCTGCTGTTTTCAATGGCGGGGGCGCAGATAATTTTCATTTTTGCTTCTAATACTTTCATTTGTAATGATTGTTTGAAGTTACCTCAGTATAAAGATTTATATCATATGGGTGAAAATAACCCTGACTTCCCTTTATTATTATTTCTAGGTTGCTCACGAAAGAGCTTGGGACCACTACCATTTTACTAGGAATCAGTGGAGAGCTTTGATGTTCAACTGGGCCGAGGCAAGGAAAGCTTTTTTACTGAAGGCAGTAATGACTCTTGCAGAAGCTTGTGCTGCTCATGAGACAGAAATTATGTTGGCTAATAATAGAAGAAAACAACAGGAAATATGTGCGGATCTCAAAGAAAAGGTAGACTATTACACAACCGCCAATTACATTTATGTCGCCTTGTATCCTGGTTTGTTCAATATTTGCTTAAGGAAAAAACGTTGCAGCAGCTATAATAGGAACTCCCCCCCCCCACCTCTTAAAATGGAGATAGATTACTCCACACTCATAGTTACTAGTCTAGCTATTCTTCAGGGCTGCACTTTTATATTGCATCCCTCTTGAGCATTGGGGGTGGGGGTGCATCTTGATTTGTTTTTCCTAGAACATTTGTGTACAATTTGTTTTTAATTTCTTTTCTGCTCTTGAGGCTTTATATTAATGGATCTGTTTTGCTTCAGCTGCACTCACGCCTATGGAATCATGCGCATAAATGGGTTTTCGTTTTGCTAATTTCATTTATCATGTCCTGTGTTGGTATAATGGTATAGCAGCATGTTGGCTAAGTCCCCCTAGTAACAGGCATGCCTGAAGGTTTCAACGGGAGAAAAAGTTTCTCTGTCTTTTAGCTAAAATCAGGTGTAAGAAGAGACAAGGATATTACATTTGATGTGTGCCTGTCCTAGAAATTGTTTAATTTCGAGATGAAAAAAGTAGCCCAGTGACAGAATAGGGGGGATTTCCCACCCACCCCTGATTTTAGCCAAACCATGGCTGCTTTGCAGTCTTCTAAAAGAAGCAAAGATGTCATCACAAAAGGTAGTTCCTGCTTCCAGACTCCCTGTGAAGAACTGAAATAACCATAGAGAACAAATAGTCAGAGCAGTAAAGTTAGTGACAAGTAATGAAAAGAGAAATGAAATGTAAAAATGTTAGACACAAACATTAATTTGGAAATCTGACCTATGTCTAGAAGAAGGGGAGTCTAGCAATTGCCAACTGCGCGATTAGCCAGAATCGATAGTTAGCAATAAACATCTTCCGCTCTGCCAAAATTCCAGGGTGCTTTTGTTCTGATTTATTGACATTTCGCCTGCATTCATCTGAATGCTGTGTTTTCAATACATCATCAGAGTGTCTACTAATTTGGTTACTGCTGTAATAAAATTGATAATGAAAGGATCCAGGGCAAGGTTTAAAGGCACTTCACCTGGCTGAAGGTAAGCAGGTCTGGATCTGTTCAGTACCTGGATAAGACCCCGTGGGAAGAAACACATTTACACTACCTTTGGGTTCCATGACAGAAGAAAATGAATAAAATGTGATGAAAACTTAATGGTTTCCCTATACATCTTACACACAGGAAGGTGTGGACCCCTGCAAGGAATTGAGAGGGAGGGATGAAAAATAATACATTCCCTTCATTTCCTTGCTCCCTTTCCTGGTCTCTCCATTTATCAGTATATTTTCAACTGCTCCTCAAAATTTCTTTCTTTTTAATTCATATCAGAACGATTTGAAAGCCCTAATGGCTCCCCACCCCACTCCGAAACAGAGTCTCCAGTGAGCTAAGATAGGACACAGCTCAGGAAAACTTCCAACCCTTTGAAGCAAGGGAGATGTGTGTTCCCTGAACTTGGCTGGCCAAGCTCTGCATCCTCTTTGAACTTGCTAGCAATGACGAGATTGAGGAGATGGAGCAGCATATTGTACTTCCCTTGTGCTTTTCCTTTAGGCAATTGTGCAGATTGGGTCAAAACCTGATTGGAGGGAATGGGGGTCCAGTGAGGGCAAAACGTGGTCTCCAGAGAAAGTAGAAACCACTAACTTGCCTTTGGATAGTCCTGTTCTGTTTCCAAACTGGCAGGCACACTACCACACAAGTTCGGCACTAGAGGGGTTGAAGATGATTGGCAAAATGATGGCAAGCAAAGACCCATAAAACAGGGATGGGAAACCTGTGGCCTCCCAGATTCTGTTGGACTGCCATTCCCAGCATGTCTGTCGATTGGCCATGCTGGCTGGGGATGATGGGAGTTGCGGTTCAGCAGCATCAGGAGGGCCACTGATTCCTTACAATTGTTGTAGAACAATTCATAATAAACGACAAATAATAAGATATTGTATTGCTAAATACCCATGCTTTGCCCCACAGAGCACGGAATGTGAAAGAGTGAATAAATTTTTAAAAAGGAACATTTTAATTAATTTTTAACATGAACAAATTATTGGATGAATTTTTAATTCAATCAAAATCAGCAAGAGCTTTAAAACGAAACTGAATTCCTCCAAGGACAAATCCTTGGAGCATCTTGAGAAGCCGAATAGGGTAAATCAACAGAACCATATGGCTGCTTTCTTCTGGATTGCACCAATGGGAAACTGGGATATCTTTATAAACAAACTATCTGTTATATTGTGCAACATGGCAGTTTTCCCCAAACCAACACATTTGGCAAGTAGGAAGGCAAATGAGAATAGAATTGTTGAGATACTCATGTTGTCAGAAACTGTATCGCTCCCCGAGAACATTGTGATATTCCTGTAAAGACTCTTGTGGTGATCACACAGGGTCCCTGGACGTTTGACAGTCTATTGATCCCTGTGCTCGTTTCCCCGCTGCCACCAACCTGTTACTCTCGGGTACACACTGAGTCCAGACAGTTGTTAAAATTAAATCAAATAAACGAGTTTATTTTATAAGCATTAACAAGTTTATGGTTTCTCAGATAATTTTCTTGACAGTTTCTTAACCTTAGTTTCTTTAGCGGCCTATACCTTTCTAATACCTTCTGACTGATTATCTCAACTGTTTGACTGACTCCTCTTAACAGATTCTCTCACTCTCTCATATCAGACTAGCCCAACCCACAGACTTATCCTCCATCTCTCTTCTCTAACTCCAGACTGACTTCTTAACAACTCTAACTTCTCCCCTTGGGTTCCTATAGGTTAGTCATTTTACACTTAGTTAACCCTTTCCTTATGAACCCAGTATGATGTCACACACCTAGGAGGGCAAACGCCACAACTTTCCCTTAGTACCTCCTGCTCCCAGGAACTGGAAAACATCTTCCTTGCCAAAGTCACCTCCTGATTCAGCCCATATGATGCCCCTTCTGCTTATAAAATCCCCACAGAGCATGGAATGTGAAAGAGTGAATAAATTTCAAAAAATCTCCCCCCTCCTTTTAATTTTGTCTATGAAACATTTTTTAAATGTATTTTGTTACATCTGGATGTGTTCTGTCAATGAGCTGGAAGAACTTCAGGGCGCAGCTTCATAGTAAGGATTGGATAACCCTTTCATTCTCAAGTGCATTCAGTCTTCACGAAATTGGGACGTTACTGTCTGTCTTCCTTTTGGTTGTTGTTGTGGGGTCTGTAACTAGGGAGCAAGTCAACATTCTTCCCCACTCCAGTGCTGGCAAAAAAAACCATTGCCTTGTTCTCTCCTTCAGCCACAGAGTTGATAATCTGTGAGAAGCAGCCAACCCTATCCCATTACTTCATCTGCCAACAAGATAGTGGCTGTAGACACTCCAATCTGTCCTCTGATCTGAAGGGCTGCTCAGAACTTAGTTCATGCTGTTTTTGGTAAGAGAGACATAGCTTGGTCCTTTGGAAAGAGTAAAGTTTCTTCCACAATTACTACCATCCACCACCACACACTGAAGACTAGAGAGTGTGGCTTTTCTGAGCTGCTATTGTGATTTCCATCAGGATGCCACAGCTTTCTTAAGAACAGCCAGCTGGATTAGGCCAGTGGCCCATTTAATCCAGTATCCTGTTATCATAGTGGCCAACCAGATGCCTGTGAGAAAGCAGTGAGCAGGATTTGAGCACAAGATCACTCTCCCCTCCCATGGTTTCCAGCGACTGGTATTCGTAAGCATTGCTGCCTCCAAATATGGAGATAGAGCATAGCGATCATGGCTAGTAGCGATTGATAGCCCTCTCCTGCATGAGTTTTGAATTAGTTGCAATAAAGCACTTGGAAAAGTCAGAGTTGTCTCTGCACTATTAATAATTCAGACTTTGCCTTTTTGTCCCAATTGTCCAATGGTTTAACTTAAAAGTCTTGCATTGGGAGTAAGATCCAGAGTGTCCCTTCTGCAAATGGAAGGGCTCATTCCATTAGTGGAAAAGTCGATGCTGGGAGCTGATTTTCTCCAGTCATCCCTTTCCCTTACAGCTGTTTCCTGCCACAAACTCAGAAGCCTTTTTTGTTGTTGCTCTTAAACCATTTTATTCTTTTATAAACAAACATTACAATTGCAACCCTGGTGTAGTCAATAGTCGGGGCGGTAGGGATGACTGATACATGATGATTGAAATATGACAGTGTCTGTGGGGGCAAAGTTAAGAGCAGTAGAATCTTGGAGTGGAATTCAGTGGAGCATTTGTTAGGATTCTTTTCCCGTGTTGCAGTCATGGGATTGTTTTTATCTCATGACGGTGTATGTTTTCATTCCACATTGTGGGAAGTGAAGGAGACAGGATGTTTTTATTACTGTGTTTCCGTGATGTAGGATTTTTGTCCTTTGCTCTTTCTCTTTGCTGTCTGATACTGAAGAGGAAGGAGCTGAGTTATGATGCTCCGAGGGCATATATCTAAATAAACGTAGTTTAGCCAAATTGCTGCGCTACTGAGTCTGAACACTGACTGCCTATACTCTGCTGATCCTGAAGTATGCTGATCCCTCTTGGTATCAGTCACTGGAGAAAGCTTTCGAATCTCCCAAATGACCGACCAGGAGGGAGAGAACATGCCAGTCAGGCATGTGTCTGTGCCGGAATCCTACTCATGTGTAGGACCTCCTGACAGCACTATGGTGTACATAGTTGACTTGCACAATAGGACTTCCCCCCCTTCTCTCTTCTCCCTCTGCCTCTGTTCCCCTCTTCTGTTCCCCCTTAAACCTACTTTGGGAGTTCCCCCAACCTTCCAGACCAGATTTAGGAGGCATGCAGGGGAAGGATAGGCAGGAAGTCCCATTGTACAAGCAATCCTTGTTCCACAAATGCAACAACTTAGTTGAATCCCACCCTTTGCTTGGCAAAATGCAAAATCTTAACTTTTACATCCATTTTTCTAGCAAGTGATTTCTTCTTAGGAATATTTTTAAAGTTATGTTCATTCGCCTGCACATGCATATACCTAGGAGAACCATATATGCGTCTCACAAGAAAAATCCTTTTCTACTTGCATGTTCCAAAGACCAACTTTCTGTATTAAGTCTCAGCTTTTTCTTCTCTTTTATTGTTCCAAGTTATAGTTTACATTTTTTAAAAAATAAAATAGAACTATGGTAAATGAGGGACGCAGGTGGCGCTGTGGGTTAAAGCCTCAGCGCCTAGGACTTGCCGATTGAAAGGTCGGCGGTTCGAATCCCTGCGGCGGGGTGCGCTCCCGCTGCTCGGTCCCAGCGCCTGCCAACCTAGCAGTTCGAAAGCACCTCCGGGTGCAAGTAGATAAATAGGGACCGCTTACCAGCGGGAAGGTAAACGGCGTTTCCGTGTGCAGCTCTGGCTCGCCAGAGCAGCGATGTCACGCTGGCCACGTGACCCGGAAGTGTCTCCGGACAGCGCTGGCCCCTGGCCTCTTAAGTGAGATGGGCGCACAACCCCAGAGTCTGTCAAGACTGGCCCGTACGGGCAGGGGTACCTTTACCTTTACCTTTATGGTAAATGACCTGGCTTCATTATAGAAATCTCTCATTACCACTTTCCCTCTTCTTCTTTTATCTTTGCTTCTGTTCTTTTGCTCCTCAGTTCTCTCTTGTGGTCTCTTGTTATTTCTTATTGTTCTCCGCTTCTAATTAAATTGGAAGGCCAAAAAAGACACCCAGATTTCTTATAGTTGCATTACATAGATGGATAATGCCTAAAGGACAGATACTTTTCCTTTCTATTTCAACCAAATTGGAACGTGTAAGTAATGCTTAACATAGAATCAGATCTTATTGGTACTTTAAGAAATAGCAAAATGCATATTTATTTCATTTTGATTGTGTTAGACTTTACACATAATAGATTCAGACACTTCACAGATAGTACAAGCAAGGCGGTGGTGTAGCTCTGAAATAATGGAGGCGTTTACCTGTGACGTGTTGCTGATTGCAAAATGTCCACATACACCATGTGAATATATAACTAGCCCAAGATGAGCAGCATATTTTCCCCCCTAATTGGTTGTTATCCAGTAGGTGACTTTTAAAATACGATTAATTATATGCAGACCTTTTAAAACCCAATTAAAAGCAAATTATCTTCTTGAAGGTAGAACAAGCTGCTTTTTATTTATGTATTTATACATTTCTATCCTACCCTCCATAAGATCCCCATAGCAGATAGCAGGCAAACAGATAAAACCAGAACAAATATCAACATAAAAAGCAGCAGAACAAACATAGATGACCCCACACCCACCCACTATCTCGGTGCTGCAAGCTGCTGCTGGCTGCCATTTTTTATGAGAAGGAGGGCGGGGGAAATCCTGCTGTAGTTGCCATCAGCGGGTGGGATCTCTAGCAGCACTTTTTCCTAGAATGCAAGAGTAGACAAGAGCATGTGCTTGGGTCCCCACCCTTTCCTTTTTCTTTTTTAAATGAGTTGCCTGGTGTGGCAACCCTGCCTTCAAAACAATTTGTGAACCCCATTCCCCCCCCCAAAAAACACTTGCAGAAATAACTCTTCTGGTTTCATGGCCACCAAAGAGGGTGAGGTTTCAGCATAAGGGCAGTTAAAGCCAGAGCCAAGCAATATTAAAAGACCTCTTGAAACAGACAAGTCAAAGGCAACTGGAGTCTGCTCCAGGCAATCTTCCCTGGAGAGGTTATTCCAAAGACAAGGGCCTTTTTTCTGCCTGTACCCCATCACCTCTCACCTTGCTTTAGGTTGCAAAGGGACTTGATAAGGGATCTCAGACAAAGGTCTCTTCTTCTAGGCAGGCTCATGTTGAACAACAGTAGTCGCTTGATTTGTATTACTTCAAGGAAAAGCTAAAAGTAAGAGGGATTTTAAACCACATTTGCCATTGGATTGAAAAATCCTAGTTCTAAAACCTAGTTGTGCCCTAGCTTTAACCATCAGATGAGCGTTAAAGCATATTGACCATAGTCCCTGTACTGTGTTTGCTGGAGGCAGACATAATCTCATTTGACTCTTTTGAAAAATATTAAATGGATAGTGATTGATTTGTGACCCACTTCTTCCTGCGCATGTTAAAGCACAGAATAGACTAAGGCTTACAGATGAGACAAAATTTATATGATATTTAGATGTCAAGAGCCTCTGGGGCTGCCCCCTTTCAACAAATATCTACAGTATGCTTTTGGCTCTGAACTTTCATTGTAAATAAGAGAAGCCATTATCAGGTTTACATTTGTGTGCAGATGCATTTGGTTTTTATGATATGGAGAGAGGCTTGTGGTTTGTGGTTGTCTGTTTAGAGGAGTTGTAAACGTGTCAAGGACAAATAATTATCTTTGCAACAGGCAAATATTTACTCTTTGGTAAGGAAAAGTTAATGTAAAGACTCAAAAACTAGACTACTTCAGTGGACACAATCTGGCTGTTGTCTAAAATTATCCTGTGTTGCATTTTCTTGTGCTAAGTTCCTTCAATACTAAGAAATGAGCTTGTTTGTGGAATAAGCTTATTTCAGAGTTATAGACTTAGATCCTGATGACATTAGTCCCCTTTTAGCCCCATGGAAATCAATGGTATATTAGTTTCATCCCATCAATAATAGTTTTGATTCTTTTGTGAATGCAATATCACCTGCATTTTTATTATTTTGAACGGCTTTTAGAATTGTTATCATTGAAATATGGAATATAAAATAAAACATTTAAGTAATTTTTTTTTTAAAAAACCTGCCCTCAACTATAGATTAGCATTTATCTAATGGTGAGCCAAGGACCACTTGTGACCCTGAGTCCACTTTCAGATGAACCTCAACACCACAGCTTGCCCGGTGTCAGCAATCCCCTCATGCTGAGTAATGGTGACTAACAGACTGTTAAGTTCATGGATGAGGGAAGGGAGATCATCCTTCTTTGTAGTGAAAGGGCCAGAGGAAGTGTTGAAGGACATTAGCAGCTTGGGGGCTGAGGAGGCATTTCTTGCCTGGTATTCCAATGCTGCGGTCACTGCTGGTAACTGAGAAGAAGGCTGGTGTGGTGTTGGTGCAAGGGCAAAAGCGTCACATTGGCTCTGCTGCTGCACCCACACTGCAGCAACCCCCTGCCGCCTCAGTCCCCTCCCCATCGGTTACTGGCAGCAGTCTCTGCTTTGGTGAAACATGGGTGAAATGGAAACTTTGAAAAATGTATCTTATGCTTGGGGCCTTTGGTTCAGATGACTCATTTGCAATGCATAGGGGAAAGTGATTGATTACAGAGGAGGTGTGTGAACTGGCCTGTAAATCATACTTTTGGCCTGTGATCTAGAGGACCATGAGTAGAGGAAGGTTAACTTCACCTGCTATGAGAAAGTTGGTGAGCAGTCACATTTCTGAAGTAGTGTTATTCCACCGTTTTGCCATATTTTCTCTGCTCATCAGAGTCACAGCACAAAGGAGGAAACTGTAATCTTTCTGAACTCATTTTCCTCATTGGTGTAACAGCATTTTTATTTCATTGTGCATATGGACGATAGGGGGAATTTCTGTTCACAACTGGAAAGGGATGAAAAATTTTGGGCCATAACATACAATTTGTTGCCTTAATTAGTCATGCTTAGTGCACTTTGCATCCTTGCAGTGTACACTAGTCAGATAATTAACTGACTATGAAGAAGTATCCCCTCTGTGTAGCAAAGCAATCTGTGTGCAGTCTGCAAATCCTCCTTTCACCATGTATAAACTGTGAAATATATTTGAAAGTAAAGTTTTTAATTACAACTGGCATTCAAAGCTTATTGCTCCTGGCAGTCGCCGCCTTGCTAAAATGTGATCTCATTTGTGAAGCAGGCTGTGGGCGAGCCAGTTTCCCTACTGCTTTAATATTAGCTTAACAATCAGGATTGTTTAATACTGAAACAGCACGCTTAATGTTTACACAGTTTCCTGAAACTGCATCAGAAAGAGCAAAAACTTGCAATCCATACCATGGTGGGTGGGTGTGCATGTACATATATGTACATAGTGGGACAGAGAACAGATTTAGAGGGTGCATAGCGGAAGAACACATCATGGTCCAAGAAGAAATCCTTGCACTAATGGAATGTTCACCTTAGCGATATGTACTGTACATACAGTATGTGTATATATACACATTCCACTTTGAGCTTTCATTTTACTAGTAGGGTTAACAGCTCTCAGAAAACTGATTATGGAAATGTTTTATAATTTATTAGAATATCTATAACCCACCTCCTACCCAAAGATTTCAGGGCAGGGTACACAAATAATTAAAGTAACAAGTCCAGCTACAAACTGGAAACACGTAAAATAATAACACAGTAAGTGAGCTTAAAATGTGAGCAGCTGTCATTACAAACCTAAACTTGAGAGGTTAGCATTTACTAAAAGTTTGAGTAAATAACCAGGTTTTAATCTGGTGAGGAAATGAATTCAAGGGTTGCACCAGGTAGATTTCAGAGAGACTGGCATTGCGCAAGCAGTGCAAAATAAATAGGATCATCATCATACGTCACTGCATAATGAGTAACACCCAAAGATGGGATACTATGGAGGGTGTCCCTGGAAGATGTCATATTATATTTAATGGGTAGCATGCCACAATGAGTAACTCTGATGCCTGCACGTAGAAACATAGGAACATGCCTTGGATCTGGTTGGACTGTCCATCCATACAGCCCAGCATTGTCTTTTCTGACCCATAGTGATCCACCAGGTTATCTGGCAGGGTTACCTTTTAACCCACCTCCTATGATGTTTTTATTATTATTAAAAAAAACCAAATATTTAATTCTAGAGCTTATTTTCTTCAGGAAATGTTTTTCATTTTATTCCCATTAGCGTTCTTGTCTAACATTAGACGGGACTTGTCAAAAGTAGAAATATAGGCCTCAGGAGGTGAAACCCATTATATCACCACTAGGCAGTGGTACCACCTCCTGAGGCCAAAGGGTGGAGATGAGAGGCTTTGCCATTGACTGCAGTCATTCATTCACTCTGTCAGTCTGTGTCATGCACAAGTTACTGCTCTTTTTTGCCTCCCAAATCTGGACTAACCTCAAACCAGCCTCCTTTGACATCATCTGTTGACCCCTGTCAACAGCATACCTTCTGGCTGGTCACGGTTGGGAGGTTTGTGGCTGTCACCCAGCCCTTGCCAGTACAAGCTGGAGAGGAGTAGCCATGGGCAAGTGGGGTCGTCTTCTTGCTCCCCAGCAGGAGCTCAAAGACACGTTCTGCTCTCTCCTCAGCCACTCCAGGGAGTGTCCTGCCTGCTTTTGCTATTACCCTAGCCTGTGCAGCAGCACTTTCATGGGGTTAGGGCTAGTATCAGGTTTCTGCCACTCCAGTCATGCTGTGACATCTCCAGCCTGGCCATTTCATCTTTCAGGGGGGCCATCTGTGCTGCTGAGCCCACGACTCCTCCCGTCATGTATTATCCTCCCGTCATGTATTTCTTCCTCCCGTCATGTATCATCAGGGGGATATTTTTACGTCAGCTGTGAAATTCCTCTCCAATCGCGAATGCAAAGTCCAAGGAGTTCAGCTTTTGAAAGTTTATTTAATCATTCCTCAGAATTAGAAGAAAGCACTCAGGCTTTCATTTCTTGCATAACCTCTGCCAGCCTGTGATATTTTGCCTCCCTGAGAAGCATAATTGTAATTATAGAGATGTAATATTACAATTCTAGCACTACAATTACACTCTGTATCATTATTACTCTTATTATCTTGCCACCACAACCCTTTGTCTTCTGGCTTGACTAAATCACTTTTGTTCAATGGCAGCAAGGTATGCTAAAAGACCTCCACATCCTCAGCCAGCTCCCCTTTACGCTAAAGGCTTTAAAATGTAAGATGCATTTTTGCTATCATCAGCACCAGGTTTTCTGATTACATTCAGTTCCCATAGAATTGTGGCTCTATTCTTCACGAGCAAGTGCATTTTTAGAAGACGAATCATGCTGTTTTTGATAAGAACCTGTGTCAATAAGAGGTTTTTTTTTAAAAAAATATTATTCATTTGGGGCGGGGAAGAAGGGAGAAATCTTGGCAGCAAACTTGATTTTTGTCACAAGCTAGGGAAAGAAAATGAATATATTTGGAACCCATGGAATTTAGACTGGGGAAATGACTTATTAGACAATCTATTCAGTTTTTCTTAACAGTCGAGTTGATTCAATATTCTGCATGTATTTGGGAGCATATAACTTAAATTGAAAAGGAATGTTTTTCAAAAACAGGAAAAGTGCAGTGCTGTGAGCTGGTTGGCATGACACAAAGTCAAACCTGGTAGATACAAAGGTACCCACAAATACATGGGTATGTTTTTGCCAGCCTTTTTTGAGTATAGCATTTCCTTCCATCTCTAGGTGCCTCCCTTTGGTCTGGCCAGTAGCTTGACTTCATCTTTGATGGTGCCCTGGAGCTTGTCATGGCGTCAGTCTTGCCATCCAGAGCTCTCATTGGCTGATTGTACAAGGTGTGACCAGAAAGTAGGGTGAATCACCCCCGTATGAGACACGTGTGGAGACACGTGGGAGGGATTCGTCTGTATCTCAGCTAACATATGTGCAGGTGTCTTGGCATTTGTTGACAGGCCTACATTCATGCGGTAGCGTTTAGTAGCTGTTAATAGTGCAGTGTGTTGTGATTGAAAATGAGCAGAGAGTCAATATGAAATTCTTTTTAAAATTGGGTAAATTGGCATTGGAAACCCACAAAATGCTCACAGTTGTGTGTGGAGATGAAGCTGTAACTCGAAAGACAGTCTATGAGTGGTTTAAGCATTTTCGTGAAGGGCGGCAAACCATCGAAGATTACACTCAGTCTGGCAAACCATCAACAAGCAGAACGGCAGCAAATGTCGACAGAGTTCATGAGTTATTGAAGCAGGATTGGCGTTTGTCTGTCCGAATGATGGCAGAAGAATTGCATATTCTGTGTGAAATCATTACTGCGGTTACCGAGTTGTCCCACCTTCTATATTCTGGCCCCACCAGATTTCTTTATTTTTTCAAAACTGAAATACACACTGAAAGGGCACAGATTTTCCAACATTTCACATGTCCAAGCTGCTGTTACGGAACTGAAAGCAGTATGAAACGAGGACTTCTCCAGAAGTTTCCAACAGTTCTATGAACATTGTCAACAGTGCATTGTATCAGAGGGGGCCTACTTTGAAGGCCTGTAAGGTATGTATGTTAGAATATTTCTCACTGTCCGATTTCTGTGACCATTCACCGAACTTTCCGGTCACACCTTGTATATGTTCCTCTGTGTTCCGTTCATGTCCTTTTTTTGACTGTTGTTGCTGCATCCTCAAAGTTCAGCTAAAGAGCCCTGCACATTGTGTTTGTTCTGGAGATGTTTGCATAAAAAGGCTGTACATTGATGCTTGTTTATACATTCCAGGACTGAATGGAAGCCAGAGTTTGCTAGCTTTTTCAAGGTTACAAATGGCCGAACTAGCTGCTTTAATATCAAATTCTGTTTAGAAACCCAGAAAGCAAAAGATTTGTATTAAAAATCTATACTGAGAGAGACTTAGAAAAACATCAGGGTATTATAGCTGTCCTTGAAAATAGGATATCGTAATGAAATTCTGACACATTTTGTTAACTTGTGCTGTTTCCCTGTAATGATAGCACTTGATCCTGGTTCCTTCGTTATGATCATTCCACACTTCATTGCAGATGATCTGCTTTAAATAGGTGATTACAATATCTCCTTGGCAGAAAAAACAGCAAAACTACTTCTAGCCACTTATTCCCTTGCGCTGACATTTCTCATGGAAAGCCTCTACACTTTATACAATGGCTTCATTTTCCTAATGATTTTTGCTGCCTACATACAGGTTATTGTATTCTCAGGAACCTCAGAAATACAAAATGCAGGATGGCACAAGGGCTTCCTTAGTGGGTTGTATGTGCATTAAATAGCTCAAGCTCATACCTTGCTGCTTTGTATTACATGTCTGAATTGTGGCAATACAAAGTCTTTCATAGAAGAATTATTGAGACAACACAATAGTAGTAATCTTATCCATAATGCCGATAAGCTACCGGTAATTTGGAGCTTGATTCTAAGCATGTTTACTTGAAAATGATTCCCACTAAATTCAGGGGGACTTCCTTCCTAGTATGTGTACTTGGGCTTGCTGCCAGGTTGTTGTTCTACACACACACAGAGGACTCTGTCATTCTAAACACAGTGGGACTTAACTTCCCAATAAATATGAATAGAACCGGGCTGCATTTCTGTTGATTTTTAACTGGGTTGTGAATGAAGCTGGGAGATTTAGTGTATACGTATTTGATTTTTTTTAAAAAACCTTTCTTTTAAAATAACCTCTGATTCTTTAAAAAGTTACCTTTGGACATTGCACAATGCCTATGTTTGTATATCATTGGTGGAATGTAAATGCACACTGCATGGGTGTGTGAGAGAGATAAGATACTTTTATAAATAAACTTCAAAGATTATTGATCCTTAGCAGCAATTTCACTGTCTATATTGTAGTTTCCATTACAACCTCCGCATTGTAATAAAGATCAGTCTTGCTGCAGCGTTCCTCGATTCCTTTACTCCTCTGGGAGTTTGTGATTGGCAGGCGTTACATTCAGTAATCTATTTTGCTGGTGAATGATTAGTATGCAGTGCGTAATCAAATGGAATAAATAATACTTCCCAATTTTAGAAACGGAAATTATTTGGAATAGGTGAAGGGTATTTTTTTTTAGTAGTGTACTAATTCCATCTAATGATTATTTATGTTAATATGCCATTGCTTATTATTACCTAAGTTGTTTAAGAACTCAATATATTCCAAGAAATACAGCTTACCCTCTGGTACACTTTTGTTGCACAGTAACTAAGCAACTATTGTAGATTTTTTCAACAGAGTGCTTTTCCACAGGCAGAAGGCCACATGTATCTCATTTTTATAAACACTTTAAAAACCCCCAGCTCTTCTGTAAGTTGATCTAAATATATGTCTAACGGTTCAGCAGAGAGAGCTGCATGAGGATCACCACCAAGGATGCTTGAAAATAATTACCATGTATCTAAACATAAAACATTGGGAGCAGTGACAGAATATAGAATCTGATTTCTCCAACGATCCAGAGTATGGTGTGCCCTGTGGTTGTGCATAGCTTCCTGCACACGCCTGGCTTCCCCATTCAGCTCAATGGAGGTGTTAGCTCTGTGTGCACATTTTTGCAGCGCTTAAGGAAGTCCTTGAAGGCAGGCAGGAAGCTTATTACAATGCAGTATTAAGCTCCTGTGTACCTCAAAGGAACTTTTTGAGGCAGGGAAGTGGTATGCAAAATTCCTACCAGTGGTTTCTGGCAGCTTGCCTCTGAATCTTACAAGTTAGCGGAGAGGTGGTTCTGCATGAAGGATCCTGCTGCTGACCTTCAGCTTATTTTCCATATTATTTACTCAGAGCTATAAACAGTAAATAAACACAAAGAAAGATTCATACCGTCTATGAGCCTATTTACGTTTTCAGTTGGCATTTTATTGTTAAAACAGGGTCATGGGGACTAGAGTAAAAGGTGTGCTAAACAAAATTGGAGGATTAAATACCTACATGCTTTTAATTAAATATAGTTTTATTGATTGAATGGGTAGGTTGCTTCCTGAGGAAACTTGGCTTTTCAGTCTTGGGTCTTGTTTACATGTCTGAATTGTAGAACGGGAAGGAGCCTGCTGCGGTTCACCTCGCAAAGCAGTGCGGGGGCGCACCCATGCACCCCAGTACAGGAGAGTGGGCAGCAGAGTTACCACCCACTCTCCTATCTCCGCCAGAGCTGCTGGGCTGGCCGTGAGGAAGCAGTAGCAGCCTCTCTCCACCGCTAGGTCAGACCTGACCCAAGGATGGAGTAGCCACAGCTGGGTGCCTTGCATTTCTCCAGCCTCTCTCCTCCCCCAGGTCAGGCTTGACCTGGGTATGTAGTAGCTGTGGCCAGTCATGGCGCGCATTGCAGCCTCTTTCTGCTACAGCGGAGCTGTGCATGCCGCAGCCCAGCCAAGGAGAGGGGCAGTAGCTCTCTGCCGACTCTTCTCTAGTCCACCCCCGGGTCAGACCTGACCTGGGAGCAGAGCCGCAGCTGGATGCAAGGAAGCTTGCCTCACCAGCTCCCTTGCATAGTAGAGCTATGCTCCAATTGGATCCTGTTGTGGGGGCACCTGGTCGCCCCCCCTCCTGAAGATGTACCTGGGGCGACGGCTTCCCCAGCCCCCCATGCTATGCTACTAGGAGGCAGCAGTTACGGGTTACTGGTCTCAGCAGCCACAGCAAGCGCTGTGATTCTCCAGCAGTTTAACTTTACCCCACAGGCACACTCCATAGTCTCTTGAGACAGACAGACACCAACAATTTGGCACTATCCACGTTTGTGGCACTTTACAAACAATGAGAATACAACTCCACATTTGTGTTGCATGCGAATGTTACCGGAAGGACAGAATGCAGTAGAGAAATTGGAATGTGTATTCTATTCAAGGAAGGTCTTACATTTGCATCACTTACCAATTTAAACCCCTGCATATGAATATGACCTTGGGCTAGAGACAGATTCTTGTTTGCTCAGCTGAAGGAGGCTTGAAAGGAAGGCTTTCTTGTTGTGTACTCCCAACACTGTTTGGTTTTGCATGCTTTTGTATTGTTTCAAAATGCAACACTGACCAGCTTCAGATGTAACACTAAACCTCTTCTCACCTGTCATGAAGGGATTTCAGATTTTTACTCCTGTTTTCAACTAACCGCAGTTTAGCATTACATCCAAACCCTAAACTGTAGCTAATCATAACCGCAGTACAGGGAAACAAGCCAACTTCATACAACAGTTGAAGGTTAGCTTGTTTTCCTAAACCAAGGATGGAGAACCTGTGGTCCTCCAGATGATTTTGAACTCCAGCTCCCAACAGTCCCAGCCATAATGGCCAATGGTCAGGTTTGATAGGAGGAAGCCTTTACTCCGTTAAGTATCATGCCCCAATCCTCCCCTCTCCATCCCAGGCAGAGAAGGACTTTGGAGCGATGTTATGTGTCAGAGGAGTTAGAAGACGCCTGCAAGCTTCTTTGTTGTATTATTTTGTGTAAGCCACATTGGGGATCCTTCTGAATTAAATGATGGGATAGAATCAAATACATAAACAAATGTTGACTCTAGTCCACTTCCTCTTCATTTCCTAGTGCTGGCCATTTGCTATTGCTGAAGCCAATCCATTTTTTAAAAAAAGAAAAGTCTGCTGTCTTGGTGTTACTGTTTTTTAACCTGTTGTTAACTGAACTGGAACATCTCCATCTTTGTTTAGGTCCTCCAGTGGCGTGTACAGCAGGAAGAGGCTTCCCGACTGGAAGCTGCTATCGCTGCCAGGAGAAAGAAAGAAGAAGATGAAAAAGAGAAGTTTCACAAGGAGAAAGAAATGCTTCAGAGAGCAGAGGACAAAGAAAAAGTATGCAAAGTGTGTGGTGTGTGTGTGTATGTGGCATGTGTTAAACGGTTAAATACATTTAAAGCGTTAATTGATCTTGATACTTTATACCCTTGTAAACAGTCCCTAACATTATTACAGAGATTAATGAGTGCTTAGTGGAGATCTGCCAGGGCTTGTTGTAGCTTGAAAACTCCATGCCATTTTTACTGTGATCATACCAAGTTTGTTTAATTGGCATTCTTATTAATAGCACAGTTCCAGGCATATGCATGTGTCTCCTACACTGTCACAGAGAGGAAATAATGTCTGGCAGGTTTTGCTGTCAGGAGCTAATGTGGCAAAGACCACTGTGGTTCCCAGTGCTGCAGCAAGGTATGCTGCAATGCACCAAATAAGCATCACAATGTAATGTCTGCACACTGCAATTGGAGCATCACAGAGACAGCTTCAGTGAACAGCGGGCCTGATGCCCATTGCCTGTAGTAAGGGAGAGAAGAAAAGTGGATATTACTCCATATATCTGAATTAGCATTCATTTTGCTGAACACTGGGGGAGGAGGAAAAAAAGGGGGTACCATAGGAAGTATATGTTCTGCTTCTTATCTGGATTCCATTTCCAGCATTGCAGCTACTAAGTAAAAGATATTTTCACAAAGCAGCATCCTGTTCATTATTGGGGGGGGGGGGAGCAACCTTTTAAAAAGGGACAACTTTGTAATAGCCGCCCTTTAGCTTGGCTTTCCAGGTTTTAACTGTACAGCTTAATGTATTTCTTTCCTAGTTCCTCATAAGCAACATAAGTAGGCAAAACATAGAGCTCAATCTTGTACTATTTGGGTGTTTTATACAAATTAAAAAGAGTAACTGTATTCAGACAAGAAGCACCTTTATCACTACTCCCGAGGTCTGCATGGATGTTATCACTCCTGCATTTTGCTGCATGCAAATGATTTGTTCCTGTACAAATGTATTCGGCTATCGAGGAAAAGCAAGGCAAATCTAATTATTTCACAGGAAGGTGTTGCCCCCATTCAGTAAAGCTCATTTGTTTTAGGCATTTTGAAATATGTGACAAGAGGAAGACTAGCAAGGGCTGTCTCCTGTTATTTTATTTACATTTCTAAACCCACTGTTTTAGAGGCAGAGTATATTAGCAAACAGAACTTGAAAAATGATTTCGCCCTGGCTAGGATCCAAAGGCATTGGACAAGCACTTCTGTGTGTGTATTCTGGGATATCCTTGTTTTGCTTTATTTCTTCCCCCCACCCGCACCCTGCTACTACTGCAACCATTACTACTATTACTAGTGTTTTACGAGATCCTTCCCGCAATTCCTGCAGCCAGGCTGCTGCCAGATCGCCAGATCTATTGTTATGGTTTCCTTTGGACCACATCAGCAATGAAGAGGGGGGGATCTTGTCGTCTGGGCAGCCCAGGACCTCCAAACACAATGCCCTAGCTTGTGCCCCATAGAGGTCACTACAGTGCTGTTAACACAGGAAAAATAACACAAGAGGCAGCAGTTATGAGTTACTGGTCTCAACAGCCACAGCAGGTGCTGTGATTCTCCAGTGGTTCAACTTCATTTATGGAAGCACACTCCATTGTCTTTCAAGACAAACGGATGTCAACAGCAACAACTCCATAAGTCAGCAAACCATATTAGGTTACCACGAAATGCTTTCAGATTATGTCTAGAATGTATCATTTTGGGAAACTAAGTAGGCCCAATAAAAATGTGTAAAAATCTATTAAAAACCATTAGGTATGTTGCTCCATACAGCTGGTGTGCTGCTGCAGTTTGGAGTAGTAATATATATAATGCTGACCAGAGTTTTATTATTATTATTATTATTATTCAGGTTTATTCCAAAACGACTGTTGACCCTACCAACATTTTATGAGAGAGCGTGATTTATGTATTGGACAATACAGCATAAAACAGGCAATTAATACAATAGGACAGATTTTATTATAAGGCATAAACATGTCCAGTGATATTTAGCAGAACTGTGGTAGTAATCAGAGATACCAAGTTGCTGCTATCATCCTAATATGCCTATAAAATAGCTTAAATAAAACGATACTTAAAATCTATATTAGATTTCAACCCTGTTTGGTAAATGCTAATCTGCTGAAACTATCAGCATTTCAGGAAATGCTTGCCTGATAGATTTGACATGATCTATTGAAATAAGTGCATTAAAAGTGATAGCTTTGGAAGCAATTGTACATAACAGTAAACACTCTGGCAAGCTAAAAAAATGCTGCAAGCTAGGTTTTCTTATGCGAGCTGTAATTGTACGAAAAGGTCTCTGAATTTGCTTGTCAAGCCACTAATTCTGGGTAGTTCCAGTGGCTTCACTGGAATTAATCCACTGAAGATAGCTGTCTTAGAAGGATTTAAAGAGGCATGAAGATATAACTTAGATGCTCCATGACTCTGAAGGTGTTAAGCAGAGCTCCTAAACAAGGTTGTAGATTCATCAGTTTTGTAGAGATCAAAGGTTGCAAGGAGGTTGACTGTCTCCTGCTTTCATTTGAAAGTGGCCACAAAACTCATGGGGTGCTGGATAAGTATTAAATCTAGTGAGATGTGCAGCTCTGAAATGTAAGTTAGCACCAGAGACTTGCTACAGGACCTATCAACCCATAAAAATGGTGTAAGATGGCACTCTGACTTCCACATCAAGAAAATGCTGAGGCCAGCATTTTATCCTACTTTTATTTAATCAGCCCAGTAGATTTAGTAGATACCCAGTTAGAGTGGAGACTGCCATCTAGTGTAAGTCAGAGTGACTTTGAAAACCCTCAGAATATATAGTTAAGTCCTCCAACCACCGGGCTCACAGTAAAATGGACATGATAGAAATGTTCATGTTGTTTAGGATCTCGTAAAACACTAGGGGAAACCAAAGAATTATTTATGTACTTAAAATTCACCCTAGACATTTAACACATTCATTTGGATTCATTTGTGTGTGTGTGTGTTCTTTAATGAAGCTATTAATTTTGTTGGCTGTAAATTATTGATGTATATTTGCCATCTTAATTTTAACTGAATGGTGCATCTTCTGTTCCTTTTACAGGGTAAATATTGTAAATCATATGCTTTTTGAGTTAATCACAGTTTTGCTTCTCTTAAGAATATTACCTTTACCTTTACCTTTACCTTTACCTTATGGGAGAGCTAAGTTGCAGTTTCTTCCTGGTAATAATTACTTGAGAAGACCCCATTTTTCTGCCAATTCACCTTGTCATTCCCATTTTCCATGAATGAATGAATCAATCTTTCTTTGCGTCAGCCATAGCAATAAAACAACAATATGATATACAAAGAATCGAAATAATCAATTATATAAAATACATTTTAGGGTTTTGGCCCATTTTCCATGTGCAGAGAGTCTGGTCTGGATCGATAGAGGACTAGTTCTCGTCTTAACAGTGACCAGGAAAACTGTGCCAGATCGGTATATTTTGGTCATGTAGACCAGCTGTCCAACAAGCGTTGAGCACCTCTTGGCTTCACAAAACTAATATCAATTGGAGGAGGCACTGAGCTCTGCTGTTATCACTTGCCCAAGGGTTGAGTCACACAGATGCAGTAGTCTCTTAACATCAGTTGAAATTGCTCATTGAACTTCAATTGGGAACAGCCTTTACAATTCATATTCTACAATCAGAAAATTCATCTATCCTCATTTTCTCCTAAATACATCTCCCAACCCACCGAAAAACGTGTGAATTAGTGAACAGATGTGGTGGGGCATTCAAGTGGACTTTGTACACTAAAAGAAGTATTGCTTCCAGGAATCCCATACTTTCCATCTATTGCCTTCTCAGAGAAGCCAATTCCTCCTCTAAAATCCAAAGGAATATATATATGCCCATTTCTAGTCACTGACCCAGGAACACCTAATATCCTATAATTTGGCCTGTACTTTGGTATTGCTTTCATTTAAATATGTGGAAAATGCACCACATTGTTGTTTAATAATTGTATTTTAATTGAGACCATGACAGTCCAGAGATGAAGAAACAAAGTTGGGGTGATTGCTATTTCTTTGCCTCAAAGAAATGAAGAGTTTTAAAGAGCAGGGGAAATTGGACACCCCCTCCCCTTTGAGTTTATTCAAGAGAAAAATCAGTTCTTTCAATTTAATTAAGCTTTGGTTTATCTCTATGTAGACTGATTTTTTTTCACAGCAGAGGCGGCACTTGTCCTATTAATTAGCCTTTGCTCAGAGCAAACATCCATAGTTGTTGAATGTCATTCTATAAACATCACAGCCAAATTACCAGCTATGAAATATGGTAGAGTTGTTTTCTATATATCTTCTCATATTATAGTACTGGCTCTTGCTTTCATTGGTGCTAGTTTTGATCGGATAGTTCAAATGCTTCCAGTTTTTCTTATTCTGCTTCCTTTGACATCTGCTTCCAATTATTCTGGTGTGTTTAAGAGAAAAGCAAAAAAATCCAATGGACCATCATTGCATTTGTTGCCTTTTCTTGTCTCTTTCATTCACATGCTCATATCTAGCATGTATACCTCCGGGTGTTTTACTGCTATTTAAATATTGCTCTTTTCTGGATGTGTGGAATGAAACTCTTAGATCAAAGATAACCTGCTTCCTTCTTGATGTTTGCAGGGATAAAGCCGTCTGTAATGCCTGCCCCTAAAAAGGATGGAAGAGCAGAATGCTATAGCAAACACTGCCATACCTAGCAATTCCTCAAGCCAGTTTCCCCCCCTTCTGTTTGAGAATGTGGAATGGACACTTAAATTGCTATCTTGCTATGGGCAAATAAAACCGTTATTATTGAAACCAAAATTGCCTTTTCACAGTGATAGAAGCCTCCTCCTTTTCAAATTTCCTTTTGTGTTCTTTCAAACCTTAGGTGAAAAGGTACTGGGCTGAAAAGCAGCGCCGGTGGAAGGAACTGGAAGCAAAAGATCTTCTGCGTTTGGCAGAATTCAAGAAATTATTGGCTCAACAAGTTATTAAAGATAAGAAAAGGTAAAGTTATAAACAGAATCCTCATGCGGATTATTGACTCATGGTTGGAGAGCAATTTTTAAGAATCTTGTTTTGTTTTGTTTATTTCATAAAATTTATAAAACTTAAAACAACAACCTCAAATCAATATTTTTTTAGTTTTATTTACTGATTTTCTTTCTTTTAAAACTGTTTATTATTTTTATTTAGCATGGCTCCCCAATATAAACACTTTTAGTTTTCAGCCCAATGTATATTTACTTGGGGGTAAGCTCTCCTGAACTCAATGGGGCTCAGGGCAGTGATGTTAGTAGTTCTTCGCTTTTGTACTTTTCCTTTCTTCTATGAACCTGAGACAAGTCAGTGCTAGGTCTTCTCATGGTGTAGGGATTCCTGTGAAGTAAACAACCATCATACATATTTTCCATGCAATGATTTATATTTTGATTTGTTTTTCCTGCCCTCCTGTGAATGCATTAGACCATTGCTTCATCTGGCCCAGAGCTGGGGAACCTGTGGCTCTCCAGAGATCGTTGGAGTACAACTAGCATGTGCTAGTTGGGGGGACTGTCAGGTTCCAATGACATCTGGAGTGGCCACAGGTTCCACACCTCTGTTCTAGTGCCTTTTCTAAGTCTGAAAACTGGCTGTAGCTCTCTTCAGAATCAGGAGACCTTTTTTCCCTCTGCAATAACTATCCTGTAGCTTTTGGCTCACAGCATCCCCATGATTGTAGGCTATGCAGAGATCAGCTTTCAAATTCTGTCGGCTTCCATTCAAAGGAAGGGATACCCTGCAGCTTCCCTGTGGCTCTGATAAGGCAGCCTAGCTCTTTTTCTGAAACTCTTTTTTATTATTACAATTCTTACAGCAAGCAAGGAACATTAAATGTCTCTATTTGGAAGGCAACGCTGGATAGTAACCCACCTCTTTCCTCTGTTGCATGTTGCTGAGCTGCTTGTTATAGAAATAATTTGCCCTTTCTTTAGACTATGCTTGTGGTTTTTTTCCCTTCATTGCGGCTGTCAATCCATTTGGGGACTGAGAGACTTTTATCTGCAGGTTTTGCCCAAGGCCAATAAAGGGTCAGGCACGCTGCCTAAATGTTTTCTGTAGTGATCATAAAATAAAATAAAAACTAAGAACCACAGCGATGACAGCAGTTCATACTTAGATGTTGAATGGGAAAAGATGTCTTCAGTAATCCCTTCAATTGAGTGAAATACTTGCCTAATGATCCAGAGTTCAAAGGCTTCAGGCTGTGATCAGTGTCTGAGAATTAATGTCATTGATTAATATAAATGTGTTAAATTGCTGTAATTTAAACAGGTTACAACAAGGAGGCATTTAGGGGTGGTGAATGGTGTTGAAGCCTGCAATCCTCTACCCACCTATGTGGTGATTGAACTCGTATCTACGTCTGAGTAGATATGCATAAGGAGGCACTCTTAGGTTTGTTGCTTCCCTTTCCTCACACACCCAGGGCAGCCAGTCTACATTCATTTTCATTGGTGTCCACCACACCTGAGTGTTGCAACATCCAGCTCCCCCTGGCTGCCTCCACACCATCACCTTCTAGCTGCCCTTCGAGATTTCAAAAGGAAGTTGCAGGATATGAAGCAGCATGACCCCCTCAAAATGAGCACAAATAATCAGGATTTCACAATATAAATGATGTTGGGAAGGGCCTGTTCTGTACATTATTGTAATGCCAATTTGTCCCTTTCATACCTATTTAAAACTATTTTTTCTTGAAGTCTCTCTCTCTCTCTCTCTCTCTCTCTCTCTCTCTCTCTCTCTCTCTCTGAGTCTTTTCATTCCTTTCATTTGTTTTCTCTCTCTCACTCTTTTCTTTTTTTAAAAGTGTGACAGATTTGATTCACTTTCCCCTCAGCAATTCACCTGCAGAATTCACCTGCAGTTCTTCCCAGCTCCAAATTTGAAGTATGTTGAATCTTCAGGGCAACTTATCTTCATTGATCTGCCTTTGAGCTCCATTCATTATATAACCTTTACTCTGAGGCATCAGTTCTGCTTAAAGTATTCACTTGTCAAAGCATTTCCCTCCTGACATGGAAAGCACACATTGCCATGATCTGAGGATTTGGTTCATATTCATGTTTAAAGTGTCAGATGAGAGATGGATGTGAATTCTGCACTTGGTACCTACAATCCCCATATAAGCTCTTCATGGGCACCCTAAATTAACAAATTCTGTGAATTTAACCCAGAACTATGCTTTTGTCAGGTTTCTGGGGGAATGTGCAGTATCCACACAGCTTCAAAATGAATCCTAGCCTTGAAGATATAATGAGATCCTTGGTAGGAGATTTGCTACAGAGTTTTGAGAAGCTAATTATTTGGGAATTGTAAAAGAAACACAGGCCTTATTGAAAACAAGCTCCTCTCCCACCCCACCCTGCAAATTTCATTTTAAAAGTACATGTATGGAAGTATAAGCCAAGAGCCAACCCCCATTTTGGAACTCCATCGCATAAGTTAGGAAATGGAATGTGAGATTCAGTTAAAAGGATTTGCTCTCTGTCCACCCATAAGCCAAAGCAAGGCTATGTCAGCATTATCTCTGGGCTAAGATCTAGGCTGTGATCCTGTGCATACTTATCTGGGAATAAATCCCATTGAACTCACTCATAAGATTGTTAATATCACCAAGTTAGATTAATGTTGCTAAAGACTAAATCCTGTCTGCAGTTAATAACATTAATGATGCAAATAAGTAACAAGGAATCCATTGGATAAAGAGAATCCCTTGTTCTTCAAGTCTGGCAGGATACCATTTGGAGCAGCTGGGTCCTTGTTATCCCAGCTTATTAGCACTGGGTGGGAAGGGTCCAGGACAGGTTTATGTTGTTAATTGTGGGACCCATGCCATCACACTAACTCTCTCCTTATACACTATATCATACGTATTTAATGTGATTTCCTGTTTCAAGCCTTTCATTTTTAGAGAAGGCTATTGAGTGGGACTTCTAGCTTCATACTCTCCAGATCAGTTTTCTAAAGGCTTTCCTATCTGAATTTTGATCTGCCCATGAAACCAAGACTGCACCTGTTGCCTTGAGGAATGATCTTCACCTAGGAACAACGATGGCCTGCTGATGAAGTGTTGGCAACTCAGCTGCAAGACCTGGCAAGCATTAATAAGACTGCTCTTATGGAGTGCTGCAAGTCCAGTCTTGCCTTCTGCCTGATGCTGCCAGAATAGACAATATTGTGCAGAGGTTTGTCTTTTGGAGGAATCGATGTGCTAGTGACAGCCACTTCTGCTTCCTTATTTCATACGGGTCTAGCTTGCAGCTTCTGGCCATAGTGGGGAACCAGGCGCAGATAAGTGACTGAAGTTACACCCTGACAGGGCGGAGGGTACTGCTGGTTGTTTGTTCTTGTAACAATCACTCCATCTGGTTTCAGAAAAAGGAAAGAAATGGGACCATAGGTCCTCTCCATCAGATCTCCTGAAAGACCATCAACTTGGGATTACTCCTCTTCTTGAATTTTTTTCCATTCCAGCTGGTTGTTACAGGAACTCTGTGACATAACAAATAGTGCCTACGTTTGGGTTTTTTTTTTTTACTTCCCTCCCTCCCACCTTCCAATCCTCTTTCCTTTCCTTTTTAGATTATAAACCTGAGGACAGGGACTGTCTTATCAATGTCAGCTATAAGCTTTATGGGAAGCCTTTTTTTGGCTGTACAGCAAAATAAAAGTAAATCAGTGGTGGTGGGTAGAAATAATAATAACAGATGGTATTCAACCACGGCTAGTTTTTCATTTTTTTAGCCTTAAAGTGTTTCTTGATCAGTAAGTTTGTGCGATTGTAGCAAATTTCCATATTTTGAGAACTGGCTCTCACCCATTCTATTCAGTCTGGGCCAAGCATCCATTAGTCATATAGTCATATATCTTCTTCAGTAAATAAGAGCATATATAACAGCACAGCATTGAATTCCACTCTTAATTCCCACAGCAGTTTTGGGGCGGGTTGAACTTCCCTTGCCATTTCCCCTCCTAAGCAGTGGGGAAGCTCTCATTGTTTGTTACCTTCTTGACACCCTGCACAACAAGTGAGTCAGGACCCTTGCTCTCTTCAAGCCCTCTGTGTGTGCACCATGGACTTTGAGAAAGGGCCATAGCTTTGCCACAGAGACTGTGTTTTGCATGCAGAAGATCACAGGATCAATCCCTGGTTGATCTTGAGATGGGGGGGACGACGACGACTCCTGCCTGAAACCTTGGAGAACCTCTTCCACTTAGTATTGGCAGTGGTGAGTTAGATAAACCCATTACATTTGCCCTGACTCTTCCATTGTGAAATGTTTTTTCAGCTGGATAATATGCAAAGAGAACATCTCACTAGTGCCTCAGTGGTTCCATGCTGTCTTCTAGACACAATTCCAGGTGCCAGTTTTGACCCATAAAACCTAGACCAGTGTGAGTGTGATGTAGGCTAAAGTTTCTTTCTTTTCTTTGTTCCATCATGGACTTTGAAGTTGCCCATGAGTGCTTGAGCTGTATTAAGCATGCACCAATTTGAGTAGTCATCTCAAGGGCTGCCCACAATTGTGAGAATAATTTCTCCCCTAAGGGGCCCCCCAAAGTCTTACCTCAAATACCTGTAAGAATACCCTTTTTGGGCTAGCATTTAATAGCCAGGTATAAGAAAGTGAGATGTAACTTTTATTTTCCATAGCTAAATGTTCAGTTGTGCCTAAGGTGCACAAGAAGTTACTGTGACTCAGGACCAGTAGAAAGCACAATGATTTAAAGTGATTATTCCATTGTTATGCAACCCTAGTTGGCTGGCTGGCTGTAAATCAGATAGGGAACAAGTAGCTGCCTGATCTCACTGAGTCTGAGCGTTTGTGTTTGTGAGGAATGATAAATTCACAAATCAAGTTACAAGGTTTGAATCAGTGCTTTTGATATATCTCAGTTGTGATCTTCTTTTTCTCTACGACAGGAGCACAAATGGTTCTGTAATCTTTAATTTACCAAATCAATTATGTTAAAAATTCAATCCATAATATTTTAAAATATTTATTATGCCATGCATGGCAATAGCCTATCATGCAAGATATGTTGCTGGGAAGATCAATAATCGGATTTCCCAGTGGTTTTGTTTTTATTTAAGCAGTGGTAGGGTGAGGTGGAGAAGCTACTATTAGTTCTGCAAGGGAATTATTTCCCTGAGAAGGATGGGCAACATCTGTGGGTATGTATGATTTAGATGAAGGAATACATATGAAAAGTAGTTAAAGACCTCCCACAGCTCTGCTCTTCCAATCATATTTTGAGCCCCCTGTAGCTGCTTCTATGGGATGCGTGTGTGTGTGTGTGTGTTAGTTCTAAGAAGTGTTATAAAATTGGATAAAGGATGTTGCTATGGCCTAGATAACTTTTACCTAATAAAGAAGTAATGAACCAATGGCAAATAGGTGATCAAACTGTGAAGGACCTGAATATAAAGAATAAAACTGCATTAAAAAAAAACCCTAATGGTAAGTGGTTGTTGCATTAGTAGGTTTTTCTAATCTCATCCACTGTTGAATCAAGTTATGTGGTTTGTTCACAAATTAGAGTAGCCTCCACGCAAAATGGGCTTATGTCAACCTATCCTTGCATTCATAATGTTACCTGATGGCACAGAGGAAGTGGCTACTGTTGATTCTGTAAGTAGGGTGGCTATGATATCTGGGATAGTGGTATAACATTTCTGTGCTGGTAAATGGTAATGTAGTATGCAGTATATGCACATGTGTGAATAATGTACTGGGTCTGTTTGTAATGACTGACACAGAATCGTTCCTGTAGAGTAAAGGCTTAATTGATTTGGAGTATGAAGTAGCTTGGAGTATGGGTTAATTGTTAGCCAAGCAAGGTTGTAGATGCTAAGCGTCTGATGTTGCTCTAGAAAGCTGAATAGGGCTACATGCCCTGTTCCTTGTGTCTGGGGAGTGCTCTCCGGGCAAAGAAAATCAAAGTCTCTTTCATTGCTGCAGCTTATAGTATCACATCAAGCGCCAGCCTTTTGATGTATGCACTTGCCAAACATTCTTAACAAATTGAAGAGTATAGGAAAGTGTTAGAAGCTATAAAGCCATAAATAGGCACTATTGACTACAGTTCTAAGTAATCCCATGTATTGCTTTGGGGAGATTGCAGACGTATCTAATAGGGTATTTTTCAAAATCTAGTTTCGAAAACAATGAATCGTTATAGGTAGGAGCAGAGGCTGAACTTAGCAGCAGCTGGTAAGGTGGTATGCAAGGGGCAGGAAGAAGTCACCACTGCTATTGAGCAGTGGTGGAATAGATTTCATATATGTAGTAGATATGAGGCAGCAGTGGAAAGTGACATCATTGCTCATGCTGAGCACTCTTACCCAGTTTGGCAGCTGCACACATATGTGGTGCAAACTTTAGCAGCTGCTGACCTTGCCATTCCTTCTGTCTCTTGCTAGTAAGAGTCTCTGATCTTCCTTCCCCCACAATGCTGGCTGATGCCCATTGGGACTGGTGGAGTGAAAGGCAAGGAGGTCAACAGTAGGTGGAGCTAGAGTCATTGGCAGGTAGGGTTAACTTTTGTCCCTAACCTCCTCCCTGCTGATTTCTACAAGGGCTGTTAAAAAGCAAGAGGGTGGGTTTGGAAGAATCAAGCCTGAGGTTGATAGAGAGGTGTTTAGCTTGCCCTAATGGACTAGACTCTACTGCTTCCACATAGTCTCTGCTCAGTGATGGCTGACTCTTCTTGCCTTTGCCCACTTTTTGGCTCTGCCCCAGCCCACTGCTGGTTTCAGCACTACCTATTACCAGTATGCATTTCTGAATTTCTGTTGAAGAAATACAGCCCTCAACAGAAAAGGTTACCCAACCAGCGGTAATTGATTGAGATACATTAAGGTGGTTTGCAAAACTGGAGTCTTAATCATTTGATCCAAATTCTCAAACATTCCACAGAAGCAGAATGATCAGCGATGGCAATGGAAAAGCTTTCTTGAATCTCTCATTTTCTCTTTGACTGATATCATAGTTTCCCTGTTGCTGTACCTCTATGAATATTTATGTGAGTCAAAATAGGGAAGAGCTTTCTTGGTGAAATATTGTACATATTATAAACATGTCCATAATGATCTTTAAAAGCTCTTACAATAAACATGGTCCCAAAATTTTCTGTTAAATATGTATGAGACACATTCTGTAAGCCATTTTAATGAAATTATGCTTATCGGAAATTAAATGAATGTGTATTCACAGTGCTTCAAAAGGTGGCATTACCGAAACCAGTAAACTAAGCTCATTATTCAACTTGGTTGTTTTTTTAAAATGTTATTTAACCACAATACTTAGCTAAAACTGGCATGGGGGGAAGGAAAGGTCTGATTATGCTTCACTCTCACACTAGGAGATTTCTTTGAAGAAGGAACAACATTATTTCAGGGTATAAGAAAACCTCTGTAGACATATAAAAAAGTATGTTAAGCATTGCCATTACGATGTTCCTTCAGGTGTATAATGCACACCTACACAACTGACATGTTTGCAGTCCTCAGATTGCCCTTGTGTCTTGTCTCCCTAGAAGAATTTTCATATATTCTTCTAATTTCCCTCCCACTTTCTGGTAACTTCTTTATATTAACACCAGGCTTGCTGCTCACTGGTCAGCCCCCTACCCTCTTAAATGTAGATGCTGTTGGAGTGAGCCAGAGCCAAAGTAGATATGATGTTAATTGTTTGAATCATGAGAGTGGGAATACTTACTCTTTCCCTGCTATGGTTTTAGCAAAACTCGCCTTCCCAAAGCTATGAAGCACCAATGACAGCTTCCTTTTAAATGCAAATAGCAGCTTTCCTGGTGTGGGGGGCATTTGTTTAGGACCATTACGCAACCATGAACTTCTGGTAACTTTTGTCACACAATCCTGTACTTCTGGTGGCCCAGAGATGCTCTCCCATTTCATCACGTTACAACTTGGCCCACATTCTTGCTATGAGCCAGCCCTCAGTCTATGATAGGTGTCCAAATATTGCCTCCATGTATCTGAAAAGCAATCATTTGTACACAGTCAGCTTCTTGCTTTTGTAATGATCTGCAGATGTCAAGAGTTAATCTAAAAAAAAATAATCCTTCAGACATTACTTCCATCAGTCTCAAGATTTATTTCCAAACAGGACATTACTTACCAAGTAGATTAGAACAGAAAACAATAAGAATGGCTATTAAGAATGTGAAAAATATTGAGAAGATGCAGCCATCATTCTTTCAGCTCTTCTGCAAATATTTAGTGAATTTAGTACAGTGATGCAAGGTCAATGAATACTAATCACTCCCAAAACTAAGAACTGTATCTGTGATTGTTTAAAACTGCCCAAATAGGATAATCAGCTATTTATTTTGACATTCACACAATGTATCTGGGATTGTCAGCATCCATATGTGATTTTGAACATTTTACCAAATTTAGAACATTCACTCTACACATCCAAATCTAAGAAAAGTATTGATTTGATTGTTGCTTCTGAATAAGATCTTAATTGTTCCTAATTAGGGATCTGGAAGGATCCATCAACCTTGATTCTTCCAATTTCTCATTTTTTAAATCTTAAATTCATTTCTCTCCATTTCTAGGGCAATTTTTTAAAATTGTCATAGAAATTAATCAGCATAGAAATTCTACTAATACACATATTTTTGTTTTCAGTTTTGACTAATGTACAAATTTTTGCAAGCAATTGCACCTTGTGAACATGATTTAGTTGGAGAACTACATTGCAAAATTCAAGTAAATTAATTTTGAAGGATGTCTGTCTCATATTTTGCTTATATTTTTTCGAAAAGTGCAGATTTGATATGTTCTTCTTTAAATGTGAACTGAATTGAATTTCTCCCCCCCCCATGCCTACATAAAACTATTAAATAGTATTAGAAGACAGATCATTGACTTCATGTTTTCCTGTTCAAAGAGTTCAGTTTAGACAAAAGCTTTTGGAAAAGCGCTTGATGGAGAAAAGAGAAGCAATACTCAAAGAAGCCCATGAGGAAGAAGAAAGGAAGAGACGTCTTGATGCTCTCAGGCAACAGGTATCTTTTTAATTGTATAACCCGAGTCTTTTTATGTGCAGTTTGAGAGAGCAGTCTCTCAAGACATGAGAAAAGGGCTTCTCAATCTTTTTAGCTTTGTTTCATCACTTGCTGTTTGGTTTGTATCTGTGCATGATCATTGCTAGATTAATGCATGCAGCAGACGCTGTTAACAGTGAAATCTAAAAATAGTCTTGGGGTAGAATTCATCACCATTACAGACATTGTTTCTGTGCAAGCAGAACAGCTTGCCCAGATAGAATGATACCCCTTCCCCTCACCCCCATGTACTGTTCTGGGGGTTCCCACAGGTCATTCAGGCAGCCTGTTGATGAGGTTTGCTAGGTGAATTCCACCGATAGTGTGCCCCCCTACGCCACGTGTATGGATCGAATAGGCTTTTCTAGAAGATAATTTCCACACACTATGATCACCTCACATTTTCAGTTTCATTTTGTTAATATGAGAAAGAGCAGCAGTAGATAAGTATCTACTCATAAAGTGGAAAGCACCGTACTTTTCCGTGTATAAGACTAGGGTTTTTTTTACTAAAAAAAATGTTTAAAAAGGCGGGTAGTTGTATACACAGAGGCAATCTCCCCCCATTTTCTAAATGTTGAGTCCCCCAAAATAGGGGGTTTCTTATACACGGGGGCGTTATACACGAAAAAATATGGTACCTTGATAAAATGGATAGGGAATGTTTTGTACCATGTTCTTCTACCTTCATCCAATCCAGATTATCTCCGTATCTGTGCCTTTAAGTGCCAGGTATTTTTACACAAATTGCCAGTGAAGGGGCCTTTATATGGATTGGGAGCCTTAAATAGGTTGGTAGAGGGCTTTAATCATTTCCCCCCACCTGGGTCTGAAATTGAATTGGGCATATGGGCACATAGCGGGGAGATGTCGTGTCTGAGAACATAGCAGGTGCCTGCCTGATCATCCATCCATCCATTCATCCATCCATCCATCTCATCTAATGGACCAAGTCTTACAGCGTTGAAAGTGGGAAAGGGAATGAAGGCTGATAGGTAACTTTAAAATGTGCATAAACTTTCAGCAGCACAGATTGGTGCAATGAAAGGGGTCAGCTTCCTATATTCTTGCATTATGCATTTTTAAGGGAACCATTTGTATGGGTAGGAAATATTTTTGTGATTTCCTATTAACTTCTGCATCTTCCCCTCCTCTCACCAAAAATGGAAGTCTGACCATGGATTTTATACATCCTCTATACTAAACTGCCGTACAAGCTCTCAGCTGTCACCAGCATGATTCAGACATGTTCCCCAGGATTTCCTTGGGTATGGTTTTCAATCTAGAGCATTTGCAAACCAGTATGAGTCTCCACTCCAACAATTTGAAAGCTTGTTGTAGTCACTACAGACCGCTTGAATGATGTGTGGAGATGCAAATGCCATAAAAACACACAATTAATAGTTTTGGTTAGTTCTTGAATATAATATTTTGGGTTGGCAGCATTTTTAGTTTTTGAAAAAGGAGAATGCTTAACTTCTCTGCAAGAAACATATTCCTTCATTCTTCCAGTAAACCCAGTTACTTGAACTGTGTCAGAATTAAATGCCCAAGAGCACAATTCTATGAATGTTTACTTAGAAGTAAGTTCCACTGTGGTCAGTGGAACTTACTCTCAAGGAGGCGTGCATTGAAATGAAGCCAAAATAATGTTGCTGATTGGTAGAAGACTGCTTAGGAATAGACAGAAGTTGTCTGCCACTTCACTTGTGACTGTGTGAACCAAACGAGGAGATGCAGGAAAACGTGCTACAATTTCTGTGTTGAACATAACATACGGCTGGGAATACAGAGAGCCTAGAAAGGGCTTTGTCCAGCATACCTGTTTATATGACTGTGGGTCAGATAGTTATGGAGGCTGAACTCAACAAGCATAAATCAGTAACAAAGCTATTATAAATCCCACTTGTATATGTGAACTCACGGGTAATTATACCTGGGAAAGTGTTGGTCGCTTAAATTACTTTGAGCTGAATGGGCCAGGCTCACTGAATGCTGTTTTGACCACAAATGTTTTTGTAAATAAGCCAGACAAAAGGCACATCCCTGTAATATTTCAAAAGCTGGATGGAGAATTTAAGATTCATTCCAGCCACGTGAGTGTATAACAGCATGCAGTGCCTAGTTTCTTCTTTCCTGACCTAAGATGACTGCGTTCTTTTTGCATTTGTCAGGAGTATTTTCCTGATCTTTTTTTCAAACAAGAAGTTAAAGTAGAGCTTGTTTGGGTTTTTTCCAGCCTTTTTATGAATCTGCTGGAGTGTAATTGTGTTTCTTAGTGTTACTCCTTTCAGATCGTGACTCAATTTCTATTTTCAGCTGGAGTCACCACATTGTCCCAGGTCTGCAATATGTCTTGTGTGGGGCAGGGTGGGGAATCAATGGGCTTTGGCTTGAAATTGCCTTTCACTTTTAAAATATTGCACTATTTCTTAGTTTTGGAAGGTGTTTATTCATCAGGCCCTAGCCCACTCATAGGAGGAAACTAACCAAGTGCTCAAGTTACGGCAAAATGTTAATTTGCCAAAAGAATTGGCGTAGCTTTGATTCCCCCCCCCCCCCCATGAAGTTTGCCTTTTGAAGTTGCAGGATGTGGTTGATTATCTAAATACTGATCTAGCTGTAGTTTATGAGTGCCATTTTTTTGCTGAGAGGCAAAGAGTGTCCTATCTAAGGCCCTGTGGGATAGCAGTCCTGCCCTCCAAATAGATAACTGCTTAGCCTCCATTCTGACCAAGTTATTAAAATTTTGCATGGCACATCTGAACTATGCTTGGGCAGGGAATATGTGCAGGCACAGCAGCAACTATGGTTGTTGCAGGTGCAGCAGTACTAGGAAGAATCTTGGGTTTTAGGGCCAGATCAGAGGGGCAGGGGGAGGGTCTTCTTGTGCCACTGCTAGGTCAGTTACACTGGTTAATAAGCTAGTGGTCCAACAGAACTATTTGTCTGTGTGTTCATTCCCTTGTTTTTAAAATTACCGTATTTTTCTGTGTAGACTAGGGTTGTTGTTCTTTACCAAAAAAATTAGGTTTAAAATTGGGGCTCGTCTTATACATCGGGTGTTTTATTAATTTGGAGTGCCCCCAAATAGGGGGAATCTTATACATGGGGGTGTCTTATATACGGAAAAAATATGGTAATTTGCAGTATCTTATTGCAGGTGATATTTTAAATGGTGACTAACAAACATAACTACAGTTTATCTCACAAAAGCATAACAAATTGCTTCAAGCTTGACCGCATGGCTTAGATAAAAAGAAACAACCACCACAGACAATTTTAAATGAATTCTTTTCCTGCTAAGCATCCTTTCACAAGACACTACTTCAATTAGAACCCACATTTTAAACCTGCAGTTATTATTCTCACCAGTTAACTGACTTGCGGTTTTTGTCATAACTGAACTGTGCCTTTGCTGTTCTTGTCCCCTTGCAATTGGCAGGCTTTACAGTATTGATCTATGTTTTGGTCCCCATGATGCCATCCTCTTATCTGTGACTTCAAACTGATACAAACAGGATCTGTTTCTGGGGGGGAAAGCCACATCCAAACTGCTCCCTGGCTTGCTCTTCAGTATTTTTTCTAGCATTAGTCACTTGATTAGATATGTCAGCAACTGTGCTCTACTTCAGATTGATTTATACTCAGGGCTCTTGCTGGGTCCCCCTCCCCTCAAAACACCATTAGCCTATGTCTACATATACTGAATGACAACACATTCTGCAGCCTAAAAAACTGTCTCAGCAACTTGGTGCATAGTGCATCACGAGGAGAGAGGCAGAGCCAGTGTTTTGAGGCTGGCAAATCCAGGGTCAGTTTGCATGTTGAAATTATATGATGGTAGTCTCCACACAGCAACTATAAAAGACCCCTCTCAAGTGGTGTGATTTTGTAAAAGGTTATTTTTCAGGTTCCAAAGGCATATAAAAGATCCACAACTCATCTTTTAAATTACTCTATATTCAGTGTAGCTCCTTTCAGATGTGGCATTATTGCAGGAGTGTTTGGGATACAATGCGAAGGGAACAAGTCATTTTTAAACTAACAAACAAACAATAATTTGTTGCAGACTTGTGCTGCAGAAGTGAGTTTGTATGGCAGCACTGAGAGAGAATTATGCAAGCCTTCTGGTAATTTTATTTCAGGTCCTTATCTACCGTTTAATGTTCAGAATTTCTTTAGTTTTACGTCCAAGGACCATCAAAAAACACAAATGTGGAAGGAAGGGATATGAAATGGGCAAAAACCTTAGCTTGGCCTTTGCCAACTTGGTGTCCGCCAGAAGCTATGAACTACAACTCCCATCAGCCCCACCCAATGCCACCACGCTGGCTGAGGCTGACAGGAGTTGTAGCTCAAAACATAAGAAGGACAGCAGATTGGTAAAGGCTGCCTTAGCTAAAGAGTTAAGCCAGTCTGCTTGTTAGCTTTTCCCCCAGCCTTCCTGTGGTGAATGCTCAATCCTATGAACCTCTAAAGTGACTCATCAAATAAAACCATACATAAAAGGGAAGTTACCAGCTGCCATCGGTCTGCTTTCCTGTTCACTTTTATTCGATGAAAGGGCTTTTACAGAAAGCTGGTCCCTGTTCACCCTTAGTCTTGTATGAATAACTGAAATATCTGAATAGAGGAACCATCTGAGGTAAAGGAAGCTACGTTTTGCTATATCATCATGTTTACTTTGGAATGCCAAGGACACAGAAAGAACAGCTAGTATCAGTTCTTGGTAGACCCCACAGTTGAAATGGCTATGTGGGTTGACCCAAAGTAAGGATTGGGTTTTCCAGTGGGTGCAGTTAATTTTAACCAACTTCCAAAAATTGCAGCTGGACGCCATTTTTGATGGATGACTCCCGGCTATGTGCCTGAATCTGCAAGAGCTGGCTTTTAAAAGCTTGCCTAGGTAGTTTTGGATTTCTTTTCTTTGTGTTTGATATATGAGGCTTCCTTTATGTTACATTATTTCATTAGTTCAATTAGTTCAAAGTCTTCTTTTTCCAGAAATGGCCAAAGGGCCATTACTACAGAGAAGGTTCAGAAGATTATTTCAGTGCACTGAAATAAGGCTTGATGGGCTCATGGGACTGTGTGGACTAGCCTTGTCCCTGCAGTTGGTGGGCATTGGGGGTCTCAAATTTCAGCTGTGCCCTGTGCAATGCCAAAATTTGGTGCTCCGTGCCTCTCAAGCTCCATTCTAATTAATAGTTATGGCACTCTTGAGGCTCCATGCCCAGTGTAACTGAACTAGTAATGCTGCCCTAAATCCACCTCTGGTCTCTAACCACTGATGTGTCTGGCCAATGTGTGTTCATAGTTCTCTTACACATGAGGAGTGGTCCAGGATCCCACCTCACATGGAGGAAAGCTATGCAAGTACATCAATATGCACATAGAGCCCCTTCTAACACACTCTTGAGTGCATGGATTATGAAAGATTGTGGCCACTGGGTTCAGCAGTGACAAAGGTAGCACACTCAGCCTTGTGACCTTCTTCTGTTATTTAAATCTGTGGAGGGGAGCATCATAACCCCACCCCTCCCCAATAGAAAGTCATAAAAATTGTATATCACCAAGTGGTACAATCCATGTCCCCCTATTTCATGGTCAAAATAGTACTTTGTATATAACATTGCTTCCATCCATTCCAACTGTGATGCTGTTGGTTCAAGGAAAAAATAGGTATAAAAAGAAAATTCCTTGGATATCAAGATCTAGGCTTGGAGCAAGTACTCTTTGGTGGGAGAACCTCAACAGAGATTTAAAATCACAAAATATGTAGCAAAGTAAAGCGTGAAAATACAGGCTGTTAGACCTTTAAAAATATGCCCTTGTGAGTCCCAAAACTTCCCTCTTCCCCCAGTGTAGGAAAATACCACATGTTTAGTAAGTTAAAAAATCATTTATTTGCAAAGTGTCCAAAGGTCAGGTTCATGTGCTTTTCCATACATCAGTCAGTAGAGTCACAATAAAACTTTGTTTAGTTCCAAAGTGGTGAAGGTTCCTAAATTATTGGTATAGGAGCACAAGAATGACTTGTGAGAGCCATGTGACTAAGCTGCACCAACCAATGTAGCCTCTTCACCAACTGAGTTCATCAGGTAGACTAAGATACAACAATACGTTCCTCCCAAAGTGAGGGGGAGTAACCCATGCTAAGCCTGGCAGGACAGCTTACTCTATGGTCTTAACCCTTTCATGCATTGATTACACTTAAGCATGTTGGTTATATGAGACTCGTTATCCCACAGATGCTACAATGATGATAGTTTTTTTGGCAGCTGCTTTTTATTATAATTTGCAATTTGTGTGGTGCGAGGATGTGGAGGAGTGAAGCCAATCACTTGTGTGCTTCATTCTTCCCCCTCCAGGCGCCTAAAGGTGTAGCCAGAGGAGGCCTGGCTAATAGGTACAATATGTGGTAAATGCTTCCTTGAAAGAGAATGAAGTTTCAGTGGGTTTGATGCTAGTCAACAAAAGCCCTTGTTAAATTCCTTTATATCTCACTGTGCTGGATAATTTCCAGCTAGTCTCTTTTTTTAGGATAAGGTGCTTATGAGTTTGGTGGTTCCTCAGCTGCAAAGGCTTCTGGATAATACTTATTACTTATATGCATTTCAGTTTGGTTTCCAGCACATATTCAGGACTGAGATAGCCTTGTTGACCCAGGAAGACTATCTACACTAGGTAGTTGAACCGGAAGAGTTTATTCCTGTTTGTTTTTCTGGACCTCTTAGCAGCTTTCAATACCCTCAAGTATGGTTTTCTTCTGGACCAACTGGATGTGGCTTTGGGGACACTTGAACATTGTAGGTATGGAATCATTGGTTGATTTATTCTGACAAGCAATGGCATTTCTAGAAGAAAGAACTTCCTTATCAATTCCATAACTCTCATTCTTCAAACATACTGTCTTCCTCCTTTTCTGCCTTAACATGTTTTCTCTCAGACCTTCCTAATTAGGTGGAAAGAATGACGAAAAAGATCAAATGGTGCGTCCTTTGTCTGCTGGACCTCCTGCATGGAAACAGGAAGGTGTGATCTTAAGGTTGGGTCACAAAAAATATTTGCACTGCTGACAATTTACACATCTCTCTTAGGTTGCTGTTGTTGCAGAGTTTGACCCTGCAAGAATGATGGCCGACACAGTGGCATCTAAAGCTCGGATGGGCATTGGAACAGAAGAAGAATTTGTTCTGCTAAAGCCTCTGTTTGAGTTGCATACATTCACTAATGACCAGGTAGTTACCCATCCTGCCTGATGTGTGTGCGCGCATCCACACCAACAGCAAAAAGGTTAAATGCAGGGAGTAATTATGCTTTGTGTGGGAAACCACTGGAGGTGGGAGATATAGGTATCTGAAACGTAAAGAACTTCCCCCCATTTTTAGGAGTCTTCATTGGGTTACAGGGTAGAGTGTCAATCCTTTTGCATGAGGCCAGTTTTGCTCAGCCCTAGAGCTGCATTTAGGGATGCAGGTGGTGCTGTGGGTTAAACCACAGAGCCTAGGACTTGCCGATCAGAAGGTCAGTGGTTCGAATCCCCGCAACAGGGTGAGCTCCCATTGCTCGGTCCCTGCTCCTGCCAACCTAGCAGTTCGAAAGCACGTCAAAGTGCAAGTAGATAAATAGGTACCGCTCCGGCGGGAAGATAAACAGCGTTTCCGTGCGCTGCTCTGGTTCGCCAGAAGCGGCTTAGTCATGCTGGCCACATGACCTGGAAGCTGTACGCCGGCTCCCTCGGCCAATAAAGCGAGATGAGCACCGCAACCCCAGAGTTGGCCACGACTGGACCTAATGGTCAGGGGTCCCTTTACTTTTACCTAGAGCTGCATTTATGCTGTGCTTGGAGTCTTGTGTTTGTTTAAGAATGTCTGAACACCTGAATTCAAATCAAGGAGGCACTTCTTTATGTACTACCTTTCTCTACTGCGGCTCTTGCTGACTTTTTGCCCTGTTATCAGTTCCTTCTGACCACCATTGTTGCCTGCCTGCTGCAATATTTTTAGTCTGCAGCAGCCAATATTTTTAGTCCACAGTGGCCATTTGTCTATACAAGCACATTACAATATTGTACTAAGATATTGGAAGGCAGATTTGGGATTTAAGTGCCCTGAATTCGCACCTACAGTTGCATGCATGTTACCATGCACTGTATTCTGTACCTACTCCCCAGTATCTAGGCATATGTGTCAGGTGGAGATTCTACTGTATATGTTTCTGTAATCCAAAACTATCCATACACATCTGGCTAATACCAGATAGGCTAGTATGTTATATGTTGCCTTTTTAATAAATGGCATTGCAATCAATGCTGCTCCTTTCAAGATGACTCACTCAAAATCTATACCTATAGATTCATTCATATATATATATATATATATATATTTGCTTCCCCCCCTTTTTTTTAACAGATCATTTCCGACACCCGGGTTCGTGTGGAGCTAGCTCTCCGAGAAGCTGGACTACATAAAACACTTTACGCTCAGGAGCTTTTGCCTAAAATCCCTCCGCCCAGACTTCCAAGGAAAGACATGGAGTCCGTAGTCTTTAAAATGTACAACTAGGCACTAATCAAAGATTCAGAATCTTTTGGAATAGTCTATTAAGAATCCTTGAATAAACTATTTTAATTCAGGAAATAAGTTGGATACTAAGTCGTGAAGGGTTCTGTTATGGTGGCTGAGTCATGTTGGTGAAAATGTATTGCCAAGAAGTGCTCATTAGACCATTTTAACACTCCCCCACAATCTTGAGCACTGCTCTGTTAACAGCACATTCTTGGCAACACAGTTTACTGAAGCTTCAAGTCTAATTATTTCAGGTGAAATCATTCTTTTAGATGAAAATCTGCAAAGCAAAACTGCTGGAGACACACATCCACATAGGAATGCACCGAATTATTTGCATTGGGGTTGCCAACGTAGAGCCTGGTAATGGACCATATGTCAGTCAAGGACAATGGAAGCGAAAGTCCAACAATATCTGGAAAGTAGCACATCGGCTACTCCTGGAGTAGAGAGTTGGACTTGAACCAGAAAAGTCTGGGTTATACATTTGTATGCAGCCTTTGACTTCTCCCCCATATGTCTCCTTTATCCTTGAAGTAACTTTCCAGCCAAGAGGAATCCATGGAGATGCAAATGCCATGTCCTTTTTCGTCTTGCATGTAGAACATTCCGCAATACAGGGACAGCAAAATGTAGTTAGGTCTTTAGTGGGGCATATTTCCTCCAGATTTGGCTTGGTTGCTTATTAAACCTTGCACATAAAATCTAAAATGGTTTTCGGCACCCGCTCAGTAGTATCCCACATCACTTCCATTGCATGTTGCATAACTTGATTTTGTATTTTTTCAAAAAGAGAATATTCTAGTTTTATTAATATGCACTATTCTTGCTTGATTATTATTATAAATGGAAATATAAGCTTATACTCCACTTGTGGCAGACAATTTGATTCATCATGTTTACTGCAAACCAATCATCCAAACAATTTCATTTTGCAAATTAGCCCTTGAGAATAAATTACAAAATTAGAAAGAACATTTCAGCTATGGGGGTCTCTATTATGGCACAGCAAAGAACCCTGTTTGTTCTGCTACATGAAAGTGAACTTGATAATTCATTTCATTTTATAACACTAAAAGCATTCCCAGACCTTATGCAGCATGCATATGAAAGATATGTAAACAAGGTGCATAAAATCTGTAGCCTGCCAATTAGCCACAGTTCAAACAATTTATTTCTGGGATTAAGAACTGGATGCAGGTTCCGTCTTGGCAAGTTGTGTGTGTGTTTGTTTGTGTGTCTATGTATACACACACAATGTGTATGCCATGCAACAATGTATTTTATAAGGCTCTGTGTGACAGCTATCTTTTTGATGCAGTGTTTCTAAATTTTGCAGCCTCACTTAAGGGACTGGGAAAATAAATTGTAGAGCTCAGTGCAGGCACATTTCAAATGTCAGTCCCAGCCCTACCATTTTCTCAGAGGATTCAATTGTAGCCGAGAGGCACAGCCCTGCAGGTCCCAGCAGGGCTTAATCATAGTTAAACAGACTTGATGACTGAACACGATTTGTCCTGGTTTGTGCTGACAGCCAAGTCCTGGTCAACATCATGTCATTTAACTCAGTTGTTCACAGTCATTTTCTGACTTGCTAGTTCTCCACTGTATAGAAAAGCCCTACGGGGAATTTTGGGAAGAACTCTACCGTGAGGAGGAAGCTTTTCTGTTAGAGTTATCCAGCCTGCAGAGAAAAATACCCCCATTTTACACACACACACACTCTCTCTCTCTCTCTCTCTCTCTCTCTCTCACACACACACACACACACACACACACACACACACTTATATAAACACACAGCTCTTATGGTCCTGGGTATAATTTCATGAACTTTCTTAAGCTTTCTCAGTGCTTTGTGTCCATGTAAAATGGAAAATGTGCATGAATCCGATGAGAGAATATTTCAGAGCAGGGATGACTGCTGAGCTTGTGATATACCCAGTTTTGCTTGTGTCGATTTCTGTTGAAGTACATGCAGTGCAAACTCTGAGGAAGTAAACAGCCCTCTTCCTATTTCAGCAGCCCCAAATATATGGTCTACTAGCTATTATTCTAGTTAATCCTATCTGAGGTGGAATGTGAATTTTAAAGCAACTGCTGTGTTAGGTTAGGCCTGGGCAACGGTAGTGACTCATAGCAATGATAATGCCCGGAAGCAGTGAATAAACACAGACAGAATGTTCCCAGTCACCATCATTCAGGAATCTGTTGCTGTAATTCTAAGTAGGACAGAAGAACAGTCCCTGGAGCTCAGGAAAGGGGTTTGGAAGAGGTAGCTTGCTGGGTCCAATTAAAATAGCTTCCTCAGCTATTTTCCTTCTGGTTTGTTCCCATCTTGTTGAATTCCTTTTCTCCCTTCAATGAATGTGGCAACCACTTGGTATATAAGGATTCTGCCTTTCCACGGAGATTTTCTAGGACGGTGGAAGGTAACAACATTGAATATGTCATAATCTGGAGGCCTGGAGCTGATTTGCATGGTTGAGCTGCATGCAATTAACATAATTTGCATATAATTTTCTTGAACAGGGTTGATGCAAAACTACAGATGGTGGACTTTCTGCAGCTGAGTTACTCAGAAGATTTTGAATCACATTTGTGCTGGTTTTCAGGATATATTTTGACGGGTACATGCAAAGTATGTGTATACATGTCCTAAGATCATAATGGGTGTATGGTTCAAGCTCTATGTATATAAGTACTAGGGGCTGCCGCCCCTGCTCATATTACCCCAATGCCCTTGCTAACTCCCACACCCCTCCCTTTACACTTCACACAGTCCGCCTCTGTGCCTTCACAGGTCACTTAAGCTCCTGCATCCCCTCATGGCTCCTTCAACACCTCACAGCTCCTCTGCATCCCTCTAGCCATGCTTTATTCAGACTTCTGCTGTTATTTAAAATGGCCGCTTTCAAACATGCCTTCCCTTTTGTTCCCTTCTCCCACCGTGGCTTCAGGCAAATCCAGGATTCAGATGAGGAACTACAATTCTTTCAGTCGGGAAAGATAGATAGATAGAATATGTTTGTATGTGTGTTTGTATGTGTGTGCATGGGGGGTGGGGGCAGGAAGTTGCTCCTGTCTTTCAGTGGTTTTAGCCAATGAATTAAGTCACAGAATGATTAACATTTTGGAAAGCGAATTGCAACAAAAAGAAGGCTAGACTGGAGCACTAATTGTCTTGACCCTGCCTTTTCTGCAGGTTTTTTCTGGTGGAGAGGTGATTGTTGCCCCATAAGAATCAGTTCAAGTATCAAGACTTTTGTGATTGAGTGTCAGCTCAAAAATGACAAAGGTAACAGCAAAGATGGAAACTTATGAACTTTCCAACTCAGGTCTTGCTTTTGCCAAAAAAATTCCCTCTACCAGCCTTACCCTAGCTTGTAAGCATTTTAAAAATTGCACTACAATGCAGATACAGGTCAGGGGGTGGGGCTATGGCCAAGAGAGTGTGGAATACATTAGCCCTGCATGGTAACCTGGTTTATATCCATCTTGCAGGGGCTGGTGGAAAATAGAGCATGACATCCTTAAGTGTAGGCCAGTGTTGTTGTTCTGGTGTGTTGGGTTTTCTTTTAGGGAAACATTGTGTGTCCTCTGAAGTTGGCTACAAGAGAAGTGCAATTAATTATGGGCTGGAGGAGATGAAAGGAGCCTGGGTGAAAATTGTGTTTTTTTCCAAAAGGAGGATGGATGATAGATTCTAAGCTAGAGGCCTGTTGCTTAAGACCTTCCACTTCTCAAGAAGAAGGTGGAGCCTGTTAGGGGTGATGAGGCCCTGGAGGAATTGAAGGTTTCTGTCCCATCACAGGCTTCATTGATAAAGCAACTGCTCTGAAACCTTGGAGATCTGCTGCCAGTCAGTGTGGGACAATACTTAGCTAGATAATGGTCTGAATTGGTATAAGGCATTTTTCAATGTTCACTTGCAGCTCTTGTGGGGCTACTTTGCCTCCTCTCCCCCACCCCCATGTCCTGTATGCTTGCTGTAAAGATCTGGACATGAAAAATACTCCTAAACGCTAAGACAATACACAGACCAGCCTTCTTCAAAGATCGGCTTCATGGATCAAGGCATTGAAGTTCTTTCCATCTGTTAAATCATATAGGAATAGAGAAGATAGGAAAGTCCATTAAAATTTACTTTCCCTATATATGAATTCTCTGGTCATAAACAGCAGCATGTGTCTCTACTGGAAGTAGCTGTTGTTATGCTTTATCATATGAAACATCCCTGGCACACATCAGTAACCCAGCGGTTTGGCAATAGCGTCATATGCCCTGCAGTCAGAGACTGCAATATGAACATCAAAGTCAAAAGTATTTAAGCTTTAAGGTGTAGACAAATTAACCAGCCAGGAGACATTAATTGTTGACCAAGATCCAAAAGGTCAAGCATTCCAGTGACATGGAATCCATTTTGACGACCTTCATTTAGCCACACTTGTTTTTTGTTTTGTTTAATGCACAATTGCTTCAATAAAGCAGGTAAAAAGGCTATAGGGAGGTTGCAAATGTACTTTGTAAAAATCTGAAGAAAACTAAGAGCATTTTTCGTCATGGTCAGCCCAGTGATAGTGAATTTGACAAGGATATAGTTTAAATCTATAACCTATTAACTACAAAATCGTTAAAAGTATCGCACCATCAGACAAAGCATATTATCGTAACCCATACATTCTTCTTTTTGCAAAATATGTCATTGTCCCCCCATTTCCTTTTGGCTTATCTGCTGAACCTTAACATTCTCTTCACCATGACATAATTCCATATGGTACTGCTGCCATCTTGTCTCGATTGCTGGGTGAGGTGTGCCGAAAAGAAGATAACGTAGGGAGGAATTAGTTTTTCACTGGCAACGGCGAGTTAATGATAAAGTGTGGGGTTGTTGTTTTTTTAAGTACAGCGTACTCCCCCAAACCTTGGGAGAAAGCTCTAAATTCATGCACTCTGTGAATTGTGATGGATGCTTTGTTCTTTGCAATTCACTGTACAGAAATTACAGCTTTCATTGCAGCATGGCACAGTTGATTACTGCAATAATCTCTGACTTCTGCAGTGTAGGCTCTGAGGTCTAGTTTAGATTTCAAATAAGAAAAAAAAAGTTTTATTTCTGTTCCTAAAATATAGCACTCCCATTTTACCCACTGATCTAGAATTAAAAGATCTGCACCTGTGGACGTTTCCATAGCTGCCCCCCAAACATATGGCCTAAACATGCTTCTTGGGTATTTTGCAATAGGGAAAGCACTGAATCATAAAACCAAATATCAGCAGTGATCAAGTTCATTATTCTAAAACTCTGGAAATGAAAAGGAAGGAACGTACTGTACTACACAACAGGTAACTAGTAGCCCTTGATTATTCCCTCTCTCTGTGCCCCTAGTGGTCTTAGCCCTTAAAGCAATCTAGTTCAACCTTATGGATAGAAAACTCTATGTTTACTGAGAGAAGGAATTATCAACAGCCACTACTTCCCTGCTGGGTGACATTCAAATGACTACTGCATAAGCTGCTTCCAGCTAGAGCAGTGGTGGGGAACACCTTTCAGCCCAAGGCCCACATTCCATTCTGGGGGTCATATGCCAATAGTGGGTGGGGCCAAAATCAGCAAAGTAACGGATGTGACTCTTTTCTACAGCAGCCTACATTCCAGTCAAAGGTCACAGCCTTCTGCACACACACACAAGCACTTCAGGAGGGCATGGAGCAGGAGCAATGGTGGTTTGACCTTGTGCATGGCTCAGGGAGAGTCCTGATGCTTGGACAGAGGGGCCTGGAAGGGCACATTTGGCCCCTGGGTGTCAGGTTCCCCACCCCTGAGTTACAGCCATGAGCAATGATTGATGACGCTGTTTCAGTGCTACTAGGTTTCTCCACCTCCTGCCTGTTTAGACCTGTAGAATCCTTCAGTGTCTGTTGGCAGTCATCATTTCAAGGGTCTGACAGAGAGTAGACAACAGCATGCTGTTTGGTACATGTACTTTGGGGTATATAAAATAATAATAATAATAATAATAATAATAATAATAATAATAATAATTTGTTATTTATATCCCGCCCTCCTCAGTGGAAGCCGGGCTCAGAGCAGCTAACAACAATAAAATAATACAGCATTCTAAAATCAATTTATTATAAAATCAGTTCAAATCAAATTGATGGCAACCATTGGGCTAGAGTTCTGTGAATAATTACCAAAGGAGGGGGTCAGGCTGTGCCTTGGCCAAAGGCCTGGTGGAACAGCTCTGTCTTGCAGGCCCTGCGGAAAGATGTCAACTCCCACAGGGTCCTAGTCTCTTGTATAATATAATCAATATTCCAAGAAAAAGGTACCTGCCCTTTCCATCACATTTCTGCCACTCCCTGCATAGCTAATTCTAGTCATACTTTTCTATGCATGCCAGCCTATAATCATTTAATGATGAAGGGTGGCTAAGAAATCGTTAAAATAAATGAACAGAGTGCCAAAACTCACCTTCTGAATGCAGCCTAAGTGAGGCGTATCTCTTACTGTAGAAGAATGCATTGACCCAAGAAAACATTAGTCTTTTTGTGTGTGACACCACCGCTCTGAAGCAACTGGGCTACTTTGGGGTTGATGTCATGATTTAAAAATACCATCTGGTCTTGATTCATAGGAAGCAGTGTCTTCAGGGTGCAACTTGATAAAAGAGATGTCATGAAAAATTTGGACTCCTGTTTCACCAAAGCTATTAAACCTATATGTGTAGTTAGAAACTTGTTTTGCTGGTGGTTCCAGACTGTTGCTATTTTCGGGTGAGATTCAACCACATACCAACAAATTCAGGTTACACAATAGAAATTGATGTGGTGCTTTTGCACAACAAATCCACTTTCTCCAAGAGTCCAACAATTGAGGATTTGAACCTGAGTCTTGTTACTGCTAGTCCAACAAAGGAGATTAAAATAAGGGAGAGAATAAAACTCTAGAATATACTAAACATCTTTTTTGCAAGTGCCGTAATATGATTCCGTGCCCCCCTCTGTCTTTTAAAACATACTATATTAAAGATTTCATGAATATTTATTAGATAAATGATCACTCCCCACCCCCAACAGTCTTTCCTCATTCTCTTTTAAAGTCTTTATTAACCAATTTTGCAGAAGTGTTAAACAGATGTAATGTGATATATTAAACAATGAAGTATATAAATAACTTAAGCTTATTACAAAGCAGCACAATCTCAAATGCAATTGCACACAGCAGTTTAAAAAGCAAATAGGTTATGGAAAGAATTGGACTCCTAAGCCGGCACAAGGTACACTTTTTACATTTAGAAAAAGAAGACAATTCCTCAGATAAGCAAGCAAATATGAATACAGTACTTGTCGGTAGTAATTTCTGATCATATTTTCTGAATTTGTAATGTAATGCCTGCTTTCCCTTCCATTTTTTGGGTTCCTCTGTTATCATGGAGCTCATCACCTGGTATTTACTGAAACGCTCGGGTAGAAATCAACATTAAAGTGTTACATATTCAGCTAGGATCACAGTATAATCAACCAGGAACATTTTTATGTGCTGCTGTGGAGCTGCTATACATTGACATGTTCTGTCTAAACATTTCCAGGCTGTTTGATCAATTTCTGACAGATGTCTAAAATGAAATGTTACCCCACTGTGTTGTAGGATAATAATCTAGCCTTTCTTCACAGGTGTGCTGAACAACAGTAACATGCAAAGAGCAGTAGATTCGCTTTTGAGCCAACTGGGAAGTAATCTCTGAGGTACAAGAGTTAGCTTGGCTCGCTATTATAAACAGCCCTTAATGATAACTAAAGATACCTTTCACTGGCTGCTTTAGCTGACACCCATGGGCAAAGCATTGCCAGATGCATGGCATGAGAGAGCTCTGTTCAAATATTTGTGCAATGAAAAGGAACTTCCTGATGACTTTTGGATTGAAGGCTTGTCAGTAGATTATAGCAGAGAAGACTTACTTGTGGCCCTCCAAATATTCTTGGACTCCTATCAGTTCCAGCCAGCTTGGCCAAGGAATGATGGGAGTTGTAGTTCAACAATATATGGAGGGCAGCAGGCTGGTCTAGACGTTGAGACTTAAAAGACAATTTGTGTGTGTGTGTGTGTGTGTGTGTGTGTGTGTGTGAATATCCAATTTCGCATCTGTTCTAGATGACATCTTCTGATAATCCATTAGGGTTCCATAATCCAAGGCATTTTCTGATGAACAATGAAATCAGCTGCTGAGGTCGTTGCTGGTAATCCAGAAGAACTTCGTGAGGTGCTGTGATTTGGTCTCCTTCAAGCCGATTAAGCAGAGTCACACAGACGACTGCAGCTAGAAGCCAAGTGAACAGGAGAAGGGAAAACAAGAGGTTCAGGCTTGTTTTTTTATATCAGATACATAGACCAAACGCAATCTTCTCAGAGATGGTGACTGGAATCTAATTTTATTTGTTTGCAGCCCCTTTATTTACAATCAACCTGTCTTTGCTACTAGCCTCCCTACATCTCCCAGAAGGAAAAGGAAAAGCTTTAACTTGAGAAAGGGGGAGCGGGTAACAGTTGGCAACAAAGGTCTCTTTAACAGACAAGTGGCTCCATGTGGCCATGGGCATCGCCGGGGGGGGGGGGGCAGAGAGGGGCAACTGCCCCTCAATAAAAATACATAGCTGACTGAGGTTCTGCCACTCTTTAACAAAAGGCCTCCCCCCCAAATCCTTTCTGTGCCCATGCACTGCAAATGCTGTTCAGAGCATCATTTCTCAGCTGACTATATTTCCTTGCAGAAACCATGAGATCCTCTCATGTGTGAAAGGGGCTTTCCGGTGCCCGTTAACCCCTTCCCAAGCATAAGGCATTTTTTTTTTACTTCTAGGAAAATGAGTGGAGGACCAACAGGAAAGAGGGTTTAACCATTTGGGCTTTTCAAACATTGTCAAATGATTTTTTAAAAAAAATCTTCAGGGCAAACTTAGTTATTGATGGAGCATTCATCTCTCTCTCTGAGATTGGACCTTCCAGTTCTTAAGCACACTGAAATAAATCAGTGAGGGTAGGTAAAAGTTGCTCCCATAAGGTGCTGTTTTTCTTGGTGAGGGGAGGTACTGTGGAAAATCAGTAGAGGGGGAGGGGGTGCATCTTTTAAAAAAAGACAGATTTGCATATGCTGATTTACATCATCAATGGAAATTTAGAGCTAATTTAAAAAAAAAAAATACTGTTCTGCAGTCCATGTTTGCTAACTGATGACGGGTAGCACCAAGGTCCCTGCTCTCCCTTCTTATTGCTGTTCATCTTTAAATTTAATCCTTCAAATAGAAGATGGTCCTCTGAAAAGTTGCACACATTGCCACCCTAGCTATTGACTGTAATACAAAAACTGCACCCTTATTTGGCATTCCTTACCATGCCACTACTCTTAAAGAAACTGGCAGCCTTCATAGCTGCAGTTCAGTTATAATTGGTAGAGGTCATCAATGTGACCTGTAAACGATTATAAACCTATTTTCCTCAGTTGCCCTAATACAGACACATAAGAAAACCCCATAATAAAAATCCAACAAGGGTTATGCCTCCAAGAGAGGTATGGAAGTGAATGCATAGCACAAAGAAATTCTTCCTGAAATGCTCTTGTTAGTAGTTCAAATGTAAGCTCTGACCAGTGGATCTTTATATCTTCAGCTTTTAAAAATAGCTTGAATAAAAACAGTGAATGCAACCCCCAGAATGTCAGCAGGAACTCAGTGACCTTTGCAGCCACTATAAAATGAAACAACACACACACACACACTGACATGAAAGTCTTAGAAAATTTTCACAAGCTGGCTTGAAATGTTTTGGTTTTTCTAACATCATTAATCCACTCCCCCTTGGGTACAATGCACCCCAATCAATCTCATATAATCGATTTATAAAATCTGAATAGCCAGGACCAGACTTTCCCTTTGGGGAAATGATGGTTTTGAATAAATTCTCAGTATTTGGGTTGTATTAGTCCTTGGGTCTATGGATCAGATTCCAGAAAAGGGAAGAGGATTTATGAGTTCTGTTGCTGTGATGCAGCTGCTTATTTGAACGGAGGTCTCAACAGCTGCCTGAGGGTGCTAAGAGCTTGAGGGAAGCAATTCTAGCCTAATTTTCTCCCTGACAATAAAATAGGAACAATTTTTTGTGATTTTGTGTACAGATAATTTTTTGAGGGGGGAAGAGAAGGAGCATTCAGTCATATGAACCTCCATTTTCAGTAAGAAACGGTATCATTCAGATGTCGTATGGCAAAGAAATTCACTTTAGTACACATTCCAAGTCAAATCTATCAAATTTGTGTTTTCTGAAATAATATGCACACAGAAACACAGCCATCCTGTTATTCCAAGTTCTGTGATGCAGTTCTCTATAAAATGTTTACAAATGGTTTGTATATTATTGGGGAGGATGAATGATAAGGAAGATATTAGTGAAAATAACATTAAACAATGCTTTCTATGTAGGAAAAATGTGTATGTCAGCCAAAACTGCATACACAAAAATGTGTTTATTATGCTGGTGAATTTTCTTGAGGATTTTTTTTTTTAATTGCAAATTGGTGCAAAATGTGGAGAACTGAATTTAAGATTAGAAAATGAGAAAGGGAAAGAACTCAAAATGGCCGATGCTTCCATCCCTCAATCAGACACAAGTATACTGTGTCAGTGAAGACAGGGCCTTAATTATTCACTTAGCTAAAGATGGTGGACAGTCACAGTGCAGTGGAAAGCGCTTCGTGCTTCTCAGAGAAGAGGGTTGCAAGGAGGAAGCATCAGCAAAGGAGGGAAACAAATTTAAAGCCAGATCTACTCTCTGTCTTACCTTTAAGGCCACAAAGCCTACACATAGCAGCAAATACAGTAGACTCCATTTCGATGTTTCTAACTCCAGCATTGTAAGCTCTTTTTAAGTACTCCAGCTTTTTTTCACGGGAGAAGGAACACAACGCTCCATCTAATCGTCCCTGACCTTAGAAGGAAAGAAAAGGAAATGTAAGTATTTTATACTTCCATGTGTTGGCAGAGTTGACTTGCAGTCTCAAAGAATGCTTTCTTCAGAAAACCCAATTTGCCAACGTTCTGCTTAAACGAAAACCTCAGGAATTTTTTATTTTAATAGCATGCACGTTCAAATATTAATACCTTATCTGCCATGTATTTTTTTACATTCCAACAAAACAGCGCAAAAGAGGCATATAAAAATGCGGAGTCTGAAAACATTGTATTACTATGGCGAAGATTCAATAAATTAAGGATAATGCACTCTGTTATCCCGTGCAGAGGAAAGCAGCACAAAACAGTAATGAAACAACAGTAGCACCGGTACACTAGAAGACAATAGCGTATCCAACGCTGTTGTTCCACTGATGCAACAGACTTCCGCTTGTGAACTGGAGCTTCCCTCTCCTCTCCCCTGGACACCCTCAAAACCTACACCAGAGGGATGGGGACCCTCCAGAGCAAATTTTAGAGGCATGCAGGGAGAGAAGGGGAAGTCCCGCTGTCTGAGTGGAGCTTGTTTGCGCAGTGTTGGATGCAACCCATAGTGGCAAATTTGAACTTTCTGCTGCAAGAATCTCAGACACGAGGAAGCAGAATGCTGGGGAGCCCACAAAACACAATCTCTATTTGTTTTACCACTGTTCTGCTTTAAGGCCGTGAAGTATTTATTGGCTGACATTTCACGGGTGGGGGAGGCAGAAATTGGGTGGTTGTATAGCCACCCACCTGATCTGAGAGGTATGTGCCACTTAGCTAGTATGTACGGCTAGCAGGTGGTTTAATTTGGTAATGTTCGCCAGCATGACTTTTAACGTTCCTAACTGGAACAGCACGTATTTTCATACTTATTGAGCCAGGAGGTGGTGCACTGCGTGCCCTTGCATTATATGCCCTCAATCTCCTGCTCCTTTTTAATCCTATAGTGAGGAAAATACAACACCAAGCTATGGTGTAGGGAAGGTGGGAACATCTGCATTGAAATGCAAAGTTTTAAGCTCAAATAGTATAAAATGTTTACATATGTATGGAAAATTTAATGTTCTGGGAAGTAGCTTCTTTAATTAGTGCCACCAAATCTTAGTTCTTCATAAAAATGAAGTATAGTGCAAGGCATCTCATTCTCCTTTGTTCCTATATGTGAGGAATTTGGAATCTGTGGCCCTCCAGATGTTTTTGGACCTCAGCTCCTGTCAGAACCAGCCAGCATGGCCAGTAGGGTCAAGTGGAAGTATTGTAATAGCATGACAATTGCCTCATTTGTACTCTACACATTTTAGAGTCTTAGTTCTGTGTAGCTATCCATAAGATTGCATTGCCAATTATTGTTTTAAGTAGAAGATGGAATCTGAGGGCCTGGCTACACATTGCAGTAGTGGCTTTCTTAGCAGCCATGTTATGGGAGATTCTGCCCCCCCCCCCAATTGCTAATTTCTATGTGGGGCAGGTGATTTTTCACACAAGCCTCCCTTCTGGTGCCACCAACAATAATGTTCCCCCCTCCACCTGCCATTTAATGTTTATAACAGACTCTGTGATTGGCGATCCCACCAACAGCACACTACCTAGTTAGGCTTCTTGTTAATGAGAAGCATAATAAGCTGTGCTTATTTTAATTGTAAGTAATATTTTTGAATATGCCAAGCACATACCTTCATCTTGTACTAAACCTGGGCAAACCATTTCATTGTGTTTTCATTTCTGCATTAATCCTCTGAAATGGCTTTGATAAAATGTGGCCTTGAGCAAAACCACAGATGGCTGTGCTTGCAAACAGATCCAACAGTTTATAAATAGGCCTCAGATTATTAATTCTCCATTTATTCTGTTTCATCCACTTTGCAAACAGCATTTAATTGCCTCCAAAGAAAAGGTTCTAAGGTAGCACAGAGGCGCTAATGGTTATTTACATAAATGCCACACTTCTTGACATTTTTCTTCTGTAAAGTAATTTTGGAAGCTATAATCCTGTCACAGGAAGTAACTAGAGTGTAATCCAGCTGCTAACATGATGTTATGATTATTGACAAGGGACTATTTTACTTTAACTGTTTAATACGATATGGTCGTTTCTTACAGAATGACAATGAATTTGTACAAGTTGTTGAGGATGAGGGATGGATGGGCAATTGTTATCAAGGGAACCTTAGATTTTTCTCAGGAAGAAATGGGAAGTTGGATTCACTGTCATGGTGTGTGTGTGGTGAGAGAGAGATTTTAAAAAAGAAAGATTAAGAAAAAAGAATACATTATGAGAAAACCACAATGTAAAACAGCAGGAAAAACAGTAGCAGCAGCAGCCAAAAACTTTACCATATAAAAAAACAGAGGGTCCCCCCCCCCGGTGTCTACAGGGGGATGGCGAGTGTCATTGTCAGGTGAGCTTCCTTTGGGAGGCCACAGCCGAAAAAACCTCTGCTATATGGATATCAGCACATCACCCCTGATGATGGGGAGACACATGCTGAAAGGCCTCAGCTGATTTTCTTTAAGGGGGTTGGCTTGCTGTTTTCCCCAAACTAACTATGAACGACGAGCCAAGAACAGACCTTGGTTATTGCTTGTTGGGTTGCTTGGGGCAAAGCAAACAAGGCCAGGTTTGGATGACTCAACAAGCCAGACTCTGGCTTATTTTGTCCATGGTGGGCAGCAAGTGGACCATGGTTCAATGTGAAATGAGAACCAGGCTATTATTTGGAAAGTATATTACATTACTGAAAACTTAAAAACTTGGTTCTAATATGCTTGGCACTTTAGACCCACTGTGGTGTAGCGGTCAGAGTGTCAGTCTACGAATTGGGAGACCGGAATTCAATTTTCCATTCATCCATAAAGCCCGCTGGGTGACCTTGGGCCAGTCCCTGCCTCTCAGCCTAACCTATCTCACAGGGTTGTTAATGAAGATTAAGTGAGGATGGAGAGAGCCATGTACGCCACCTTAAACTCCTTTTAACAACTATGTAATACTTTCCCTTTAGATCTCTTTTCACTTGCAGATGAGACTCCATATTATATGTAGGAACCAAAAAATATACAGTCTGTGGGCACTACCTCCAGATATGTTGAAAAAATCAGTATTCATTTATCTGATAAATGTTCGTAGTTGAATTTGATTTCACCACATTATGACACATCTAAAATAATAAGTAACCATAGAAGAATTAAAGATAACTGTTGCCTCATTTCCCTTCAAAACAATTCTTTCAAGAAATATTCTGTAAAAACAGGAGAGGCAGAATGCTCCTCTCAAATGTTTTCAAAGGTAAAAATTAAGGAAAAATTACTACAGTTTATTCTAGTGGGTAAGGAAAGTAGGTAAAGAAAGTTAGTTCTGCATAAACATGCATAGAATTGCCCTATAAGTCCAAGTGTGTTCAGTGAAGCTTATTCTCAGGTAAGTGTACATAGGATTACAGAGGTACCTCAGGTTAAGTACTTAATTCGTTCCGGAGGTCTGTTCTTAACCTGAAACTGTTCTTAACCTAAAGCACCACTTTAGCTAATGGGGCTTCCTGCTGCTGCCGCGCCGCCGGAGCCCGATTTCTGTTCTCATCCTGAAGCAAAGTTCTTAACCTGAAGCACTATTTCTGGGTGAGCAGAGTCTGTAACCTGAAGTGTATGTAACCTGAAGCGAATGTAACCTGAGGTACCACTGTACAGTCAGTGGAAGCAATCCCATGCACACTTACACAGGAGTAAGCCTAACTGTTGAATTCAATGGAAATTGCTTCTGTCCTAAATGTTTTTAAGACTGCACTGTTGTTCATTTCTGTTTGTTCTACAACATTTAAGGCTCTTATCTTATCCTAGAAGTAAGTCCCATTGGGTGCAATGGTACTTACTTCTGAGTACGCATGTATAGAGTTGCTCTTTAAGTTATCTAAAAGACACAAGGATAAAAGTAACCATAAGCCCGTAGACAGCACTAGACGAAACCTGGCAAAGCCGTGTCATGACCTTTATAATGTTTTCATATCCTAACCTCCCACTTTTAAGTTTGGGATTAAAAGAATGAATCATTAAGTATATAAAGCAGTTCCCACTCACCCTCATAAAAATCATCAGTGCACATTGTATGGCCAATGAGGGATGGGAAATCCTTAATCTGTCTGCTGCATTCAAGTAGTTCCTCAGCAAGGTCTCGATCAAGTTCCGTGCTTCGCGTTACCACATTGTCCAATATCACCTGCTCAAACTGCGGCTTAAAAAATGAATCAACAGCCGTGTCTGTTATTACAACAGAGCCAGGCTCAATCCCTGAAAACAGAAATGGGGATAAAGTTAAAAGACTGCATTAAATGACCCCACAATTATACATTATAGGAAGCTTGATCTCGGTGATCATGAACATAACAAAACATCTGGCTAGTCAGCTAAGTTTATGCAAGAAATAGACTGGCAGGAGGTTACATGCCGTGTGGGAGGGAAGTGATGGAATTTTCATAGAGGTGGTATTGGATACATCCACACCTTACACTTAAAACACACCTATACTACTTGTTAAGGGACGCGGGTGGTGCTGTGGGTTAAACCACAGAGCGTAGGACTTGCTGATCCCAAGGTCGGCGGTTCAAATCCCCGCGACGGGGTGAGCTCCCGTTGCTTGGTCCCTGCTCCTGCCAACCTAGCAGTTTGAAATCATAAAGTGCAAGTAGATAAATAGGTACCGTTCCGGTGGGAAGGTAAACGGCATTTCTGTGCGCTGCTCTGGTTCGCCAGAAGTGGCTTCGTCGTGCTGGCCACATGACCCAGAAGCTGTACGCCGGCTCCCTCGGCCAATAAAGCGAGATGAGCACCGCAGCCCCAGAGTCAGTCGCGACTGGACCTAATGGTCAGGGGTCCCTTTACCTTTTATACTACTTGTTTTCCCTTGCTTCTGCTCAAAGAATTCTGAGAACTGTAGTTTGTTGCTGCCTCGCATCCTTAACAAACTACAGTTCCAAGGATTCTTTGCTGGGTGTTTGTGTGTGCACTTTAAATGTATGGCATACACACAGCCATTTACTCAAAATGTTACTCATGTGTACCACCCCAGTTATCAAGTGTATATAGGGCATTCTGGGCCATGACAGTGATTGTCATCTATCAGGTCTTTAAAAGTGACATATAATTCTGGATCTCATTCAGATAACTTTCAGTGGGTGAAAGGACTGTCAGTTACTTTGTACCTGGACTGAATTGTCCGGTCAGCTATGTTCACTGTACAAACTCATTTCAAGAGGGAGTGTATCATTCGATGTTTGCAATGAGACTTTCTTTCCTCATTAAGATTCTTACAGTATTTGCCTCTTAATTCTATGGAAAATCCTTATTCTAAAAAAGCAGGAGTCTAAATTTTGGGGAATTTTTTTTTTTGGTCATTGGAACAAAGCATTTTCACAATATGGATAACATGGTATGTGTGTGTTTTTATCAGTCACTCATATGTGTTGGTATTTGGGTTAGTTAGGGGGAAATCAAATCCAAATGACTTTAAAAAGAACATCAAGTCCTGTGTTTTCAAGCTGATGCTACATTAGAAAAATACATATTTGTGATCTTTCATATATCTTAGCAGGTTGATATTTGTTGACTTGATTTTTTTTTTTAAAAAGTACAAAAATCTCATAAAGACATGACCTTTTCTTGAGATGTATTTCATTTCCATCTCCTGCGCCTGGTAGCAGCAAAATTCTTTGCTCACCTAATCCCCCTGAAGTACCGATGCGTATAATGGTAACATCACGGCATTTTGCATGGTGTAGCAATTTGATTAGCTCATGAAGCATGATAGAAATGGATGGAACACCCATCCCATGCTGTTAAGAAAAAAAAAAGAGAAGCAATATAACTTTATACATTCTAAGCCAAACTGATTTGAAAAAAAATCAAAATAATAACCTTAAGCATAAAAGTACTGGTGCACAATAGAAGCCTATGCCAGTGGATATGTGGGGAGTGATCCAGCCAAGGGAAAGGGCATGTAATTTTGCCATCCCCCATTGACAGCATGGCTAGTATCCAGTTGGCCATTCTAATAATAATAATAATAATAATAATAATAATAATAATAATACCCCGCCCATCTGGCTGAGTTTCCCCAGCCACTCTGGGTGGCTTCCAATCAAGTGTTAAAAACAATACAGCATTAAATATTAAAAACTTCCCTAAACAGGGCTGCCTTCAGATGTCTTTTGAAGAGAAGATAGCTGCTTATTTCCTTCACATCTGAAGGGAGGGCGTTCCACAGGGTGGGCGCCACTACCGAGAAGGCCCACTGTCTGGCTCCCTGTAACCTCACTTCTTACAATGAGGGAACCGCCAGAAGGCCCTCGGCACTGGACCTCAGTGTCCTGAGAGTCCAAGCGCTGGTGATCTTGTGGGAGTCATCTACTAACAAACAAAGGGAAGCAATTTTTGCCAGTTCCCTTTCTTTCTGTAGTTCCCAGCACCCCCAAATCATTTCGGGGGTGGTGGTGAGATTTTGGGGGAGCACTGGGGTCTGTAGGGAAGAGGAGGAATGGACACAAACTGCTTTCCCCGCCCCCACTTCCACAGTAGATTCTTCCTGCTGCATCAAAATTGGATATAACCCAAAATGACTTGTGAGTGCAAAACACTGCAATAACTAAATATAGCTTTCCAATACATTCCATTAACTAGACACTGAAACAGGAATAATACCCACACAGGGTTATCTTATTTCTAAAAGAAATGCGGGGGGGGGGGGGGCTGGAGGCAAAATCTAACCAAAGTAAAGCACATTGAAGTCTCATTTTCAGAGCTAAACACAATTCTCACATTACTGAAGCATTACTGAAATGTGTTTATGTTTGTTTGGATGGGCCTTAAATGTTTCATGTTTGCTTACAAGCGGATTCTGCACTGCACTCGAATGTCACTTTGCATTGGCTCTGAAATGTGCTGATTCTGACAGTTTTTGGTTTTCTAAACTAAATCACATAGTGCTTTTTCAAACCATCAAACAGCAAAACTGCACAACTTAGAATTTGTATCGTATGGATGTATCCCATCAGTCTTAATTCAAATTAACATGGTGCAAATCTGAAGTTCGCTTGCAAATCCATCAAAAGCTCTGGCTCTTTTTGTCCCATCATCATAGGAAGATAGGAAGCTGCCTTATACTGATTCAATCTGCTGGTCTGTCTAGCTTAGCATTATCTACATTGACAGGAAATGGCTCCCCACAATTTTGAAAACAACGCTTTTTCAGCCTGATGCTGAGATGCCAGTGACTGAACTTGGGACCCTCTGCATGCAAAACAGTTGCCTTACCACTGAGTTGCTCTGCTGCAAATTAATCGTTTGGTAAGGGTTCTGCATAATTGTATCTTTCAGTGGGACAGATCTCCTCATGTAAACATAGTAACCTTGCTTAGATTACTACCAATAATTAAGAGTGTGTGTGTGTGTGTGCATAGATTAAAATGTTCAGCACATTTCCCATGGATTATTTAGTAGCTTTTTGCAACATAGGTCAGTATTATTTCCCCAGTATTGCAGATGAGGAGCTGAGGTGGAAAGCAAAGTGGATTGTGGAAAGTCACAACATGAGCCCAAGGCAAGATTTAAACCAGGATCTGCCTGCCTGCCAGCTCACAGTCTTAATGGTGCAATCCTGCACTCACAAAAAACCAGGGTGGCAAAGAAGCTTTCTGGGAGCCTTGCTTTTCCATTCCCTTTCCCACCTGCACACACTTTTGTGCTGCTTCTCTTCTCAGGACACTGATTTGTTGGGCCACTCAGTTGCAACTGAAGCTCTCCTGAGTCCAGCAGCTTTTCCTTTCCCTCAGCTCTGGTTCAAAGGCTGTTCCTTAGGAAAAAGCTGAAGTGTGCCATGTGCAGAGTAGATGATGGAGAATGTTGCAGTGCAAGAGTGGGGAATATGGACCCCACCAACCCCAGCCAGCAGGGCAAAAGGTCAGGAATGATGCGTGTTGTAGTTCATCATTAGCATCTGCAGGCAGGGGGTGTTGGTTTCTGCTTTCTTCTCTGTGCAGCGAAGTGCTTGTCACGAGACAGGTTGTTTACATTCCACAGAGTCTGTACTGTTGGAGGTTTTCTCACGGGAACGGGAGACTGGATATGACGTACACTGGTTTCCTGTTTTTCACTGTTCTTTGCAGTTTCAGTTTGAGATTCTCTCCGTGCTTTTGAGGAGAGATGACGCTTTCTCTGCTCCGGCAGAGGGAAGATGTTTTTCTGTAACTTACCAGCTTTGAACTGTAAATAAAGTAGTATAGAGCATGTTGGCATATACTCCTCATCATTCCGCTGTGCACTGGACACTGCTTACCCCCAACACTTGGTTCCGGGCCCAGAAAAACGCAGTGTTTTGAGAATGGACTCCAGAAGTCGGGCTCCTGGCAAAGGAACAAAGGAGCAGGAAACGAAGTGCCGGCAAAGTATCGGAACAGCGGCAGAGAGACGGAACGCAAGGTATCTGCTCTGCGCGTCAAGATGATTGATGAAGGTATGTGCTACTGCTCCGGGCAGCCTGCCAGCTTCTAATTAATGGCTTTATGGCTGGACTTTGAACTTTTAATAGCCGGTTTTTGCCGAGGCACAGGCAAATGGCTAAAAGCAACACTTTCCTATGCTGGGGGAAATCGAAAGTAACTTTTGGAATGCAGTTTGAAGCAGCTGCAGATAAGCAAAGCAGTTAAGCAGAAGAGCAGCACAGGCAAGGCAGAGGCTGTTTTGAAATTGCCTTTGGATTAAAGCAGCTTGATTTAAAGCAGCAGAGATGGCTAGCTGTACAAAGCTAGCTGATGCTTGTGGGATTCCTAAGCTCAATAAGAAAAATTACGCGGACTGGGTTTTGTATGCAGAGGCAATTCTGCGGAAAGAGGGTCTGTTTGAGGTGATTACAGACAACCCCCCAGCTCCAATTACAGATTGGTAGCCAGAGTCATGATGGCTAGCTGCAGAAGGCTGGATGAAGCAAGTGGGGGATTTGATACCACTGATCAGCCAAATGCTCAACTCACAGTAGCTTGTGATACTGCCATGATTCAGAATGAAGCAGATCGCCGAGGTGCTGGCTGCATGGGAAAGGGGGAGACTTCACAGTCGTCATCCCATAGTGCAGTGGAACCACCAGATGGCGCCAAAGCTTTGAAGGCAGTGAAATGCTACTCGTGTGGACGTCTAGGCCATATGAAGAGGGAATGCAAATATCCCAGGGCCAAGACAGAGCAGCGCAGCGGAAGCTCATCGCGTGGAAAAGGCCAGAGCAAAGGCAAAGGTCCGGTGTCCAGGACAACGCAGCACAAGGCAATGGTCTCACGCTACGCTCCAAAGGTTGCAGAGGTTGCAGAGGTTGCAGAGGTCCAGAAGACGTCTAGATCTTTCTTCGTTGTTGATTCAGCGGCAACGCATCACATGTGCAACGATAAGCGACTGTTCGTGTCTTTTACACCGCAGGAAGGTGCAATTCACCAGGCGGATGACCACACTATCCCCAGTAAAGGCTACGGAACTGTTGTTCTTCACAGTTTGGACTTATCGATACAGGATGTTCTTTATGTGCCGGATGCGAAACATAATCTGCTCAGCGTTGGACAGCTGATTGAGAAGAAGATTGACGTTTCCTTTAAGAACAATAGATGCATCATCACCAAGAAAAATGATTATCGCAGTGGACTTCCGGAGGCGGTGCGAAGGGTAATGGCTGCCCTTTCCTAACCGTATGCTGAATTTGTTGGTCGTTTGTTTGTTTTGTATTATGATGATGTTGTGCAGGATGACACTTGTTGCATTGCAGGTTCTAACAAAAGTTTGCATGCAGAATGTATTCACGATTTTCACAGGAAATTTGGTCATTTGCATTTTGAGGCAGTATCTAAAATGCCTGCCTTGGTTGAAGGTATGACCATTAAACCCTGCAGGTACCACATGAAGTGCAAGGCATGTGCAGCAAACAAGGTGAAAGTGGCTGTGAAAGGTAAGGTGTCTAGTAGGCAAGCTACAGAACCATACCAAATTATTCATGCTGATTTGGTTGGACCACTATCGCCCTCTTTGGGTGGGAATAGGTACTTCATGGTTCTCATTGATGCATTTTCCAGGTATATTTATGTGTACAATCTCAAGCAGAAATCAGAGGCTTTTCCTAGGTTCAAGGAATTCTGTGCTTGGTTGGGAAATGTGCATGGTAAGAAGATAAAGATTCTTTTCAGTGACCGGGGGGGGGAATTCACTTCTCAGCAGTTTGAAGCTTTTCTGGCTGAGAAAGGAATTCAACACGATTTGTCTAGTCCTCGCTCGCCATGGCAGAATGGACTTGCGGAACGAGCAAATCAAACATTGCTTCAAGGGTTAAAAACCTTGCTGCATGATGCAAATCTTCCAGAGAGTTATTGGGCCGAAGCTCTCTCATGTTTCACTTACAGTTATAATCGCAGGTTATCTTCAGCGATTGGTTGTACCCCCTATGAGAAGATGTTTGGCAAGAAGCCATACATCAAACACATGAAAATTTTTGGTTCGGACATGTGGGTTCACTCACCACAAGACTCCAAGTTAGACAAGCGTGGATTGCATGGTATCTTTCTAGGTTATCAGAAAGGGTCATACAGAATAATGATGACTGACTCTAAGGAAATTAAGCTCACAAGAAGTGTTGAGTACAATGCCAAGTGGGGGGAGAATGTGGGAATTTTCCAATGTTATCCTGCTGACAGTGATGAGACTGAGGATAGTCAAAAGCAACCGCAACAACCCACACCCACTGATGAAGGTTCTGATTCTGAGTCTGAAACTGAATCAGATGATTCAGAGGATTTCAAGAGTGCGAAAGCCTCTATGCGACCCTCTGAAAGTTCTGATCAAGAATTGGAGGAACCATTGTTCACAATAGGTCACTTTTCTCCTAAAAAGGAAGAGAAGAGTGTTGAAGACTTAAGGCTAATTTGAAGGTCACAGAGAGCCACAAAAGGCAGACCTCCAAAGAGATTTGCTGATGAGTTTGCTAAGATAGCAGTAACAGCTGTTAAAAGCTCCAAGAAGGTATATGAACCTTCGAGTTTCCAAGAAATCCAGGATTTGGATTCAAAGGAAGCTGAGCCATGGTTAAATGCCATGAAGGCTGAGCTTGATTCCTTGGAAAGGAACAAAACATGGGACCTAGTTCCAGTAGTTCCAGGAATGAAATTGCTTGGAAGCAAATGGGTCTTCAAAGCGAAGACTGATCAAAATGGCAAGATAGTCAGACACAAAGCCAGATTGGTAGCCAGAGGATTTGCTCAGGTACCAGGTGAAGACTATCACGAAACCTACTCACCCACAGTGAGGTATGAGAGCATTAGGCTTATGCTCAAGCTAGCTGCAGAAGAAAATCTACACATTAGTCACCATGATGTGAATACAGCTTTTCTGTACGGATCTCTAGATGAATCACTTTATATGCTTCCACCTGATGGCGTACAGGTAAAACAAGGATTTGTTTGTGCTCTGAAAAAGTCAATTTATGGTCTCAAACAAAGTGCACGGTGTTGGCACACAAAACTCACTGAAGTATTGTTTTCTCTAGGTTTTCAGCAAGGGAAAGCTGATCCATGTGTATTTGTCAAAGAGGAGGGGCAAAAGAAACTGTATTGTTTGTTTTATGTTGATGATCTTTTATTCTTTTGGAAAGATGTCACAATGTACAATAACGCCCTAGCTCAACTGAAAGAGCACTTTGACATGAAAGATCTTGGTGAGGTAAACAACTACCTATCTCTGGAAATAGAGAGAGATCAAGATGGTAACATTCTAGTACACCAGTCACGGAAAATTGCTGATGTGTTAAGCAAACTAAACCTGATGGATGCTAACCCTGTAGACACACCGATGACAACAGGTTATCAGGTAGATGACACTGAAGAAGCATTTTCTGACACTACACTGTACAGAAGTGTGCTAGGCAAGCTAAACTTCATTGCCAGATGTTCAAGACCAGACATTGCTGTTAGCTGTAATTTGCTAAGCAGACAAGTCAACAATCCTACTGTTAAGGATTGGAAAGCTCTGAAACGCATAGCGCGGTATTTGAAAGGCACTATGCATTACAGACTGAGATTTAACAATCAGAAGTCTGGTGGTCTTGAGATATTTGCAGATGCAAGTTTTGGAAGTGACACTACAGACAGGAAAAGTACGTCTGGAGTTTGCTATAAGTACAATCAGGGTCTATTTGATTGGTCTTGCAAGAAGCAAACAACTGTTAGCTTAAGTACTTGTGAAGCTGAACTGAATGCACTATCTTATTCACTTAAAGATTGTGAATGGTTGTTACAATTGTGCAAAGACATGAAAATTCCTGTCAAATGTCCAATCCAGGTTTACCAGGACAACAAAGCATGTTTGGCTTTGCTGAATTCTGAAGGTTGTAAGCAAAGCACGAAGCACTTGCAATTGAAGTTGCAACATGCTAGGGAACGTATTCAGAAAGGACTCGTAACGGTGTCCTATATGCCAGGTAATGAAATTCCTGCTGATGTATTGTCCAAGATTGTATCAAGGGATCAACACTGTACCTATGTGCAGAAGTTGGGTTTGTACTGATATTGTACGAACACGCTGCCCAGAGATGTTCACAGAAAGGGGGAGGATGTTGGTTTCTGCTTTCTTCTCTGTGCAGCGAAGTGCTTGTCACGAGACAGGTTGTTTACATTCCACAGAGTCTGTACTGTTGGAGGTTTTCTCACGGGAACGGGAGACTGGATATGACGTACACTGGTTTCCTGTTTTTCACTGTTCTTTGCAGTTTCAGTTTGAGATTCTCTCCGTGCTTTTGAGGAGAGATGACGCTTTCTCTGCTCCGGCAGAGGGAAGATGTTTTTCTGTAACTTACCAGCTTTGAACTGTAAATAAAGTAGTATAGAGCATGTTGGCATATACTCCTCATCATTCCGCTGTGCACTGGACACTGCTTACCCCCAACAGGGGGAGGCTCCCCACCTCTGTTACAATAGGTGCCACTAGGAGCTACTGCACATCTAAATAAGTGCAGGAGGCAAGCGTGTACACATTGCCTCCGTAAGCATTACTGTTTTCTCCTCTCCAGTGCACTCCCACCGCTGTTAGCCTAACGTATCCTGCAGTTTCTTGAGAAACACGCCTCAAACCAGGTTGCATCTGATTTGAAAATGAAAGCTGAGGTGTGCACAGTTCAGACAACCATTGCACATGCAGAGATGGCAGCACATGCACAGGCAGCTTCACTGGGGGTTACCGGCACAGAGAAACAAATCCGGTAATGTACAGTGTACATTGGCACTTGCGGTGTGCAAGGCAAGTGCAAATGCAACCTTAAACACAGCATGGGGTGGGTGGGCAACCTTGCTGCATTTTCAGCCACTCATGTGTACATAGCCTAAGTCAGTAAACTATATTTCCCAGAGCTATAAAATCTGGTTGACTTATACAGAACTTAAGTGACATTCTCAAGCTGGTTTCACTGCAAGCTTCTGACATCCCAAGTCACTTGTGGATTGCAACCCAGGGCACGTACATGCTTGGCACAGTGTTTTCCTCCAAACACCACCACCTGCGTTCCGCAGGAAGTGACCCAAAGACTTCACCTTAAAGACTGCTGACCTTAACAAAAATGTGTGCTTCCTCTGTTAATAAGGTAGCGTAAGGGCCTTTCAAAGTCAATATGTGGTGGCATCCCAAGACATACAACATGATTCAGACAGAAGGGTAGGATAAATCATAGTCATTGAAACTGATCCAGCTTCTGTTCAATTCCACAACAAAAACACCCCCTTTGACTTGCATGGGAAGTGAATTTTGTGCTCCCAGCCTATTAATCTTAAGTCTCACTTGTCTAGCAAAGATGCAGGTAGGGAATTTCCTAGGCAGGCCTGTACATCTGTTACATTCCATGTATCCAAAGAACAGGGAAATAATTTATAGGAACAGCAAGAACAAGCCACAGCAATTTTTCACTCAGCATATTAAAGTTTAAAACATGTAGCGTTTTCGAATGCCTGAAAGATCGGATTGGAAATAACTGCTCGAGAAGTGTCTGAAGGGAATGAAAGAGATATTGCTGCTAAATTAGTTATAAAATGGAACGCACCCTCTCAGAAATGAGAAATTTGCTAGAATTTCAAGAAACGGGTAATTTGGGTGAGTCAGTTTAACAATATTGGGCCTTGGATTCTGACCTATTTTACGGGGACATGATGGTTGAAATTTTAAGCGCATTTACTAGAGAGTACACCTCACTGAACACAATGGTGAATAAGGGCAGATATGATAACGGGTTGTGGTGTGGGGAAAGTGGTTAGGGAGAATCCTGCCCCCCCCCCCAAATAACATTAGCACCCAGGGCGATACAGTGAACTGAGGTGGAAAGTACAGGTCAGACAACAGGAGGTACATTATTTCTTCACACAGTACATAGTAAAGTTATAGGATTTGCTTTTACAGGATGTGCTGAATGCCACCACCTCAGACAGCTGTTAAAGGGATTAGACAACTACTTCTGCATATTTTTATTTGGAAGGACAAATGGTTACGTTACATTTTGGGAGGCTTCATAGGGACTAGTGTTTACATGCCTACGCTGCAAATGTGGTATGATGGCAGTGACAAATGCCTTTATTTACCAACCCAGCAGATAGTAAATAAGCATGCTAGTCGTACTGAGAGCAGACCCATTGAAGTTAAAAGACTTGACTAACACAAGTTCATTGATTTCATTGGGTCTACTCTGAGTAAGACTTAGTTGACTATAAACCTTAGGGTTGTATTCACCATGGTTCCCCTCCACCCTGGGCATCTCCTAAATCTGTACTGGTTTTCTCCCCAATCCTCCTGTGCAGATTTGGTTTGGTTTTGTTTTGGTCTTTGAGCTCCTACTAAACTAGTGGAGAATTTCCTTGCAGAAGATTTGGTGAAATGGGTGCCCGCGTTCTTCTATTCCAGTGTTTCCCAACCTTGTGCATCCAGCTGTTTTTGAACTACAACTCCCATCATCCCTGACTAGCAAGACCAGTGGCAAGGGATGATGGGAATTGTAGTCCAAAAACAGCTGGAGGCACAAGGTTGGGAAACACTGTTCTATTCCTGAATGCTGGGTTAAACAGCATTTTGTATTTAATGCTACACTAACATTACTGAAGAAAACAATAGGCTTGGGCCCATACCCTTTCCAAGTCTCATTCTTATAGCTCATCAAGTTCGATTCAACATTAAGTGAACCAAAATTTCTTAGAAGAGGTCCCCCCTCTCCAAAATTTCACCTCTCCCCTTCCTAGTTTACGCGCCCCCCACCCCCATCTTGGCTGCCCAAAACTAGCATGGAAAATTTTGAGAGGCCATTTTTGCTCATTCCTGGTTTTCTGCCTGCATTTCAGGGCTTATCCCTTTACTGGCTTTGAAGAAGCATGCATGAATCTCTAGTGCAGGGGTAGCCGACATGGTACCATGCAAATGTTGTTGTACTATTTCCTATCCACCTCAGCCGGCATGGCAAATAGTCAGGAATGATGGGGTCCAATGACATCTGAAGGGCACCTTGTTGGCTTCCCCTGCTCTAGAGCACATCCAACCCCGCCATCACATATGTGCCTGCGACTTCACCCCATTCTTCCTTCATACTGCAAACAGTGACCAATCAAGGACCAGCGTGGGCCGTGCAATCCACATGCTAGAAGCTGATCTGCAAGCCTGCGAAGCAGAGACACTGCATTTTCAAGGTAACCACTTTGTTCAGCTTCCCATATTTCTGGTTTAACACTCAAGGAATGTACAGAGATTACAGGATGTGGCCTCAGGCGTTCTTGGCAGAGCCAGTAGAAATAGTGGAAAGCATAAAGATGGCAAGAGCCTCTTGCTCGTCAAAGAGCTGCCTGCCAGTCAAGGCTAAGTCACTGGCTGGGCAAGTGTAATAAGGGTGATTCCTGAAAAGCTGTTCCTCTTGCTGTAGCAGTTGTATTTTGGCTTCTTGCGAAGTCCCTTGATTATAAAGCCTTTCATTGCAGTGCCTCTCGCAACTGCTAGATCCACATTAAATATTAAATAAGAGATGTGAACAATGTGCTAAAGTCATCAGTTACTGCTGTGTCGCTAATGGAAGTGTTTTGGGTGCCCTGTAACGTACTTACACTGATGGAGAGCACCGGCCCGACTTTGTACATGCAGTATCGGTCCGTCCCGGCACAAATATCTTTTATGTCTTTGCCATCTCCTTCGAGTCCAAGTTCTTTATGCATGAACTGAGCAAAAGCTTTCATTCTGTTGGGGCTCCCACCCACGCAGACAAACTGGAAATAAATCATCAGATTATCAGCCATAGCAACAACAGAGACTTGGCATGCTCTGGCGATAAGATACGATTTTATAGCCAAAGCGGGGTACGCCTGGAAAAGAAGGGTAAATACGTAGACTGCCTGGCCCATTTATGCAAGACTGCATGCAAAGAAGTGGGTTTTATCTCGGTTATCACAGGAAATCTTGCGGATTTAAAATATGCCGGCATATTTTGTTTTAGGAGAACAAGTTGTTCAGTTTCCTCTGTCCTTATTTATTTGTCATGAAATGAGGTGGATGATGTTATGAGATGCATGGTTCTTTGGTGCCAGTGTTTTGGTTAAAGCTGAAACTAACTAAGGCATGCTGTGGCCAAAGTGAAATACAACACTGAAAGCAGCATCAGCTCCTCCTCTTCCTCTTCTTTGTCTAGGAGCAGCCGGTAGATCAAAACGTGTGACCTGACATTATCACCCTTCCAATTTCCCTGCCTCTGCAAGTGGTAGCCAATGAAATGTGAGCATGGGAATGACGGCGTTGTGTCATGTTTCTGGTTCTATCAGATGGTTACCAGAGAGAGAGAGGAGAGGCAGATGTAAGATTTTAAAAAAAACTTTCATATATCTGGGTCTGCCATAAATGTCTAGTGTCCATGAAATTTTGCCTGTATTTTAAAGGGATAAAGGGGGGGATGAGACACACAAGAATTATCACCAAAACCCATGTCTTGGTATTTCCTATCTGGTGTTTAATATATACATTTTGTAATTGAGGCTCGTCCCAGCCAAATACCTCATACGAAGCGACCGTAACTTTCAGCTAAAAGTAAATCCGGCTGACTGTCCTTTTAATGTGGGCACTGAATATAAACTGTTAGTACTTGTTTCTTCTGAAAACAAAGTAGAACCAGATGCTGAAATAGCATGTGGTCTAATTGCTTATTCAACAGCATCAACTAAAATGACAAGAATTGCACAGAATTATAGAAATAACACCAGGAACTACAAATGTGAGCAAAAATACGGAACCACATTTAAAATAAAATAGAAATAAAATCCGCTTCTGAATCTGAAAAAGGCAATGAATGTAACAGCCATCTTTTCCACAGGGCTCAGAAATTAAATGCCTGATTCACAAATGACTTAATTCATAAATGCGCACTAATCATACACAGTATTAAGAATCCCAAGTGCTTAGTGCAACTCACTGTAGGTACTCCAGAGAATCATGTCCAATAAAGAAAAGGCTCGCCTCCTTAGTTACAAGGTTCCCGAGTTACTTCAGCTTTGTATTTTGCTCTAAATGTTAGAAAGAGTTTTGCAGTTTAATGCCAGTGTTTTGGTTAAAGCTGAAACTAACTAAGGCATGCTGTGGCCAAAGTGAAATACAACATTTCAGCATGTTTTAACTCTCCCTGTGAAATCAGCGGGATTTAAAGTGCTTAACATTGGCTTCACAGTTCCAAAGATAAATGGAATGAATTTTTTGTATTTTTTGCCCACTCCCGACTACTGGGGCAGTCAGTTCTGAGGGGCAGACTTCCAATTAGAATTTGGCTAATGAGCAGCCTTGCAGAGTTCACCTTTAATTTTCATAGCAACCAATATGCAAAGAGAACCATAGCTTAGACGAAGAGCACTTGCTGCCCATGAGGAAGGTTCCGCATTCAATCCCCAGCATCTCTATTAAAAAATAAAATTAAGTAGCATGTGTTATAAAATATCCTGTACCAGAGGCCCAGGAGAGCTGCTGGCAGTCAGGGTAGAGAATACTGGGCTAGATGGACAGATATTGGATTTGGCAGAAGGCAGCCTTCTTTGTTCTAACTCTTTCCTTTATTTGTGAATTCATCACTTCTGAATTTAAACCCCGAGTCCTGCTTGCAGGAACTCTGCATGTGAGCAAATGCACTTCTTGATAAAGGTTGCTCTTTTTCCAGCACAGCTCTTAAGAGCTTTTGCAGCTGAGATGCTACAGCAACACCCTTTCCCTTCCTCGTAATAAATTGCACGAACTTTGAAATGATAAAATGACGAGCCAAATTCCTCAATGAATTGTTTCTGAACTGGAGTCTGTGCAACTACCCCAGGGAAGAATTTAGCTCATCATACCAGAAACAGGTTTAGTTTCCCCAGTCTACTTATTTTACTGAGAAGGAAAGGGTAATTGCCCATAACCGTAGCTGCAGCGGACTTTCTGAGTTGCTTTGCAGAATGGCACTGACTCTGTTCCTGTGGGACCTTTAAGTCATCTCTGTAGCTAGATCTAGGAAGCCACTATGATAAAAGGAAACTGCAAAAGACGTGGAAGAGAAGTAGCAGCAGGAATGAAAGATGTTTATAAATGCTGCAGCTGTGTTATTATTATTTTTTACCTTCGTGTCGCCAAACATGGCTGGCAGATTGTGCGTTTTGGTCCCTAAGTCTAAGTGATAAAGGATATCTTCATCCATTAAATCCAAGTGAGGGTTCATAACATAAACAAGTCCATTCCTAGGGAGGAAAAAAGAGAGAGAGAGAGAGGGAAAAAACACTCCAATGAAAGAAGCACAAAAGAGGAAACTGTGAAATAAGATACAACCACCTTAAATTTCATGCAAGTTGTTAGATTGCCTCGTTATATATTAATAATGCTGAAGCCCGAAGAGAAAGAAAGAGGACTTGGGTCTAAGCCAGGCTCTTTCCAGATGATGGATTTTTTGTACAGAAAATGTGCATTTGTTCTCCGTTTGGTATGCTGACTGCAGACCTCTTCCCTGAAGGTTCTTATTCTCAGTGTTTTCCAACACTATACTTCGTACTTCAGAAAATATGATTTCACCCTACACGTACACTCCCAGATAAATTGTGTTGCTACCGTGATTGCCCTCTGGAATGAAGTGGTGTGGCTGCCATAGACCCCTTTGTGACTAAGGATGGGTGGATCTGTTATTTTTTATTTCTCTTGGTTTCTCATTTTTCCAAGTTTAATTTCAGTTCTGGGTTTCCCCGCAACCCTTTGGAGCAGATTTGGGAAGGCATAGCGGCGGTCGGGGAGTGGGGGGAGAATTATAGGGAGAGGAAAATAAGGGGAACTATTCTGTTGGATACTATCCAATAGTTTCAACTTTTTTTTTGAAAATAGAGCCCCTATTATAAAGAAGTTCCCATTATATGAAAGTATCTGGCCAGAACTACATAATATGGAGGATTTATGGAGGCTGCTAAAAACACTCGCCCCTATCTTCCTCTTCCCTTGTAGCACCTAGTACTGTAGAACACATGACATGATGTTGCACTACTGAGAGTTCATTCACTAAAAGCTGCAACCAGTGAGAAAGAGCAAGTTCCGTTGTGTAAGCAGAAGCCCTTGTGCCAACAGCACAACTTTGTTGCATGTGACTCCATGGCTGGACTTCCTTCTTCATTGCCAGAGAGGGAGATCTGGGGTGTCTGGGTCACCCGCCTAGCCTTCTTAACGCCTTTCCTTTGATTTCCTTAATTCCATAAAATGGAAGTTCTCTGTGGCAGTGCCTTTCCTGCAGTATTCCAAAATTATCTCATAAGAACCTAAGAAGAGCCCTTCTGGATCAGACCATGGCTCTGTATCCTATTTCTCACATCTGGCCAAACAAGCCCACAAGCTGAGCATGGAAGTCTTCCTCTGCTGTTGTCAGCCAGCAACTTGGATCCAATGGCATACTTTGTCTGCATATGGTTCTGTTGAGCTATATATAATATTTAGTGGCAACTGCAAATGAATAGCTTGGGTTGTTTTTTTTTAAAGGCATTCATGGATTAGCTATCACAGTGGAGGAGAGCTCTTCAAGTGAGCAGCACATCACTGGATTAATCTGTTCACTGAAATGAGGCTTTCACTTGACCTTTAAATATACGGACGCCCTTGTCAGATTAATTGCTCCTAATAACACCAGGACTTGCCTCAAATGGCTGGATGGAAAGTTATTTGCACCTTTGGGATCTTAATCATATTGCAGAGGGTGTTGGCATGAAAGCTCCTTGGGGTGCCCCCTTTTGGACCTCCTGCTGTTTCACTGGCAATCCTAAAGATATTATTGTCTTAAGGAAATATTTGGGTTTCTTATGTGATCAAGCCAGTTCCGATTCCCACTCTCAAAACATTTGCATACTGTGGCATTTGAGCTATTCAGTACCATGTGCAGCTTTGAATCTAATCCTGAGTATGCTTACTTGGGAGTAGGACAGCCTATTTAAGCCTGCCAGGCTTCCCCATTTGGTCCACAGGCTGTTTTGGGCAAACCATGTCTACCTGCTGACAACCACCTTACATCGTAAGGTAGTTAAAGGGATCGCTTATCTCCAATCTAAACACCACAGCATTAAGATAAGTGCTAACATAAGAGGTAAGCTCTCTGCCTGTTCTTTCTGAAGAGACAGAGGTTTGTCTCTGATCTCAGAACTGAGGTGCTTAGCACTGAGCTGGGGAGGTAAAATCCCTCTGCCTTTTTAGAAAACCTCTCTAAAGATCAGGCAGAGGCATATTTCCAACCAACCACACCTCAGTGCTGGAGTGGAGAAAAGTAGAAATGCTAATTATGTGTGTGAGCCTGCCTGGCTGCTTCCTTGCCTGGTGTGTGTGTGTATGTGTGGGACAGGGAGAGAGTGATATGTGTCTGGTACAAGGGGTGGGGTGCATTTTATTTTTTTGAGGGTGGGTGTTTTGCCTCAACCATTTTTGCCCTACCCGCCATTGTAATGTGGCCTCTTAAAAGGCTGGGGAATTTTCAATCCAGCCCCCGGGAAATACGGTAAGCTGTCAGGGAAAGCAGAACTGGAATGGAAGGTGCAGATGTTTTGGAAAAGGAGAAATGGGGTGAATATTTGGCTTAGAAGGTGGAAGGAGAAAGGTGTCATTGTTTGGTGTTTGAGAGAGGGTAAACATGTGAGCATAGGCTAGGAAACGGGAAGAAGGGAGAAACAGAAAGGAGAGAGGTGATGGATCCAGAGAGAATAAAAACAGAAGGGATGGAGTTTTACTGTCACAATAATGAGAATGGCAAGAAAAGGAGGATAGAACCTTGGTGACAGGTCAAATAAGATTTATTTGTTTATTCATTTATTTATCCATATGTGTATACCACTCTCAGTGTGCATGGTGCCATACAGAGTACAAGCGGCAGGTCCTTGCTTTGAGGAGCTTACACAAAAAGGAAAATATTTTGTTGGAACTGACAGAAGCAAGCTGATCGCATAAAACAAACCAAGTGGCATCAGACAACAGGAAACAAATAGGCTGAAAACACACCAGTGAATGGCAAAGTAGGAGGTAAAAGATTGTTAGCTGGGATTCCATTGTTTCCATAGTCCGTTTGTTCAAGAGGCATTTGTACTGTTGACCCTAAATCCACCCACAAACACCAGCCTTTCCCTCCCAGCCCTTCTGGCCCTTGTGATTCATTCTGGTTTGGCTGCCATGCCAGCACCTGTCTCTATTTTGCTGCCAGAACTTTCTGCTGCCTCTCTTGGGTCCTTCGGCAGCTGCCTTCCCCCCACAAGCTTCTTGTTTCCAAATAATTCAGCAGGCGGACTTTGCATATCTACTGTTGCACCACTTGTTTCCAAAAATGGCAAGTGGGGTCCAAAGCAAGCAAGTGCAAAATCTGAGGGAAGGAGGCCATGACAGAGGTTTATAGAACTAGATATGGTGTGGGGAAAATAGAAATAAGCTTTCTCGCCCCTTCATCTCTCATAATACTGAATGATAGGTGATTCAGCAGAAGCATAATCAAGCACTTCCTTTTTAATACAGAGTGTAGTTAAGCTCTGGAACTTGCTACCGAGAGGTGAAGTGATATCCACCAACTTAAGATAGCTTTAAAGGGGGGGGGGGTCAGACAAATTTACATAGGCTATCAGTGGTTACAAATCATGCTGACTATATGCCAACTTCATTGACAGAGTCCCTATATCTCTGAATACCAGCCTGGAGGAGTGGAGTCACAATTCTAGCTTTCTAGCAGCAGTGTTGCTGCCACTTGCCAGCGGGGGGCAGAGATGAGGTAGCAGGGAAGTTGGAGCTGTGCACGGAGGCACGGACACACTTTCCAGGAAAGCAGCAGCTGGTATGGAGCTAGTGTTGTGGCTCTAGCCCATTGGTTGAGTCACTTCTTGCTACCGCCCGTGACTTGTTTGTGGGTTTCCCAGAGGTTGGTCACATTGGGAGATGGGATGCTGAGTTTGAAAGGTCAGATCCTGCAGAGTTTCTCTTACATTCTAATCCAGGCATAGGCAAACTCCGGCCTTCCAGATGTTTGAGACTACAATTCCGATCATCCCTAGCTAACAGGACCAGTTGGGTCAGGGATGATGGGAATTGTAGTCCCAAACATCTGGAGGGCCAGAGTTTGCCTATGCCTGTTCTAATCTGGCGAAATTTTGTAATGCTTGTAGTACATACTGGAGCTCATTGAACACTGCTTATTTCACATGTTTTTGGCTCTCCTCACCCAGCTCCATTTTTGTAAATTTATTTCCACAGGGTTCTTTTAAGCATTTTAAGGTTGTGTTTATCTTTCATTTGCTGTTGTAGTGCCAAGAATCAATCTTCAAATAGTAAACCTGACATTGCAGAGTATAATGATGGGAGGGACTTATGCACAATCCTATATATTTCTACTTGGACATAAGTCTCATTAAGATCAGTGAAACCTACTCCCAGGTAAGGGTGTATATGAGATTGCAATCTTAGTTAGCTCACAGCTTTAGGATAATCAAAAGTATAAATTACTCTAAAGTGAATAGCACAAGCCAAGGTGCATAAATGTGTTGGACTGAGACCCAAATACTTAAGGTTATCTCCACTGCATTACTCTAAATTCTAAAAGATGCATATATTATATTAGGGCTGCCAATTAGTTTAAGATTTGTAGTTTAATTAATCAGCTTCCTTTCAACCAAGCAACTGATTTGTCACTATCCAGCAAGGTTAACCACTTTCACATCCTATTGATTTCAGAGAGTTAAAACATGTGTTTAAACCTCTTCCACTTAAATTTATGTTCTTTACTTTGGCCAGATCATGAACAAATTTAATATTACAACATTTTAATACAGGAAGTAGATTTGAGGTTGTATTTGAAGAATTGGTAGGTAAAGAATATTATTCTCCCTGGCAAAAGAGCACAAGGAGGTTTTTTTTGTTGTTGTCCATGTGCTTTATTGAAGACATTTATAGATTACTTAATCAATGGCATTTCTAAGCAGTGTGCATTAAAATAAACCATACCACAAATGAAACAATAAAAATTAATCATAAAACCAAACGCTATCTTAAAATGCCTGATGGAACAAAAAAGTGTTAAGGCTGGTCCATGGTAGAACAAAATGTGGATTTGCACTGGTCTGACCCCGCATTAAAACAAGGGCATCTCCACGACATTCTCCCCATTCCAGTATTGTCCCAGATCTTTCCCTCTTTAAATGTGGGGGTTTTCAATCCTTGGCCTGGATTGAGAAACCTTGCATTTAAGGGGGAAAGGTCCAGGACAACATTGGGATGGCATACCCTCCAACATTTCTCCAATGAAAATAGGGACGTCCCATTCCATAATGATAATTTTACTATTTATACCCCACACATCTTACTGGGTTGCCTCAGCTATTCTGAGCAGGTTCCAACAGATATAAAATAATAATTAAACATTAAACATCACAAACAACAACTTCCCTATACAGGATTCCCTTCAGATGGCTTGTGGGTCAGATAACTCCACACTGTCCAACATTTCTACAATGGAAATAGGGACATCCTAAGGAAAAGTGGGACATTCCGGGATCAAATCAGAAACTGGGACGGCTTCTCAAAATCAGGGATGCCCCTGGAAAATAGGGACACTTGGAAGGTCTGGGATGGGGAGGTTGTCATGATCCAGTGTGGACAAGCCCCTTAATCATGTGCCTAAAGCTCAACAAGAAGAGTACCTGTCTAGTCTCAGGCTTGGGCCCATGACACCCAATGTACAGATATGTTACGTGCACACTGAAGCAACAACACATGCACCTTAAACAATTTGTCCCTTTTTCAGTGCCCCCCTGGTTTCTAGAAGAGGATTTTACAGAGGAGCTGGAATATGCATCCGATTCTTGAGGGTTACCTTGAGATTCCCTCATGGAAGAAATTTGGGGTAAAAATAAATGCCAAAAAAGCAAGTACCCAATAAAAACTAATTTAGGTGGCTCAGTTTGAAGAGCTACTTAAGGAAATGCAACTTCAAAAACCCGAAAGCAAATGTGGATTAGGTAGGTACATTTCTGGATCACATCCGTTGTTTGAAACAAGGAATGTTCGTTGGTTGAGTAATATTTTCAGCACGGCAGGCTTTGCACAGGGTAGGATCCATTTAAAGTTTAATTTAAACCCCATAGTTTCCATCTTTCAATTTGTGATAGCAAATCAATCAATAGATCATTCTACCCATTCATGAATTGCTAATTATTGCTTCAGGCCTTCCTCCTAAAATCACTGCTTCCTGCTGAACTTAGCAAAGGCAAGCACATTCATATGTTTTGTTTATTAGACTGAACCTAGTTTGGACCTCCTATTTTATAATTATTGTAATATTTTTTTGCCCCGTCACCTTGATTAAAGCCTGTGTTTCAATCTACATTTAAATTAAAATGATATTCAAAAGACACAAGAGCTTTTGATTGCATCCTTTCTCCAATCATAATTGCAAATGGAAAGGGCTGACTACATAGGAATGCAAGTCCATGTTTAGTTATCAAAACAAAATCTAATGCATCAGAACAATTTTTTAAAAAATAATGACTGGTATTCAACTAAATGGTTACACAAGCACACCAGCCTTTAGCTGTACAATGTAACTTTCCCATCCTTTTCTACCATTCCCTCCATAGACCTACTAAATGTGTTCCATTGTCCCCCTTCCCATTCTCTGTAGCAGATTTAGGGGGCACGTGGGGAGGGGGGGATTACATTGCACAGCTAAAAGTCATTGCACAATATAACTGTTCACTTAAAGAATGCCCCATGAGTCTGAATAATCTGTATGGAGTAGCTCGTAAGAGCTGTGGAAGGACTGGATCTACACAATACAGCAAAACACAACACTTTGCCTGTTTACAGTCATGATACACTGGTATCTCACACAGACAGACAAACCTGGGGAAATTATTTAGGAACTGGGTGTGTAAATTCCTTACCCATTGTAAGTGTTCATTTCAGTCTTGCTGGCTCCAGCTAAAAGAAATGTCAGAATTTCCAATTTTCCCAGGACAACTCGGAAGCAGACACAAAGGAAAGACTATCCTGTGAAAACACAAGATAGCACACAAAGTATTTGCAACAGCTATCTGAGATATATGAATGATATATTGTTCTCTGTTACTTCCAAATGATTTACAGGAATGGTCCCAGTCACTGTTTGTTCTCTGATGCACCAGGTGTAGAATAGCTTGTCTCTTCCAGCTGCAAGTTATGCCTGGATCGCCCATAGCCTCAGATTGGCTGTTTTTGAAGGTGTGGCATTTTCCCTGGACTTTCCCTGGACTTGCGTTACCAGGCTTAGCAAGACAAACAGGCCAGGACTGGTTAACCTTCTGCTGCCGATGTCCAATTCCCCTTGGCCAGAGCCCCACATCTACAGTTTGGCAGCCATCCCTGCAGAAGGCACCCTGAAGGGTTCGGCCTGTTTTTTCTTAAAACGTGAGCATGTTCCACGTGAGAAAAATATATAACGTAGATGTGACAAACAAGGTTTAAAAGGTACATTAGGTGGGCTTAACTGAGCAAGCATCAGTGGCTAAACATCCGAGCTTTATACAAACATTGAGTTAGATTTTAACTCGCGTTGGTTTCCATTTCTTGTGCATAAACAAAACCAAGGCCTCCGCATGAACTTTCAGTCACTGCTGATTTGAGGATTGCACACAAAAAAGAGCCAAAGATCAAGAGAAGGTTGAAGAATACTATATTGCTTCTGAGATTTTATGTTGAATCAGAACAACACTTCCCAATGATTTTCAATAACACCCATAATTTCAGATTTGCCTTTGGACAGTCATACAATTATATGGGTGTAATTCACTTTCCCATATCAGAGTAAAATATTTTCTTACTCAGAGTAAAATAAGTCATGCTTCCCCACACTTTCTAATGCATTTTCGCATCATTTTCCTTTTTGCCAGAAGTCAGCTTTTATTTTGGAAGTGGTTTTTTTGTGTGTGTGTGCAAGAGAGCCATACTGCTTTAATCCACTTTAATTGAACAAAGATAAATTCCCTCTCGCAAAATAGTGACATTCTAGAGCAGACCTTACCTTAGCCTGTCTTTACTGCCTTTCCAAAAATGCAGCCTGCCCCTTTATTTTAAATATATTATTTGACTGTATTTTTGTATTTTATTGTTTCGTAACTTTTTGTAAACTTCCCAGGAGACTTCACTGATATGTGGTATAAAGCATTGTAAATAAATTAGTAAATAACTCTGCTTTCAATACACCTAGCTTACCTAATCTTTAAAAGACTGGAGGGAAGGTCTGCTTCTGCCCCATTCAGAAGACTTACGGAAGATCTAACAATTTGCTTCCATGAAAATACATCACCAGAATATTCCAGTTTATTAACTCTCCTTTGTCTAGTCCAGGACTCTGGCTTGATATTGTCTCAGAGTAGAGTTACACACCTGATATGCACCTCCTGGACTAGTGTGTGGATCCGAACATCATTTTTCTTCCGACTTTGCTCTTATCCAAATGTTGCAATGCAGTTCTTGGTTCAAGAATGTACCAAAAGAATGAAAACCAAAAGATTTGTAGCAGGGTTTCTGTGATCCCTGGTGGCCTTTTAAGACGAAAGTAAACAAGCTAGTAAAAAAACACACACCATGAAACTGGAAGAAAAAGAAATTACAAGTGTGCAGATAGAACAGACCAGCTACTTATTTTATATTGCTGGCTTCCATCGCTACATTTATCTACCAATCTCCCTGTCAGACTTTCAGATCCAAGTCTGTGTGAACAAGCCTGTTTGAAGATTTTCTTTTCTTTAATGGATGCTTGTGCTCCTTATTGCTTTTTTACGAATTCGTTTTAACTGTGCTTTTATTTTTTATCTCTTCTCATGTGGGTAAACAGCACATAAATGGGGACTTTCCACTCCTTTTTGAAAAATGGGGCAGCCTGTGACATGTTCAATTAAAACTTTGCAATTGTGGGAAAGTAACGAGGTACAGTTGTAACCTTGCCCTCTTTCCTAGAGTGTTATTTTGTTCACAACCATTCCTTTCTTCTTCCAGGCGTCTTTATTCAACAATTCTTTCAACTCAGTGACTCAGCAAGCACGCTGATTGCATTGGGGGGCTAAGGTCTTAAGACTTTCTCGTACTGCTAATTATGTGTATAGGTGTAGCAGTGACCAGAACTGAAGGAAGGTGACAATTTCAGAAGCAAGCAGTATCTGTGTGTGACCTCAGAAAGGGTTGAGGCCCCTGATTCAACCTCATTACAGCAAAACACATTAGGTAGTGTGGCAAAGGCTTCCTTTCAAGTAGGACAGTACAGGCCACCAGATGTTTACTGCTTCAGAAACTGTCTTTTGCATTCACCCAAACTTCGGAAGAAAAAGCTTAGCATAATTTTCCACCTTATCAGAAATCCAGCGGTGTGGTAACACTCTCCTAACCACTTGATGACCAGTTTAGGAAGTGATTTTTATATATATTTCATACACTTGTATTCTACCTTTTCTATCATCATGGATAGAGGTGGCATAATGGTGTCCTGTTCTGGTCATGCAGAGGGCGTATTGGAGTAAGCAAATTGCTCCAAGCAAAACCACAGATGAACTAAAGCCCTTTGAGCCTCTGCCTACAGTCCACTTCTCTCAGGCTTCTTCCCACTTTTGAGAACAACAGTCCTTAAATGCCCAACCCTCTGGCCTGCAGAAAGTGCCCATGAGGGTGCCAGTTGTGGGTCTATGGTTCCCTGGCATAGGCTTCTGCTTGCCCCTGATGACCAGCATCAATGTGAGGAATCTTATCTGGCTTCTTAATTGGAGTGTCTGCAGCCTTTGATTCTGACGGTCACTGATGGACTCTGGCATCATGACCTATGAGTCCCCAGGTAAGTTTCCCATCCAGGCACGGAGCAGGCCTAGACCTATGAAGAACACAAGAAGAGCCCTGCTGGATCAGACCAAAAGTCCATCTAGTACAGCATTCTGTTCCTACAGTTGCCAAGGAGATATCTATGGTTTAGGATAACCAGCCTCGTATAATCAACATGCTTAAGTCCAATTATTGCATAAAGCAGCCTTTCTCAACCTGTGGGTCCCCAGATGTTGTTTAACTACAACTCCCATCTCCCCTAGCTAGCAAGGCCAGAGCTCGGGGATGATGGGAGTTGTAGTCCAACAACATCTGGGGACCCAAAGGCTGAGAACTGCTGAATAAAGTAAGCTGTCCTGCCAGGCTTGGCTCACCTTTGAGAGAAGAGTTTGTAAGTAAAACATTTTTAACTTACCAAACATGTAGTCTTCTTCTATGGAAGGAACTTAGAAGGGAATCTTTTAAACGTCTTAACAGCCTATATCTCCATGCTTGACTTTGCTGCTTATTTTGCAATTTTAAATTTCTGATGGGGTTTGGATCCAAAACCTGGATCTTGGAATCCAGGAATCCTCTTTTTATACCGTGTGAGAAGGTCATAGGCAGCACTCTCCTGCTCATATTCCCCATCAACTGATATTCTGAGGCATACTGAAGGTAATATAGCCATTGATAGCCTTATCCCCCATAAAAAGGTCTATTTGTTGTTGGTGGCTGAAATATACTCAGAGTCGCAAAGTGATTTCATGCTCTTTATTCAGCTCATAGTGGTGAGGAGGAATGAATGCAAGTCCCCTCAAAGTATCTGCTTTATATACATTATTTACACAATGGGCTGCACGTGATTGGCTAATTCCGGAATTCTACTGTAAGCCAATCAGGTTGTGGATTCACTTCCATCTGGAGCATGATTGGGTGGTTCCTGCTAACCAATCATACTACTGCATTGTTCTAGGACCAATCAGACTGCTGCATTCTGAATCCTATTGTTCTAGGACCAATCAGACTGCTGCCTTTTGGAGCCTATTGTTCTAGGACCAATCAGACTGCTGCAGTTTGGATCCTATTCAACTCAGTACATAACAGTGGCCATCACTGCAACCTGCAATAGTGAATTCCATAGTTTAATTATGTAGTGGGTGAATAAGTGCTTCCTTTTTTGGTAGTTTGTTGATCTTCATTCGATGACACCAGATTCTAATATTATGAGATTACTGCTATGTGCTCTTAGACGACACCCTTGTTAAGTGAACACCATCTTAGCTTACCATCTGGCAAAGTTTGCTTGAATTCCTCAACCTTTCTCAAAGGGGAAAATCATCTCCACGCTCTGATGTTTTTAGCAATAAACTTAAATCTCAGCTCTTGTACTCAGCACTTTCAACGGCACATCATGCTAAATTACCGCTTGGCGACTGGTGGTGTATATTCATCCTCAGTAGCCTTCTTATGGTTTGCATTGTCAAATCTTTCTAGCAAATAATAATAAAACAGAGGCATTGTGTGTATGTATAGCACAGATGTATTGGTCAACCAGGCAACTTAAGACAGTTGACGGCATCCTCCTCCAGCATAAAGCAAGGAGGATTCCAAGCTGAGGTTCATAGATTTTAAGCCACCACAGTTAACTTTGTGTTAAATGATGACAGTTGCCTTTGAGACCTAAATCTAAGTCCTACTTGTTGTTCCTGCAAGATAAATGTTACGGCACTGTGTGCCAGTTATTTTCACTTACAAACTTGTCTTGCTCTACTCAGTCCTCGTGAAAAATGACTGACTGGTTCAGGATGTGCCAAAATGCTAGGCCTGCATTTTCAACAACAGCCTTTATTTCTTCCATCCACTCAATCTCAGGGCTCTCACATAAACTTTTTTTTTGGGGGGGGGTGCCCTTCAATACCTCACTGGCGTTACTGAAATGTGGCATGGCTCCCATTATCATGCAATCAATGAATTTGATTTTATAGAATTTGTGGTTTTACTTCATACAAAACTAGAAAGTTTGTTGTTGTGACCATATTTAATTGGCAATTTGGCTGTTAAAAATGGCACAGTGTACAAAGAACTATAGTCAGATAGATAATTTTTAAAGAAATTTTAACCCCAGCTTGTAATGCATGCCAATCACTCAGGCAAGCCTACAACAATTAAATCTACAACTTTGTCATGAAATAACAATATACAAAACAAGCAAAATAAGATAAAATAGAGACAGGTCCAGGAGATAAGAATAATAATAATCAGATAAAACATTATCTACTCAGTAAAGCAAAAGCCTGCCAGAATAAAAAAGTATTTCTCAGCCTGGAGGATGATGACAATCAATTTATAGAAAAATGAAGTCTCTTTATTTATTATTGGAACAAGAAAGTTCAGGATAGAATTTATCCTTCCTCTATTTTAGATGCAATGTAATCAGAAGTTGTTTCATTAAATACATGGTAATTATGTGAAAGCAAGTGGTAAAATTCAGTGAAACTCAGCAACACTGGATTGTCTGTTTTCATTTTTCTTTCTTTGTTCTGTTGCTATAAGGCTCCCTTATGTCTTCAATATTGTTTCCTTATTTCTCTAGTTTTAGTTTTTTGACTAAGCATTCTGGTTTAGCTTTCTGCATTATTGTTACGCTAGAAGAATTTGTTGCATCATTTTCCCTGTAGTTATTTGTATATGAATTGATATACAATACAAAAAATAAAAAAGAAGATAGCAAGGCAGGAGGTTACCTGAACTGCAGACGGCGAAGAATTCCATATCTCAGGTGCAGCCACTGAGAAGGCCCTGTTTCTTTTCCCAGTCAATTGCTCTTCCAGTATGGGCATGACACAAAGAATAGTCTCTCTGCCGTATCTCAGAAACCAGACAGGTTCGCATGGGATCAGGCACTGCTCCTTCTGGGAAAATTCTGAAACTTAATTGCCACATTGGTGGTGATGGGAGGGGGGGAGGGATAGGGCGGAGAGAGCCACAGTAAGAGACGAAAGGGTTAACTTTGCTCATGCCCTGTGACCCCTTATCAGTCACTTTGCACAATAAAAATCTGAAAGCTGTCTGACAGCGCAATACATACACATTTAAAACCTGCAAAAGTTTGAACAACTGGCTCTGCATGCCTACTTGGAATGTTGACTTGAGTCATAGGAATACAGAAAGCTGCCTTATATTAAACCAGACTGTGGGTCAATTTAGTTGAGTAATTGTGTACAGTGGTACCTCGGGTTACATACGTTTCAGGTTACATACGCTTCAGGTTACAGACTCCGCTAACCCATAAATAGTGCTTCAGGTTAAGAACTTTGCTTCAGGATGAGAACAGAAATCATGCTCCAGCAGCGCGGTGGCAGCAGGAGGCCCCATTAGCTAAAGTGGTGCTTCAGGTTAAGAATAGATTCAGGTTAAGTATGGACCTCCGGAACAAATTAAGTACTTAACCCGAGGTACCACTGTATCTGCACTGACTGGCTATGACTCTCCAAGAGTTTCCTAGCCCTTCCTAAAGTTGTCAGAAATCGAAGCTCAGACCTTCTACAAGCAAAGCAGTTGCTCTGAGCCACCGAGCTAAAGGCCCTTCCTCAGGGAACTTCTCTCGAATCCCTTTGAGTTCAGTGGGACTTACGCCCAGGTATGCGGTGCCAAGATATTCCTGTCTTGGGCCTAAATTTTGGTCCCGGCCAAAGTGTAAAAAACTTTGGTTCAGCAATTATACCTAGACTTCCGACTGAGGTCTGGGATCATAAGCTAGCTGTCTCTGGCCCTCAATTGCCAGAAGGCCCAAGATTTACTGCACCTGTGTTATCTATAGAAGCACAGTATCTCAAGGAAGTACAGTACTGTACCCGGTCGCTACTTGGAATATCGTATTTCAGTTGTCCTGTCATGGAGGCCATTATCAGACAGAGTGCCTGGAAAGTTACAATTAAGAAGCCCTTTTCCTGCCTGAGGTGAGAGCAGGTAAGAAGGTATTTAAAAATTTACCTCGTATTATTTCTCCCTCCCCCTGCCCCTCATGAGCTCCTGGCTAGACCCCCCACTTTTGTCTATCTTTTGTACTTTTCCTGATCGGCGCGTCTTGTTGGGGGTCAAAAGAGTGATTCTAAAGCATTGTAGCTCAGGCTAAGTTATTTTAATTTTGTGTGTTTCTGTATTTTCCCAAATGTGCCTAAATTCTTAATTTGTCTTGCTTTTAAATATTTTATTCTTATTTGCTGAGAGGGTTCTCGCTACGCTGCTGTTTTAGTCTTTACTTTTGTGTTATTTGGCCTGAGTGAGTGGACTAGTAAAAGGAGTGGTGGTAGCTTACTACCTTGGAGTGTTTTGTTCACCCTGAGTTTGGACTAAAATTTTCATTCAGCACAGAGAGGCACAGGCCTGGATTTTCGGTGGGGTTTGAATTGCATTTGGGGCAGGGGGCAGGAGTTGAGCAAACACGGATTCCTTGACATTTGGTGGCCTTGTCATGGTATTAACTATTCTGGGGCATATTCAGGTAACTAAAAGACACCCCCATGTCACTCCATGGCTAGGGACTAAAACACCCCTTGTACCCTGCATCATAAAAAGGATTATTCCAAGACTGTGTGTAGAATCAAACCGTAAAATAGGTCACTTCCTTTAGGGTCCTCATCTCAGAAATGCCGGTTTTTCTGCTTAGTTCAAGGTGTTTTTTGTTTTGCTTTATACAAATACAAAATGGTATGTGCCTAGTTGGCTAGTCATAATGCAATTAACAGGCATGCAGGAAATACTAATAAAGTCAGGCCAAAATCAGCTGAGCACTTTTTACAAAATAATAATAATCTAGTTGAGGCTTGGAAAAGCAGACCTTAAGGTCAAGTTCCACAAAAAGTTCTGCTTTGAACTGAAGAGTATCTGGTGCAGAGAAATGTTGTGAGTTGTGGGTGCCAGGGTTTGTAGGTGCCAGGTTCCTCTAAATTCCTGGGTCTGATAGGTGTTAGAATTTAACCAACGCTTGAAGTGTTGAAAAGGATGGCATACTGGGTTTAACAAAGTATTAAAGTACAGGCCAAACCAGCTTCCCGTGTTCAGGAAATCGCCTGGGAGATCAACCATTAGCCAAAGACAAAGGCCATTAACTAATGACAAATGGGTCGTTAGAAAAGCCAGAGGGAGGGGACTCTGAGCCTGATGGAAAATGGGAGGGGGCTCTCCCTCAGCTCTGAGTTACCGTATTTTTCACTCCATAAGACACACCTTTTTCCTCCTAAAAAGCAAGGGGAAATGTCTGTGCGTCTTATGGAGCAAATGCCTATGGGTGGCGGGGGGATCCTGCTGCAGTCGCGAGCGGAGGAGGGAGAGAAGAGCCCGCTCGCTTTAAAGGAGCAAAGCGGGAGAGGAGAGGAGCTGCTTACATGGCTGTAAGCGGCTCCTGTCCCGTTGGCTGCTTTAAAGCGACCGTGCTCTTTCCCTTCCTCCTCCCCGCTCAGCTCGCTGAAAAGCAGCAAACCCCTCTCCTGCATTGTTAGTTGCCTCCTTTTCCACACATCCCACGCATGCTTCATCCCTTCAGTGTTTTTCCTTCCCTCCCCACTTAAAACATGGTTACAAAGCACAGATCCTCAGGATTTTTGCATTGGGTCACCTCAGGTTCACCATCAGATCACATAGCATGTCCATGGCTACAGCCTGCACCCAAAAAATCATGCACCCACTGTTGCCTGGGGCCACAATGGCGCATAAACGTGGTTACAAAGCACCGATCCACATGGATTCTCAGGATTTTTGCATTGGGCTACCCCAAACTCACCGTCAAATCACATGTCTGTGGCCACAATATGAACCACAAAAATCATACATCCACTGTTTCGTTCAGAATATTTTTTTTTCTTGTTTTCCTCCTCTAAAAATATTGTAATTTGAAGGCAAAAGCAGAGTTTTACAATTGGTGTATGTGTGTGTGAGCTGTCTTTGACTTGTATTAGACTGCACAGTCAGAAATTTTGAAAAAGAGACTTAATAATTCCTGAAGAATGTACACTCATCTTTCCCCCTAACTATTAAAGTGTATTAAGTCAATCATAATAATTACTAGGAACAGAGCTATTAATGTTTTATTCACTTAGTATAGTGATAGTTATTAAAATCCTTATCATTTTGTCTAATTAGTATCACTCGCCTATAAAAATATCAAGTAGGAAATGTATTAACTGAGATGGAAAGATGGTGTATTGTAAGTGATTCCATTTTAGAGTGCTTCATATTAAGCTATTTTCTTTTAACCGGCCAGTAGCTTGTCTAGATTGATTCACAACACCTAAAACATTTGAACATTTAAGTGTTCAAAGCACAGTGTTCCTCATGTTTTCATTACTGCCTTCTGTATTCCATGCCTATATTGTCACCTTATAACACAGTTATATCACACAATTTTGACATTCTGATGTATGAAACTTTGGATCTCATTATTTTCATGTGACGAAATTTTCTTCTCAATGTGTCCTTTTGCTGTTAGATCAATATTGACACTCATTTCTGTGGTAAATGATCAAAGCTACAGTTTCCAAGTACACGATAAATATCACATCTCAGCATGTGGGAAGCACACTCAGAAGAAAGCTTGAGAGGCAAAAGAAAGTTTGAGAAGGAAAAGTCACCTTTGAGAAGGAAAAGTCACCCAGGTTTGCCATTGGGTGTGCATTCTGTGTTTTATATGTGGTTTTACTCAAACCACTTCAGTGTCATCTCCAAAGAGGCACAAAATACCTTCCAATCCAGACCCCAACTGATGGATGAACCTGAACAATGCAAGTGTTTGTGATCATTGTTGCTTTTTTTGTTTGTCACACTCACATTATATATTTAAAGTTAATCCTTGAAACATTTTAAGTAGACACTTAAAAATGGGAAGTATGGTGTTGCTCTCAATTGAAGCATCATCACCTGGAATCCTTGGGCATATGTATTCCACCACATACACCCCTTTTTCTGGCTGAGCACTTTGAACAATGGATTGCTGTGGTTCATAGTGGAAAATTAAAATGGCAGCTAGACACAAGCTGTTACTGCTCCTGCCCACTACCATGGCCCATTGATGTCCAGAGTCATCTATGACATTCAGTGATTCTGATGAGTTTTGTGTGTGCCAGCGAGTTTATAAATTTCTCCACAAGCAGGAGAGCAGGATCAGAGAACAGGAAACAATTATGTTTTATGGAGGCAGATCCATGTAAGGGCTCTTCCTTCAGGGAGGTGACATAGATCAGTGACTGAACATCTGTTTTGCATGGAGAAGGCTCCAGGCTCAATCTCCAGTTAAAAAGGGATCAGGCAGGAAATGATGGAAAGTCCTCTGCTTGAAAACTTGGAGAGCCACTGCCACTCATAGTAGACAATACTGAGCTAGACAGGCAAATTGTCTGACCTGGTATAAAGGCAGGTTCCCATTTTTCAGTGCTTTCGGTAGCTTAGCAAGTCTGAACTCCTTAGAATACAGTGTAATCAATCACTAGTTCCTCCGGTACCTCAAGCCAAGTATATGTAGGAGAAGCCCTGTTTGGAATTGCTGATGAGCAATGTTTCAAGAACAACTCCTATCTACATGCATCTCAATTTAGATTAGACTGCTTAAAGAACCACACGGTTTCCTGCTACAGTGAATAAGCACAAGACAGCCAAGTCACATCCTTTGCAGCTGAAGGTCACTAGCTTCATAAAAGCAGACAAGAGCCGATCCATAGGTGGAGAAGGCTGTTCTGCTGGTTGCACGGGGCTCATACTCACAGGAGTGAGTTATTGTCAGGTTTTAAATTAACAGTGTGGTGCTCTGCTAGCACAAGCCTGACATTAATACACCATGCAGGAGATGTTCAGTATCCTCTTCCTGCAATAATTTTGAGGGTTTAGTAGAAGAACCAAAAAGAATGACAGCACAGGGAACCATAACAGTGGCTTAAGAGAAATATTAGCCATTGGTCTGTGATAATGAAATTACTTAGTTTTACAACTGACTTACTAATTTTAATCTCAATAAGTATTTGTAAGTAGGAAGGAGAGCAGGGCTGTAAGAGAGTTCATTAGTGCTTTATATTGCAAAAATGAATTAAAATTAAATACAGGGGCAATGATAAATAATAAAAAAGATAGTTAAAAGGAACTGTGCTAGATGTGATCAACTGTTAAGTTTGGGCTACTTGGGTTTTCTTCTTACTTTATTATTTCTATAAATTTCATTTTGTTTGTGCCAGTAGGCAGAGAAATACACTAAAATAAATAGAAAAGCAAGAAAGTATTCCTTAGAGAAACTGTAAATCAACTAGAAGCATTTCTAGACACGATGCCCCATTGCAGACTTATCTATCTAATTTATACCACACTTTTCTTAGGCTCCCAAAGCAGCATAATAATAAAACAGTTAGTAAAACCCTAGAATAGCAAACTAAAACACAGAGGCAATTACAAACAACAGTAAATCTATGAAGCAATTTTCATACTGGTGTGCTGTTGATGGGAAGAAAGAAGAGGTGGGTAGGAATGGAGGAGATACTCAATTCAGTTCACATTTAAAGCTGAATCAATCAAATTATTACTCTCTGAAAAAATATGAAAACCAAAACACAGCCATCCTTCAAAATTCTTATCTGAATTTTGCAATCAGCATGTAGATGAGAAAAGGATAGTCTACCTGGAGAAAAGACCTGAAGTAGCCTTTGCCTGTTTCCCTCACACAGAGAAATCCACAGATGGGGTATTGCTTCCAAGAAGGCCCTCTCCCCAGATGCATAAAAACTGGGAGGAAACTGGGAGTGACATCAGGATGTGTGTCTGAGATCTGCACATGCAAAGGGAAGGGTATTGTTTTTTCCCATCATCTAACAGCAACAACAAAAGTAGTCTTGGCTATAACTCCTTTTCTAAAATAAGAACAAAAATTATTTTTTTAAAAAGTGTGGTGGACCATAGAATTCTTTTAAAAAAACCAAAATCATTAATTTTTTGAATTTTATATTTCCAAATAAACATTTTTCATTATACCCATACATTCAACAACTTCCCTTCCTCCTCTTCCAAGGTTCTTTTTAATTTACCCACATTTCCTGCATATTCTTGTATATCCATCTAATTCAGTTCTCCCATCTTACTTCCCTTTTAAATATGTTATATTGTTGAATTTACCTTAATACAGGCAGTGTTTTCAATTGTGTGCAATTATTTTATACATACTCAGCAAAAAAAATCCACTCTTTAAATACATGTTCCTCTTGCCCTCTAATTCTACTTGTTCAACTTGCTAACTCTGCATATTCTATCATCTTAAGTTGCCAGTCCTCCTTAGTAGAAACCTCCCTCACCTTCCATTTTTGGGCTACCAAGATCCGAGCTGCCGTTGTTGCAGACATCAATAAGTTTTTTTGACACCTGGGTACCTCCGTCTGCACCATTCCTAACAGGAATGCCTCTAGTTTGGGGGTGGGGATGTTGTTTTAAACATCTTTTCCATTTCATTATATATCATTTTTTTGACTTTTTTGCATGCCAATGTTTTTGCATGCCCACCACATATGAAAAAAAGTTCCTTCCATTTCTTTACATTTCCAACACAAATCTGATTCTGATTTATACATCTTGGCTAGTGTACTCAGGGTTAGAGACCCATCTATGAAATGTTTTCATGTAGTTCTTCAACGTGTAGCATGCAGTAAATTTCAGATCTTTCTTCCAAAGTTTCTCCCAGAGGTCTAATTCTATATTGTGCCCAATATCAAATGCCCAGTGGGTCACTGAAGCTTTAACCAGCTCATCTTTTGTTTCCCATTCCAATAATAGTTTATACATTTTAGACAATAGTTTTTCATTATTCTACAATAACTCTCTTTCAAACTGTGAGCTTTGGTCCAAAAATCCAAACATATCATGTATCATATTTTAACTCCGTAAGACGCACTGGACCATAAGACACACCTAGTTTTTAGAGGAGGAAAACAAGAAAAAATATTCTGAACAAAACAGTGGATGTATGATTTTTGTGGTTCATGCTGTGGCCACAGACATGATATGTGATTTGACGGTGAGTTTGGGGTAGCCCAGTGCAAAAATCCTGAGAATCCATGTGGATCCATGCTTTATAACTACGCTTTTGCGCCATTGCGGCCCCACAAAACAGTGGATGTGTGTGTTTTTTTGGTACAGGCTATAGGCATGGACATGCTATGTGATCTGATGGTGAATTTGGGGTGACCCAATGCAAAAATCCTGAGGATCCATGTGGATCCATGCTTTGTAACCACGTAATTTATAGTACTATAACCAGTCAGTAACCTGTCTCCTTATTTCTTCCATTGGTTTCAATTGGGGTTCACTCCCTGAGAAGTCCAACAAGTGTCCATAGGTTACCCACTGTCTATCCATGTTGCTTCTCTTGATGTAATTGCTTCAGTTGGCAATAACTATAGGGGTGTCTTTCTTTCCAGCAAATTCTTGTATTTCTCCCAGACTCTATACAAATTCCTCCTCTTGACATGATTCATAAAACTATTATTTATTTTAGCTTTCCCATACCAAATACATGCCCAATTCTAAGACGATACCCTGCTAGTAGGACAACCCTTCAGATCTCTTCATTTACAGTGCTAGTCACAGGGGCAGCTAGAAAGTCCAGCCATTTGCAGGAGCCACACTCTAGTTATCATTCTGTATCGGTGTTGAGGCTTAACCCTAATTAACTTTTAATTCTGCAGTGTTACCAAAACATGCCAGACAGAAGCATTGCAGCTCAGCATTTTCCCTGAATACAAAGAAGGCCACAGGAGATACCGTACTTTTCCGTGTATAAGACGAGGTTTTTTTACTCTAAAATAATGTTCAAAAATGTGCCTCGTCTTACACATGGATAGTGAATGGCGGGGACAGGTGATTGGCTGCAGCCACGAGCAGGAGATTTGGTGGCTGATTGTTGACTGCTAGAAGGGCTGCTTTGGATTGGCTGCTGCTGCTCTAATTGGGTTGCTGATTGGTTTCTGCAGCAAGGACTGCTGTGGATTGGTTGTTGCTGCCACGATTGGCGGCTGCTGTTCTGGGATGCGCGTGATTGTCAGCGGACAGCTTTTCTTAGTCGGGTTAGTGATTTTCTGCTAGGGAAGGGTCTGTTGGCGATCGGCTGTCGCTGTTGCAAGTGGGGTTGGTTTGGCGGTTGCTGGCGATTGTCAGCGTCGCTGCTGCGGGTGAGAGATTTTCGACAATTCCCCCCCCCAAGCTGTACAACTCTGGGCAACCCCCCGAAAGCTCAACAACTCTCAGGCATCTCTCCCCATTTTCTTAAAATTGATTCCCCAAAATAGGGGAGTCTTATACACAAAAAAGTACAGTAATAGGAATAAAATGTTTAGAAAAAGCAGTAGGATAGCTCTCCCACTTCTCACGGTCAGTATCTTGTTTATTTGCTTACCTAATTTGCACCCCCACGTGCCTTGAAAGGGTCTACCCTGTGATCGTAAAATAATTACATTAATAACATCATACAAATCATATGGTAGAAGAGTAAAACAGAGAAACAGTTGTTATAGACCATCACAGTTTGAAATTGAGGCAAGAAATTCATTAAAGTTTATTTAACACAATTGGCACTTTTTTCTCCAGTAAAACAATGATCCCATATTTTAAAAAGATTCTTATAAATACACAGAAAAGAAGAAAAAAAAGTTATATTGGAGGCCTCAGTGTATAGTATAGTGGTGAGCACTGTTGCTTTGCACCAGCTATAAAACGCTTTTTTAAACCCGCTGTTCACTGCTGAATCGAAACAAGTGTCACTTCACAGAAAACCCAATGGGTGTTTGTTCAGATTCAGCAGTAAACAGTGGGTTTTCCCAGGAAAAGTTGCGTAACAAAATAAGAATCTCTCAGACTCGTGACTACAAATCATGAGGCAGGTGGAAGTGTGGATGAGTCCATGCAATGCAGGCAAAGCATGTTGACCTCATTCAACTGCTGTGTATTCAGAATTATCTGGTGTTTTGGGTCATGAGACAACAACAGTAGTTGGTACTGGATATGTTTGCCACTGCTCTGCATTGCTCTGCATCAAATATTACCTTTATTCTTATATAAAGAATGGGGTCTTGTTTGGTGAGGGTTTGTTGCTGTTGGTTTTTTGTATCGTTACTTTAGATTTTTGTGGTGGTTTATGTAGAAATTGTTCAGTTTGGTTTTGTATCTTTAAATGTTTTGTTTATTGTTTATGACTACTTTTTATGTTGTGGTTATGCATTTATTTTTTTATTTCATGTTGTAAGCCGCCTCGAGCACAGTTTGAGCGATGGAAAGCTGTCATACAAATAAAATTATGTGTGTATGTATTATATTGGGAAACTTAGTGGTATTTACCATTAAGAATTGAAAATGGAATAGGTTTTTCGCCCTGCATGCTTGAATGTCACAAGAATCCAAGACTCTTTCTGCAAGCTTCTCCCCTTAAAACAAAATGCAGTGAATGCTATCACAAACAATGATTTATTTTTTTCCACTAGCACAAGCCAAGGCAAATATTTTTGAGACTGAGGCATAAGCATATTATTTATGTAGATTTCCCCCCTTATTCTACCCCAAAGGCTCTTGTGATTTTAAAAATATTCTTATCCCATTTAACTTCACAGCATCAGGCTGAGAGATACTGCCTTGCTCAAGGCTATATGGTGAGCCATCAGTGGCTTAGGAGAATTTGAATCTGGGTTTGCCACATCAAAATCCAACAGTATCTCTATTGCGTGAATATTCCAAATGCTCCAGGCATGCAAAGTTTGTGTCTGTATTTTTTTTTGGGGGGGGGGGAGTGAAGGAAAACCATGTTTGAATTATTTCCTTCCCCCGAGCCCCGAAAAACCCCTTGCTGTTCAAAGAGATCTAGCATGCCAGGAAGAAATGGACTTCCTAGTCTTTCTGGTGCAGTATTTTCTGGTACAGTTTTTTGTGAGAAGGTAGTCTGCGCAGACTACCTTCCCACATCTGCACAGCCTGATGTGTACAGTCCAAATATATGTGATATTGAGAGGCCTTCCTCCTGGGCATTGTCGACCAGAAGGTGCTAAAGAAAGATAGAACATTTTTCATGTATGCGACAACAGCAGCAAGGATATTACTTGCTAAGAATTGGAAAACTCAAGATCTACCCACACTGGAAGAATGGCAGATGCAACTGATGGACTATATGCAACTGGCGGAGATGACTGGCAGAATCCGAGACCTGGGAGAAGAAAGGATGGAAGAAGATTGGAAGAAATTTAAGACTTACTTACAAAAATATTGTGATTTAATGGAATGTTAAGAAGGATGCTTGGTTATAAATAATTGGCCATCACTAAAATAGATCAGGAATTGATGATAAGAGAGATTAAGAGAAACAAACTTGCAGGAGAACTACTTTATTGTAATTAAATAAGCGGTCACAAAATTTGGAAATAAGATGATAATTTGCTTGACAAAAATTTATTAATGATGTAAATGGGAGCGGGAGGCGTGAGGAAGCTCAAGGATGATATGAAATTTTGTTAAAACAAAGCAATACTGTTTATTATTATTGGATTTTTTTCTGTAAAAATCTTAATAAATATTTATAAAAAAAACAAAAAACAAATATATGTGATATTGGTCTTCATGCTTCCATACAGGCAGAATAGAAATGTTCACCCATTGGCATGCAACATCTTCTGAGCAGTGTGTAAACAAATAATGATGTAACTGAAAGGCTGCATCAGTTGGTTGGAAAAGATGATCTCATGAGTATCGACTAATTTGCCAGCCTTCAGCCTTCCTCTGTCTCTCTAATCAAAGGAAGCAGCTGGGAAGAGATGTGACATTTTAAACCTTCCACTGCCAAAATGGAATCTAGTGAATAACACTGCTTCGCTTTTGCAGTGGGACAGAAAAATCATTTGAGGCTTTGAGAGTATTTTGCATGCAGTGCCTTCATTTTAGCACTGGCATCTCCCACTCTCACTTTTACCATGAAACAGTTTGAAACCAACTTCTGAAGAGCGGCATTGAAGACAGGACAAGCCTATTTGTGCTGACCACCGTTTTCCTTCTGCCAGAGATGGCTCCCTGCTTTGAGTCAAAACTAGACATTGTGTAGGTGAAATTAACCTGCACATTATTAGACCCCAGAGTAATCACCACAGTCTCTTTGATGGTGAGAGAGAGAATGGAAGAGCATTTGGCCATTTAACCTTCTCATTCAGAGGGCTTTATAGCGTCAGTGCTGGGCCGTAGAGAGGCAACAACCATACAAAGTGGATACTATTGTTAAAAGTGAGCCAATGGCTGGCCTGGATGAGTTGAGTCACTGTAGACCCCTATGAGCATTTCATTGACTAGGAACACTGTAGTCTTTAGTCCTAATGCGACTTACCATGTGGGACAGCAGTATGCAGGTGTGTGGGTTCCTGATTTCTCACCCTGACAATCTCCCATTTCTCCGCTTCTCTCCTGATTAATGGGGAATTGGGGTAGAGGCTTCCTATTCAATGAAATCCTCAGGTGCTTTCTTACGTGTTTTTCCTTGTAAGAGAATTTTGGGTATTGAATGGATCTTGTCTGAGCACTCAAGTTTTCATTGGCCTCGTGAATTCTGTGATACATGCCAGCAGAGGCTGTAGTTTGATAGCACCTTGTCGCTGAGGTGTGGAAACAGGTGCTGTATCTCTTGCTATGTTCCCTTCCCTATATAGTAGAAGCCTACTACTATAGAGGCTTCAAGAAAATAATTATAAGAAGAAAGGAAGAGCCTTGCTTAATCAGACCAAAGGTCAATATAGTCCAACATCCTGTTCCCATAGTGGCCAACCAGATCCCTATGGGATGACCGCAAACATAGGAGGCAACTCCTAGGGTCCAAGCTCCCTTTGGTCCCACCCGCCCGCCCGCCAATAAAAGATTTGAGGGGGTTGGGCTTACGTGCCCCCCACAAGTTTAACAACACTCCTCTGCATGCATGCTTTGTTGATACTTAATCAGCATGATAGAATCAACACAAATTAAACACAAAATGGAATGTCTGTTGGTATGAACAGAAAAGGCTGAAGTTGCTTCTCCTATGCAGATTCAAATACGTGTGGCTGTGGACTGCTCTGGTTTAATTTGAATGGGGGGAAGTGGATTAACAGCTAAATAATGCTCAAATGTGGACAAGCGCTCATTAGCTCCACCTTTTTCTAGGGCTGCATGCTTGTGCATTCCACACAATGTTACTTAAGAATCACTGAAATAATGTACATGCTTTTCAGAAGCAGTTAAAAAATATGAGTTGATTTTTTTTCATCTGAATTTGCTGGATAGCTCTATCCAAGCAATTTCTCATTATGGACCATACACAACAACATTCCTTTGCTTAGCCAGCACTTCAGATGAGAGGAGGTTTGCCTTCTTTTGTTCTGTTACCAATGGTAAGCAATATGACTGCCAAAACTCTGCCATCTCTCCACAGGAACATTCATCATACACACAAAAGTTTGTTTTTGCCTGTAAGGCGCTATTTTCAGGGGCTGGAGGAAGAGTGCACTTGAATAAGTTCTTTACAATGTGATGCTTAGTCCTGTGTCATATCAGCAACGGGAGCCAATTCATATTTCCTCCTGTCACATGGCAACGCGAGTCAAATTTATTTGAATCCCTTTGCCAAGTTAAGCAAATGGTGTGCAGAGGTACAACGAGGTGTGCAGAATGCATTCTGTTGTTTCACAATGGGGACAGACCTCAGCTTGGTGTTAAGAGTACCTGCTTTACATGCAGAAAGTCTGGTGTTTCCATCTATGGCTGGGACTGGGAATTTCCCATGTCTGAAACCCTGGAGAGCCACTGTCAATCAGAGTGGATGACGCTAAGCTAGATGGAGCAATAGTCTCACTCAGTATTAGGTTGCTTTCTGCGCATTGCATTTCTTTAAACCTTTTATGTAGGATACAATTCTATGGTCATGTTCCTAGAGTAAATCCCATTGAGCTTAATGGGACTTATTTCTGTGTAGATTCATATTTACTAGTTTTGTTTTGTCTTAAGCTTTAACATAAGAATATAAGAGCCCTGCTGGATCAGGCCAAAGGCATAGTCCAACATCCTATGCCTATGAGGAGCCCCAAAGGGGGGACCTGTGCAAAGAACACTCTCTGCATTCAGAAGCATTCTGCCTCCAACAGTGGAAGTAAAACTTATCCACAGTAGCTAGTAGCCACTGATAGCCTAATCTCCATGAATTTGTCTAACCATCTTGTAAAGCCATTCAAATTGGTGGCTATCACCCTCTCCTGTATGGTACCAGGTGGCTGATGTGGTGTACTGTTTAACACTGAGTATGGCAAAGAATTCCAGCAACTCCTGCAGCCAAGTTGGTGCCAAATGTATCTGATTAACTTTTGACCACATCAACAAGGCCAAGAGCAGGGGCTTGTTGTCTGAGCAGCCCAGGACCTCTATACACACTGCCTAGACTTCTGCCCCAGGGATGTAACTTTGGTGCTGCTAATGCAGCGGCTTGACTTCACCCCTGGAGGCACACTCCCATTGTCTTTTGAGACAGAGGGATGCCAACAACAATGGCAAGGAGCAGTATGTCAGGTAAGCTGTATCAAGGATGGGGAAGCAGCTCCTTGCTTTGGGACCAAAGTGGGCAGACAAAAGGAAGCACACTGCTGCCTAAACTACTGAACGGGAGTAGACGAGTGGGAGGAAGAGAAAGGAAGGGGTTTACCAGGCTGGGCATATAATAAAACACTAGAACTGGTCTCTCCAATGTTTTGTGCACCTTTCTTAGGAATCTCGGCAACTTGGTCTTCTGTAGCATCAGTCAGTCCATCATTTGACCTGTGGGACAGAACAGCATCCTCCTAACAAAAGAGGAAACCCTATCATCCCTGAAAATAGAGAAAATCTCAGGAAACACCAGTCCTAGAACTTAGAACTAATTGCCATGATTACTTGGTGTATTTATTATTTCCTGTTCTTGACCCCAGTGGCAGGTATGTGACACTCAACAATGGGGCCATCTCTGTTGCCTTTATGGCGCTTATTGACCTTTTTTCCCCAAGAAGCCTTTTAGGTGGAGATCTTTATGCTGCTCTGTCTTGATATTGGATTTGAAACTGTTTCTGCATGTGAAATTGCTTTTCATTGTTGTTTTTTTCAGAGAGAATTCTATTTTTTTTCATTGTTTTTAACTGTGAAATCACTTCAAAACATTCAGTAGGAAGTGATTCATAAACGGGATCAAAATAAGATAAGTTAAATGCAAAAACTGATTCTATCCATGACTATCGCTCTGAAATAACTGCTTTTTTATATTCATGTCATGTATCGGATGCTCGTGTTATGCTGCAGACATGGCATGATAAGAGTGTTTCTATGAGATCTGAAATTGCCTTTGTGGACTAAGCACTGTGGCCAGCTCTGAGTATACCCTTGCTGACTTTGCTTTTTCCCCATCAATGCTGTGTCCCAATATTTGCATATAATGGGTGCTGTATAGTTTGTATAATCTTGACTAAAGTATGTGCCACATGTTTTATTATCTTCTTGTTATTCATTGAAATGTTTGCAATGTAGGAATGTGATGCTGATTATTATTAAATGCATATTAATTTTTTTCCTTAGGCATTACAATTTAATATGATTGATAGCTTATTTCAGCATTTTTAATTAATAGATAGTTTTGTTGGGTTTTGGCATTATTTCTTTTTTCATTTCCTTTTTTTTGTAATTGTCAGGTGCCTTTTGACCGGCTGTCTATTGCAACGAAAAGTGAGGTGCAAACATAAAGAGGGAAATGAAATAAACATAGGCAAGTGACATTAACTGTCTTCAGATGATTATTCCATGGTTAGCACGGGGATCCTGTGGCCCCAGAAGATGGAACATTTGACACATGGATTGGTTGGTAATGTGCCGCCTTCCAACACACGTGTGTGTGTGTGTATCCCCCTCCCACCATCCAGTCATATGGAAGGGCCACAGCTTAGTTGTTAGAGCAACTGCTTTGCATGGAGAAGATCCCTGGCTCAATTTCTGGGATCTCCAAGTAGGCCTGGGAATATCCCCTGCCTGAAACCCTAGGTGGCTGCTGAGCTAGGTAGACCAGTCATCTGGTTCAGTATAAGGCAGCTTCCTATGTTCCTAACTATAGGTAAAGGTAAAGAGACCCCTGATCATTAGCTCCAGTCTTGACCGACTCTGGGGTTGCGGCGCTCATCTCACTTTATTGGCCGAGGGAGCCGGCGTTTGTCCGCAGACAGCTTCCGGGTCATGTGGCCAGCATGACTAAGCTGCTTCTGGCGAACCAGAGCAGCGCACAGAAACGCCCTTTACCTTCCCGCCAGAGTGGTACCTATTTATCTACTTGCACTTTGACGTGCTTTCGAACTGCTAGGTTGGCAGGAGCAGGGACCGAGCAATGGGAGCTCACCCCATCACAGGGATTCTATGTTCCTAACTATACGTCCAGGCAAAAGAGGAAAGTAGGGTGGCAATGATGCCTTCTCTACCCACTATTGGCTCCAATCCCTGATTGACTGACAGCCCTTCCTAGAAAAACATATTCTCCATCCCTGTGCTGCTATATACAGTATATGGTCAAGATGGGGTTATTCTGTTCAGAAGTAAAACAGTTGCATCCCTGTGTGGTGGGCATTTCCATTTCTACTCAAGGAATATCCCTAAGTAATATTATCTGATGATTCATCCAATATTACTGTCTGATGATTCATTCAATATTAACATTGACTGATTACTTTCCTGGCAAGAAACTAAATGCGCAATTCTGGAGAATGACTTGGGAGTCTGTCTGCAGGCCAGAGCAATCAGGTATCATTCGTGCTGTGTTTCCCACACTTGGGTCTCCAGCACTTCTTGGACTACAACTCCCATCACCCCTAGCTAGCAGGACCAGTGGTCAGGGATGTTGGGAGCTGTAGGCCAACAATAGCTGAGAAACTCAGCATTAATGTATGTTCTGTTCCCTTTGGTAATATTGTAGATGAGAAACTGGAAATAAATATGCCTCCTGGCCGCACTACTAGATATGCCAGTGATCTATAGAACAAGCATCCATAGTCTCTTGATCAAACAAAAATCCATCTTTCATTTGTATTTGAACAAAGACCCCACTGTGTCCTTCCATTTTGTACAGCAGATATAGTAAATACTGAGCAGAAAGAGAAGAAAGAGGTTGCCCTTTTGTTCCAACACATTCCTTTAAAATTCTTACTTATTTAATAGTGCTTGGTGCTTTAAAAAATTGTTGTTGTTCTTTCTAAACTTCTTTGTAATTGATGCGTAATTTCATAAACTTCACATGTCTGTCTTCAGTCTTTTTTTCTTCTTCTTTTTTACGTTAGCGTAACTTCAAAGCAAATCTGTGGCAAAAGTTGAGTTTCTTACATGTATATAAGAAATATACATCAAACCTATGTTTTGTAGACTAACAATGCGTAGTTCACTGTCCAGGTCAGTTTGACAACATTTTCGCTTTCCTTTATAGATGCATCAAGCTGAGTAGATAAACAATGGATGGCAGCCTGCTACCAAAATAGATTTTCCCCAATAACACGTTTGTTACCTTGTGTTATGTAAATTCTAGTTGGCTCGAAGTTTAGCTCCATTTGATTCCTTTCAGAATGCTCTTTTTGCACAGTAGGTTTGGAAGTCATTACTTTTTTTGGAATTAGTTTTGAGTCAGAAGATGTATTCAGTGGGAGACTGAAATAGGGAATCACACGTGGAAGTATTTGGTAGAGGGGGTAATAACGCTTAAAAAATAATTTTATTTATAATTTTCATTTATATACATTACAACAATTATGCAGCAAACATTCTGACATTTCAAACTTTGACTTCCTTCCTCCTCTTTCTGTGGTTCTTTGCATTTATTTTCATCATTTCCTGCATACTCCAAAGTAAAGGTAAAGGGACCCCTGACCATTAGGTCCAGCTGTGACCGACTCTGGGGTTGCGGCGCTCATCTCACTTTATTGGCCGAGGGAGCCGGCGTTTGTCCGCAGACAGCTTCCGGGTCATGTGACCAGCATGACTAAGCTGCTTCTGGCGAACCAGAGCAGCGCACAGAAACGCCCTTTACCTTCCCGCCAGAGTGGTACCTATTTATCTACTTGCACTTTGACGCGCTTTTGAACTGCTAGCTTGGCAGGAGCAGGGACCAAGCAACGGGAGCTCACCCCGTCGCGGGGATTCGAACCGCCGACCTTCTGATCGGCAAGTCCTAGGCTCTGTGGTTTAACCCACAGCGCCACCCGCGTCCCTTTACTCCAAATTATTTTAATTTATTCTTTTCTTCATCTATTCTCATATCTATCTCATACACATTTTTGAAACTGCAAGTTTTTACAATAATCCTGCCAATGTCTTGATCTGTTTACAGTTTGTTTGTAAATACTCAATAGAACATTTCCATTCCTTTCTAAAGAGTTTATTTTCTTGATTTCTTATTCTTCCAGTAAGTTTCGCCATTTCTGCATACTCCATTAATTTTTGTAGCCATTCTTCTCTCGTAGGGACTTCTTCTTCTTTCCATTTTGGGGCAAATAACATTCTTGCAGCTGTAGTTGCATACATAAATAAATTTCTATACTGCTTAGGTGGTTCTGATCCCATAATTCCCAAAAGAAAAGCTTCTGGGTTGTTGTTTTTTTACAAATGTTATCTTAAACATCTTTTTCAATTCATTATATATCATTTCCCAATAAGCTTTTACCTCACTTCAAGACCACCACATATGAAAAATGGTACCTTCTTTCTTTTTACATTTCCAGCACTTATTCGATTTTGATTTATACATTTCCATATTATTTGTTTCATATCCTTTTTAAATAAGTCATTCAAATGATGATATTGTAACCATGTTGTTAACATCCCTGATAAATCATTAAACTCTTTTAGTTTAAATTCTCTACCCTCCTCTCTTAGCAAATTTCTGTCATATTTTTCTTCTTCACTGCTATGACTTCCATAGGTGAAAGCCAAAATGGTGTTTTGATCTCCAATAAATTTTTATATTTGTCCCATATGCTATACAATTTTTCCCTAATTATATGGTTTGCAAAACATTTATGTACTTTCACCTTTTCATACCACAGATAAGCGTGCCAGCCAAAAATATTATCGTGAACTTCCAAATCTAAAATATGCAGATTCTTCAATAACAACCATTCCTTCATCCAGCACAGACAAAATGTTTCATAATATAATCTCATATCCAGCAGGGAGAAACCTCCTCTCTCTTTCATATCTATCAGTATTTTATTCTTGATTTCTCCCTTGCCAGATATATTTAGAAATATCTTTTTGCCATTTATTGGAACAATGTCTTGCCAGTCACCGGTATTGGTTGAAACAAAAATAGCATTCTTGGTAATACCGGTACATTCATTTTTATGGTCGACACTCTACCCAGCAGTGAAAGTTTCATTCTGTCCCATATTTGCAAATTTCTTTGAACATCCTCCCAAGTTTTCAAATTGTTATCTTTATACAAATTTATATTCTTTGCTATTATCCATACACCTAAATATTTAACCTTCTTTTCAGTCTTTAGACCTGATATATATTTTTAGTTGAGAAATAACCCTTGTGCCAGAACAAGGCTGAAATAATTGAAACAGCTTTGGGGAAAGGGCTACTATATACATACTGCCTAATTCAGCTGATTTTATATAATGTGACACTCCCAGGATAATATATTCATGCTGTATAACAGCAGGGATTCTGTTTTAAATATAACCACCTAGTTAGCATCTATAACATCTAGGGATGAATCCAGCAGCAGATTCATATGCTGTCCACTATCTGGAATGCAAGCAATATTCCTGGGTATATTTTACTGTGTGATGTCCACATTCACTTATATATGGCTGTATTCATCCTTTTTGTTTTGCAAGAGACTATATTTCAAGGTTGCATTGAGTCTCCTAGGTCACAACCCCTAAATCCGCAAATTCTTCTTTGTCTAACCATTCCAGCCATGACTGGTCCTTAAACATGCTTGCATGTCTGTGTGGGACAAGTTTCCTAAAGTGTTTTGTTTTTGTTTTTTTGTCAAAATACAAAAATGCACATTCTCTATTCTCTGTGAAATGGAGCATTGCAGGATAATTTGATATGGATTATTCTTCTTGCTTTACTGGGCTGCTCAATTAAATACTCTTTGAGTCAGTGTAATAATGTTGCCTTTCACAGATGGTTTTGTTCAGCCGTAGTGTCTTTTCTGGGCTATAGATTTTTTTTTCTTACCTGCTTCTAAGTCTCCTTGTGTGTTTCCCACCATGCAGCAAATAGCAGCTTCACAGTATGTGGTTTTAATGGAGGGAAATGGCATGAGGGGGAAAGGGTTAACCCTAGTCTTGCAACTGCTTACAGAGCAGCTTTTTAAAACCCTGTTCTTTTGCATCTTTATTTTTCTCCTGCCTTTTCCTTGCCATGATTCAAAACTGAAAAACTGGTTTTTCTTCAAGTTTTGTTTATTGGATAACTTTTTAGATCCTAATAAAACATTGATGGTACTAACCCCACGGGAGGTTTGGGTACAGCAAATTTATTCAGTTCATATTTCCTGACAACTGCAGGGATCTGATGTAAAATAAAATGCCTAAGACATATGTATCTGATTTTCTGATGTTCTGGAGTTCTGCCAACAGTTGTTTGGGTCATATTTCTTTGCTCCATCACTGATGCTCCCACAGAGTTCAAAGCTCACCTGTGTGTTTATATCCCCAAGCAGTGCCTGGTGGTGACTACCAGAGACTCAGGTGCATTTACACTAAATTTGAATGGGTTGGCACTGTGGCTTGGACATGTGCGTTGTTGAACTATTGAGCAGTCTCAAATTGTGCCTCTATCTTTTTCCAGTGGGAAGCTTTTGTAGCAGTGGTTGGGCTAATTTCAATCTCCCTCTTCCAAAAGGTCTAAGAGAGCAAGAGGGTTGAGGGAGAGAGAAAGAGGAGTCATGCTAGATGTTGGGCAATATTTGTTTTTATTTTTGGTATTTACGCCAGCAATTCTTGTGAATAGACTGCAGGTTGGGCAGACAGCCCACTCCATATACTGGACCCAGAAGATCCTGTTGTTGGCACCTCATAGCTCAGAGAAAGCACAGACAGCAACAGCCAAAGTTTGGATTCCCCCTCCCCCCTCTGAAATAAGCCTAAATTTGCATATATAAAAATATGAATCGGCATAGTCAAATGTTGCGCCCCAAGTCTTTTTAATTAGCTAGCAATTGCTCCTGCTTTCAAGGTGGCACATCTCTTGGCTTCACCTTACAGTTTTCTGTAGAGGCATTCCTGGATTCCAGTAGACAAGCCTTTGCTTCCAGGCAGCCTCATGTTTAGGCCAATTCCATTCTTTTAAAAGAAGTGACCAGCTGAGGAGTAAATCGTCTCGAGACTGAGATGCAAAGCATACAGTGGGGCAAGAGAATAGGTCACATTCAAGCTGGTCTCAGTCTGTTCCTGCCATCCTTAATAGACAGCTCCAGAGCAACCCTTTCTCTAGGTTACAATTGATGGACACATTCACCAGCCCTGTGTCCTCTGCTTTACATCTCAAATATCTTGGGGCTTGCCTTTGGAAGGAACTTGTTATGCGGAACTGGATGTGCACTTTTCGACTGGGTCTCTTGAAATTCAAATGCACCAATGCGACATTACTATTCCATCTCACCCTGCTCCATCCATCACAGTCAGTCTCTTCCTTGTTCATGTTCTCCTGGGCCTTTACTGTTTTGTCCCTGAAATGGAAGATGTCTCATGTTTGCATGGGAAAAAAAGACTGCATTTTAATTCAAAACCTCTCCCTCCCCCCATTTTCTTGTTTATTTGTGTGTGTTTTTACTTCCAATGTTTATTTAACTTTATCCCCCTCCTCTCTTTTCCTTCCCTTTCAATATGTAATCATTTGGCTAAAGGTAACGTTAATTTTGGATAATTGAGTAACATGCTGTTTGTTTCTTGACCATATGTCACTTAGGCCCACCCACTGTATTAGTCTTAGGCCCCTCTCACCTTCAATCCAGGCCTGAGAGAAAGTTTTTTGCCATGAGGGAGAATGTGGTGCACAAATGCCATTTTCAGCATCAGCCCATGTTTATCGTAGCGTATAGTTGTCCCTTTTATTTTTACATGGACCAATTTAGAAATAAGAAGCTGTGTGGTAATGAGAGCCCAGGTAAGCTTGGGTTTGTTTGTTTGTTTAGGCTGCCATCTCCAAGCGGCACATTCTGAATCATTAACTAAAGCCAGTTCTTCTCTAGAGTAAGTCATTTGAGGACAGAGGGTTAAATGTTTACTAGATCTCCAACCCTGTTTTAATAGGAAACATCCCTCTATAGCATTTCTATATATGTAGGCACTGACCATTCAGTTCCTGATGTGTTATTTATAGCAGCCTTCAGAAAGGATGGCACTTGAATTGGTTATGTTGAGAATGTGAATGAAGAATGCATATTGGAGATAGAGAAGGTGAAGGTGTGGATTTGCAAGACAGCTGTCAGCCTTGCCACATAAGGCCCATTTTCTTTCCCATGTCACTTGTCTAAATTTATTCATTTTCATTATCACTGGAGGTTGCTTTTCCCCTCCTTGTGAAGTGACTCATAAGTCCACTGATGTCAATCATAGTCTTCCCACTAAAGTAAATGGATTTTGGAAAAGGTTTGTGGGTCGTGTTTGTTGCTAGCTCTCCCTTGGATTGAAATTTTGTGAATTATTAACAGTGGTTTCTTCTTGGACTTCATAGATGATTGACAGAATGTGGATTATGTACCCCAGTGAGATGACAAATCATATATATGCAGCTTTCTTGATGCACATCATTAATGCAAACCCACAAGGTATCATGGAACAGGGTTGTTTCTTTCTTGCATGCTTAACTAATTTATTAACAAATATCTGAAATATTCCCTTCAGAGGGTGACTTTCCCATAACAGAACCAGGCTATTTATATACAAAAACAAAAGAAATGAGCCACCAAGATTTCTTCTTAATTTGTGCTTAGCGCCTATGAATTTGGTATACATAGTCATAAAGGGAAATGCAATCTGTGTCTCATTTAAGATAGAAGTCAGTTTGGGGCATTATGGTATCTTTCATGCTCAGAGAGAATGTGGGTTTAGGAAATAAGCTGCTCAAGTTGTCAAACAGCTGCTCTCTGTGTGTGTGTGTGTGTTTTTAAGGATATTCATATATATATTTATTTTCATGTAAACTCCAGATTATTAAATACTGGAAGTGACATTATTAAATACTTTCTTGGACATGAGCACCAGGCTGGATTACTGCAATGCATTATACGTGGGGCTGCCTTTGAAACTGTAGCTAGTGCAGAATTCAGCAACCAGATTATTGACATTATATATAATGTCATGGCATATATAATGTTCATGGCATGACTGCACTGGCTGCCAATAGTTTCAATTTTAAGTGCTGGCTTTGACTTACAAAGCCTTATGTGGTTCAGGACCCTAGTACCTTGCCATTCCCTACACGAACCTATATGGACCCTACATTTCTCATCTGTGCCCTTTCTGAGGGAGGTTCGGAGGGTGACACAATAATAGGCCTTTTCAGCAGGGGCTCCCCCAGGTCCTTACCATCGTTCTCAACAATGATGGTCCTGGCACCATCATTATCAACTTTTAGGTGACAGTCAAAAATGATCCTGTTTACCCAGGCATTATGGTTCTTAATCAGGATATATGGCATGATGATACTTTTGCCTGTTTTGGTGTTCATCTTTTAGAAGTGTTGGAGTAGGATTATTCCCCAGGCTAATCCAAATTCTGTGCCAAGAACAAATGAATCCAGCAACTTATATGAGGTATGTAAATTGGGCAGATTTGCATATATGTGCTTATTTTGTGCATTTTATTCTAATTCTGCAACACATGGGTTGGGCAAAGGACTTTTTAGAGCATGACAGTTTAATCACTTAAACCATGGCTAACCAACATGGGCCCCTCTAAATGTTGTTTGACTGCAACTCACGTCATCCATGACCACTGACCATGCTGATGACAGCTGGAGTCCAACAACATCTGGAGGGCACCATATTGGCTCCCCCTTATGTGGAAACATTCCACTTGCCCATTCCTTTTTCTGCCTCTTGACATCTCACCAGACCTACCTATTTCCAGGCTTAATCTACGCATTTATGAAAAGCTACATCATATGGTGAACTTTTTCAAAATGTTGAGTTGTGCACACAACTTGCTTGCACAGAATCACATCGTTTGCATAACCTTGCTTTTCACCCCCCCCCAAAAAAAAAGATAAATTGAGGACAAAGGAGTAGAGGTGGACTTAGGGGAGCACAGCCAGTTCGCCCACACTGGGCTCCAAGCCGAGAGGGCACTGCAGGAGGCGACACAACAGTGACTTAGAATCTAAGGTGAGAGGTGGTGTGCCTGTGCCAAATTTTGGCATTGCACTGAAATTTCAGGGCCGGAGGTCTGCTACTTGAAAGGAGGGTACTTCTTCACACACAATGCATAATTAACTTAAACAATTTGCTGACAAAAGATGTGGTGGTGGCCTCTAGTTTAGATGATAGGACAAATTCATGGACAATATGTTTCTTATGATAGCTAAGCAGAATCTCCTGGTGCAAGTGCAGTATGGCACCCGGAGCTCCAGTTACTGAGAAACAACAGCAGGAGTGGTCTGTTGCCTTCAGGTCCTGCTTATGGGCTTCTAAGAGGCATCTGGGTATGTACTTTGTGAAATAGGGTGCTGTATCCTTACATTCTTATGCAGAGATATGGAACAATGGCACACTGTTGTGCCAGATGGGGAAAAGGTGGTGTTTAGCAGTCGAGCGTAAAAGGTATGTAAACCAAATAGTAACAAAAACTGCTGTGCTCCAGAGCAGTTTGACTTCCTGCGGAAAGGCAACGGGCATAGTTTTAACAGGCAACGTGGGACCTAGATCACCAAATTGCAATGTCTAGGAAAGATGGATGGGAGAGAAGTCTTCCTTGATAGCTTTTTGAAAACACAGCCTTATCCTATTTGAATTCCCCCACTTCTTTCTCTGTCTCTGGAGAATGATTGCTGGTGATGCAGTTCAAAGTGAAAGCACTGGGGATCTCTTGGATGTTGGGAATAGCAAGACCTCTGCGAGAAATGCTGATTAATCTGAAAGGGGGAAATGATAACAAATGGCACCTGACTTTGACTTTTAAGAGGGCAATAAGTCATTGGAGGGCTTCCTTAATGTGCCCTGGGATGCCAATGACTAGCAGCTGTTTAGATCTCATTTCCCTTCTGGTCTAACTGCGTTCTCATCAGCAGCACATTAAGCAGAAACATACAACTTGGGTCTTATGAACAGAATGGAGCTTTCCCAGCATATCTGGCTCAACAGAATGCTCGCAAATGGCAGAAAACTTGGTTTCTAACATCTGTTGGCATCTTTGCTGGGCACAGCCAGCTGTTGAGGCAGAATATTTCGTGTGCTGAAAAAATGAAATAAAAGGGGGGAAAAACCACAATGAAATCCCTAAGCTCACAAGAGCCTTGCCATTTCACACATTTGAAAAAGTGTTCACTGATTTCCGCAAAACCATTCAAATGTTTCAAAAATAGGTTTGAGTTATTTTAAAAAATTAGCACAATGTCAATTTCAGTGGTGCTATTGTGTCTGTTTTGTGCACAGATGTCTGATGGATGGTGGAAGTATCTGCTGCTCTGCCAAAGGAAAATGTTACAAGCTTCTGGGTTATAGAAAGCCAGAAAACAAATCCACTTTTTTAAAAAAGAAGAAGGGGGGACTTTATTTTGACTTTGAGGAGCAGTGTTTTGATGGTCTCAGCCAAACCTTGTGAAAATGCTGTTGCCTTGTAAGCGTCCTTAATTCCTCTGAGGGTAACTGAAGTTGGATGTGTATGTAAATATGTAAAACAGGCTCATGTCGTGTTTCTGGCTCTTGCATTGTCTGTGAATGCTCAGTACAAAGGAATAATGTGAATAACTGATGGCTGCTCCAGGAATTCCTTTTACACGTCCCTCCCGGCCACTTGCTCAGGCTGACAGCATGTTGCCACTACCCTGCATGGTAGCCAGGGGTGCCAAGTTGAATAAAATATGTGTGTGGGTGTGTCAGGTAAGCCCTGCCCTGTGTAATTGATCACAAGACATGGCACACTATTTGAATAGTAATGCCCATGAACTTGGGAGTGGGAGACGGCCCCCTCAAATATTTTATTGGGGTCTGAAGGGACCTTGGTCCCTCGGAGTTGGCTCCTATGATGGGAGCTCAGTTGCTGTGATGGGCAACAAAAAGCCAAGAACTCTGTGTGCATTTGGTTTTAGCAGGATATTTGCAGCGCCATGCTGAAACCGCCAGGTGTGCACCTTCAGTATGAGCCAAGCAGAATACCATGCTAATGGGCATTCAGATAACTTTGGATGCACCTCCTCCCCAACCAAATGCAAGTTAACAATGTGTGGGCTGAGTCCGTGCCGATGGCAAAATGAATATGTGGTTGATTCATTCATTGTCTCTGTAAACCCCAGACCTTAATTCCCCCCTTCCCAATTCAAATTTGCAAAATGAGCCTTGTGTGAAAGATGAAAGGCAGCATCAAATGGGTTAAAACAGAGGACTCGGAATGTGGATTTGCTTCCTGAAATAGAAAGGACTTACAGTGTCGTGCACTAGAGGTGCTCTTTTCTGGCTGAGGTCAGATATGCTTAATGAGAGCACACAAGGGCAGATGCCCATGGAGAGATGAAAGCGTGCTGACATGAAGCGGGTAGCTATCCAGGGAAGGATAGCAAAAAGGCAGAGGCCAGCCCTAGTGGGGAGCAGGTGGAGTGAGGCAAGGGGGAGCCCATAAAAATGATTCGAGCCCATGAAGTCAGTATTCCAAACAGCTGCCATTGGTACAAATGGCTTCATCCCATATCCTGGGAAGTGTGCAGTTTGAGTCTATCTGTGGTCAGCAAACTGGAAGCTAGAAAGCTGCTAACAGAACTGGGAAATGTTTAATACAACGTAAGAAAAATATAAAAAACAAAGACTCTGAAAAAAAACACCAGTGGCTTCACAGATAACCTTTAACTGTGCTTATTCATTTAGAGAACCTTAAACAGAAAGGGTTGGGGTGTGTTTGTGCAGGAGTTTGACTTGACAGTGGTTGTCCTTTGGGTCTGCTAGCTGCAGCTATGTAATAAACAAATCACCGAGCCAGACTCAGAAACAAAATATAAGCTACCTACCCCTCCCCGCAAATGTACAAAAAACCCATGGAAAATGTTATTGTTAATGATTAACTTTCTGAAACATTTAGCAGTACGTCAGCTTTAAAGGCAAATGACTTAGGACTTATTCTGATCTTGTTTGTATTGAGACATATTTAGAACAACCTGTCCAGAAGACAATCGGATCACAATCGGGGCGGTGAGTTTAGGATGACTTCTAATTCTGTTTGCAGTTGAAAGAGCAAGTCATGCAGTTTAATTGCTCAATGTTGGTATCATGCAACATGATTGGATGGGTGTATACCCTCTTCTTCTAAAAGGGTAACTTCTGCAAACTTTGCAACAAATATATGAACAAATGACCCATATAATTCTGAAGTGAACTGCTCCATGCTCCAAGATATAGACTGTGATGTCTTGATCAATTATGCACCATCCTGAGGGTGAGATACAAATGGGATATTGCTGGCACCTGTATGTCTTGAGAGACATTGGAGTGTGTCTCCAGGGGTGAAATTTAAACCACTGAAGAATCACAGCGCCTGCTGTGGCTGCAGAGAGTGACAACAAGACTCTCCTCTTGGCCTTGCTGGTGTGGTCCAAAGCAAGGAAGAGCAATACATTTTGCACCAGCTTGGCTGTAGGTGTTGCCAAAAGGAGGCGTACGTTGTCTTAGGGATTCTACACCTGATTTGTGTAGGGTTTACTCCTGAGTCTTTTCTTCTCCCGAAGATGTCCTGCAAGGCAGCATCCCAACAAATGGGATAAAGACATAACTAATAATTCTTGACCAAAGGTTATAGGAATGTCACTTGCTCTTGGTCACATAGTAATGGTAAGATGATGGTGTGATTACTACAGCTTCTGGAAAATGAAAAGGGTTAGGCTTCCATTTCAAGAACCCCCAGACCTTTCGCTGATGCACACTACCCACTTCATTGCTATGACTCTTGAAATCTGGCATGATAAGTAGATAGCATGTCATGCCCTGAGGGAGAGGATTTCCAGGAGGAGTCCTGCCCCTGTAAATATTTAATAGAGATTTAATCTTGTACCTCCTTTGTCTTCTCGCTTGCTTATTCTAACTTCTTGTCCCTGAATGGTTGGTTAGCAGCTACCTCCCTAATTATTGAACCTTCAGCTCTACTTGTATGTTCTTTGCTGTGTCTTGGGGGCGGGGGTGTCCTTGCCGTCACTGCAAGGAAATTGCATCTAGGAATAACAATGAAACGTTAGACAAAATAAATATAGGCAGCTTTATGTGTCTGTAGCAAGGGGAAATAAAGCATCAGTAGCATAACACTTCTATTTGGACCAAGTGAAAGTTACACCATAGTGAACTACTACTGGAGTTTCAGAGAGTGAGCCAAAGAAGAGGGACAGGAGGAATTAAAGAGGTCTTGCTGAGAAAAAGGGCCTGGCGGAAGTCCATCTGCAGTGTATAACATATTAGGTTTCCACTTGAGAGGCCCTTGAGGATTGGGATGCAAACCCCCTCCCTCCCATATAAATATATCCTTTGCAGCCAAACCTCATAAACCAGGCACCTCAATTTTATGTGAAAATTGCTAACCACAGAGACACCAGGCTATTTATGGAGAAGGTTTTCTTGGCTTGTGTTTAGAATAGAACTGTGTTGTACATTTTAGCCATCTTGGGTTTGTGCTTAGAAAAACAAACCCAGATGTCTCTGTTTAGTGACCACAAAAAGGCAGAACTAGACACTTTAACGAGGAGAGCCTCTTGTTCCCCTTCTGTGGTCAGTTGGGGGTTATGCATGCAGGGGATACTGAAAGGAGGAAACTGGCAGATTGGACAGGTTGTGTGTGCTTTACAGCACCTGCTGATAGATCCCTGCAAGTGCAGGCCAAACAATTTTATTATGTCTCTTTCTCCCCTCCCAAAAAAGCTGGGCATTTGCAGGGGAGAATGGGCAGGTATGGGAGGGGTTCATTCCTCATCTCACCTGACAGTCCTGCCCTGCAAGTGCCTCTCACTCCTGCATAAATCTTTACCTTGGCAAAATTTGGGGTTGGCGATATAATGTCCTGTTCTGCCCTTAGAAGAAGGGCCCTGCCAGAAAATGCATTCTAGGTGGTCTGTCTATTGTGACCTATCGTTATATTTTAACGAGAGACATCATGAGAGGTAACTCTGCCTCTAGGGTAGTTTTGTGCCAATTTCTCTGCCTTCACTTTTTAAAAAAAACAAGTTTTAAAGGGAATAATTATTTCAAACATATTTAAAAGTTTAAATAACTATATGACACAGCGATGTATTTCTTTCTTTTCTTTTTTACTGGCTTCTGGACCTTACAATATGCCACAAATATTGGCAGCTCTCAGCGCTAACTCTGATTTGCATGTACACTGGGTGCTTGTCTGCTCCAGTCCCCAGCTTGACAGGCAAATATCTCTCTCCTCTTCATCTGTTTTTTCCTTCTTGAAGTGGCTCAAAGGGAAAGGTATGAGTGTGGGAAGATGCAGGAAGCAGCGGTGGCAATGGATAGCATCTCTCAGGTGTTCAGATTAGCAGAGCGGGCCCCTCTTGGTAGTTCCACTGCCCTCAGAAGCTTGGGGAGGATGGTGGTGGCTTGGAAGAGGGCAGTCTCTGTGGCAGCCCCCAAATGCATCTGGCACTTTCAGTATACAGCTCTCACATAGCCTCCAACAATTGTGGTGCAATCTACACACATATGAAAAACACTGTGAAAATACTTTTTGAAAAAACATTTTGAAAAATATATTGAATTTGCCATAGCTTATCATCGCCATCTAGTGTCAAATTTGTATATTGCACTTTGCAACATACCGGTACTTAAAACATTTTGTTCGCAGCTGTATAGCTGAGTCCTGATGAGTTGGATATTTTTCGGACCCACCTTATTCTTGTGATAGGATTTGCTTTCAATTGTTTTTAAAGTACAGTGGTACCTCGGGTTAAGAACTTAATTTGTTCCACAGGACCGTTCTTAACCTGAAACTGTTCTTAACCTGAGGTACCACTTTAGCTAATGGGGCCTCCCGCTGCTGGCGCCGCATGATTTCTGTTCCCATCCTGAAGCAAAGTTCTTAACCCAAGGTACTATTTCTGGGTTAGCCGAGTCTGTAACCTGAAGCCTCTGTAACCCGAGGTGCCACTGTATTTAAAATGGTTGTTACCTTCCCTGGGACCTTCGGGTGAAGGGCAGGTTATTAATAATCATAATTATAATAATAAAGTGGGGGATAGCCGCAGAATTCTGTCAGCAAAGCTACTTACTTGCTAGAATTAAATGAGTCTGGGGAAAGTGATGGGTTTTTCTTTTCATTCTCCTATGGCAATGCTTTCTCGACAGTTCCCTCTTTCCCCCCTGAGGTATAATCTGAAATCTAGTCTTCCTCAGACCTTGGTAAAATATGCTCAAGGGAAGCCTTCAAAAGAAAAATTCCCCACAGGAGAATGACAAGGAGTGGGGGGAATCATCACATGATTTTTGTTTCTTGTCATCAGTTAATGAAACTCGCTTTTCTGATTCCAAGATACCCAGTCGTCACCACTTCAGATTTCTGTCCTAGAAAATCTAGATGGGTTACTGTAACCCTCTCTGTAGCCAAGAGGATTCCTGATGGTTGAATATTACAAAGTTTGAAAGAGAGGGAGACGGGAGAAGTAAGAAGGCAAGTTACAATGCATGAGTGTCAGAACACAGCAGTAGTGGCCTCTTGAAAGGTCACTTCACTAATTTAAAGGAGACATTAGCTGCTGCTTAAGGGAATGACCTGAGAAGGTTGTGTGTGTGCAAAATGACAGAAAGAGCCAAACTGTTCTGTGAGTGAGAGGGTGCACGGAGGGAAGTAGTAAATGAGGAATAGGGATAAATTTATCTCCATGGTGATTTGTTTTTCTTCTAACAAAACCCAAACAACTCTCAGGAAAGTGATAGAAGCCAGCTTCCCCTGCTCAAAAGTGGGAACTTTTCTGAGCTGGGAGCAATAATTATGGCCTAGCTTTGGAAAAAGAACAAAGGGTGCAGAGTTTTCTAGCTCAATTTAGAGGTTACATAAATGGCAGTATAAATTACCCATCATTAAGTGGAAGTATAAATTACATGCCAAAGGGCTGAAAGATGGAGGGGACGTCGCATGAGAAGCAGCTGAGAGAGAAGGTCTGTGATGCCGTTGTAAGAAAGTTGAAACCTGTACATTTACAATTGCCTTTTAACTGACTTCTCTGCTGTACTGATGCTGCTTTTTGGTGCTTGCTAGGAAAAAGTGGGACAAAGCTGTCTGGTTCTTCTTATTTCAGAGGCGCCTTTCATGATTTATAGCAGGGTCTAAAAATGTGCCTGATTTACAGGAGGATAATCATTGATCGTCCAGATCTATATGAATAAACCCAGAACATGGAAGCCAAGTTAGGGTAGTGCTAGGGCTAGATTAAAGAGCCTATGGCTCTTGGCAGAATCATTTTATGGAATGCCACTTGTTTTTGACACATTAACTACACCTGTCTTTGCCAGCATTCACACACGGAGGTTTGCTCACCAATTAAATTTCCGCCTTTTAGAGTGGAAAACCTCTTAGGTAGTTAATTATACCCTAAAGAAGGTTTCCAATTCGGCTGTTGTTGTGCTATTTATGCAGCTTTATGGTTAATTTAGTTTGCAACACTATAGATTTGTTGGTGGAAAAATGCATATTTGCTTATCAGAAACCTGGCTGAGTGAGAAGGAAATCCTTGGCTCAATCTCATATAAGCTATGAATTTATTAAATAGCGGAAGCTGCTATTTTCTCGGCTCCAAGCTCCCAAATGCAATAAGGGGGTTATAATACTGACTGGCCATTAAACCCTTTTTTGTTGTATTCAGGTACAAAAAATTCACTGTGCACCATCACAACTTAGCTTCCATACTTTCCTCTCCTTTTCTTCCCTCAGACATTGAGAAATCCTGCCGCAGACTTGTGTTTGAAGCCTCTTCAGAGAGTTGTATAAACTCACTGTTTCCCCATTCCCTGTTGGAGCCTGATTTAATATCCGAAGTTCAATGGACATTATGGCCCTCTTGCTCCTGTTCATGAATGCCATAAACCATGAGGCCTGGTGCATTGCATTTGTACCCTCGTACATCCCACCATTAGTGGCCCTGGACCTACCTTACATGGTTGTTGTAAGGGGGGTCACTAGGGGCGCATTGGAAGATAGCCGACAATAACATCTCTCCGACCCACACGAGGTAATTAAGAGGCTGTGATGGGATTAAGCAGCCTCCCGGCCCCCCCAAGCGAGTGGGGGGGACTGCCTTTGCCTGCTGTGCCCTATACCACCCCCGAACTCTAGGGGGTGGGGCACTAGGCAGAAAGCCCTTGTGTGGATTTCGGCTCTCCTGGTCGCTGTCTCTGATTCACGCCTCTAGCTGCAGCAACTTCAAAAGAAACAATTAGGAGGAAGCTAATGCACATATTTCAAGGAAGAATGGGGAGTAAAGACTGCTAATTGAAGAGATCTCTGAGAAAGAAGACGGGTCGGATAAACAGGAATATATCATGAGAAGACACACCAAGGCTCGGTATGTCGGCAACGGGACTGGATGGGGGGGGGACTTTCCTTTCTTTTCTCTATGTGATTAACCAAGAATCCCCCCCCCCCAAGTCAGAAATGCTGCTTAAATGACCTAAGCTCATGATTTAAGACTGTGTGGAGATAATTTTAGAACCAAAAGCATGTTTTAGGGAGATCGTGGAAAGTATAAGAGCTTTGGGATGACGCAGTAAAAAACAGTGTCGCCATTTTGGCAAGTTCTGTCGAAAGACTTATGTCTGGGAGGAGGAATGGATCTGTTTTAATATTGTGGGCGAGCCTCCTCAGAGGACTAAAGAAGGCGACAGATTTACGAAGATTAATGATGGAAAAAGTGCTTTTATTTATGGAAGTGATGATATATGGAAACCATCTCGATATGGTGATTGGACGAACGGAAAAATTCACACAAGATTATAACTGGTGTTTACCTGCTTAAGGAGATTATCAGAAGAGATCACAAAGAAAAAAGAAAAATATATGAATAAGATGATATGTGGGAACAGCAAGATAGGACTGGATAGAATTATGAACATTATTTGGACAGATTTGTGGATATTAACGCAGCAGCAAGAAGATGATTGGAATCCCCCTTCGGAACTTGAAATATGGGTACCCCCAACAAAAAATTTAAAATTTGGCTTTGTAATTCGGAATTTATGTGATGTGATTTGATTTGATTTGATTGGTCGGTTAATAATTTTTTTTAAAAAAAAATATATGGTTGTTGTAAGGATTACTTTGATAATGCATGGAAAGCACTTTGCGCACTCTAAACAAGTGCTATATAAATGAAATCAATGCCTATTGGTTCAGTATCTGTGACAACGTACACATTCAAAATATTTCAAAATAAAAATTGCAATTTGGTTGCGACTTACCTGACATTTGATTAAAGCCCACCAACAAGACTTATTATTAGTAGTAGTATTGTTGTTGTTTTATTAACTGCCCTTAACCCTAAGGTCCCAGTGCAGATTACAACAATTAAAAATGAAAGAGTGAAACCAATTTTTAAAAAACTTACCGTTATATATTAAAAAACACAATATAAAAAAGTAATAAAAACAAAAACATCTTTTAAAAAGTTGTGACAATTTATACAAATGCTTCTATTTTGATTTCAAATCTTTCTTCAATAGAAATATTTCTGGGCCTTTTCTGAAAATATGGAATGGTTGTTGTGATATGTATTCAGGCATTCATATGTCCCACTTGAGTCATTAGCTTCATTCTCCAAAGCCATAAGATTATATCTCTTGCTGAGTTAGAAAGTGCATAGAACTATGAAAAAAATAATGCTTGAATTTGCTCTCCCTCCTCCATTATCTCTCTTGCCTGCTGTATTTTATCTATTAGATCATAAGCCAGTGGGCAGGCAGTCTCTTTAAAAATAAATAAATCTCTGGACACTTTAATTATGATGAAGATTAGAATGATGGAGAATCTGCCTTGGATTTGCTGTCTAATGTAGGCAGGCTAAATTTCTCCAGCGTCATTTCTGTTGCCATCAAAGACAGCCTTCTTTTTAGACAAGCTATCATCGATACAACAAATGTTAGAATCCAATGAAGAAGCTATCAGATATGCATGATAAGACTTTAGCAAAACCGCTTGTTAAACATTTTGCTGCTAAAAGTACAAGCATGCAATCTGCCTTTTGAACTCTAATTGGACCGCATAAGGCAGAAAACTTGGCAAAATACAGTAAATTAATCACTATCCAACAGGGGAGATCCTTTGGGAAGATAGAAGCATCCTCTGTAATCGTCACCGAAGCCAAAATGGCCAATACTTTTATAAACTGCTTTACCCAATGAATTAATGCTAGCAACAGGCAAAACTACTAAGAAAGTCTGCAGGAGGGGGAACGCCATGGCTGCTTAAAGTGGTATGAAGTTAAATGGTAAGCCCACTGTTGTAGGAGAAGGTCTTCCCATCAATGGGTGAAAGCCATCAATGGGTGATGGGTGGCAATTTATTTTGATATTACCGTATTTTTTGCTCTATAAGACTCGCTTTTTCCCTCCTAAAAAGTAAGGGGAAATGTGTGTGCGTCTTATGGAGCGAATGCAGGCTGCGCAGCTATCCCAGAAGCCAGAACAGCAAGAGGGATTGCTGCTTTCACTGCCCAGCGATCCCTCTTGCTGTTCTGGCTTCTGAGATTCAGAATATTTTTTTCCCTTGTTTTCCTCCTCCAAAAACTAGGTGCGTCTTGTGGTCTGGTGCGTCTTACAGAGCGAAAAATACGGTATATATTGTGCTGTCAAGGAGTGGCTTTATTGTCTCCTGGTGTTTTTGCACTACATTCTTAGTAGAGAGTGGATGGAGGGATTGGTGATAGTGGTTTTGGTGATTGAGAGTGTAGGAATGACTAATCCACCAGCAAGGAAGTTTCTAGGTAGGGTGGCCTTACTTTGCAGTCATTATTACAGACAACTAGCCATTATTTCTGTATTGTATTTGCATTTATACATATACATTGGCAAGCACTTTTTTTAAAAGTGCACCCAATTTTTGACCTCTTTTGGGGTGATGCTTTTTTTTGGGGGGGGGAGCAATGTAAAAATGACCACTCTATTTCCAGAAGTACCTTGCTGGTTGTAGGAGGATGAAGTCTTTCCAGGCAAGCAGACCTCCTTTCAAGGAGTCTGTAGCCTCTTACTGACATGAATACACTTGTTTCTTTCTACCTCCCAAAGTAACAGGCTGGTATGGAGGATAGTCTAATGTATTCCTATGTAACCTCTGTAAGTGAAAGCAAAGGGCTCAGTGCTATAAAAATCTCCCCTGGTAGGCTTGAAGTAATGATAGCACATGTACCCTTAATAAATACATTCCTTTTATTTTGAAGTAAAGCCAGCAGTCTCAGTAAAAACACAAACCAGCACAAAATCCTTGCCTAAGCATGCGTTAGACTTGGACCTTTTACAAGTGCCAAAAAAGGTCAAATCCATTTTTGTTGTTGTTTATCTTTTTGCTGCCACACTTCTCTCATTTCTTCCAAGACACGATGCAGAAATAACTCAGCTCTACCCAAAAGGATATTGCCATAAAGCTCTAATTTAGAAAATAAATAAATGGCAGAGCATCTGTCAGGATTAGCTCCTATGTACTAGTTTCATTTGACCTAAACATGACCTTTTCCTTAGAGTAGATTTAGTGTAATTCCTTTAGCTTGATTTTTAGCTGATTATCTGAGCTGGAGGCACACTGCCTGCACCCTAGGTCAGGGCTTAGCAATTTATTAACCCAATTCAGATATTTCTACTATTTAACACCTAATTAGTGCCTACAGTTCCCAAGGCACCTCTTACTCTTACTCTAACTGCCATGTTGCTCTGTCCTGACTATTCCCTCCTACATATTGCCTGACTAAGGTAGCTCCACATTTGATAAGCCACTCCAGATGTAGGTCCCCAGAGGTGCTGCCAGGTTTTAGGGAGCCCTGGTTGAATTGCAGTGGTTAAGAGCAGTAGACTTGTAATCTGGGGAACCGGGTTCGCGTCTCCGCTCCTCTACATGCAGCTGCTGGCAGGAACAGGAATGAGGACCAGGGTTCTCCAGGGATTGGCAGCAGAGAGTCTCTTACAAGGGCACGGGCAGATGCCCAGTGAGGCTGACCCCTTATGCTGCCATTTTCTGACCAAATTTATCTTGCTAAGGAAATTACTAGGGAAAAGTGGTGTTATGGTTAAAAAGCCCTTCTGTGCACCTTTCTTTACACAACTGCTGCAGGAAATAAGTGGGGAAAGTCCATGTGACTAAGGAAATAGGATAGAGGTCCGATTGTGACTCATGGGCCCATAATTGTCTTCACATAAATTCATGACTAGTAGGCATCTAGCCCTCCTGCTTTCTTGAAAGGTGATGAATATCACTCAGATGCAACTGAAGTACTATCTTACCAGCTGAAAATGTGTTATATACCATGGGATAACAGGATTATGTTTAGTGTGTAAGCAGCTCATAGTGACTCCGTGGAATAAAACATTGAGCCAACAATGAATTTAGGAAAAGATGCTCACTTTGTCTCTGCAGAGCACTTAGCCTAATTATCTAAAGTGGTATTAAGGATTTCCATTAACTTTAGTACCCTCTGGACAGTCCAAATGCTTTGGGAAAGAACCCCCCTCTCAGCATCAGTTGCTTCCAGGGCAGCATAAATATTGCAAGAGATACATTATTCTCTCAAAATAACTCAGATGCTTCTCAATATCTGCTTCTCGGGTCAGGGAAGGTTTAGGTAGCCCTTGGAATATGCCAAACTTTCTGTGCCGAAGTGTACACACCCTGGAATGTTTCAGGGGAGAAAGGGAGATAAACTTCCCTTTTCAGCCTTTAGTTCCATTATAATATTTGTTTTTTTACTAAATCCTGACAAAGTCCACCCACTGGGCAGTTTGAGGGGAGAAAACAGTTTTGAGTTACAAAGGTGTGCCTCCTGGAACAGCATATTTCCTTACCGCCAGCCCTGGCTCAAATTCAACCTTATAAACATTTCTAAGGATAGCATACTTCATGAATGTTCTAGCTATGAGTGAGCAATGGTAACCTTTTGACTTGATACATAAACCACCCCCCCAAAAAAACAAATCCCAACATATATATCTCTACGAAATGCTGTTAATAATCACATTTCTGTTTACCTCAGGTTCTCTTAGCCAGGATTTCTGAGGTCACATTCTAATCATACTGCATGTCTAAAGACTGAGAGATGTGTTGTGTCAGGAGGACACCCTCAGGGCATTGTATTTATTGCAGAGGTTTGTAACCAAAGCAGGAAGCAAAACAGATCATGCAGCCCAGACTCCGTGGCAAAAAATATATGTTTGATGTTCTCAAGGTTCCCAGAGAAGATTAGGCCAACAGTGTTCCATTGACCTGTGTTATTCTGTAACTGATTAAGCACATAAAGGGGGGGGGGGCAGAATATGTTTGCTTAAAAAAGGGGAAATGTATCCAAGTGATAGCAGATAGATTCATTTCCTTCCTATGTCTGTTAACGTGTATGATGCAAGGTTGTCAGTCACTGTAGATAATTATATCTCTATGTAGATTCTATCTATATGATTCTGTTGTGGGCCTATTCACAAAGAAGCTTCATTGTGAGAGAATAGCAAGGAAACTGCATTTGTCATGATTTACCCTGTCAGGAAAGATGGGGCAAATTCATTCAGGTTGTGCCTGTCTGCTCACAGAATGGGTGTTTCCAGACTGTTGCTGTTTCCAGGTGGGATTCAGTCAACATACTGGCAAATCCAGGTTGCATAATTATAGTTCTTTGGGAGGTCTTGCGCAACAAATACGCTCCCTGCAAATAGCAGACTTTTTGCACTAAGGAACTGATGAGAAACACTTGTTTTGATGCGACATCATCTAACCTCCCTGCAAACCAATCAGGCTAAAGGCTCACTAAATAGGTGGCATCGTCTAATCTTTCTGCCAATAAATCTGGACGAAAATCCAAACAACAGGTCTTCTGGAAAATCCTTGCTTGCTTCAGCATCAGAATAGGGGATTTAGCAAGAGTTGATTCCCTATAAGAGTTAGATAGAATGAACACTAAATACAAGTGGAAAACCCATTTCTTTTCTTAAATCAGCCAGGTAGATTTATTGGGATAAGAGATAAGAAGTGCCTATAAAAAAAACCTGCCAGAATATTATATCATATGAACATTTCCCAACAGATTCACAGGCAGGCTTGGATGGTGAATAATTCAAATATACTTTCAGCGAATTTGGTATTTATCCTTCTGTGTTAAGAACTCAGAAAGGGGAAAGAGGGATTTGACACAGCAAAGGAATTACTGAAGATTTTTTTTTTTAAAAAAAATCTGCATCAGCAGAGGATCTGAATATTTTCGTAATATTGATGGAAGCTCTGGCATGCATCGATCCAAAATCAATCTGCTATCTGTCATAATCCACATTTGTGTATTAGAAAATGGAGAGAAACATTGTTGGAAGTGGCTGTTACGCTATGTATGAACAGGAAATATTTTCTGTTTTGCCTGCAATTTTTTTCACTCATACAGAGGGATGAAATCTGCCTTTGGGAAAAGAGGTTTCTTATATTGGAGGGGGGGGGAATGTGAAGAAAATATTGAGCATGAAAACAGCATTCCACACCGATAGTGTATTATGACCTGGATTTTAAGAAAGAGCAAAACAAACACCGTGGGAACATTTTCAAAGCCAGATATGCAAGGAGATGAAATGCTGTTAAGAAATACTGAAGCATATTGATGCAGTTATGATCTTTCTTGCAGAAATAGAATTTCCGTTCCATGGTGGCAACTAGACTTTGGGTCACCCCACGAAGGAAATTATCTTGGTACATTGGAAGAAATTGCCAGGTTTGATCCTTTTCTTAAGCAGCACTTGAGAAATCATGCAAATAAAGGAAAAGGCCATGTTTCATATACCGTATTTCATCACAGATATTTGATGAACTAGGTTGAACTAACTGGGGAATGAAGTTCATATGAAAACCATCTAGGAGGCGAAAGAGGCAAAGTATTTTTCTCTTATTGTTGACACTACACTAGATACTTCTCATGAAGATCAGCTATACATTGTTTTCTAGTACATATTGAATGGAGAAGTGAAGGCGTGCTTTTTGTGCTTTGTGCCTATTGGCATCTGTGCTGGAGAAAACGTATGTGAAATGTTCACCAGCATTCTTCAGAAGAACAGTATTGACATCAAGATTGACAAGGGACCAGACTTATGATAAAACAAGGAATATGCACGGTCAATACCAGGGCCTGCATAAAAAGTATAAACAACGCTGTGTTTGTGACTTGTGCAAGTCATTCACTGAACCTAGTTGGGCAAAAAAAGCATGGATTATAGTCTTTATGCACTTAAGCTGTTCAAATTACTTTTATGCTTTCTTTTCAGGCTCTACCCACAAGGCAATATTGATCACTGGACCTCAAAATTGATAACAGTAAACCAAAGATCACCTTGAAAAACCTGTCACAAACAAGATGGTCATGCAGAGACGATGCCAAAAAAACTCTTGTCGTCCATTGTTACTAAGTTTTGGAAGCTTCCACAAAAGACTGTTAATGATTCCAAAGAAAAAGTAGTGGTTAAGTCAGAAGCAAAGTTTTGGGTAAAGAAAATGAAAACATTTGAAATATATTTTATACCAATATTCTGGCATAAAGTCCTTCACAGATTTGATTGGGTCAGGAAAGTTCTACAGAAACCAGGCCTTGATGTTATGTCAGAGGAAAATTCATCATTCTTTATCACTTTTATCCATGACATAGGGGACAACATTGAAGAAGTGGAATAATCATGTGGAATCCACATATTTGGGTGCAAGATCAACAGCCCGAAGACACAAATCCATTTCCCAGGTGGAAAAAGTGACTGTAAACTAAAATAGACAAATTGAGATTGGGAACATACTACAGTGTCTTAGACGTGCTCCTGTGCTTACACAGCAGTTGTGAATCTATTTGGATTCCTAGCAAGACTGAACCATTCTTCCCCAGATCTTAGTGCACTGGAAAGACATGTAGCATTTGTAGTGAGTGGTTACTCAAATGATCTGCAAATTTCTTTGTCCTCCAAACTAATTCATTAATTTATTAGATACTGCAGAGGGATGTGATGGAGCCGAGACTACTGCACATAGTAGCTTGCAGATAATATTCAGCAAGGACCTGGTTACTTTTCTGAATGCTATTTAGCTCTCCACCTTTAACTTTGCCAATTTGAAATTGTGGAGGAGAAAGAGCATTCTACAGTTCTTCTTTATGTAAAGCAAGTTGCGCAGCACATCACTGCAGTCAAGGCTGTCACCCTTATCTGTTCTATTCATAGAATGAGACCTTCTGATAGAAATCTCTTCTGATAATCTCATCTCTGAATTTGCTGACAAGGAAAGTATAGAAAGAAGACAAAGTTAACTTTTACAATATTCTGGGTGTAATTTGTCATTGTGACATATTTTTTCATATTTGTCATATTTTCTTTAACTTTAGTCAAAAAATCTTGGCATTCTGATGCCATATATAACTGTTTTTTTTAAAAAAGTATATTATAATTATTTATTAAATTTACATACAGTACTGCCCTTCACCCGAAGATCACATGGGCAGTTTACAGTATAAAAACACAAAATGCATAACAACAACAGCAAAACAATACCTCCAACAGACACATTTGTATGCTAAGTTCAATTACCTATACAGTCAAACGCTGCCGATAATAATAATAAGAGGGGGACTTTAAAAATGCAGAAAAAGAGAGGGAAAAGGAGGGTGGTGATGGAATCGTGTATGTGTTTGCAACGAGATGTGAAATGCACTCAGGGCCAGCCCATGAAGCGACCATCTCAGGTGGCAAGATTCATAGGTGCAGCACACCCCAATGTAGATCTTTATTCTCCGCTTTGCTCATGATGTGTAGATCTTCACTCACCCCTTCTTCCCTGGCAGGGAGGGTGGGCGCCATTTTGTGGTTTGCCTCAGGTGCCAAAATGTCTTGGGCTGGTCCTGGTTGCAGTATGTCAACATGAGAATACCTGTATATATGGAAGCTCCTTGTCCATGATCAATACCCTCAGCTTTTGCAAGGGAAAGACTGCACATGGGGAACGTGCATGCCTATGATCTTGGGCAAAAAGAACTATGAATTCAGAGTCAGGATCTGCATACACAATCTCAGTTCCCTCCCCTACCCATTCATCTTGAAAAGGCTGGATGACTGTGTGGGTCTCCTGACCCCACAAGCAACGCCATATAAGAGTCTACAACTGCTTCCCCCCCCCCCATTTGCCTTTTCCAGCCCCAGTTTTGGACTGAAACTCCCATCAGCTGCAGTCAACCTGCCTAATGCTCAGGGATGATGGGAGTTGTAGCCCAACATCTGGGGGGCAAAAGCCTTGGGGGAAGACTGGTCTACAACACAGAGGTTTGTCATGATCACATACAAAATGTGGTTATTATTTACTAGTCAGTATTAGACCCTGGGCCTTAGACAATTTAATACATGAAATGGGGGGGAAATGACATAGTAATGTCCTGCAGGGGACGCGGGTGGCACTGTGGATTAAACCACAGAGCCTAGGACTTGCCAATCAGAAGGTCGGTGGTTCGAATCCCCGTAACAGGGTGAGCTCCCGTTGCTCAGTCCCTGCTCCTGCCAACCTAGCAGTTCGAAAGCACGTCAAAGTGCAAGTAGATAAATAGGTACCGCTCCGGTGGGAAGGTAGACAGTGTTTCCGTGCGCTGCTCTGGTTCTCCAAAAGTGACTTAGTCATGCTGGCTGTACGCCGGCTCCCTCGGCCAGTAAAGCGAGATGAGCGCCACAACCCCAGAGTTGGTCAGGACTGGACCTAATGGTCAGGGGTCCCCTTTACTTTTAATGTCCTGCAGATGTTTTTTAAAAGGCACATAGGAATAGGAGGTGGAGGCATAACATTCCACTTCCCAGAATCTGCTAATCAAAGTGAGTTGCTTCTTCATAAAGCAGGCCCTGTCCGACATTGACTAGTCCTCTGCAAGCAGAGGGGTTTCTAGATTGAGAAAAAATGTGAGTGAGATCTCCTGGTCTGGCATGAAAAATGGTATGTGAGTGACCATAGGCAAACAAACAGGACGTAGTACTAAGCTGCCAATCTGTATCTTACTGCAGTCCTGGCACCTGGAAGCGAAGTGCCTGGCATCCCTTTGGGAGCCAATAGCCAGGGTAGTCATTCATCCCCCTCATGTCTGGTGGAGGAACTGTCCTTCTTGCTTGTTGCTGATTTCATTAGTCATACTACAGAGGCACATAGTGTGTTTACTTTGCTACCCAGTTTGCTTTGAGTACGGTACACAAGACAAGTGTGGAGTTGGATGGTTTTTATTTGCTTGAGGGAAATTACTGTAATTGAAGCAATGTGAATGTTAAAATCAGAGTGTGGACAGCAATGCTACAGTTTGGCATTGTTGCCTCTGGGAGTCTGTAATTTACAATATTTCAGTTACAATTTAATTTAAATGTGTTTTCCCCTTACTACTTTTTCTGATGCAGACTAAGTTTTCTATTTTTAAAATAAACAAATCAAACTTATCAGATTAATCCCTCAGGATAAAGCACAACTTCCTAAGAAGGCATTTGCTTCTTTAACAGCCTTTCCCCAGTGAGCTAGATCTTGTAAAACGGCAATAATAATAATAATAGGTTTATCATTGTTCTATTGCTTACACTTATATGTTTGGCATCTGATAGTTTGAGAAACACAGCAGTCATTTTGTGCGGAAATTCTGATCTTCCCCTCTTCTTCTAACCTTGCATTCTCAGTCTACTAAATCATTCAGGCTTAAACCATTTTTAAAAGCAAAATACATTTTTAATTTAACAGTGTACGCCGATTGCCAAGGACCCCCTCCCATTTTTTTTAAAATAGATGTGCTAAAGTGCACCATCTTGTGGAGAATTGAAAAATGCTATGTTTTCCTTCTGAAGCACGGAGTCCCTAATTAACACTGCAGAAAAGGAAATTAAATAAATAAAAAGAAAATCAGATTCATACAACTGAGTTGCATAGAATGCTAACTTTTGAATTTTTAATTTCATAGGCAAGAGTCTGATAAATGTAAGTGTACTTAAGACAGATTTCAGCAGGAGGGATTTTAACATAACAATTATTTAATTAATTGGACAAAGGGCCAGCCTGTCTGAGGCAGCAAATACTGAATGCTGAGGAGGGCAGTGGATCCAGCCCTCTAAACTGCTCTCCTCTCTTCGAGGACAGAGTTGTGTGCCCCTCCCTTTTAAGCTTTCTTTCTACCCTCAAGGGTAGTGGTGGGTGTTGAAGTAAGATTCACTGCCTCTGTGTGGAAGGGAGAAGTGCACCATTTTGTCCTTTGCCTCAGGCAGCAAAATGTCTTGGGCCAGTCCTGACTGGACTGCAGACTGGGGTGGCTCACAGATCCCCTGGTCACAGACTTCCCCACTATGATGAGATTGTATTGTATTCCTATTGGTAGGTTTTTTTCCTAATAAATAATGTCAAAAATTAGGGGGCATCTTATACACGGATAGTGTATCTCCCCATTTTCTTAAATCTGAGTCCTCAAAAATAGGGGGCATCTTATACATGGGGGCATCTTATAGGTGGAAAAATATGGTATTTCTAAATTAGCGCATACAAATTGTATGTAAACTTGTGGCCTCTTTTTTGTGATGTACAAGTCCCCCCCCCCCCGGAGGGGCTCGCCTAAAGGCTCTAAGCCTTTTTGTTAGACAAGCTTTTGCTCTTACCGGATTTGGCTATGTATCTGAGAAAACATTAGAACATAGGAAACTTACTTGTTCAGTCAGACCGTTCATCCATCTAGCTTTTAAATTTTATTTATGAATTTTTACATAATCACATATACAACACACAACATTAAACATTGACTTCCCTCCCCCCCCTCTTCCGTGGTTCCTTCTGCTAAATATTCCATATTTTCCTTTTTCTCATTTTATCTTAGAGTGATTTTTGCTGCTGAATTTACTCTAATCCTGCTACCGTTTGTAACTTGTTTGCAATGATTCTTCAGATATTCTATAAACATTTCCCAGTCTTCCTTAAATGCCCTTTTGATCTCTTATTCTGTTGGTTTCATTTGTCAGTTCTGCACATTCCATCATTTTCGTCTGCCACTCCAGACCATTGGTCCATCTAGTTTAATATTGTCATCACTGACTGGCAGGGGCTCTCCAGGGTTTCAGACATGAGTCTTTCCCTGCCCTAACTGGAGATGATGGATACTGAACCAGGGACCTTGTGCATGCAAAGTCAGTGCTCTGCCATTGAGCTATATTCCCTTTGTTAAAGGTATGGACCAGGAATGCAGTGTATTTTGGGCCTCCTGGCTTTCCATACCAAGAAACTGCTGAGTCAGCTCTCTGGCAGTGCGCGGCTTAGTTTCAATTCTACATTGCAAGCAGTGACCTGTTGTGTGGTTTTCTGTCTCCATAAAACGCTTGACAATAAAGTTGTTGTTGTGCATCCTCTGTGGGGCCTCCCCTTCGTGATACTTTTAAAGTAAATTACTGCTCTCTGCTTTCTTTATTCAGGCCTGACTAAATTAGATTTTTAAAATAAAACCTGAGAGACAAAAATAGTGTTCCTTAAAGCAGGCCAGCACACCTTGTGACGCCCCCACCCACCCCGAACACAAGGACAGTTGCAGCCTATGAGTCATGCATTGTGGCCTGGCAGGTGTTTGGCAGCCTTCAGCATTTGCACAGTGCTAGACGGGCAGTAAATAGGGCCTTCATTGGGCAGCTGCTAGAGGCTGGTGGTGCTCCTGTTCAGCTTTGTGAGTTGCAAAGGAAGCCTTGAAGCAAGGTTGCAGCTCTGACGCCTGCAAGGAGTTGCTCAATACAGTACTGCAGGCAGTTACTAAAAATTTAATTTAGAAATCAATGTACTCCAGCTGATGCTAGATTATTCTGTCTGTTCACACACTGTACTAATTAAGCGAGCGTAGCTGTGCCTTTCATGGCGTGAAATGAAAAGAAATATGAAAGGCAAGTTTCCCCAACGCAACCGTGTAACAAAAGAAGTCTTGTCAAATATTCCTTCATTACAGAAAGGCTGACGAGGGAGGATTGCAGTGGGTGGCTAACCATTTGGGGAATAGTGCACATGAATACAAGCACAGGTAGGGGCTTGGGGGAGCGTGGCCCACCAACTGTTTGCTTGTCTCTGCCAGTTGATAGCATCTAGCAGAAAGGGATAGTACAAACTCCTGTGAGTGCCAATTGTTCCCACCAGTTCCTCCTATGGTGCTTGCGAAAGGTCTCAGTAAAGATCCCCTTAAAAATTTGTACATACAGGGACTGTTTGCTCTTCCTGCTCAGTTCGTGTTTGCATGTATCGAACAATATATGGCTTTCAGAGAGTGTCAGGACAAGACACCCAACCTTCCCATTTGTTCTGAACCAGAGGAGAGGTGAAAGAACTTCTGCCTGCGAGTATGGCTGTGGCTGATGCCTCCCTCCCCATTGATGGGGGCACATGCCTGCCTCACTTCTTTTTCTCTGTCCTACTTCTTTTTCTGCCCTTTCAGATGTGGCAGTCATTTTGTGCCCCACAGTGGCCATTGTGGTATGCCATGCCCCCGGAGCAGCCATTTTGTGACAGGAGCCTGTGGTATTTTGCTATGAATTCCAGATGTGCTCACTGTTCCCCAAAGGCTGGCATCCCTTGAGTTAGAATTTCCTTCAGAACTCTTCCAACCGTAAAAACCAAGGGATCATAATGAAGGGTGTATAAATTCAAACAAGCTGGGTTTAAAGTAAGAAAACATATTTGTTCTAATCTTGCACAGCAGTCGTGGCATGACATTCAGTCGCTTCAGTAGGCTTGGCAATCCTTTTTGGCCCCAAGAGCCCCAAGAGGTGGTGGTTGATTGGTCGGGGACCATGTGACAGAGGGCATGGCTGGAGCTGGCGCCGGGCATGGCCAGAGCCATCCACACTCACACATACACCAACTCGTGTGATTTACATTGGGAAGTTGGTATGCAGGGATGACCCTCCCCATATGCTCGGAAGATTGCAGTTTACACAAAGAGGAGTCTTTACAACAAGTACTGCTATGCAATATTGGGTTAGTCTATTCTGGAACACCCAACTGAATTTTTTTGAAAGACACACTCACACGTAAAACTCTAATAATATAATGGATGGGGGGGAGAGAGAGAAAAGATAGAGCACATAGCTAAATAATAATAATAATTCCAGTTGCCCTATACTCCCCTGTCTCTTTTGTGCATATTACTCAGCTACAACCACCCACCCTCTTACAAACAATTTGTACCCTTCAGTTCTAACTCAATATAGTTGCTGGTGGCAACCAATGCAACTATTAGCTTAGGTTTCGGTTCGTTTCTATTCCTTTGATTTAATCATGATCAGCTGAATTTTAGGATGGTTACTGCCTAATCTTGGTTGCGGAGGTGTGCTTGGCCTGGATGGAGCTGGAAGAAAGATGTGCCCATGGTTTCTAGAACAGGAGTGGGGAAGCTTTGGCCTTCTAGATGTTGTGGGACTCCAACTCCCATCAGTCCCAGCAGCATGGCCAATGGTCAGGGATGATGGGAGCTGGAGTCCAGCAACATTGGGAAGGCCACTGGTTCCCCACTCCTATTTTAGAAGGAGGAGCCATATTAGACACTGAATAGCAGCTGGATAAATGAATATTAAAATAAATAAATTTTTTTTTCAAGAACTTTCCCCGCACTCATTCCTTAGCTTCCCCCTCACGGTTGGCAGGCGCTTATTATCACTTCTGCCATGGGTTTGGTTTTTTTAAAAGGAAAACACAGTTTGCTCTGCCTGGTGTATCCATGCTATGATCCTGCAAAGCAAAAGTGCTTCTCAGTGTTTGGCCTGCAGTAGAGTGGCGTGCCTGGCCTTTACCAACTGAGATCTTACCTGCATGTGGGGATGAATAATAGCTGCTCTCCTTTGGACTAGGGCACTGCTTTCCACTCTGTGTATGTTAGAGTAATGTAAATCAGAACAAGACACAGTACTCAAAAGTAGAAAAGAGGATGATGGGGAGACATGGGGGCAGCTGCAGAATGTGTTCACCTTTCTTTTGCTTACCTGTGTGGGGTACTTTGTCCTCGCACCTCCTGCTGTTGGAATGGAATTTAGTGTTGGGTGTTTGTGTCTGGAGTCTGGAGACAAAGGGTACCTGGTACAATTCTGTGCACAGAAGTGCTAACAATATTCTCAGATTCCCCCTGTGTGTTCTGGAGAGAAGCTGTTTGTGTTCGAAGCATTTGTGCTAGGTTCCGTCTTTCCATAGCGTCCCCATCACCAGAGAGTTCTAAGTTTGCATTATCACCAACCCAGTGAGGTTTAGCAGCATGCCACGTACTCTTATCACACTTGGGCTCTCCCTGTGCTTGGCTCATATTTGGGTGGTGGTGTGCTGTGATTGGGTTCTGAGCTGCATACTATCCTCTGCTCTGCCAAGGGCAGGGTGGGGTGGGGACATGGACCTGAAGGTGGCTATTCTAGAATTTTTTGATCCTGTGCCAAATCTGGGGCTGAAGTAATGTTGCACTGTCAATGAGTGCATGGTGATACAAAGGGAGTATAGATGACGGTGTGCTCCTCCCCTGCGCTACCCACATCTCACCCATGACTCATTTCAGCTATTCTAGAGGTGTATTCTTCACCAGCAGAATATCTGGTATTCTGCCCATGTAGCAACGCTTCCTCTAAACCTTAAATCTTAGGCCTCTACCCTAAGATTGTGCCCTAAATATCCTTTAATTGTATTTTTTAAAAACAACAACAACAACATCTCCCATGCTTATCAGTATTGGAGTCCCTCAAAGAGACCCATGGAGGAGATGATGAGCTGTCATCTGTTAAGTGGCACTTTGTCTTCTGACTCAGCGCTGAATGGGAGTTTGGAAGCACCATTTTTAGATGAGAAATAGGATTCAGTTCCTGACCATCTGTGGCTATTTAATATTCCATGTTGCTTTTCAGAAGACTAGTGGGAGGTGTCTTAGCAAAATGCCAGTGTGGCTAATTACTTTTCTGCCTACTTAAACCTTCTAGTCTCTTTAATGCAAAATAGAGCTTGTATGTGTGTGTGTGCACCATATGAAACTATTATAAATGATGAAGTTTTGCTCCATGCCCAGAAACTAAATTACAGTAAAAGTAATATTGAGGAGCTATTACTGGCAGCACAAGGGATTCCTTTGAACCAGAGCTGACAAAAATGTAGGGCTCACAGATGCTTCTCCGTTGCCAGGTAAGAAGGACGATTCTGGGCGAGATGGGTCAATGGTCTAATTTCATATAAAGCAACTTCTTATAAGTCATGTTGTTCTGCCTAGTGGCTTGGCAACTAGCAAGAGTGCTAATTAATGGGCTGAAAGCTAGTCTGGAATGCAGGTCACGACGACCTACCTGGGTGGGAGCTGAAAAGAATGTTCTGAATGGGAGGGTGTCTGGCTGGAGGAGAAACAAGGAGGGGTGTCAACAGACTGAAGCATTTTTTGCTGATCAAGCACCTTCCTTTTAACCTACTGACTGGTTAATTTATCATTTTTACGTAACTGCAAATCACCAACACCTCACTATTAAGTGCCCTTGTGGTGTGGGGGCTTGCAGGAAGATGCTTGCAATTTAATAAACAAAAGGTACCATTGTTGGGTGGAAGGAGAGTCCATCTTTAATATATTTTCTCATTCCCTATTATAGCCTTACCCAGAAGGTTAAAGGAGTTGGCATGCTTAGCCTAGAGACTATTGCTATCTTTAAATATTTGAAGGACTGCCAAATAGGTGACGGAGCTAATTTGTTTCCTGTTACTCCAAAAGATATAACCCAAACAACAAGCTACACAGTCACAAGAAAGAATATTTTGACTAAACATCAGGAAGAGCTTGGCTGTACAAGGTTTGCAGCGATAAAACAGATGACCTTGGAAAGTGGCAGACTCTCCTTCGTTAGCGGTTTTAAAGCAGAGGTGGTTGGATAGCCACTGATCAGGGATATTGCAGCCATAGGTTTCCTGAGTTGCCATGCGTTTGGAGCAGAATGAACATTGCGGTCCCTTCCAACTAGGTCTGGGCGCAGTGGCAGAGTTTTAATGCTGCCCTAACCTCACCACCACAACTAGCTTCCCTCTACTTCCCCGTAAACAACAGTTAACCCCAGTGACTGGATGTTGGGTGAGCACTGCTGCTTCCCGCCATGTCATCCGCTACTGCCATTCACATTACAAAAAGTCATTCTCTTACATTTTTTTAAATAGCCACAGGGTGATCCTATCAAGATTAAGATGAATTAAAGGTTTTTAATTCTCCCTGTTTTTTGAATGAAAATGTCTCCTCACCTGAAGCTGCAATTTGCCCAATTAGTAAAAACCATGTATGCACAGCTTGTATGCATGTGTGGCTTTTACCAACAGGACAAATAGCAGCTGAGAAGGGAGAGGTGTTATCTAGAAAAACAGTGCAGAGGATGCCGGCTTTAGCCTCCATCTGATGGCACCAATCTGCAGCTGTAAAGCACAAGACTGCTTACATCTGCAGGACAGCATATTCTACTACTCTTGTCTTCGGCACAGAGTTCTGATGGTACATGATTGTTTCTCTAAGCTGTGAAAGCGTCGCCTGAAATTCTGGGCAAGCCTGTACAGGTTTCAGTGCGGCAAGTTTGCCACAGCCAGCAAAAGCAGTTACGGTGTCATTGCCAGTGGAGTCATGTATCTAGAAAGTGCATTGTATATGCTGTGACCTATAGTAAAAGGTTCCCTGGCCGGTTAAGTCCAGTCAAAGGCGACTATGGGGTTGTGGTGCTCATCTCGCTTTCAGGCCGAGGAAGTCAGCATTTGTCCACAGACAGCTTTCCGGGTCATGTGGCCAGCATGACTAAACCACTTCTGGTGCAACGGAACACCGTGACAGAAAACAGAGCGCACGGAAACACCATTTACTTTCCTGCCAGAGCAGTACCTATTTATCTACTTGCACTGGCGTGCTTTCGAACTGCTGGGTTGGCAGGAGCTGGGACAGAGCAACAGGAGCTCACTCTGTCACGGGGATTCGAACCGCTGACCTTCCGATCGGCAAGCCCAAGAGGCAAAGTGGTTTAGACCACAGCGCCAACTGCATCCCTATAGCTTTAGCAGTGTGCCTTGATTGTTGCAATCCATGCTTCTGAAACAAAGGTGCAGCTGTACTGTGACACTTACTGTTTATGATGACCACATCTGTATTCTTATAGACAATAAGGATTGCTTTACTGTTAAAATATTATATTACTTTAACTGACTGGCTTTGCTGAGTGCATGGAAAACTACTTTTTGGTGAAAAGTTTTATATATAATACATAATAATATATAAGCAGAAACTAATTATAGAACAATTATAGAAGTCAAGGTGTTTAGAAGGTGTCTGTTAGATAATCATCGCACCCAAAAGACTGTTGATGTGTATTTAGAATGCAGAATGAATGAATGTACTAATCATGTTCCCCAGTACAAGGATGTTATGGGAGACCAGGAGTTAAACAGCAGAGAAAAACTCTTACCAGGGTCATCTAATAGAATTTACAGCCAGAAATGATTTCTGTTTTACAAGAGACACTGGATTTCAAGCTGATAATGTATCCTTGGTGATTCACAATACCCTCCAACATTTCTCCTATGAAAATAGGGATGTCCTATTCCATAATAATAATAATTTTATTATTTATACCCTGTCCATCTAACTGGGTTGTCCCAGCCACTCTAGGCAGCTTCCAACATATATAAAAACATAATAAAACATTAAACATTTATGAACTTCCCTATACAGGGCTGCCTTCATATGTCTTTTAAAGGTTGTATAGTTACTTATCTCCTTGACTTGGGTGGGGGGATATTGAATAACTCCATACCTTGGGATTAAAACAGGGACATTGTACCATACCCTCCAACATTTCACTGATGAAAATAGGGACATCCTAAGGAAAAGCAAGACATTATGGGATCAAATCAGAAACTGGAACAGCTTCTGTAAATCTGGGACTATCCCTGGGAAATAGGGACACTTAGAGGGTCTGCCATGGTTTTCCCAGTAGTGATGTATGGAAGTGAGAGCTGGACCATCAAGAAGGCTGATCGCCGAAGAATTGATGCTTTTGAATTATGGTGCTGGAGGAGACTCTTGAGAGTCCCATGGACTGCAAGAAGATCAAACCTATCCATTCTTAAGGAAATCAGCCCTGAGTGCTCACTGGAAGGACAGATCGTGAAGTTGAGGCTCCAATACTTTGGCCATCTCATGAGAAGAGAAGACTCCCTGGAAAAGACCCTGATGTTGGGAAAGATGGAGGGCACAAGGAGAAGGGGACGATAGAGGGCGAGGTGGTTGGACAGTGTTCTCGAAGCTACGAACATGAGCCTGACCAAACTGTGGGAGGCAGTGGAAGACAGGAGTGCCTGGCGTGCTCTGGTTCATGGGGTCACGAAGAGTCGGACACGACTAAACAACAATAGAGGGTCTGCAATTGCATTTGTTTACTTTCTATGACATAAGCTAAATTTGTGGGGAAAGCCACCTGGTTTGATAGAGCTGAGCAATATCCATTTATTGTTTCAAGCTGAAAACAGCTGATGCTGAGGACTTGGGTTGTGGGGAGTGGGAGCAGAAGAGAGACAGAGAGTGTGTGCACAGGAATGACATGTTGCATGGATGTTAACAAGCCATTCCTGCTTTTGGTCCAAGCTTACCCAAATAACACTCAAAGCTGAGCTGCAGCAGCAGCAGTGACAGGTTGGTACAGAGAGCAGGATTTTCTGCCCTTAATTTATTAGCCACAGAACACTGATCCTACCAAAGAAAGAGATGGGCTGCAGAAGGTCTGCAGATTGCTGCTGCTACTTGTGGGAAGAGAGGGGGATAAGTCTGCAGCAATTCATAATTGTGCTCATCGAAAGAGACTTTCTGAAATGCAGCCTCTTTCAGTCACTTCATTTGAGGTACAATCATCACTGTGGTCTCCCAGAAGTCTCCACCTTTCATTGGGTCATTCTGTCTGTTGTCTGATATATGGCTGGGTTATTCTTGTCACGTCCAGTATTAAATTAGTCACAAGCATTTTCTGTCTTTTCTTTTCCAGCTGTTCAGAGACATCACAGTAAGACATCACCTCAGACTTTTAAAATTTATATTTGTTTACAGTATTTAATTTAAAAACAACATAGTCGATGAATTAAACTTCTCCCCTCACTCCCGCCAGCTGCTCAATCACCTTCTAGAGAAACAATATTATTTATTTGGTCATGCAATCCACTCTAGCCCTTAAGCCAATTGTACGAAGAGAAGGCATGGGAACACAGATACAAACTTGGGGTTGATGCAGTGACTCAATTGTCAGTTCAGCCTCCTAGTCCCGCTGATTTCAGTCAGACTTGTTCCTTAGGGAGGGAGGTTGTGTGGGAACATGTGGATATGTGACTAGTAGGGTCCCCTCCAGACTGGTGGGTTTTTTGTGGGTGTATTCAGCAACATGTCATTCACACAATAATATTGCATTAGTGGTGTCTCATTCCATTTTATTAGTTCCATAATGCTTCTTCAATGTTACTGCATTATTGTCTTCTGGAGGGGCACTGTGCAACAAAAGTTGGAAATATGAGGCACTCAGTTATGGTGAGATGGCGGAGGGAGGGAGGAAGGGCATAAAGGATGCCTGGGGACGGTTATACCCAGGCTGTTGCCAGCTGCGCCACTAGGTTTGATGAAGTGCACACAACCTTGCACTGTTGTGTTAGCTTTCCTGTTGTGTCCGTGGCGAGATAGGGGTGTGGACAAGCCACTCTTATCATCCTGCGTTCATCAACTTCCTTTGTGTATTGGTGGCACGTCGGCATTGATGCCAACGCAGGCACAGACCCTATTTGATGGGACCTTTCTGAGTTTCCAGACGTATGTATGGCACGTATGTCTGTTGTCTTTGCACCATTTTTGTATTTGAAAGGTTCGCCAGCAGCAGCGGCAGCAGTATCTCCCTCACCCCACTTCCCATGCGATTGGCCTTTAGGATTCAAAACAGAACAAGTGCCACTAAAAGGCCGATCCTTCTGTAGTACTTCAGACCAGTTCAATTTGCAAGCTAGTTGTGAAGTGCAAACACAGTCCTTGTTGGGGGTGGGTATATGCACAGTGACTGTTTTTCCACTCAAGATTTCCATGTTGAGCATTAATCAATGGTGGCTGCGGCCCATTGCAGCTGGTGGGGCCCACTGCAGCTGGTGGGGCACAAGGCGGAGACCTTTGCTGTAACTGGAGCCAGAGCCAATGAAAGCAGAGCCAATTCATTCTAGCTTTGTCTTCACTCTCCTCCTTGTTGAGTTCCAAGAGGCAAACACGGAGCCTAAGGAAGAGAGAGCTGTCACGAAGTGCCACCCCTTGGACTGGTTTGAAGTAAGGAGGTGGGCAAGTGATGGGAGGCTGAGACTGGTGAGTCAGGGCCACATTTACCCTAATGCACCAGCCTCCACTGCCACCATTTTAGGTTTAGATTTCCACCAAATGGAGATGTACTAGGCGGAAAGACTAGTACACCAAGCAAACTTAACATTTCTCACTCGCTGTACAGAAGCCCAGCAGAGCCTCCAACTAGCAGATGCTGCCCGAACAGCAGTTGGTTGGATCATGAGCAATATTAGGACATGAATACATTAATTCACTTTTCACTATATGACTAAATTTGATGCTCTTTTTGTTGGCAAGGATCCGAAGTGAATATGGCAATTAATTTGCGGAGTGTTCAGCTTACGCTTGCCAAAGGGGCATTAATAATATGCTTTAAAAGAAGCCTTGGAACCTAAATGGCTTTGCTGTTAGGGAAGTTGCCGGGGAGAGAGATCAAGTGCACGCTTAAATGCCAGATGATGGAAACAGTAGCCAAGGAAAGTATTCTCCCTTAGCCAAGTTTGAGTGGGGAATGGGCATAAACTAAGCCAAAAGGATCAGAGACGAACAAACAATCCATGTTTGGTTGGCACTGTGGGATACGTAGAATGTATACAGGAACAAACAAGGAGGACAACCGCAACCTTATATGGTCTTGTTTTTCTTTTCTTTTCTTTTTACATGTATAAAAAGGGGTGGGTGGGTGGTGCTCTTTGCTGGCATGTAATTGATATCGGATGTTCACAGTGCAAGCTGCTGACACAGTAGCGCAGAGGTGTAGGACCTGTTTCCTGGACAGGAAAGTGCGCCTCAATCGTCTCAAGCTGGTTCGAAAGAGCACCTCCTAAATTAGTATTACTGTATAGCTGTGCCTTTTTGAAAAAGCAAACCTTCTGGTGATAGCGTTTCCACTCTGAGCCTCTTCTTCAACTGCACAAGCTGTGACTCAGGTCGTATAGGCTGAAAACTGGCACCTGAAACAGCTTCTGTGCCCAGATCAAGCAATGTTATGTTTTCAGATATGATTTATTCAACAATTAAACTTGGCTGTTCATAGGCGTTAAAATTGCAAAAGCAAAAAAAGTCACTTTTGGAGCAAAACAAGTGTGTGTGTGTGTGTGTGTTTATCCCCTGTTTTCAAGTTTTATTTTATTACAGCATATAATGCCTTCTTAATAATAATAATAATTTTTATTTATAACCCTCCCATCTGTCTGGGTTGCCCCAGCCCCTCTGGGCAGCTTCCAACACACAAAGAAATAATAATAAAACATCAAACATTAACAGTAATAATCAGATCCTATATATAAAAAAATCACAATAACTAAAATAAACAACTTGTATCAAGTAAAGCAATACAGTGGTACCTCAGGTTACATACGCTTCAGGTTACTGACTCCGCTAACCTAGAAATGGTACCTCAGGTTAAGAACTTTGCTTCAGGATGAGAACAGAAATTGTGTTCTGGCGGCGCGGAGGCAGCAGGAGGCCCCATTAGCTAAAGTGGTGCTTCAGGTTAAGAACAGTTTCAGGTTAAGAACGTACCTCCGGAACGAATTAAGTACTTAACCCGAGGTACCACTGTACTCAATAATCCATTAGACTCCAATAGTAAATTAAACATCAGCAAATAATATTTTAACTATATAATCAATAAAATAACAGCAAATCACAATGCATAAAATATCAGAAAACGCACAAAACCAAATATAAGGACCAAAAACGAACAAGGACGAAACTGAGAAACAAGGACACACAACTTATAAAATTATTTTTAATAATCTATCCCTGAACTCCTTTCTTTCCATCTGCTTCTGCTCTTCTCCAAGTCATGGTCTGGGGCTGGAGGGTGGGGCAAGGCCACTGGAAAGCCATTGGTTGCAAAAAGCCTCTCTCCCCTCAGTTCTTGTGTAAATACACCACTCAGGGTGGCTTACAGCATATATAACATTACAAGTTCATATAAAGAATGCAATGCAATTACAGAAGAGACAGGGTCAGCAGTTAAATTATAAATGTGTTGTCTCCTAAAAGTCTCAGAGTCTGGTCTGAAGAGACATGAGGTTAGCACTATGCTGAAGTTATACAGTTCTGGGACTGGTCAGTAGTGCCTAGCAAATATGGGCATGCTGCTTTGGGTTCCATGATGGAAGAAAGGCAGGATACAAATGTTAAAGCATAAATAAAAAGTGAGCCTGATGGAATAATAAATAGGACTTAAATAACTGGTGAAAAATAGGGAGAGAGAGAACCAACCATAGTTCATTACAGACGAAGGTTTTCCACAACCGAGGGCAGCCACTCCGAAGGAAGGCCCCATCTCTTATCCTACTCAGCCGTGCTTCCATCGTAGGACACAGAGAGGGACCCTCTGATCCTAGACACTGGGCAGAGTGACTTGGGAGTAGATGAATCCCTACAGTATCCCTACAGAACTGTGACCAGAAGGAAACTGGTAGCCGGTGCAGCTGTTGTAGGATTGGTGCAACGTGATCTCATGTAGCTGCATTGTGGACCAGCTGAAGTTTCACAGATAACCCCATGTGGACAGCACTGCAGTAATCCAAAATGGAAGTAACTAAGGCATGTGTCACTGTGGCCAGGCTTGACTTCTTTAGGAATGGGCACAGCTGGCACACTAGCCTCTGCTGAGCAAAGGCACTCCTGGTGACAGCTGCCACCTGGTTTCTGCACTATATGACCTACCAAATCATTCTGGTTTTTTCATACAATCCCAGGGTTTTCCTCCTCACAATCTAGCATGACATTTGTGGGGTCTTTTGCCCTTTGAGGCAAAGAGGGAATTTTTCAAATCCCTCATATGTGTATAGTACTAAGGAAAAATTATGACTACTGTTGCCACTGTTAATTCTCTTGCAAACACTGGTTTTGGCCCTTCAGGGTGCCTGAATCTTTGGAGCAGGGGTCAGCAAACTTTTTCAGCAGGGTGCCAGTTCACTGTCCCTCATACCTTGTGGGGGGCTGGACTATATTTTTTTTTGGGGGGGAATGAATGAATTCCTATGCCCCACAAATAACCCAGAGATGCATTTTAAATAAAAGGACACATTCTACTCATGTAAAAACACGTTGATTCCCAAACCGTGCACGGGCCGGATTTAGAAGGCGATTGGGCCGGATCCAGCCTCCGGGCCATAGTTTGCCTACCCATGCTCTGGAGGATCTCTGGTCCAGACCTTAGTCAGTCTTGCTCAGTCTTCCATCACAGGCTGAACTTTCCCATGCAGCAATGAAAACTATTCACTCTACATTTTCAATTTATATTAGAACTGTGTGGATCTAATAGAACACCCTATGGTCTCTCTGCATCTATCTTCCTTCCTTCCTTCCTTCCTTCCTTCCTTCCTTCCTTCCTTCCTTCCTTCCTTCCTTCCTTCCTTCCCTCCCTCCCTCCCTCCCTCCCTCCTTCCTTCCTTCCTTCCTTCCTTCCTTCCTTCCTTCCTTCCTAGCACTTATGACACTCAATGTTGTACACTTCAGCTTGGAGTGGTTACTTTGATCCTAAAGCAGCAACTTCGGGAAATTTTGTCAGTCAACATTAATTCCAGACGACTGTCTCCCACTCCTACTTTTGTAACTGTGCTCAGGGAATGGGGAAACTATTCTCAGCTTCAGAACCTCCATTTGCAAAATGCATCTCCGTGTTTGTAGGTTCACAAGTGGGCAGTTGGGACCAACCAAAATGCCAGTATTGAGCTAGCTTTTGAGTTTTCCCAGGACATCTAGCCCTGATGAAGAGGTCTGGTGGGCATGAAATCTTGCTCAGTACTTTGTGACACGTTGGTTGCTGTTACTTATTTGATTTATATCCTGCCTTTCCTCCTGAAGGAGCCCAGGGCAGTTCTTAAAGGTATTGCCCAGCGGTAGATTTGGGAATTTTTTTTATGGACCAGCATGGTTTCTTCTACTTGTTTATTTACTTCTTAGGGTGGTTCTGAAGACACACAAAGAGGGCAAGGGAAGAACAATGCCCCTTGCTTCACCTCTTCCAAATGGCCAAAACTTAACACAAATGACTCACACAAGCACAATGCCAAACAGCCACATTTTGTGATTTTCCTGAGCAATGAGGATTGCCAGGGTAGATTTGCATGGTATTTCTTGTTGTATCTCCATATCCATTGCCTTTCCTTTTGTAATGCAAACAATGGTAACACCTTCTTGGTAGAAGAAAGCAGTTGATTAAGAAGTTGTAAAGTAGATTAACTTCAAAGGGCTGTGGGGGATCCCAAAGCTGCACTTTTGCACCACTAGCTTTCCAAATGCTACAAAGCCTTGCTGCTGAGGAATGCATGTCTGCTCACAATTCACATCAAGATCTAAATGGGGTCATATTCCTGGGATATGCATGTCCCAAAATTGGTCTGTGCTGGACTCCTCTTCAACCCGTGCTCCAGTATCCTCAAATATCGACTCAGCAGAGTAATGTAAGTGCCGCTCAAAAAGCTGTTCATAAATTATGTAATCTGCTCTTGATATGTACCCAAAAGAAAAAAAGAAGAAATCTCCTTGCTAAAGTATCTTCTTACAATAAAGGACCATGTGTCTTTTTTAAAAAAAGAAGGAAAGAAAAAACAAGCAACAAGCAAACAGTTGCATCCTTCAAAAACCTATATGAAAGTAAAGATGCAGTTTGGGTTAGAAATGGAGTTACAGGAACAGACATGGAAAAATGCAGGAACAAGCATCAGCAGGAAAGATCCCTGCAGCTCAAAGAAGTTCTGTTCTCTTCCTCTGCCCACCCTCTTCCACTCAGCTCTCCTGTTTGCTTTTCCAATTTCCACCCCCTTTCCTGCAAACCACCAGGGTTGAAATGGGGAAAAATAGTATACAAATGAAAGGCTATACCTCTGCAGCACAACTTATATCTTCCTGCCATCCCTTTGCCACAAAGAGATAATTCATCCACCTTGCAATGCATTGTGGACCTCTGGAGGTCTGAAGAGGGCAGAGCAAAGGCAGGTGAGACTTAAGGGGCCTCAGATTGTGTGGGAAGGAATGGAGGGGGGGTGAGGAGGAGACTTAGGGAGCTGTGGGAAGGTGGGGACCTTCAGTGCTCACAACTGGGGCAGGATTTACCAGGAAGAGTTGCTGGGCTCACTAGGCTTGGCCTCCTAAGCTGTTTTGTTTCTTTGAAGAAAGTTAACTTCACAGGCACTGTGTGAGCTATTGCTGACCTGCTCCTGACAGTCACCTTGACAGCCACCTCCTGTCATCCCTCACGCAGCTCTCCCAGTGTGAGTCTGGCCTGACCCCTCTGATGGACACCACAGTGCGCCTTTGCACTTCAGCAGCTCCTGCCACCCTGCCCTGAGGGCCCCCTTTGCTGACAGAAACAGGGAGAGGCAGCCCGCTAAGGCTGGGAAGGAAGGGAGCCACGGGGGCAGTGTGTTTCTCTCCTTATCCACACATGCAGAAACTCAGGCGCAGGGATTGTTTAAATAAAATATAATAAAATGCCTCATAGGAATATATCTTGTTGAAGAAATCTGCTGATGTTACAAACTGAAGCGGTAAAAATCTTTCAAGTCTATACATCAGCTGAGAAGCAAGTCCTATTGAATTCAAAGAGGCTCACTCCCAGGTAAGTGAATAAAGAATTGCTAGCAATGTTCACTATTTCCAGCGTTGTTTCTAAAAATTATGTAAATCTGAAACACTGAAATGTGAAATAGGGAACCTGGGACCTTCTATCTATCTACCGCTGTGCTTTTCCCCTTCCCCTAAGCTACAGCTTTCCTTAAGATAAATTCCTATCAGAATAAGTATTTGAATCAAACAGCATAGGCTTCAATTTGTTGACTAGTTTAAGCAGTGAAAAATATAACCTTAACTTATTCAAACCACTCAAACACAAGGCTCAGAAAGCTCCCCCCTGTACAACAACGAAACATTTTCCCCCCTACGTTGGCGAGAGAGGCCAAAGGTTTTCTTTTTTAAAAATAAAAAATGTGATTGGAACTCGCGGTCTACTTTTAGTGGCAAAGCTCGAGAGACGGGTGTGATGATGGCCTAGCAGCCCGGGTCCGACCCTTCCTGAATGCGCGATCTTTCCCCCTCGAGTTGCTAAAAAGAGGTTTATGCGTGTGATCAAAACACGGCTTGGAAGAGCGATGGGTGAAGACTTTGGTGCCGCGTGGTCCATTAGAGCAAGAAAAAAAAAATCGTAACTTAAAAGGCGGCTTGCATGCGCTTGCTCGATTTTTTGTTTTCTTCCAAAAAACCGAGCCCGGGCCACCCGGGTGGCTCCCAGACAGGTGTGGGGGCATCTGCGTGTGCCCTGTGGGCGTGCCACGTCTGGGTGTCTCGTGCGTGCCCGCTGGGGCCGTGTGTGATTCCCGGCTCGGTCCTGCAGGGGGCGAGGCGGGGCGTCTCTGCTCTGGCGCCTGGATTTGCGCCGGGAGGAAATGATGTGCCTGGCTTGCCTGGTTAATTACAGCTCCAGACTCCCATTGGCAGAGCAGGGAGCAGCCACTTCCTCCTCCCTCACTGCAGCTGTATCCCCGGCTGAGTAGCCCCTCCTCCTCCTCCTCCCTCCCCTCCTCGCCTCGGCTCGCCTGGCTGCCTCTTCGGAACTTTGCGCCTGGCTCGCTCTTCGCTGCCAACTTTTCCCCGTCGCGACTCGACGGGAACTTCTCCTCCTCCGGGCTCCCCAAAGGCGCCGCTGCGGGTAGCTCAGGCACCGCCGGAAGGGGGCCGGGCGCTGGGAAGATGCGGCCGGGCGCAGCGCCGTGATTACAGCGCGGGTCTCCGGGAAGGGGTTGCGCCGCCGCCGCCAGCCCTCCTTGCAGCTACAGCCGGAGCAACAGCAGCCGCTGCAGCAGCAGCAAAGCCCATGGACGGGAAGTTCCTCCTGCTCCTTCTCCTCCCTTAGGATCCCTGGGGATCCCGCGCCGCCGCCGCCGCCTCCCCCCTGCTTCTTCGCCTTTGTCTGCGGTGCTATGAAGAGGTGAGTGGAGCTGCCTGTCTGAGCGGAGGCTCGCCCTTTGGATCTCACTCCCGCCCCAAATCCAGCAGCCTCTCCCTCTTCTCTCCTCGGGGTCCAAAATGCGTCCTTTCCCTCCCTCTCTCCCCCCACGCATGGGTCAAAACCCGCCTCCTACTGCGTCTCTGGAACTGTGTTGGAGACGATTATTATTTTATTTTAATTTTTTTTTAAAGATCTCGATTTCCAACCCCCCTTCCTTCTTACGCCGTTTGTTTGGGGGGGGGGGGAAACGAGCCCCCCTCTTTATATACGTAGAAATTATTTATTCGGAATACTGTACAATAATGTGCGGTTCATGCAGTGCTTGCTCCTGTTCTGTGTAAATGGGCGTTTCGGACGCGCCTTTCAGAATCCTTCCAGAAAAGCTCCCAAAGCCAATAATATTACATCTGAGCTCTGCTTCCAGAGGCGGAAACTTAAGAGGAGATTTGAGGTGGGGGGAGGGGGGCACATCCTTTAATCACTTCTGGGAGGCAAGCCTCTTCTGGTGCAGGAAGAGAGGGAGAGGAGGAGGGGGTCAGGGAGGAAAGAGAATCTGTAAACTTTCCTTGGCTCCCTCCCTCCTTTCCTGGCTATAGTCTTCCAGCAGCATCAAAGGCAGGAATGTGGGATTCATCTTCAGATGCCCACAGGGCAACTGTGGTTACAGATGTTACTCATTACCTTGCCAAGTAGAAGCCCTTCCCTCTTAAGCTGCAGCTCTTGCAGGAAAAGAGAAAGGGAGCAGCAGCTTGGCAAAGTCATAAATAAAAATGGAAGGGAGATGGATAATTTGGTTTGAAGCAAGAGCCTTGCTTTATTTTTATTTTTGAGTGTGTGTTTGGACTGGTCTTTGTTGTTAAGTTGCTGGTTGATTATACCTGTAAAGTGTTTGGGAGGTGCCCAAAGGCTCGGGTACCTTTTTTTTTTTTATTAAGTTGCCTTGTAGATTTTATTTGTTGCTTTGGAGGTGACTTGCACACTTTAAAGAACCGGGTACATTAAAAGCTTTGATTTACTGTAGTTCTCTGAAGAACATAGGAAGACTCGTTCTGTGTTTATTTTAAAAAAATAAAAAATAGGCCTCTTTGTTGGCATCTTTTACTTGTCTGACTACTCTCTTGGCTCGTGGTTTCAGTTGGTGAAAGAAATACTTAACCCACAAACACGATGTTTGGCAGTTGCTCCCTTTCCAAATCCTATGGAAAATGTTGAGGTATGAAATTGTCTACTCTGTGGGGGAGTCCTTTATTTGGTTTATTCAAATAAAACAAAAATGAAAAACAGTGCGTTGGTCTGTACAGCCAACCCACACATTCAGAGAATTCACATTGTCCAGTTCTGCAAAGTTAATTTTGGCTTTTGCGTGTGAAAGTGAGACCGTGCACAATTCCCCCCTCCCCCTTTGTCAACAAACGAACCAACAGTTAATTGTTAAAGAGTACTCAGCCTCCTTCACTAGGAGGAGAGGAGGGGAAAGAGCGAAGTCATTGTATGTCTATTTTGTATGTATGATTTTAGGTTTCACTTTTCATGTTGCAACTTACATTTAATGTATATTTGCTACTGGTATATAAACTGTTTGCTGGTTGGTATGTTGTGGCATGAGCTGAGGGCAGGGCAACAGCCTACTCCAGGCTTCCTCAACCTCCACCTTCCAGATGTTTTTGGCCTACAACTCCCATAATCCCTAGCTAGCAGGTCCAGTGGTCAGGGATGATGGGAATTGTAGTCTCAAAACATCTGGAGGGCTGAGGTTGAGGAAGCCTGCTGTCCTACTTCATCAGATGCACTCATACTGATTTAAAATATTACTTTCTACAAAACTGCCACAGTATGTATTCATTTTCAGCATATAATATGCTGCTGTTCTGCCAGTACCATATTGGTTGTTTCTTTGCTCTTTGAACTTTATAAACGTTTGGTGGTAATGTGCATCTTATTGCAAGTCTGTACATTTGAAGAGCAGTGATAATCTGTAAGTATAATGAAGGAGGACTTGGCATAGCCTAGTTTGTTTCTGTGCATCTCAAGTAGTTGACCTTGAGTAACACAGGTTAACCCTGTTTTCCCAACCTTCCTCTCATTAACTTAGAGTAGCACCGATGTTGACATAAGTGGGAGAGTCTTGTCTAGGCAGAGTTGTTGACAGTCTGCTCCCCACTTTTTATCATGGCCTAAACATCTATTTATGTCCTTCCCCATGCAGAACACATGTGCGATTTTCTAGCTGTGTGTTTGTCAACAAACCATAGAGGTCAGTCCATGGAGCTATGTTGGTAAATGAATCTCATCCCTAAATAGTAGTTCTGCTTTTTTAGCACTCTATGGCAGTTTAGGTTTATTAGAAAAAAATATACTGTTTGCTTGCTCTCCAAAAGTTTTAAGGAAAAGTGTATCTGGAAAGACCAGTTGTATTTGAGAATTTGGGCCTAGGAACAGGCTGGCATCACATTTTGGGGCATGATACAGAAAGCCACAGAGAAATTGTGGTTACATCCATTGCTGCAGGAGTATCAGAGGTACTTTTTGGCTGTGACATTAGTGGTGGTTGATGGGTGCTGTTTCCTCTCATCGCTCCCCTTTACAGAAACCACTTTATGAAGATTTATTTTTTTGCTCTTGATGACTGTGCATCCATTCTGTACACATCTAGAGCACTCACCCAGGACATTGGAAGTGGCAGTTGACAAAGAGCAGCAAGGCCTTGGCTATGTGTGCAAGCTGTGCGCAGTTTCAGTATGTTGTGGTGGGACCGCAGTACATACTTCAAGGAGCTCAAAGGTTGTCTCTTAACTCAAAACGGGGAGTGTGTGTGGCATTTAATTTTTTTTAAGACAAGGACCAGGAGGATGTTATTTACACACTCAATTCGTTTGTTAATTTGCAACACGGGTGACTAACCTTCAGCTACCCAGGTGTTGGTGATCTATGACTCCCATCAGTCCTAGCTAGCATGGCCAATAGTCAGAAGTGATGGGAACTGATCTACAACAACTGGAGGGCTACACAGGTAGCCGCCCCCTTTCAGAATATGTATACTGCACCCTTCATAAGGTGCCGAGGAGTCAAAGGTTTTATGCATGGGGTGTGTGTGTGCATGTCCAGTATATTTTATGGCAATCAAGATGGATTGATTTTCAGTCATGTTTCTCATTTTAGAACTCAAATTTTTCCAGAACTTGTGCTTTCAGAGAGGAGGGGTTGTCTACTTGTTCTGGGCTTTGGAACAGAGCCTGTCCAGTGTAATATGATAACCCACCCCCAGAATTCTCTGGCTTGGTGAAAGAATGAGATTGGTGGTGCCCATAAATTATGGGGGCGATCTAAGCCTAATCCTGTGTTAGCCCTGATTCCCATTATATGGGTATAGCATATTATAAACTTATGGGAGTAACTTGATACATATAAAATGTGGTTGGTAAAAAGATGGGGTTTGGCAGTCTTCACTGCTTCCCAGGAAGTGCACAGAAAACAGACAATCACATAAAGCTATATCACAGTTGGTTTTCAAAGTGGACCCATACGACCATCTAAGCCTTCTCTTTTGCTTAAGTGGCATGTGTTGAGACATTGCAGGCTTTATGGCCTAAGCGTGGATTTGGGAAGCATCCATTTAATTGAAAAGACAAAAGGCTGCTAGCTGCCCGTGTTCTCATCTGCTTGTAAGATGAAAGTTTGGCTGTTTAGAAAGTGTGTGAGCTAGAGTTCTGTGCTGAACCTTAACAGAGGTTTTCTTTCATCATTCAAGAGAGGTTGCGGGGATGAAACATACATGCTTTTTGGGGGGGGGTTGGGGAGTGTGGGTAACACACTCTCTTTCTCTCTCAGTAGGCTGGTCTGAGGAGGTTGCATTTACCAAGGTGATCAAGGGACCTGCCCTGTTGTTGTTTTCATTGAGGAGCTATTTAGGAAAGCCTCACACTCGCAGCAATGGGGAGCTTTCTGCAAGCTGCCTCCAAGCCCAGGATTTTTATCTGGTATGATTTTTTTGAGCACACAAATCTCGCTAGTCATGATGGCTAGAATACCAGTTGATCATGAATGGCGAGATTGCTGCTGCACTCATGTCTAGTTTGAAGGCTCCTGTAGTCATTTGTTTCACCACTGTGAAAACAGAACGTTGGACTACATGGGCCTTTAGCTTGATCCAGCAGGGCCCTCTTTACGTTCTCAGTTATACATGCGAGCTGAAAACCGATGTATGTGGCGGTGAAAAAGAGAAGAAGACTTGCAGTGCAGTAGGCACAGGAGTGTTCCCCTTCCCTCCAAGTGTTCCACGGATGTAACTCACTCCACGTGCAATTCTGAGGCTTACTGGGAATATGGATCCCATGTAGCTTACAATCAGTAAGATAACTGGAATCTGAAATAACAATTTCTCCTCTTCTCCTTCTGTGCGTTGGTTTGGGAGTTCTCCCCCTTCCCCTGATTCAGTTTGAGGGGCAGGTGAGAGAAAGGAGAAGGTGAAAAGGCTTGCTCCATTAGAAGAAATCCCTGCATGGGATTCGACTAGTGGGGCCAGTTGGTTAAATTTGGCCCTAACATATTTATTATGGCATAAGCTTCCATGTTCTTCTTTGTGTGCCTTCCCACCCCCCCATCCCGCCCGCAAGAGGTCCAGAGGGTGGCAACATGAGAACAGACCTTTTCTGCAACAGCTCCCTGTTTGTGGAATGCTCTCCGCAGGGAGGTTCGGCTGGTACCTTCATTCTACGCCAGGCGAAAATATTCCCCCCAAACAGGCCTTTGGCTGATTAACATCCTATACCCTTCTAAGTGTGTTTTTGGGAAGGGAAGGGGGGGGTTATTGGTTTGTCCCCCCTTGTTTTTTATTATGTATGTTGTGTTTTCATCTTGTATTTTTATGTCATGAACTGCCCTGAGATTTACAGATGAAGGGCGGTATACAAATTTCAATATATAAATGTTGTCAAATCCTTAGCTTACCTTGATGCAAAGGGTGGGGCTATTGTAACAAAAACAGAATTGTACCCCAGATTTGAAATACCAGCTAACTAAATGTGTGCACTCAACCCAACCAGATAAAGTCATCCCAATTCCTGACGCACTGTGTCTGCCTACCCCACTCCCAAATTCTTCCTCCTGTTTCCTCAGTCCTTAGGCCAATATGTGCCCAGATTCCATTATCTTCTGTTGCTGCCTTTGTGGTCATTAAACCTATCATTGTTTTTATTCGATCTCTGCACGTGTTTGTTGCCTCTGCCTCTTGGGAAGCACAAAGCTGCTTCCTACTAGAATCTTTGGGGGCAATAAAGATCTCTTTGTGATTATGGGAAACCTGCCTGCAAGATTTGGTTGTGAGTTGGATAGAGCAAGTGCAACATCTGCCCCCACCCTCCACTGCCCTGCACAGTGATGATTGCTTGATTACCTTCAAAATCACCCTTAGGCCTGTTTGGAAATTGATCCTTTCAAGGCCTACTACTTTGATTAAATTATATAAAACTGCAGTGAAGTTAAACACAAGGGATACACGCTTCTTCTTGGTAGTCATTGGTGTTTATTTGACAGAGAGAGACTGAAACCAGGACAAGTAGCTTATAGATGAGGCTAAAATACAAATCAAGGCTTATTTCCTATGAACCATCGGTTTGCAAGATTGCTTTTTGATTGCTTATCTGCTGTCTCATGGAAACTGAGATATATAAAAAAAAGCCCCTTTTTTGTCAGTTTGCATGTGTCTCCCTAGTTCTACATGTGTTTTCTTCCGCGTGAACTTTTGCAGAAATGTATTTAACAGCTTTGTAGTCCCCCTATCAAACTGATGGCTGGTGGCTTTTGAGGTCCCAGGCACTTAGAGAAGGTGATGTCAGACAGATCGCTTGCTGACTCAGTCCTTGTTGCAAAGCTTATGGGAAGTGTTTTGAAGGATGGCTTCTTATAAGTCGCTATCTAAATGATTTTTGGGGGGAGAGATGGCAATGCCTTCCTGAATCCATTTGTACTCCTGCCTTCATCACAGAGTGGTGGTATCTGTGACTTGTGCCTTGGACCAGGGTGGTTTTGCTTGTTGTTTGTTTGTTTCCCTCTAGGCAGGGGAGTTTGTAACCTGCCTTGCCCAGAGTTGCCCAGGGGACAAAGGTGCACGAAGGAAGCAATGTCTGGCCTGATGTCTCCATGAATACAGCTACTTCTCCCTGGCAGCAATTTAAGTGCCTGCTGTAGCTGCTGTGTTTGTGCAGATCCCCCCTTGGGAAGCAGTGGCTCTGTATCACTTGAATGTGCCAAGTTGAGTACAGTGGTACCTCGGGTTACATACGCTTCAGGTTACATACGCTTCAGGTTACAGACTCTGCTAACCCAGAAATAGTGCATCAGGTTAAGAACTTTGCTTCAGGATGAGAACAGAAATTGTGCTCTGGCATCAGCAGGAGGCCCCCATTAGCTAAAGTGGTGCTTCAGGTTAAGAAGAGTTTCAGGTTAAGAACGGACCTCTGGAACCAATTAAGTGCTTAACCTGAGGTACCACTCTATTGCTTTCTCTCCCTCTCTCCAACCACTGCCCCCCAGGCAGCTTCAGGTTAGAAATGGCTGAATCAGCCCCTGAATTAGCACAAGACCGTCATTTTTGTCTGTGCTGCTTCTCTCCGTGTTGAGTGATTTGGGTGGGACTATGCTATGTTGGCTGGTTAAGTGTTAAACAGGCTTCATCAGACCATGAGAATCGACTGCATTTGTGGAAGGGCTGGTTTTCTCCAGAGTCTTTAACTCGTGTCTTGTCTGGCGGAGAGCAACCAAGTTACAGAACCTAAATGTGAGCCCAAAAGTTAAATGGGAGTTTCAGTGGCCATGTTTGCACATAACGATAAGCCAGGGGTTGTGGCTTAACAATGGTTGACCATGAATGAGTAGTGTGCCTGTTCACATGGCTTGATTGCTCCTGCTTCACTCCTCCCCTGGCACAAACAGGACATCTGAATGGTGGTTTGTTAACCCCTAAGAAGCCATGGTTCAGAAGCTAGCAACAAACCAAGGTTTACTTTTCCGTAACTTAAAGTCTTAACAGACCCGCTATGGTTATAATTAGGTCTTCGGTTACCAGGTCATCACAGTTGACATTGTACAAATTAACTCATACTAGGGATTGCGAGTTTGCTACCCCACCCCCAGTTGTTGTTGGACTCTTGCTAACATGTCCAGTAGTTGGGGGCGCTGGGAATTTTAGGGTGCCACTATGACTTCCCCAACCCTTTGCTGGGGCTTTGTGTATCTTAAAAGCAACCCAAAATAAGTGTGAAATTCTGCACCAAGAAGAGTTCACTTCTGTGGCCTGTATGAATTATTCAACTGAAGTCAATTTACATTATTATTACCATTATAATTATTAATATATATACCATTTGCATGCCAAAATGGCTTCTTTCTCTCCTAATATTTCTCTTAATTCCAACTTCACATTATTTTGTTCGCCCTTGTTAGTTATATGTATGGTGTTGAATCCCTCCCCCAAATCCCTCTGACTCCTGAGTTTACAGTGGATGCTCTCTTAAAAACCAGAGTTCTGTTTTGTGGGTTTTCTGTGCTCCCATAAGATCACCATCCCCAGTTTTATTTTAGTGCCTACACTTCACCCTGAACTCCCTGGGTGGGTTAGAACAATTTAAATCACAACATTAAAAAAAACAACAGTTTAAAACAAATTAAAATTTCAAGAATAGGGTTCGTCCTAAAAATATTGGGTTTCAACAGCCAGGATAAAGTGTTTTGTCTTCAGCATTTACAGAGTACTGTATAGTGAAGATGACAGGCACACTTCTGTGGGAAGGGAGCCCCAAAGCTTGGGAGCTGCTGTGGAAAATGCTTCCTCTTGGCCCCCCACCCCTAGCTTCTTAGGACACTGCAGTCTATCAAGATGGTCTCCTGTGCTGATCATCATACTTGAGAGGGAACAAAGCCATCTTTTAGATATTTGAGGCCTAAGTCATTTACGGCTTTAAACCAGGATGGATTTGATTTAAATCAAATCAATTTAAATCACTAGTCAGTAAGACCTGATTTAAATCTTTTTTTTTTTTTAACAGAAAGACTCATCCTTGCTGGTATAATCTTAATATTTACAACCAGATGAAGGTTTCATTGTTGTAATAATAAATTTTCAGAGTAGTTTTTACAGTTGTATCAAAAATTACTGATTTGGTTATACTATTACAAATGCATAATTATGAAATTATTGTGAGGTTTAATAAGTTAACTGTTTATATTTGGACAACTTTTCTGCTGTACTTTATTGGAAAGAGAAAAACAATCATTTCCTTAATAACAATTTAAACTAGTTAACTAAAACAATAACATTATAGCATATGTATCCATGTTTGTTAGCTGATGTGCTTAAATATTAAAAAAAAACTTAGACTGAGTTTTAGCACACATGACAAACTTAAAACAAATTCTTACTTCCTGATGAATAGCCTTTGGACTATAATGTAACTTAAAAAGAAAACTATATTTAGGAAAAAAAATTTCTCCAAAAGCATTTTATTTTTAAAATCCGATTTAAATTTTAAAAAATCTGATTTTTTGATGATCTTTAAATTAAAAAAATCATTTATTTTTATCCACCCTGCTTTAAACTCTTAACATGAACACATTTGAACCGGGACCAAACTACTAAAACAGGGGTTATACGAGATCAAAATAGAACCCCGGCCAGTAATCTGGCCGCTGCATTTTGGGTCAATGCTTGGGTCAATCTTCAAGGGCGGCCCCCCACGTAGAGTCATTGCAACAGCCCAGTCTTACCAGAGTATGGAGTGCAGTGGCCAAGTCGTTTTCTGTTGGAAAGGGGCTGTAGCTGCCAACATCAGAAGAGCCTTATTAGATCAGGTGAAAGACTCATCTAGGTCAGCATCTTGCTCTTCCACTGGTCAACCAGGTACTTATGGAGAGCCAGCATGCAGGACAAGCTTACAACAGCCCTCTCTCTCCCCACATGTGCTTTGCCTGATCCTCTTTTTTAAAGCCACCCAAGCTGGGTGGCGATCACTAGCTCTCTTGGAAACGAGTTCCATAGTTTAACTTCACACCGTGTAAAGGAAGTAAGTTCACACCCCTGTCCTCCCTAGAATTTTAGCTTGAACGCAGTCCAGCTGGGTTCATCCCAACTGTCCTCCATTGAGTTGTCTGGGCATATAATAGAGACTGGAAGAGCTGTGTTCATTTGTTTGTAATGAGAAGAAATGAGGCAGGCAGTTGACTTATCATCTATGGTCAGAGCAGGAATCTGAGACGGGGCTTTGGGAGAGATTTTCAGCTGGAAATGTTGGTGGGCAGTATGGAGACAAAAGAGCAATAATGATCTGTCCTTCGGCCTGCGCTGTTTAAATTGGAGACCTGATCTAGGCGAGCATAGGTGGTGCTGTTCCATTATTCCCCAGCTCACTAGTATATTCTTTCTCTCTTTTTACCACCCTCTTAATTGGTGACTAATAAATAGCCTGTCAGTCTCGTCTTACAGTATTTGCTTTTCGGGTTTTAGGCTGCCAGATTTGAAAGCCAGTCAGTCTGAATGCAGCAAATCGGAATCTGGCATTGAATGGCATTTTCACACGCTGCAGAGCAAGGAATCTGTCCTGGCTCAGTCAATAAAAATTGAATTGTCGTGGGGATAGGGCAGTGGTCAAGCTTTCTTGACCTGTGTGGTGGTGTTTTTAAGATTCTGAATTGAAACAGAAGCACTCTTGCCCCGCTTAACACATTTGCAGCTTTGATACCAGAAATGGTAAGGCTCCACTCCTATCAACATTCCTGGTGGGGTTAACTTTTCCAGTTAAAACTGATAAACTCCTTGCTTTGTGGAGCTTTTTGTTGTACAGTGGTACCTCGGTTTAAGAACAACCCTGTTTACAAACTATTCGGTATACGAACTCCGCAAAGCTAGAAGCAGTGTTCCAGTTAGAGAACTTTACCTCGGTCTACAAACAGAAGCTGAATGGTGGAGGGGCACTGGCGGCGGGAGGCCTCACTAGGGAAAGCGCGCCTCAGTTTAAGAACAGCTTTGGTTTAAGAACAGACTTCGGAACGGATTAAGTTCATAAACCGAAGTACCACTGTATTTATGGTTTCCTCCTGAGATGAGTTGAATCTGCTCAATAAAGCTGGATTTTGCATCTGGGAGAGAGAGGACTTGCTGTGTGGAGCCATGGTAAGAAGAGGTTAGATTAGGGAAAGCCTAATAAATCTGATTTTTTTTTAAAAAAATCACCATCGTGATTTTTAAACAGTTGAAATAAGTGTTAAGTCATGGCAAGCTGGTGATCCATGTTCATGTGAAGCTTTTTAATTATTTTTTGGGGGAAATGCTCTAGTTTTTGATCTTGTTGTAACATGCCAGCTAATCTCCTGTAACATTAATGCACATTATTTATGGGCAACATCTCACTCACCCTTGATTCTGAGGCACTGTACGTATGTGATCCTCTGCTTTAATTGTGGCATTTTGAATGCATGCTTCCTGATTTAGGTATGTTTAGAAATGGTTCACCTTGATCACTCTGTATGTGTGTGTAATATAGGGCTTTTCTCCCTTGAGTACCTCAAGCAAAAAGCACACTGGTGTAATATAAAACCCAAGTTTCCATCACACTTGGGCACATTGGTTAGCTGCTACTCCTTCCCCTTTTCTTCCTAAAGCTGGAGGTCAACTTTATCAAAGTTAAAGCTCAAAAAATAAATGCGTTTTTAAAAGGCGTTGGAACACCAGGAGGTTTGGCACATGCCTAAGCTCAAAGGAGAGGTGATGCCATAGCAAGGGTGCCGCTCCAAAAAGGCCCCCCCAGTTGCTGCCAGTCACATAGGCTTGGGCTTGGGCACATCCCGGGAGGGTCTTATCAGCTGATTGTAGCAATTGAATGGGGCAGTGATTGAACGGGGCAGTAAGGCAGAAAGCATGCCTTCAGGAACCCTGTGTAAAATGCAGCATGAACCGCTTCATTTTGCAGGAGTTGGAGCTTCTGGAGCAGCCTTAAGGGCAGCCCCACACAGAGCGAGCTTCAGTAGCCCAATCCTGAGATTGCTGGTATGAGTCATAGTAGCAAAGCTCTCCTAACTCATACTGTACAGTGGTACCTTGGTTTGCAACCGTTTTGGATTACAACCACGTCAAACCCGAAAGTGCGTTCCCTTTTTTGGGATTACAACCTCTTGGGGGGGGGGGATTACAACCCATTTTTTTGGGAGGCCACATTGGCGAAAGCATGCCTTGGGTTACAACCTGTTTTGGTTCACAACTGGACCTCCGGAACGGATTATGGTTGTAAACCAAGGTGCCACTGTATATCAATGTGTATGTAAGAGTTGATATTTGCTTCCCAGGGATAATTGCCTGCAAAAACTTAACATACAATTTTGAAAGTGTTTGGTTAGACCAGGGTTTCCCAAACTTGGCTCTCCCGCTGATTTTGGACTACAACTTCCATCATCGCTAGCTAGCAGGACTAGTGGTCAAGGATGATAGGAACTGAAGGCCAAAGACAGCTGGAGACCCAAGTATGGGAAACCCTGGGTTAGACTGATTTTTATATTCTTTCATTGACCTTGAATCCTGGGTTGCCTTTCCATCACTGGAAACACTCCTCACATTTATAGACTCTTTTCTAGTGGAGGCTTATACAGGAGGGAGGAGATAACTTTTATTTATTTCTTTGCCTATTCCCCCCGTAGTCCCCAGCATCGCCTTCCATGCTATTTCAGAGGGTTCCTCCAACCTTCTGGAGCAAACTTCCAGTGTGTGGTGTAGGGGGACAGGAGAAGACTCTCGATCTTTTCAGCCAGCTGGAGCATCCCACTAGGAGAGAGCTGCTCACAGGAGCTTACAGCCCCAAACCTTTGTTACTTATTTTAACATGAGGAAACTGCAGTTTTTAGAAGTGGAAAACTTTACATATAGAAAATGGTAACAGGGCAATGCCCTTCTAATCAGCAGTTATAGGAATCGATGGCTAGATGGACAGCTTCTCTTACAAGAAAGGTTCATGATGAGAATAATTCAATGACGCGTCATATGGACTTTTGGTGGATGCAGGTTGCCATTTATCACTTGACAGCTGATTGAAAAGTCACTCTGGGTCACTGGCCGCCTTGTCATCTGGCAACTGGTCATCTGTAGCCTCCGGCTATGTGTTGAAGTGAATTTTGCCGTACTGTATTTCCATAGCAGGTTGAAAATAAGGATTAGCGAAGATGGGGCAAATTCTTTCTTGGGTCCATTGGAACACCAGGTGCTTAATGAAACAAAACCAATGTTTAATGTCCTGCCACAAACAAACGTTAATAGTAAAAAAAGAGCAATAAGTAGACATGAGTCCACCAACTATTTTTTCCAGGCTGCCAGCATTTTATTATGGGATAAAGATGTCCATCCAACCAGTGAACAGATTTTTTTTTTAATGGTTCCTCTTCCAAACATTTTGCTCTGGTACAACTTTTCATATCACTGAAATTAGCCCTACTGAAACAGATTCTCTTCTTACAGAAATGGGTTGGTGGTTCTGCATGTACAAAACTATTCTTGAATGGTGGTTATTATACCGATTGTTCTGCCATCTGAGTTGATTTATCAGTCAACGTTTGTGACCGCTATTCCTGGCAGCCAAACCTCTGTTCAGATATTCAAGAGAATGCACATGGGTGCCAAGCTGTATTTGTGTGGAGTTGAGCAATGTCAGAATCCTCCCCATGATCAGGAACCCTGCACATAGGTTGAGTTTCGCTCACAAGCAAAAGCTCAAGAGGGACGGGTAGGAGTGCGTGGCATGGAGGTGGTTGTGCCAGTGTGCACTGCTCTGCACCCCACACAGTTTGAGCGCTCTAGTATTCTTTTGAATGCTTGTAGAGAGGCCTGTTGTGGTGCCTGGCATCTGATGGCACAAGCCACAACTGTTAAGGTAATAGCACTAGTATTCTTGAACTCTGGGGCTGCCAGCAATGCCATACTGCCCTGTTTTAAACACAAGAGCAATGATTTATAATGTAGCAAAGTAGGCAAGAACTGTCGTAATAACGCACCAAATTATGGTATACAGTGGTACCTTGGGTTACATACGTTTCAGGTTACAGACTTCGCTAACCCAGAAATATTACCTCGGGTTAAGAACTTTGCTTCAGGATGAGAACAGAAATTCTGCTCCGGCGGCACAGTGGGAGCAGGAGGCCCCATTAGCTAAAGTGGTGCTTCAGGTTAAGAACAGTTTCAGGTTAAGAATGGACCTCCGGAACGAATTAAGTACTTAACCCGAGGTACCACTGTACTATGAAAAATGGCATTTGATATGAGGCTTGTAGACTTGGTCGTTCACACAGACCCTCTGAATTGTTGCTGATGTGGCACTGTTTTAGGAATTGCGAACTGTATGTAGTGGAGGTGGGGAGCCAAGGGGTTTAACAGTTGAATTTGCCTGTATGCATATTTAGCATTTCGAAAGGATTTTAGTATTTCGGTTTTCTGGAGTTGGATGTGACAACTCCTAAAAGGCAGAAAATGGTAAGGTAAATCTTCACACATTTGCAAATGCCAGTGTTGGCTTTGCAAAGATGGCTTTTTTAGCAGCACCAGGAGCACATCAAAGAAAGCGGTAAACGAAGAGGGTGGCAGCAGGAAATTTGATTGTTTTGAACCCACACTAGAAATGTGATCACGCCCTGGCACGGATGAGGTGCTTGTCTTAATCACAGCTTTGTGTTTTGGGTGGGATAAGGGCTGTGCAGCCACACTGTATAAAGCAGGTTGAAAACCATAATCCAGACACACGGGGCATGCTGGGGCATCCTTGTTAGAAACCAAAACATGTTGTAACACTGGTGCTCTCTAATTGTGCTTGCATATAGCTGAGCTCGGTGGTGAGAACAGGCCCTTAGGCCTTGTCTGAGTTACAGCTATAACTGAGTCATGAGATCAAGTTTCATCACAGCTGTCTGTCCCTCTGACCAGGCTGCTGCACTGTTAAAATGTGTAGTGCAAGGGAGCCTCTAAAGAGGTATGCAAAACTTTTCCCTCTTCTCTTCCCTTTCTATTTTTTTTGCTGTGCATGCATTTTCTTCCTGCTTCAGTCTGGCTGCAGGAGACAATTGTGTCTGGAGCAACAGAGTCTCTTTACAGTATGCTTTTAATTCAACTACGTAGGTTTAGATTTCGAACTTTCACTGTTAAAGTTAATGGAAAGTTCTACAAGAGTTGCTTAAAAGGTCTGCAACAGAGGAGGGGAGTTTTGTTTTTCAACTCTTGTCATCTAAGCTCCTCCTCTGAAATAAGAACAATATTATTATTGTGCAGAAGTGATCTTTTACTAACGCTGAATCCATTTTTGTCAGGAAGGATGGGGGACAAAGTTTCTAAACAGACAGTGCCCAAGAATTCATTTGAAAATCGAACTTGAGAGGCATAAATTAGCTCCAGTTTTAAAATATGAATCTATTCACCGTGTTTCTTAATAGGTACTTTACCTTAGTTGTTCATGTTTCCTGTGAGAATTACGAAGGTGATATGAGTTGGGTAAGGTTGTTACAAGTTGCTTAGACATTTGGGTGCGTTTCAATTTTCCGCAGTCTCATTGCATTGGTGGATCTTGCTTGGCCACCTGGAGGACATGCAAGGTGTGAACTTGAGACATGTCTCCTTTGGGGAAAATCTGTGAATGTGGGATGCTGAAATAGGGTTAACAGTCATGCATAAGTGAAAGTTTAAGGATTTTAAGTTTAAGGATAAGTTTAAGAATGTGGAATGCATAGGATCTTTTATTAAAGGGCTCCATGTCTGACGACCTTTGATCTTCAGTCTTTCTCTTTCTCTCTTTCTCTCTCTCTCTCTCTCTCTCTCTCTCTCTCTCTCTCTCTCCCCCCCCCCCAGCCTCTTCACCTTGACATAAAATCGCCATTGTGCTCAAAGCACTTTTCCCCAATACAATTTTACTCTAAGAACTGGATGAGCAGCACTGAGTTGATATATTGATGGTTCTGAATAGCCAGGAACCACTGGGTTGTTTTTTATTATTATTATTAAAATACTCATATACTCCTCTCTCACAAAATATATCTGTAGTGTGCAGCAATTATAAAAACATGAAAAAACTTTAGAAGTAATACAAGATCATTGCTAAAATGACAGCTTATTCAATTAAAATTTTAAACAACTGCAAAAGCCTGTCAGCAATAAAGCATCAAGAGATGCCCAAAATGCAAAAGTGGGACAGTTTTTAAGGTGCCCTTGGACCCAAGATGTTCAGGGCTTTGTATATCAACACAAGAGCCTTATAATAATAATAATTTATTATTTATACCCTGCCCATCTGGCTGGCTTGAACCTGGGCTTGTAGATGCAAATACACTAGATGAAAATACCTCATGGTTGCAAAATTATATATTTGTATTCCATGTTGTACTGCTTTCCTGTCTATTTACAAACTCCGAGGTTGGCTCTGATGTATTAGAATTATTGGCACCACAGTGGCCTGCTCTCTAGTTGTAACTCTGCTAGAGTGGTAAAAGGGCAAATACAGTGGTACCTCAGGTTTAGAACTTAATTCGTTGTGGAGGTCTGTTCTTAACCTGAAACTGTTCTTAACCTGAAGCACCACTCTAGCTAATGGGGCCTCCCGCTGCCGCTGCACTGCTGCGCGATTCCTGTTCTCATCCTGAAGCAGAGTTCTTAACCCGAGGTACTATTTCTGGGTTAGCGGAGTCTAACCTGAAGCGTATGTAACCCGAGGTACCACTGTAATCCATTGTTAACTTGAGCATGCTTGTTTAGATGTGAGGCTGCAATTCTAACCCTGGCTTGGCTTGGTTTGGCACAATCCTCTCTACTTTTCCTCCCCTCTCCAAAAAATTTCCAACTTTAAATCAGGTGCTGGGTGTGCTTTAAAGCACTTACCTGTGCAGAGCTTGGAGTTGTGGATTCTTAAATGGTGAGCTGACCCCTGGGTATGGAGCATTTGCACACCAGCCTGACTTTGTTTCAGTTTATAGACTGCTGTTGTCTCAACATCTCCTCCCACCCAACCAGGAAGTGGTAGTGCCATTAAGAACCCCCATCGTTCTGGCGGTTCCCTCATTGCGAGAAGCAAAGCTACAGGGATCCAGGCAGAGGGCCTTCTCGGTAGTGGCGCCCGGCCTGTGGAACGCCCTCCCATCAGATGTCAAAGCGATAAACAACCGCCTGACATTTAGAAGACATCTTAAGAAATCTTCAGGGAAGTTTTTAATGTGTGACATTTTAGTGTATTTTTGGTCTCTCTGGAAGTTGCCCAGAGTGGCTGGGGAAACCCAGCCAGATGGGCGGGGTACAAATAATAAATTATTATTATTATATTATTATTTTTGAATTATACTTTGGGCTGCACAGAACCTTGCATGGGTTACATACATACATACCCAGCATTGGTTGTTTCTGCATAAAAAATAAATACGAAGGGGGTGTTATCATGTCCCTGTACCTTGGGAATAGGATAATCCTCATGTGCACCATCTTGAAGCTCATTGGAAAAAAAAAAAAAGGAAAACAAATGCAGGAAATCTTGAGAATCTTTTCATCTCCACGTGAGCATTTCCAGGGCTTGGTTCTTACTCTGTGAAACATAGCCTTCTTTCTGCGCTGGTCATTTACACTTGTTTGATGCAATTATCAACTGGAATTTTTTATTTTATTTTTAAGACTACATTTGGCGGCATTTCAACATGAAAGCAGGTTCCCGTAGCCTAGGACTGTAAACTGTATAATTTGTCCAAGGAGGCCTATGTGTTACAGAAATGAAAATTCCTTTTCTTGACAGCCTTTATTGCTTAATGTGCAGCAATTTGGCTGTCAGAAACAGCTGGCGCAGTGGGGTGGGACAATGGGATAGGGGCGCTGGAGGAGGAAGTGCTTATTCCAGACACCCACTGAGAGAATCGGGTTACGCAGCCTGTCATTAACAGCATGGCATGATGCTCTAATCTGAAGCGCTGCTTCCGCATCTGAGCAGTGGAGCCTGTGGCTCAGACTGTAGGTATTTCTGTTGAACAACGAGGAAGAAAATCTTCTCTGCTCTGGAGTGCCTTCCCAAACACTTCTCCGCCTTCGTGTTTTGTTGACATGTCTTTGTGGAGCTGAAACCCTTTATCAAAGCTGGACTTCTCTTTTCTTATAAAGGTTAAACACAGATTTTAAGTTCTTTTGTGCTTTTCTTTTGCCTTAGGGTTCTTTGTTGGTGGAAGGCCCTGTTGTTATGTTTTATCATCTAGCTCAGGCATAGGCAAACTTGGGCCTTCAGATGTTTTGAGACTACAATTCCCATCATCTCTGACCACTGGTCCTGCTAGCTAGGGATCATGGGAGTTGTAGTCCCGAAACACCTGGAAGGCCAAGGTTGAGGAAGCCTGATCTAGCTTATATAGTGGACCCTCAGGTTACGTTATCTTCGGGTAACGTAACTTTTGGGTTGTGAATGCAGCAAACCTGGAAGTGTATTCATCTGGGTTTTGTGGCACACGCATGCGCAGGAGCTTTTTGTGTGCTTTGTGCATGCGCAGAAGCTCTCTATCGTGCCGCGTGTATGCATAGAAGCGGTGCCTCTAGATGCAGACTTTTCAGGGTATGTATGGGCCCCCAGAACGAATTAAGTTCGTATCCGGAGGGTCCACTGTATGTATATATATGTGTGTGCGTGTTTGTGTATGTGCAGTGCTTTTTTCTGGGGGTACGCATACCTCTAAACATTTTGTGAATCTAAATTTGGCCTCATTGAGGAGCAGTATTTCAATATGAGTAGGAAAATGAGAGTACTGTACCCCTAAACATTTTTTAAAGGAAAAAAAGCACTGTATACATGTTTCCTTGGGAGTGGCATGACCCACTAAATTCAGTAGGACTTATTTGCTAGTAGCCCCCCCCCCCTCAAGGCTACAACCTTATTATCAGTGCTTTTTTTAAGGGGGCACTCAAGGCTACACAGTGTACCAGCACCAATCCCAAACCCTGTGTTAAAATGTGACATTTACTGTAACAATTTCATGGTGAGTACCACAACCTTTTTTTCTTTTAAAAAAAGCACAACATCATCATCATTATTATTAGCTTGTTTACCACCCTATACCCATAGATCTCAGGGCAGTTCACAACATAAAATCACAGCATAATAAACAGAAAATACATAATATAAATAACAACAAAGACAACCCAATAATACACCCATTTCTTCCTTGCAAGTCCTGTTGAACTCAACAGGGCTGTATCTATCTTGCTGTGGTGATGGCCGCCTTCTCTGAGGGAGAGGATAGATCATTGTGTACAGTATGTATCCTTTGGGCTGCACTTTGCCTGGAAAACCACTTGGCGGGTTGAATATAATCAAGATGACGCTCCAGATTCCTAGTTGCATGTATTTGGGGGAGGGGGAGTTCACAGTTCTCTTCTCTCTATTGATTCTTGGGAGACACTGAGGGGTTGATTTCGAGCAAAAGCATACTTAAATGACACTGGAGACAGCTGTCTGTTACAGTGGGACATGTCTATTGGGCTACTTCGGCGCCAGACTGTTTGTCATCCGTGCACACATTAATAATAATATTTCAGTGAAGGGCTCTTTAATTTCCTCTTATTGAAGTCTTTGGCATGTTACTCAAGGCTTCAAAGGCCCGCGGCTCCTCCCCCCTGTAAAATTGCTTGTGTGTAAATGTTGCTGCAGAAATAGGAAGCACTGCTTTGTTTTCTAGCTTTGCTATTTGTTTGAAGGCGTGGGGAGGGGATCTTAATTGTATAATGTGTAATTTTGAAAATCTTATCAAGGGGTACAAGGCAAAAAACGGAAATGTATACCAAAACACTGTATTGGCTAGCTGGAGACATTTTATCTAATCACTTGTGCATGTACAAAAGCATAAACTTTTGTTCTCTGGGAGCTAATGCAGTGTGCACTTTCGCCTCACTTTATCGGAGAGCCGCTATGAATCCAGATGTTGTTTGGATTAAAGATAGCGAGGGGTGAGCTTTCCTAATGATAATAACAGAGTCAGACTGGCTGGTTCTGCCCTGTCAGGGAAATGGAGAGATAAAAACTCCATTAATGGTGCATGCACTGCTTAAGTAGCTAATAAAACAATGGCGTCTTCACTGGAAATAAGTCCCAGATTGGCAGTGATCGGTGCCAACTGCACAAAGAGGCAGCTGCACAGATTGCCGAGAAAGTAATGTGTGATGGCGAAGGGAGGGGGAGGAGAAGAATGGTGGGCGAGAAGGGAAGGCTGTGGAATAACTTTTAGGAGTTTGACCTGTGCTTCTGCCTCACAGAAGGGCTTTCCCCCCTACATTTTTTTTTGGGGGGGGCACAATTTAAAAAAAGTGGTAGGGGAATCCAAAATTTAAATGGAACATCTGCAAAGTTACTATTCCCAAATGTCTGCATAACAATAAATACAATCCTGCATCTGCAGTCTCTGGCTTGTTTTCCTTCCATAGACAGAGCTGTTCCTGGGCACTTGTGAGCAGCAGCCTCATGCTGTTGGCTACTTTGGTTCCCACGAGCTGCTGGCTGTGATGCGTTCAGATGACAGAAGTGTGCATTCTTGCTCCTACGCCAATGCTGCCCTGGAGCACAAAAATGTTGTGTTTTTTGCAGATAGGGCTTGTCACATGGTTTACGGCTTGTAGCTGGTCCAGGAGGGCCATGAGCCCAGGTTTGGATGACACACTTAGCCAAACTAATATCTGCACGGGGAAGCGGCGAAACAACAGGAGAGGATTGACGTGTCTACACTCTCTCCTGGAGCTTGTGCAGTCATGCATGGCAATAGCATGGCTTAGTGTGATGTGCAAACCACACCACTGGGTGAGACTTTTAGTCAATTTAACTCAGCACAGTGGTACCTCGGTTTAAGAACAATCCAGTTTAAGAACGATTTGTTTTACGAACTCTGCAAAACCAGAAATAGTGTCTTGGTTTGAGCACTTTAACTTGGTCTGAGAATGGAATCTGAACGGTGGAAGGACACCGGTGGCTGGAGGCCTCATTAGGGAAAGCGTGCCTCGGTTTAAGAATAGTTTTGGTTTAAGAACGGACTTCCGGAACGGATTAAGTTCGTAAACCGAGGTACCACTGTACTGTTGATTTCTGACAGGCAGTGACTCTCCAGGGTGTCAGACAGGAGTCTTTCTCAGCCCAACTTGGGATTGAGTTTCTGGGTCGTTTTGCATGCAGAGTATGTGCTCAGCCATGGAAAACAATAATGTAAGATGCGACGGCGCATCTGCGCGGGTCACATTTTGCTGCTTCCACGCATGCACATGACATCATTTTGAGCGTCTGCGCAAGTGGCGAAACCCAGAAGTAATGCACTCCGTTACTTCCAGGTTGCCGCGGAGCGCGACCCGAAAGCGCTCAACCTGAAGCACATTCAACCCGAGGTATGGCCGTATACGGATCAGTGTTGACTTGGGTGAGGCATGACTGGTGGTGAATTGAATGCTGTTGTACTAAGAAGCAGGCACTTTCCTGAAGTCAAGAGGAAGGGCATGTTCTGTTTCCTTTACCCCAGTTTTTGTCAGGGAGATGACAATTCCGAGCTCATTTTCAGGTGCAATAGAAAGCACCTTAGCTGGCCATGGGTCTCTTCTGTTTCGAATGAAGGCCTGATGGGACTTTCCTTGCAAGATGAGGAAAGATCTCTTTTGCAGTGAGAGGACTGACTAAACATGCTGGGATCTTCTTCAGCCCTGGGGATGGAGAAGTGATTTCTGAGTCATCCCATTCTGTGTAATACATTTCAAACAGGTGGTTGTTTTGATGCACCTTTTTAATCAAAGGTTTCACACTGGTGGTAATTTTTATTGGAGTCTCTTTTTACACAGACCAAAGGAATGCAAAACACTTTGGATATGCAGTTTCCTTAGATCTGGAACTCCCGTTTTCCTTATTTCATCTATTAAATTATATGCCACCCATCTGCCACCAGAGCAGTTCAAAAGTGGTTCAACTAAATTGCTGTAAAAAAGAATCAGTATAATATGAAGAGAAGAGCAAATAAAATTGGGAAGCATACCATTTATGTGTAAAAAAGCAATAAAATCAGCACGCAGGCCATATCAATACAATAATTTCTCCTCCAGCAGTTTCTGCAGTTTACACACCAAAAGCGGTTGGTTCCTAGGGTTACACATACAGTCATACCTTGGATCCTGAATGCCTTGGTACTTGGACGTTTTGGCTCCTGAACGCCGCAAACCCGGAAGTAAGTGTTCCGGTTTGCAAGCGTTCTTTGGAATCCAAATGTCTGACGGGGCTTCCGTGGCTTCTGATTGGCTGCAGGCGCTTCCTGCAGCCAATCAGAAGCTGCAGTTTGGTTTCTGAACATTATGGAAGTTGAACGGAGTTCCGGAACGGATTCTAATGTACAACTGTGTAAGCAAAAATTGAGTCAAACCCTTGGAACTGCAAGAGAGCACCATCAGCACTCTAGAGCTGGCACACAGAGCGGGCCTTGCTCTGCAAGCTTGGGCTAGTTCAGTGTCTTATTTTCCCTAGGGTGAATAGGGAGTTTCACTTCATGGCAAGCAACAGGAAATGCTCCCCAAACTGGGCATCAGAAATGTTAACAAATCCTGAAACACACACACACACACACCGGCTTCAAGCAGATTTTGTTTGTGATGGGATGTATAACTCAGGAAATGAACAACATACTTTAATTCTTACTGGGGGTGGGGTCGGGGTCTGCTACCAATAATAATAATAATAATAATTTATTATTTGTACCCCGCCCATCTGGCTGGGTTTCCCCAGCCACTCTGGGCGGCTTCCATAGAAACCAGGAGACACTAAAATATCATACATTAAAAACTTCCCTGAACAGGGCTGCCTTAAGATGTCTTCTGAATGTCAAGTAGTTGTTTATCGTTTTGACATCTGATGGGAGGGCGTTCCACAGGGTGGGCGCCACTACCGTAAAGGCCCTCTGCCTGGTTCCCTGTAGCTTTGCTTCTCGCAATGAGGGAACCGCCAGAAGGCCCTCGGCACTGGACCTCAGCGTCCGGGCAGAACGATGGGGGTGGAGACGCTCCTTCAGGTATACTGGGCCGAGGCCGTTTAGGGCTTTAAAGGTCAACACCAACACTTTGAATTGTGCTCGGAAACGTACTGGGAGCCAATGTAGGTCTTTCAAGACCGGTGTTATGTGGTCTCGGCGGCCGCCCCCAGTCACCAGTCTAGCTGCCGCATTTTGGATTAGCTGTAGTTTCCGAGTCACCTTCAAAGGTAGCCCCACGTAGAGCGCATTGCAGTAGTCCAAGCGGGAGATAATTAGAGCCTGCACCACTCTGGCGAGACAGTCCGCGGGCAGGTAGGGTCTCAGCCTGCGTACCAGGTGGAGTTGGTAGACAGCTGCCCTGGATACAGAATTGACCTGAGCCTCCATGGACAGCTGTGAGTCCAAAATGACTCCCAGGCTACGCACCTGGTCCTTCAGGGGCACAGTTACCCTGTTCAGGACCAGGGAGTCCTCCACACCAGCCCGCCCCCTGTCCCCCAAAAACAGTACTTCTGTCTTGTCAGGATTCAGCTTCAATCCATTAGCCGCCATCCATCCTCCAACCGCCTCCAGGCACTCACACAGGACCTTCACCGCCTTCACTGGTTCTGATTTGAAAGAGAGGTAGAGCTGGGTATCATCTGCATATTGATGGACACCCAGTCCAAACTCCCTGATGATCTCTCCCAGCGGCTTCATATAGATGTTAAAAAGCATGGGGGAGAGGACAGAACCCTGAGGTACCCCACAAGTGAGGGCCCAAGGGTCTGAACACTCATCCCCCACCACCACTTTCTGAACACTGCCCAGGAGGAAGGAGCGAAACCACTGTATAACAGTGCCCCCATCTCCCAACCCCTCTAGACGGTCCAGAAGGATGTTATGGTCGATTGTATCAAAGGCCGCTGAGAGATCCAGCAGAACTAGGAAACAACTCTCACCTTTGTCCCTAGCTCGCCGGAGATCATCAACCAGTGCGACCAAGGCAGTTTCGGTCCCATGATGAGGCCTGAACCCCGATTGGAAGGGATCCAAATGGTCCGCATCCTCCAGGCGTGCCTGGAGTTGTTCAGCAACCACACGCTCAATCACCTTGCCCAAGAATGGAAGATTTGAGACTGGGCGATAGTTGGCCATACTGGCCGGGTCTAAAGATGGTTTTTAAAGAAGCGGTTTAACGACCGCCTCTTTCAGCGGATCTGGGAATGTTCCCTCACAGAGGGAAGCATTCACCACCCCGCAGAGCCCATCGCCCAGCCCTTCCCGGCTTGCTTTTATTAGCCAGGATGGGCAAGGATCAAGGAGACAGGTGGTTGGTTTCACGCGTCCAAGCAGCCTGTCCACATCCTCGGGGGTAACGGATTGAAACTGATTCCATCCATTTCCATTTGCAAAGCTAAACAGAGTCTGGTATGTTTTCAAATTGAATGGAGGACCATGTGTTGAGATTTCTGCATTGCAAGTAGATGAGCTGTGGGGGTCAATTCCAGCTCTACAATTCTGTGGTTCTGTGTTGATGTGACTGCATCAAACATACTTTGTGTTTCAGGCTCCTGCTAACTTTCTTCCAGCTGTGAAATTGAGCTCTTGATTCATAAAAGAATCCATTTAATGTGTTGGTGGACAAAATACACTCTCCTTGTCAGGCATGTGATTCCTTAGTGTAGGAATAAACCAATGCAGAGTTTCTCTGGGTAATCGATACGTGGAGAGTACGTTTTCCTTCCTAGAGATGAGCTGCAACTGACAATTCTTTCAATATTTGAGAATACAGAGAACAGATATTTGAGAAACAGTGTTGTATAGTTGGTAGCCTACCTTTTTAATTTCACCATGATGTTTGATAATGACAAAGGATTTAGTTGCTCTGGACTACAGCTCAAATCTCGTATTTTGTCTCTTTATTTCCTGTTCATATGTATGTTTTGATTTCCAGTTTTAGCCTATTCCCGATACATTGCTTGATGAGTCACATATGTTTTTATTTGCATATCATTGTTCTAAATAATAATAGATGAAAGTTGTTTATAACTAGTTTTCTAGCAAGTATAGCTTTTGAACTTTGTAGTTAGAAAGTGTGTGTGTTCTAATAATTTTCTTTTAATATTCCACCATTTATTTTGAGCAGTCAAATGACCAACTATTTTCTTATTTTAATATAACATTCTGATAAAACTTGGGGGGGGGGGTAATTTTCCTTCCTGCCTGCCTCTTCACCCACCTAGGTTTTTTTATGACTTCTCAATCAAAGGCTAATAGGTTTTGTTGAAAGCAAAGTAGCTGCATGGTTTTAAAAGCTTTTGATGGATTGTGAAAGGATTCCTTACATTACAGTAAAGGTCAATACTTTAAAATACCATTTCGAGCTGACTATAATTTTGCCTTTAAAAAAAAGAGGCAATCCTAATAATGAGACTTTTTTTTAAAAAATGAAGAGGTTATTTTGAAGAGGGTGGGCATTTTACAAGACAAAGAGGGCTACTTTTATACTTGGGTAATCACACTACTTAAGAAAAAAAGACTTCACTAAATAACGAAGACACTTTTATACTTTTTTTTTCCAAAGTTTGTCCCCAGGAAATCACTTTTCTTCTAGCAAGGTAATTTGGATTCCATTCTTGCAAAAGAGCATTACATTTCATGCAGATCAGGAAAGAAGTTATTTTTATTATTGCAATTTCATACATGTAAAGATTTTCAAGGAAGTGGTGAATGCTCTATTAACAAAAAATACTGTGTCTGTTTGACCTATTCCCCCCTAGCCTGTGTCACACTGGTACACCCTGGTATAGGTAACGTCTGGCCTCTTAACATAATCACATCCCCAGCAAATGCTCTCATTTTTATCCCATGTGTTTCCTTGCCTACATCTACCTTGCTTGGACAGCTCATGCTGGACCAACTTGCTTCAGTATGGCAACGCTTTGTCCTCTACAGCATGTTGTAGTGGTTAGACTACATATTGGGGAGACCTAGGTTCAAATTTCCACTCTTACTGCAAGACACACTGGGTCATCCCAGACCGCTCCTTGTCTCTCTGATTAATCTACCTCACAGGAATGTTCTGGGTAAAATTAGGGATGAGGGTAGTAGAGGAGAATGATGTATTCTGCTCTTTGTTCTTTGGAGTATGCATGGCATAAAAATGTAGTAAATGCTTGAATTTCCATTTTAGATTTTGGGGACCAATGACAGAGGTGTATAATTAAAACATTACAGTATTCTCCGCAGTTAGTTGAAGTTTGTCTGAAGTATGTTAGCATGATTTTGCGTGGTAAGGTACTGAGAGATAAAAATTGTCATCTCTATATATATCTATTTCAGGCTCTATTCTTGTGAACAGTGTGAAAATTGCCTAGTCAGAGATAGGAGCTGCTTACATTAGTTGTGAAAATAATATATTTACTTTTAAAAATGCAACTGATTAGCAACCTCTCAGTTTTTTAATTAATGCTCATCTGCAGGGAGCATATATAAAATTATTGTTCATATAACGCTTTATAACCCATAATTTTAACACAATAGATATGAAATATATTTATTTGTAAAAAAAAACCCTACCAAAAACAAACCCACCTTCTGGCCTTGTTTACGTCATATACACCCAAGGTGTTTTAATATCTCATTGAAACAAACAAAACCTATTCTGCAGCAGCTGATCAAATAACAATATAGGGCAGTGTTTGTGGACTAGTTTGTGAGTCTGTGTTAAGTATTACCTTATACACTCATTTTCCTACCTGGGTGTCACTTCTCTGGTATGTGACAGACAAACTCATCCATGTACACTGTTTTATCTCATGTAATGAGCATGAAAGTGTCATTTATGTGAACTTGTGATGTGTTACAGAAGCAACGTTATTAAGGCATTATTCCAAATATGTATAGGACAGCATGTGGAAATAATGTCAATGATGGTCAATGATGCATGCTATCCCTGACCCAGAACTGGTATTTGTGTGTATATATCTCCATGTTGAATGGAGTGGATTTAATTAGGATTGTTTGCATGTTCAGCTGGACATTGATCAGCATCTTGGCTGTGACCAAGAACCCCATTTGCACAGGGTTCCCAGTTGAGGGGAGAACTCAAAAGTGCGTTCAGCTGAACGTGCAAAAATGTTCCACCTAGGACCATGCTCCTTGAATGGTTGAGGATGGTGGCAGGGCCAGTGCACATGCCTTTCCACCTGGTTGCGTCTACACAGTTTGGAGGGATGCCTGACTAGGCCTAGTGTGTTTTCATTTGCTGTGACTGGATATACACAGAACACTGCTTTCTCCTGCAGAAGTGAGAGCGCATAAGGAGAGCACATAAGGAAGCAAAGAAGAGTGAGAGGTGCAGCTTGAAAGCAACTGAAGCAGGATTTTAATTGAGACATAGAGATCTTAAACACTTACTGGAGAATAAGACCCATTGAATTTTAAGGGGCTGCCTTCCAAGTAAACATGCTTATCCTTACATAGTGTGTGTTTGAAAAGCTGCCATTTGTGACTTGCAGATGTTTTGAGCCCTTGTCTTCCTCCAGACTGAAACTGCAGTAATACATTTTGGTGGGATTCGTTTCGCAAATTAAAACCACCGGGGCACTCCTAATACAAAATTAAGTGTCCATACAAACACTTGATGTAGAGGTGTGAACGGTACGAATGGTTGTAAAATGGATTCCCCTCAGAGCTGGTATGCATGAGGAATGTAAGCAAATCCCTGGTTCATATTCCATCACATACTGGGAGCAATATATAGGGATAATGATAGAGGCCTACATTATAGGGCTGTTGTCATGATTAGTGAATTGAGGAGATGTGAACGCTTACATATATATGCTGCCTATTTGTGACAGGGATATTGATTCTTCCTTGTTTATTTAAACCCTTGTGTTTCAACTTAAAGGGTAATTCATTTTGTCAGATTAACTACTTGAGTGTGGATACTTACAGATTTGCTGGAATGAATAACCTGTAGGAACTGCCCTACATTTTTTAAATACAAGAATTGAACTTTTAGTTTGGATGCTCTCCCTCAGCTTCTTGCTTTTTCTGGAAGAAAAAGAGCAAACCAGCCTCTGCTTGCAAATACGGAAAAAAAGAGAGCAACCTATTTTCAGGTGCACAGAAAGAGCCTGGGGAACATGCACACATACTGCGCTGCAATGTTTGGCTTAAATTTTCTAAATGTATTCTTGGCGTAGTCTATCATATTTGCAGATGGCCTACTCTCTGGGGACTTGCTGCAACCTTTTTAAACTTGCTCTCTCCCCCCCCCCTTTATTTTTTACGATTAGCCTGCTATCCCCCCACCAAGCACATTATACTGTCTTTCCCTGCTTATATTTGTATTTTTGGTGGATATATTTAATGAACAGCTGTGCATCTGAGTCACATTGCAAATTATCCAATTTCTCTCTCTCTCTCTCTCTCTCTCTCTCTCTCTCTCTCTCTCTCTCTCTCTCTCTCTCTCTCTCTCTCTCCCCCTCCATACCAATAAGATAAACATCCCCCTCACCCCCAGCTAACTGAAAGAAAAATACTGTCCGGGATGGGAGGTGGAGGAGAAGGAGGGAGGACTATAATGTACGAATTTCAAACATAAGGCAGTTTTGTGGGCCAGTATTTTCTGGCTTCCTCCTGGTTTAGCATTTGTTTAACCCTGTAACAGCAGAGTGAGGGGGAAAGCAGTCAACCTGACAAGCAGTAAGCTTGCTGAATTTTTGCAGAGATGAACACTGGCTGACTGACTGGCAACAAAGTGTTTGGGTAGAGGGCAGATCACCAAGAGAGGGCTACCTCAGGAGAATGGTTCAAGTATTTCTCATGACTTTATTTTCTCATTTTTGAAGTATTCTGTCTGATATTAAGCCTCTGGAATAATTTCAGGGTGGCAGAAGTGGAAAAAACTTAAAACCTATATTTAAAAAATGGACTTACCGCTCATGGGATTGGTCATTTGCAGCCTGCCACACTCCATATTTGGTTGAGACTCCCAACTCCCATCAGCCCTTTCCATCATGGGCAGCAGTCAAGAGCGGTGGGTTGTAGTAGTTCAACAACAACAGATTCAGGGGAGCTGCTGTATGCCGTACCCACCTTCCTCTTCAAAAATTGGTGGACAATATGGGATCGATAATACAGTGGCACCTCGGGATACATACGCTTCAGGTTACATACGCTTCAGGTTACAGACTCCGCTAACCCAGAAATAGTACCTCGGGTTAAGAACTTTGCTTCAGGATGAGAACAGAAATCATCCTCTGGCGGTGCAGCGGCAGCAGGAGGCCCCATTAGCTAAAGTGGTGCTTCAGGTTAAGAACAGTTTCAGGTTGAGAACGGACCTCCGGAACGAATTAAGTACTTAACCTGAGGTACCACTGTAATGTGGGAACTAGGGGACCTGCCTTCCAGAATGTGCAGCTGTCATTGGTCAAGTAGAAAGAGCAGGGACTGTTGGGATTTACTCTACTGGCCTATCCGGCCATCTGCCATGTTTCCTTACAAATTCAAAAACAAAGTATACCTTGACTTACCTCATTCCTCTCTTTTGTAAAACCAAAAAAACCAACATGCCCCTCTTCTGGTTGATTATCGTCCATAAACATGCAAGACACACAGATAGCAACTGGTAACTTCTTGGAAAAAGGAGGGGTGGAAATTCCATCAGCTAGAAATATTCCTGCCCTTCTATTTATGGCATCAGTTCCTCTGTAAGTGTGAATGCAACGCATTGTTAACACATTTTAAGTATCTTGGTGGTTAGACCAGCATGTCCTTCATCTACATCGCCTTATGGTTCCAAGGGTTGCAGGTGAAAGGGCTATCGGGGCCCCTGATAAATATGGACAAAAGTTAACGAAAGAGCTGATTGAAGACCTACTCATGTCTTGCACGGGTTGCAGCTGGCTCAGCATCGTAACTGCCATAAGTGCTGTGTGTGTTTGTGTGTGTGTGTGTTGAGCTGTTGAAATGTGAGGGGGATGCAGCACGAGAGTCTGGCACACACTATTATTATTATTATTATTATTATTATTATTATTATTATTATTTATATACTTTAGCAGTGCTTTAGCCAAGATGAGAACATCTATGGCAGAGCTGTGTGTGTTTTCGGTTTAGTGATCCAGGTCTTAATTTTCCTTAGCCAGCAACACACAGGCCACATTGCACACTTGTTTCAGCTTAACCGATGGTTTACTTTGAAAATAATAATAATACTATTTATTAATTTATTTACTTACATACATACGTACATACATACATACATACTACACCTATCTGGCTGGGTTTCCCCAGCCACTCTGAGCAGCTCCCAACCGAACATTAAAAACACGATAAAACATCAAACAGGGAAAAAATTCCTTAAACAGAGTTGCCTTCAGATGTCTTCTAAAAATCAGATAGTTGTTTATTTCCTTGATATCTGATGGGAGGGCATTCCACAGGGCAGGCGCCACTACCAAGAAGGCCCTCTGCCTGGTTCCCTGTAACCTCACTTCTTGCGGTGAGGGAACCGCCAAAAGGCCCTTGGAGCTGGACCTCAGTGTCTGGGCTGTACATTGGGGGCGGAGATACTCCTTCAGGTATACTGGGCCAAGGTGAGGAATGAGTAGGAATATGAACTCTTTACACAGGAGCAGTACTCTAAACCCAGTATTGTATGGCCATACAAATGTTAGAGAAGCAGTTCTCTCGTTCCCAGGGTGCCTATCTCTGCCACTGAGTGTGTGTTTACTTGCACTTTAGGAAGTGAAGCCAACCAAAATTCTGGGGTATAGACACAGTGAACATGTGTGCACATGGTGTGCTTTGTTATTTTATAGCAGTCAACAACTGTTTTGGGCCCATGGGCACATTTGTAAACTGAATAACCTGTATTCTCATTCTCCTCCTCCTCCTCCTCCTCCTCCTCCTCCTCCTCCTCTTCCTCCTCCTGCTCCTGCTCCTCCTCCTCCTCCTCCTCCTCCTCCTCCTCCTCCTCCTCCTCCTCCTCCTCCTCCTCTTCTTCTTCTTCTTCTTCTTCTTCTTCTTCTTCTTCTTCTTCTTTTATTTAAGATTTAAGCCCCAGCTCCCCGCCCCCTGCACAGGGACTCAAGGCAGTTTATAGATTGGTTTTGTGTACCACACACTATCAGCTAAAATAATTTTTTTAAATGATATCATAGAAATATCCCAAACTTTAATACTTTAAATAATAATTGATATAGTAAATCAACCACAAGCTTTTTGTCTGGACCTTTCTTCCTTGTTTTAAAAAAGGGCAGCTTGGCAAATATTGATACACATTTTGATGCTACAATAGAGTACAGTTTGTGCTGCATTTACCACGCCAGGGGTAGCGTTTGGGTTTAGAAAATAGAGTTTAGAGTGGGGGTCAGCAACCTTTTTCAACCATGGGCCAGTCCATCATCTCTCAGACCATTTGGTGGGCCGGACTATATTTTGAAAAAATAATAATGAACGAATTCCTATGCCCCACAAATAACCCATAGATGCATTTTAAATAAAAGGATACATTCTACTCATGTAAAAACACGCTGATTCCCGGACTGCCTTAGGTTGCCTACCCCTGGTTTAGAGGGTTCCCCCCGCCCAAAAAAACTCTTAAAGCTGCAATTTTATACAATTTTCTAACTGTATCCAGAGGGATAATTTTTTTGTAGTCTGTAACTGAAAAAAGAACAAAGTAGCATTTTAAAGGCTAAACAAATTTATTACTGCCTACAGTTTTGTGGACCAGAGTCCACCTCATCATATGTCCTTGCTTCATCAGATGGAAACATTGCTAGCAATGCAAACAAGATATATAGCTTTACACAAAGCTTAGAGAGTTGACGAAACAAGTTACTCAAAACCTTTGTGTAGTGCAGACATATAAGCCAACACAGTGAGGCAATACTAAAGGTTTAGCTTTGGTAATCTTGCACAATTGTAGCTACTGAAGGTTGTTTGCTAATCTTCTAAAACAAAATCATTCATAGATTTGTGTGTGCAGAGATATCTAAAACGTGATGGGGGGAGCCAAATGATAGCAACAGTGCTGTTTTTCTTGTGAGGAATGCCACTATCTAATATTTGTGTCTTGAGTGACGTATGCAGCTTGGATTCTAACGTCACTTCATGAATGGAAAGCGAGTGGCCGTCGCAGAAGGGTCTCTTCTGTGAGCACAACACTGTTTCTTTTAACAGAAGCCGCTTTTGTCAGAATCCAAGCCTTGAGACTTGAAAAAGTGTTTGATATAAAGTAGTCTGTTATGTTTTTTGGGTGTTTTTTTTGCAATGTGTGTAGAAAACTAGTTTTGATTAAGAGGCCATAGCAAGGTACAGGGGGAAAATTGAATGTGTGCATTCAAGATGGGTTTTATTGGACTTCTTGTAAGTCTCTCCTGGGAGGGGGTGGGTGGGAATTGTATGCACACATAACAGCCATGGCTACATTAAGATGGAAGTATTCATATTTAAATTCAAAGCAAGCAAGATAGGAAATCAAAGCTGGGTAAGTAATCCTGTTGGTTAGAGTTGGGGCGCCTCTACTGAGATACTATATCTAGAGGTTGTGTCTATTAGGAATAGAAAGCAGGACTGAAGGAATCTCTCAAGCTTCAAGTCTTGGTTCATTGCCACCTTTTTTATATCTTTGACCCCCTTCCTCTTCCCTCTTCCCTCCCCCCCCAGCCTGCTGCAGAAGAAGGCTGCTCAATTATCTGATGTCCAGAGGGTTGTGTTTCTTCTCCAAACATCCATAATTCTAATCTCCCGTTCTTTAACAATCATCCTTTCCAAGGGCTTCCTTTTTATCTAAGGGAAAGGTAGCGGCGGAACCTCACTTTTTTTTTGTCTGAAATTCTTGGCATCTCTTTGCGTGGAGTTGGTGTGTGTGTGTGTTTAAAATCAATAGGCTTTCTTTCAAGGTTTATTTTTAACCAGCTTGAATTAACAGTCTTAACAGTAGATCCTGCCTTCTCTGAGCAAAATGGCAGCCAGGAAGAGATCTTGACATCCCTTCCAAAAGTTTCTTGGTGGGCTGTCAACTGCCTAGGCAGCGTGTTGGCTTGTTTTAGAAAACTTCATACAGTAGAAAGGAGCTGGACTCTCTTTTTGAAAAATAAGCGTTTTAGTTTATCTTTGTTTTCTTTGGAAGTAAGACAAGAAATGTTGTCGACCTTCTTGTTTCAATTCTTGCTTAAACCATTTGTTCTGATTAAAAGGAAGGTTATTGATAAGACAAATAGTATTTCATTCCATATCCCTAGGACAGAGAATCTGAATTTCAGGCAAGCTGATGTTGCAAATTCCTCCTTATTCTTTTTGTTGCTGTTCTTACGAAATCTGTGCAGCAACTTAACAATGAAAGCTGTGTTGATAATTTCTCCAGGTGCATAAAAAACACAATTAGTTTGCATTTATTAGCCTGGTTCACACAGCACAGTAAGCTAAATTATGATTTACCAGTACCATGTAGTTTTGGTGGCTTCCGGATATGAGTTTCCACTCTTTTTATTCCTCCCTTGACCTTTTAGCTTGGTGCAGTGGCAACTAGCTATGGTTTGGCTTAGCTTAGTGTGTTCTCCAAATCCAGGATTGTGGTTAGGCTCTTCAATGTTAGAAATTTAGATATATAAGCTAGGTGCCAAATGGCAACTAAACCTAGGTTACGGTTGCCACACCAGAGTGGCTATTTGCCAGGGGTTTGGACTAGATGACTCAGAGTAGCCCCAGTGATCATCAGTGGACTTAAGTCTGTTCATTTCAATGGGCTTACTCTGAGTATGATTTACATTGGGTATTATTACCCATTGTGTCTTAGTTGGTAATTATTTGTGCAACATTTGAAGGAACAGCATTTAGACAGCATATAGGCCAAAGCCTGATTGGTTTTAAAGAGTCAAAAAAGTATTGCTAGATATCTAAAATGAAAATAAGGCTTTCTTTCACAAAGGAATTTGCACGACTTTTGCTATATCAGTTGGGTTTGCACTGAAATCCCTTGTATCTCCTTGGACTCCATATTTTGTTTGTAATCTTTCTAATATAAATCATTAATATATATTCTTATAGTTGCTTAAAATGTATATTGTACAGCATATGGATGGCATGCCTGATCATGGCTCATAATCACTCTAGCCAAAGCCATGCATCTTTTAACCAAAGAGGTTATATCTCTCACTTGCTTACTTTCCTTTTGGATGGATCCCCTATTTAACTTCGCAATCAGGTGGGCAATTTGGTGCATTCTGTATTTTTTTTCAATACTTTCTTCACCAATTTGTGCCTAGAAAGCTGAATGAAGTCTGGAACCACTTTTACATGCTGATGTTCTTTCTGGGATGTGACCTTCGGAGAACACTCAAATCTAATCGCCATCTTCTGGAGTTCATTTAAAAAAGCTGCTCTCTGTGGAGAGGAGGAAACAAATAGAAAATTCATTTCTGACTTGATGTTACAGGAGGGAGGGGAAGATACAAGAACTAGTGTGAACAGAGAAAACTGCCTTATACTGTACAGTATATATTTAGTTCACAGTACCTTATGGACGCGGGTGGCGCTGTGGGTTAAACCACAGAGCCTAGGACTTGCTGATTAGAAGGTCGGCGGTTCAAATCCCCGCAACGGGGTGAGCCCCCGTTGCTTGGTCCCTGCTCCTGCCAACCTAGCAGTTCGAAAGCACGTCAAAGTGCAAGTAGATAAATAGGTACCACTCCGGCGGGAAGGTAAACGGCTTTTCCGTGCGCTGCTCTGGTTCGCCAGAAGCGGCTTAGTCATTCTGGCCACATGACCCAGAAGCTGTACGCCGGCTCCCTCAGCCAATAAAGCGAGATGAGCGCTGCAACCCCAGAGTCGGTCACAACTGGACCTAATGGTCAGGGGTCCCTTTACCTTTACCTTACTTTTTATGCCGACCGGCAGAACTCTCCAGAGTTTCAAACAAGGGTCAATGCCCGGTCTTTTTGCATTGCAGCCTTTCGCATGCAAACCATGCCCTTTGTCACAGAGGTAAGGCCTTTACCTGAAAATAGAAAGTGGGAGGTCTACGTTCTTGTTTGTTTCATGCCTGAATGTTGTGGGAACAGAGGAGAGGTAGGTGTTTTTTTGTTTTGTTTTTTAAAGTAAACTGTGTTTGAATTGTGTGGGGAGTATGGATTTGGAATGGGAGCTAATTTAAGGCCTATCTGCCCTTGCGCTATAAAAACACTTAAACCACTGCTGCTGGGGTATTTTTATAGTTGGGACATCTGTGGCTTTGTGAAGTAATTACATAGTGACTTGTGGGTGGGTTGTGAAGGTGAGTGGGACTTGTTCACGATGGATGCAGTTTTGCCATCTTCCTTGCCAAGCCCCCTTCTTCTCCTCCCCTTGAGGTTCTATGCAGTGCTGTCACGCAAGCAATTTGGGAAGCATAGGAGCTAATTCAAACAGCATCAATTTGCTCTTATCCCGCCAGTGGTTTTCCAGTGCTGACAGAGATGTGTGTGCATTTGTCGAGCTTCTCAGGGAGAGATAATAATTTATTATTGTGCATCAGAAAAAAAGAAGGCACAGTGGCTCTCAGCCCATCTTATGAGAAATGAGAGAGAGCAGTTTTCTCAGTCTGGATTGTAATCTGCCAGCGACCACAGTGGTGAGTGGGTTAGACCCCTAGTGAGAAAGGGCGAAGAGCAAGGGCCTATCCCAATTCAGAGCACACCGACTTGCCTCTTAGAAATTGTGTCTGATAAGATATAGCTAGCTGTCATAGTTTTTCGTGGGGTGTGCGCTCCCTCCCCAGAGGCTATGCTAAGATCACTGGTGCAACAACTCACGAAAGTCACAGTTGTTTGGAACTGCTTTTGTGGAATGACATCTCTGACAGATACAGATTCCTCTCTTCTCCCAATTTTAACTTTCTAGAACAAACCGATGGCTGTCCAGATGTTGTTGGACAGTATTGACTGATAGAATATTAATGCCACATACAATTCAGCATGGCTTCCTACTGGAGTCCTTTTTATTGATATACTGGGTCGGCAAGCTGATCAACTCAAGCAATACCAGACATTTTGTTTGGAGCCCTAATAATACATGCTTGTGTTATTGAAACCCCATTTCTAGAACTTCAATTAGCACTCTGAAAAGTTAGGCTAAATGGGTGGTGACATATGAATCCCCTTTGATACCCATCCTAGAGCATATATCTCAACCATTTGGCTAAACATTGCCAATATTTAAAGGCATTTATAGACTGCACAGTTTATACAAGACTAGTGCACCTCTCACATAGAAGCAGATACTGGGCACACTGCAACTTTCCTGGTTTTCTTCAAATTAGATTCTTCACTAGTTGAGATAGCAGACCAAGTTGGCTGGATTGTCTATAAAAGGCTGGCTGACATGGGACATGTTGTCAGAAAGATTAGCTTAACAGAATCAGCAGTTAGTGAAAAAAGTAAAGAAGACGAATCTGTTGCAATATGGTAGCCTTTTACTTCTTATGTAAACAAGAATGGACATTTACTGCAACCTACAATGAGTCAGGTTACATTGCGTAGGGCATATCTAAATGGCTTGTATTCTGTTTACGAACATTTGCTTTTATTGGGACATACTCTCTGAATTCTATTCTGAATCACTGAGCACTTGCTCAGATATTCTGTGATATGAACTTTTGTAATACCACTCCAAATGCTGTTGTAGATAATGTTCTTTGTTTATATTGTTTTTGGTTTGTTGTACATTTTTGACAACTCAATACAATTTTCCAATAAAATAAATTATTACATGCTTGTGAAAGCCCTTACCTTCTGTAGGATTGGCTGGTAGGGCTGGGTGATAATCCGGTTTTCATCATTGTGATATATCATCAGCTAAACATTGTGACGTATAAATATATCACAATATCTGAAATAAGGATGGAACTACATAGAGGTGAATGGGGTAACGTCCTTGCAACTGCTACCTAGACAGAGAGAGGTGGGGAGGAAGCAGCAGCCGAGGAAGAGTGAGATGCTGGAGCGGGAACCCCCACACCCAGAGCCTCATAAGGAGAAGCCTTCCCCTCCCTATACACTGCCTCCTCACCCTGTGGGGAAAGTAGGAAAGGGTAGGAGGACCAACGAACCCTCCTTGTCCTCCTTCCACCTATTGAGGAGATAAGGAGCAGCCAAGGGTAGATACGAAACGGGAGCTTGTTCCCACTTGAGCTGAAGTGGAGCAGCCAGAGAGGGAAGACGGAGGGAGCAGGACACTTTGGTTGTGGGGGAAATGCCAAGGCTGGGACTGTTCCTCCACTGGAGGGAAGGGGAGGGGGAAAGGAGCTGAAAGGGAAGGCAGCAATCTCACTCTGAGCAGAGGGGAGGGGAAAGGGGAGCCGAAAGGGAAGGCAGGCCAGGCAGCCACCAGTCTCACTTTAGAGGCTGGAACTCTTCCTCCTCCAGACGGAAAGGGAGTCAGAAGGGAAGGCAGCAGACAGCGATCTCATCACTCCCTGGAGTTTTGAACACGGTTTGCGATATATTCCCAGGTCAAATATTCTGATACTGTCGTTGTGATGTGAATTTCAAACCGCTTTGGGACTTATGTATTTGACTGGAAAAGGCCAAGGATATGTGGACATGTATACTCCCTTTTTGACTTGTGAACACACTTAGCTTTTCGGTTCAGGAAGAAGCCTTTTTTCTTCTCTTTTGCCCTTGCAGAATCCACCCTCTTCCGAAGGCTCTTGAAGTCTGTCTTAAGAGATCGTTGTTGAAAAGAGTTAGGGTCTTGGTAAACCCAACAAGTGGCAATTGACGCTCAGGCAGTTGGCAGTGTTAATCTTAGGTGTGCAGTTGAGTCAAGTAGTTCTCTCTTTATTTTGAAAGCAATAATCTTTTTTTTTCCTTTTCTCTAGGTCTACAATGATAAATGGACTTCTGATTATTCCTCTTCTAGTAATGGTATCTTTTCCTTCACCCAGCATGGAAGGTAAGTTATGAGGGGGGTATAAAACCTGGGTTGGTTATTTTAGTGCCTGACAAGTCACAGAAGGACTGTGGTTGTTCATCAGTCGCAGGGAGCAGATGCCAAGTTTTTGCATACATCCTTGTATGGGGCAATCAAGAAGCCAAGCTGTTGGGAGGAAAAGTGCAAATATGGAGCAAGGAAGCCAGAAACTACAGGATTTTTGTGTGTGTTGTAAATTTTGGAGTACAGTAGTGGGTACCATAAATTTGGAGAGGGAATAGAGGACAAAGTGTGTTTTCCTCCCTCTGACTCATTCACTCTACCACCCAAGTACTTTTCTTCTTCTGCGGCACACTTGCTGTCTCCTGAGTGTGAATATTTGTGAGGGAAGGGACAGAAAGTTCTTACCAAGGATAGGGGTTGCACACTTGCTTGCTTTGCTCACCTCCCCCCCCCCCCCGCCAAAATAAATCCCTTTAAACTACAGTTGGGGAACCTTTCTGGCTTCATGGGCCAGATTTGAAACCTGTAAATCTCACAATTTAATGATAATAATTACAAAAAATTATTATCTACCCTTCACCAGACTCTCTTATTCCACCACCCTCACATTAAAAGTAGCAAGGTATTAGCATTAAAGCTAATAAGAGAACATCTGTTGGTTGCCTTTATATATTTATGTAATGAGTCTCATTAGATGGCAGAATAATGTCTTGTGAAAAATACTTGGTTGACATAATTTGCACTAGCAAAAAATATTAATCCCCTCTCAAAGCCCCTCTAGAGTATCTCTGTCTATGCATTTTAAATCTTGGGCAAATGCTTCCTCTTTCACCCTATCCTGGCCCATGTTCTAGTTTGATACTTCCTTATAGACTTTGCCCTTGTTCATATTTTGTTTCTCTTTCCATTGTTCGGTTCATTGTTTGCTTCATATAGAAGGGTGGGTGAATAAGTAGGTGTGTTAATGTCAGATCCAAAGGGAAGAAAATGAAAATGAGAACAAATTTATTTCCATAGTGGCTGCAAACTGTTGACAAGCCCACTTAGATAGCTAGCAGTTTGTGGTTCCTCATTTATGTGGCACCAGAGTAAGATTATTCATTATGAACCTATTGGTGAATCTCTTGCTGAGATGTACTAAGATTTCTGAATGAAATATATGTCTGCTTTTAAACCACTGCATATTGTAGGCTATGGTTTCATTGCCCATAGTCTTTCCTCTGGCTTCCATATATGCAAAATGAAATTCTTCTCTATAATGTGACACCACTGTGCTAAAGTCTCTTTGGCTTTTAATCCTTTTAGTCCCCTGTTGCTTGTCTGACAGATTCCATTGTGTTTGTACTTCTTCTTTAAATTTGAATGTTTACTGTATGCCACCCTGGAAGGGCTGTCTCAAAATATTTTAAATAAATACATAAATGGTACTAACTTGAGTTAGTAGAGAGAAGCATGGGTTTGTTTATTTTTTTCAGGGGTTTTTTGCACATGAACTTCTGCTAGCCTTTCCTAACTTTTATAGGGAGGCTACAAAAATGATTGCTGCTTCCTGAAATTAAACCCCCCCCCCCCAAATCTTTGATTTAGAAGGTTATATTATAGCATGATCTTCTCTACAGGAACTCCCTTCTACCACCAACTTTTTGCTTGATTCTATATTTGGAATTAGAAGATGCTGATAGAAAGGTTCAAAAGCTGCAGAAAGTACTAGACAGACTTACAGAGATTTGCTTCTTTCTGTGTGAAAGGAAAGTTAATCTCTGCTGCAAAACCTATGGTCATGAGTATACACAGAACAGGGCCTATTACTCTGGTGGTATTCCATGGCTTCCCCCAGATAATTTTGGGAGTTGTGGTTAAGGGTGTTGAGAGTTGTTAGAAGACTAGTATTTCCCTTCCAGAGCTACAATTTCCAGAGTTCCTTCTGAAGAGGAATTGCCTGTTAAACAACTCTGGAAATTATAGCTCTGAGAGAGGACATAGAATCTCCACATATGGCCACATACAATTGTGTATGTGCAAAAGGAACGGCACACATTTCAGAAATAAAACGTTGGCTTCTTCTTCTTCTTTAAATCAATCTGATAACATTTCATGTATTTGTGGTTTAGCTACTTGGAAATTAAATACATTGCTGCTTTTTAAAAAAACACACCAGAGGGATAACCCTACCCATGTTCTAAATATTATTTTTAAAATAATGTGTGCATGCAACATTGCTTTAAGAGAGCTGGTGAATTTCAAGATGAGTGGGATTATTCCCCTTTTTATTACCCTGCAGTTGGCCGTTCTAGTATGATAGAACTTCTCAAACAAAATGAGGGGATTGTAGCTGTGGACTCTTGAGTGCTGCTGCTGTAATGATTTTCCTGAAAAAGAACCATTTGGGGAGGAAGATGAGGTAATTCAACCTCAGTATGCCTGTCTAGCTGTATAAATAGATCACTGACACAACACCATTTTTTTTCAGCTGCAAAACTGAGAGGAAAACATGTCCCAAAAACTGAAGCATTGAACGCTTGGCCTGTCCTTAAAGTTAGGGTAGAAAGTAGATGGAAAATGTGGATCAGCATGAGTCAAGCATCCTTTCCATGTTTTGTTTTTGTCTTGAGATGTTCAATTTTTTTGCATGGAGAGCTGCTTTCCTATCTCCCCTCCCTTTCGATTAGTGATAGGACTTATGCTTTGCCTGCAGACTTGCTTTGGTCAGAGGTGAACATACAGGCGAAAGTCTCTGAAAGTCCCAAGAACGTCTTGTGGAACACATTATATAGTCTTTCTGTTATCTGTATAGATTTCTTCATGCTTGAAAAGCCAGGCATTACTTGACCTCACTAAGAGGCACTATTCTGTGGGTTAACAAAATCCAACTCAGCTCTTTAAAGCTTGGATCCTGAGTTGCTATTTGACTACAGCCCCTGCCAGTACAGCCGAAGGGCAGAGAGACAAAAATCTTCGTGAAATAATAATAATAATAATAATAATAATAATAATAATAATAATAATAATATTTATACCCCGCCCCATCTGGCTGGGTTTCCCCAACCTCTCTGGGCATCTTACAGCACATAAAAAAATTGTAAAACATTAGACATAAAAATTTCCCGATACGAGGTTGCCTTCAGATGTCGTCTAAAAGTCGGATAGTTGTTTGTTTCCTTGACATCTGATGGGAGGGAGTTCCACAGGGCGGGCAGCACTATTGAGAAGGCTGTCTGTCATCTTCTTGACAAGATGTCAAGGAGCAATGCCAGGAAAACTATTTCAAAAGAGTGAACTGGTCACAAAAACCATCATTAGGGGGAGATAAAGGATTTTAACACAAGTTAGAGCTATTCTTTAGTGATGGCCTGAATAAATTAGTTTATATGTCTCAAGGTGCGAAGCTTGCCTGGGATGGTGTCTCGTGTCTTTATTTATCCTGGTGGGGGGCGGGAACTCGCCACGCAATAAGGTGCTGTGGGACTTTGAGCAACTCCTATGGGAAGGGAAAGCCCCAACCCAGTCCCCCTCCAGATTCAACATATCTGCCTTTGGACCAGGAACTGGAATGGGGTCCTGCTACCCACCCACCGGTCAGTGGCGTAGCGTGGGGGGTGCAGGGGGGGCCGGCCGCACCGGGCACAACATCTGGGGGTTAGGGTTAGGGGGCGCAAATCCATGGGTTAGGGGGCACAAATCCACGGGCTAGGGGTTGCAAATTACTTGCCTTGCCCCGGGTGCTGACAACCCACGCTACGCCACTGCCACCGGTAATTCTTATTGGTTAGGACCACGGCTACGCTATTTGTGGAGTCCATTTGAAATCTTAAGTAAAATATCTAGGACTTGTAGCTTCCCAGGATGTACGTAGCAATTGCTTTTGTGTGGAAGTGCCCTTATCAACTTCTTAGAAAACTAGACTATTGAGGAGACTGCCCTGGCCTTGTCCTTTATCTCTTTCTTTCCATTTGCAAGCAAGCAGATGTTTGTGCGGGTGTTTTCTAAGAAGTGCATTCTGTGCACAGGGAGGAAATTTATGTCTGTTCTGAATAAACTGGGGGATAGTGGAACAATCCATGACATTTTACAGAGTTCACCCCCCTCCCACACACTTCCTTTGTTGACATCTTGACCTTGGGCCTTGCAACATAACCATGGCCTATGCGCTCTTGCCTTGTTCATTTACTTAAGTTACAGTGGTACATCGGATTAAGTACTTAATTCGTTCCGGAGGTCCGTTCTTAACCTGAAACTGTTCTTAACCTGATGCACCACTTTAGCTAATAAGGCCTCCTGCTGCTGCCATGCCGCCGGAGCACAATTTCTGTTCTTATCCTGAAGCAAAGTTCTTAACCTGAAGCACTATTTCTGGGTTAGCGGAGTGTGTAACCTGAAGCGTATGTAACCCAAGGTACCACTATATATCCTTTTAAGACTGGGTTGTTGAACTTTCTTGTTCTCATAGGCAGGGTGAAATAATGAAGTGACCTCAAATATATTTATAGTGTGCAAGAGTTCTTCTTAACTTGCTTTTGTCCATATAGGCACTTATTTACCATACAGCCCTATTTGGGACATAGTCTACTTGGTTACATCCACGCCACACATTTAAAGCACTATTATACCACAGTAATGGATAACCCTGGGAACTATAGTTTGTTAAGGCTACCAGAAGCCTAACCTCTGTGTGGTCAGCAGAACTGGAACTACATTTCCCAGGTTTCTCCATGAATATTACACCTTACACCTTGGTGCCGATGTAGTATATGTTGCTGTTACTGCTGCTGTTTGTCTGGTCTGGTAAAGATTGATGGACTGTCCATGAATATAGTGCTTTAAATGTGTGGAGTGGTCCTTTCCTCCCTTCCTTTTTTATTTTTTAAAGAACACCTGGTCTTTAACATGGTGGCAGGAAGCTGTAATGGCTACTGGTTTCCACTTGTGATTTTCATGCCACTACTCTTTGGAATGTGGTAACTCAAACAGCCACATAACTTGTCTTGACCCAGCATCTCAACTAATAAATGGCACACAAAATTACACAGTGGACATTGCAAAGCCCTATTACCCTAGCAGTTATGCTATGACACAGCTTGTAGCATTCATGCACACTTTAAAAACTTATCCTTTTTGCTTACGTTCATTTTTTGTCTTGGCACACACTCTTGTTTTTGCTGTGTATTTACTGAATGTAAAAAGAGTTCCCAGTTAGGGAATAGTGACAAAGCAGAGTAGAAAGTCCTGCCTAATTTGGATTAGGCCTGTTGTACCCTTTTAATAGGGACATGGGTGGTGCTGTGGGTTAAACCACAGAGCCTAGGACTTGCCGATCAGAAGGTTGGCGGTTTGAATCCCTGTGACGGGGTGAGCTCCCATTGCTTGGTCCCTGCTACTGCCAACCTAGCAGTTCGAAAGCACGTCAAAGTGCAAGTAGATAAATAGGTACCGCTCCAGCGGGAAGGTAAACAGCGTTTCCGTGAGCTGCTCTGGTTTGCCAGAAGCGGCTTAGTCATGCTGGCCACATGACCCGGAAGCTGTACGCCGGCTCCCTCGGCCAATAAAGCGAGAGGAGCGCCGCAACCCCAGAGTCGGTCACAACTGGACCTAATGGTCAGGGGTCCCTTTACCTTTACCGTTTTAATCTGTAAAAGAAGAATCTCCCAGACGGTGTGTTTGAACTTCACCGTCAAATAAATGGGCGGGGAGAGAAGAAGGTTTACCCTAATCCTAAGGAATCAGAAATATCCTGTGGAAGTTAACATATGAATTTTTTTTAATGTGAAAATTTGTTTTGTTATCAAGAGAAAATTGGCCTTGAAAGATCACAATGGTTCTATTGTGGGTAGATGTTTCGGCAGCTTTTGTGCACCTTTGGTCTGGATGGCTGGCCAAGGTGCTGAGGGCCAAGACCAAAGGGTGGGGGGAAATGTCATTATCTAATGGTTCGTTATGGTTATGTTAAGATCATTGCCATCAATTCCTGTTTGTGAGCTTCCCGTTTGGCGTTGGATCAGCCACGATGGCGAGCAGGATGCTGGGCTAAGAGAGGATGTTGGTCTGATCTGGCAGGGCTCCTCTTACCATTGGTGAATGCATTTCCTGTTCAGAAATTGTTATATCCTTCATAAAATGCAAAGTTATAACAGAGACAAAGTGGTTGTGCCCATCTACCTTGCTGTGTGGCAGCAGCCTCCTAAGCCTGGGAGTGGGAAATGAGTGTGGTTGCATTGGTCTGCTGTGATGCCATTCCCTCGCCTAGGTGTTCCATCCAGGAGCCACTTAATCTGAAATGTATGTTCCCAAGGATGGGTTTGCAGGAAGGAATTGGGTTTTTGGTGGTGTGCCACCAGTCTTCCCAAAAGTCTCCTTGCCTGAACTTTGGCCAATGGTTGCAGGTCTCAAGACAATGTTAGGAACAGTATTTTATAATAAACTGATGACTGTAGCTCAATCTCTCCCAAATGAATAATTTGTATTTAATGCATAAATGCTTGCAATCCTGGGGTTGTTTATCCTCATCCTACCCACCACTGCATTCAGACACCAATCCAGATCTAATGGTTAGAAGAAGTTGTTAGATGGCCAGAATTTTCTATGGCTAGATCAGACCCATTTCCCCCTCTCCTCCCCAGTTATCAATACCTGATCCATTGCACATGAATTCAGTTATGATGAAAAGACTTAGATCATGTGAATGCCTGAACTGTGTTCTAATTACTCCCCAACCTGAGATGGATATTCCAATTTGTGTATTGAAATGGGGTGGGGGTGTGCCTTTCTCTAGATGAAAAGTGTTTTGGAATGATTGGTGGTGGTAGAACTGCCGTTAAAGAAAACAACAACAGCCCATTTGAATTACAGGCTGTATACTCGAATATAAAACCTGTGCTGGAACTGAAAACCAGGGTCCATACTGTGAATTATTTTTAGATGCTGCTTTGTGCAATTAGCTTTGTTTTGCTTAGTGACCATATGCTATTTCCCCCCTCCTGTTTAAGCCAGTATGGCTGCTTTTAAAGCTAGATTGAAAAAGAAGAAAGAAAGAAATTGCTTTGCTTTGCTAACAAGACAAGTTGACTTGAATGGCTTTCCTTTCACCATTTCCAGAGGATGCTCAATCATTTTGTTATATAAAAATATAACTGTGCTAAATATCTGTTTCGCTTCCAGCAATATTCTCAACGTTTTCCAAATGTGATATATGTGTCTCTCTGTGTTTAAAAAACTACAAAAAAATTTTTAGAAGGCTAGTTATGTGCCTTGGTTGGTGTGGCAACTGATCTTGCGAGGTATTGAACAGTGGCTGAAAGAATTTAACAGCTGGAGCTTTAGGGCATAATCCTGGAGATCCTTTTGGCTAAGAGACTCTGTTATTGATGGTGGCACCTTGTAGCCTGGCATATGATGCTGGACTCCAGTTCCCATCAGCCCCAACCAGCATGGCAAGTGATCAGGGATGATGGGAGTTGCAGTCCAACAGCACAAGGCCACTGATTCCACATCCCTGAGCTGTAGTGGAAGCCCCGCTATGCCACTGGACGTCAAGCTATGCTGCCTACATGGAATATAACCTGGTAGAACATGCCAGATACTGTGGATAGAGGAGCCATTCTGCTGGTGACTATATGCCAGTAGAATGGCCAAAAGGGGATGGTGTCACAGGGAGCATGCACTTCATCTTATGTCTTCTATCCATGTTCACACACAAACCTGTTGAAGGTGCAACCATACCTAGCATGTGTGCACACATACACACGAAAACACACACATACCCCAAATGGTAAGATTAATGATTTTAGAGCAGCTGGTGTGTCCTGGAAAGTTTAAGGGAACACTGTGTCCCTTTCAGGCGGCATCATAATCTTTCCCAATGTGTACATATATTAGATCAGATTTAAAGCTATATATTAATGAATAAATACAAATAAGAGCTGGTTGGGAGTCTATAGGACTGCTAATGAATGAAAAGATCTGCCTGGTATGCAAAGGTGAGATTTGTGTTGAAAACTGACCAAAGCACACCTGGATATTGTTTTGCTTCTCTCTGTTCTGTGTGATTCTTAATTAATTTGTAATACAGTCTGTACATTTTTAAAAGCAGTGACTCCTCAACCATACTCTATTGGAAAATCCACTTCTGCTAGATGTGTTCGGGCTGGTTGCTTGCATAAAAACTAGCAAACTTTGCTTTCCTCCTGAAATAGTTATAAAAAAAGATAAGATTTTGGTTTATCCTTTGGGTGGAGTATTTGTTGTATACACATGCATTCTCTTGTGTAACAATTGACTGCTACTGCCTTTTTAGCCTGTTGCAAAAGTGATAAGTGATAGATTGGCTGCTTTCCAGATGCAAACTGCTATGATAGGATTGAGCACTGCTTTCTCAGGAACATCTGTACTAGAAAGGAAGAGCATAGAAGCATAAAATCTCCTGTAGGCAGTGTGTTGTGCTGGCTATTAGTAAAAGGTAAAGGGACCCCTGACCATTAGGCCCAGTCGTGGCCTACTCTGGGGTTGCAGCGCTCATCTCACTTTATTGGCCGAGGGAGCCGGCGTTCAGCTTCTGGGTCATGTGGCCAGCATGACTAAGCCACTTCTGGCGAACCAGAGCAGTGCACGGAAATGCCGTTTGCCTTCCTGCCGGAGCGGTACCTATTTATCTACTTGCACTTTTGACGTGCCTTCAAACTGCTAGGTTGTCAGGAGCAGGCACCGAGCAACGGGAGCTCACCCCGTCACGGGGATTCGAACTGCCAACCTTCTGATCGGCAAGTCCTAGCCTCTGTGTGTTGTGCTGGCCATTAGAGTTTTGCACAAATAGCGTACTTCAGATGATGTTGAAAACCGCAGTTAAGGAAAGGGGTCTGAATTGACAAACCACAGTTTGTGCGTGGATGGCAAACCAGAATCATAAACTATGGTTTGAAATTGGATTCAAATCAATGGTTTGCATGTCATCTGAATTGACAAGATGTGTGGGATGCAGTCTAGAGAATAGGCCTAATGTGATTGGGTAATTAGGTTTTACATCAGCAACGTTGACACCTTTATAGGATAGAGAGATTCTGAGTGGCTATGTATTATTTATTACTATTTAATGGGTTTCTAGCCTGCCATTTAGAGTGTATACTCTTCCAGAGAAGGTTACAACAAATCAATAAAATACTACATTAAAATTCAAGGGTGATATCCAATACTAGTCATACTGAGAGTGGACCCATTGAAATAAATGAGCTTAAGTTACTTAAATTCATTGATTCCATGGTGCCTATTCTGACTTAGTTGGATAACACCCCAAGGTTTTAAAATGGCAGTAAAAACAGTTAACATAAAAATGTCAGCCAATAGAACAGTTATTTTTAAATGGCCATAACAGCACCTCAGTGAAGCCAAAAACCAGAATAAAAGAGTTTTCGGGACTTCTCCTTAACCTCTGTCCTGTGGGCCAATTTTGACCCCTCCAGGGTGCCCCAAGTTGGCCTGCAAGGCCATTTCTCACAAACCACATATAGCATCAGTTGGTTGGTGGGGTGAAATCTGGTTTTGGCTGGGTCTACTGCTTCCTAGTCATCAGAGCAGAATTTAACCCCTACCTCTCAACTGATTCAGGAAGGGGCTTGCTTTGGAATCCCTTGGTAAAACAAATGGAGGGGAAAACACTTTTGTTTTGGCAGCACCTTTCAAGGTGCTTTGAAAGCTCAACTTTGGGACTTCAAAGCATCTTTCATCTGATGTCAATGTAATGTGAAGTGATTGACAGTTGGGTGCCTCCACTCACCTGTCAGTTTCGGCTGCGAGGCCAATCCTGTAAGGAACTTGCCTAGGGAGTCCAAAAGGTTTCTCATCCCTTCCCTAAAGAGTGGGGGCATGCATATTTCGGGGGGAGGGAGCATTTTAGAGATGCCGAGGTCTTTTTGGTTTGCTCAAAACTTTCCAGAGTGCACTTCCCAACTCTTGGAAGTTGTTAAAAAGGTATTTGTAATCTTTGGAAATAAAGACTTTGTGGCAATTTGTATTAGTTGCTGTTGAGCTCCATTCAGTTTTGTGTACAAATATCACCCATTGTGAAGAGACAACCCCACCCCCAAATGTTTGATTTACACACTCAAAAGCATAAAGTCATCAGAATGCACCAGCCTTCTTTGTAGTGTGAAATGTTGATGAGCTTGCAGTTTCTTCTCATTCTCGTCCTAGTGGTGCATCAATAAAACTGCTGGCACATTTGCAAAGCTTAGCAGGGACTGGTATGGTTTTAAACTGAATGGAGAACCACATGCCGTGATTCCTGAATTGCAGGGGGTTGGACTAGATGCCCCTCAGGGGTCCCTTTCAATTCTACGATTCTACTCCATGAGCCAAAAGTTGGCAGAGCCACTGAACCAAACTAATTTTTATTAATTTTTATTTTTCAAAAAATCATAATTCATTTGTTACGTGTATAAGTCACCTAATGAATTGGTGTTTTCCTTCCTTCTTCCCCCATGCAGATGAAGAGCACAAACCTACCTTGATTAACTACGACTGTGTGTGTGAAGGCACGTCATGTGTGAATGGCGACCGCTGCAGAGGCCACCAGTGCTTTGCCTCTTTGAGCATCAACAATGGCGCTAAAGTGTATCAGAAGGGCTGCTTCCAAGTCTACGAACAAGGGAAAATGACATGTAAAACACCTCCTTCCCCTGATCAAGCGGTCGAATGCTGTCAGGGTAACCTGTGTAATATGAACATCACAGCACAGCTGCCGACGAAAGGTGAAAGTCTTATTCTCTGGCTTCCAGAAACAAATTTCATATTATTAACAAAGCGTGTCTTATAATAAGTTCAATGTCTTTGACTTGAGGTCTATAATGTTATGAGATCTGTGGCCTTGGAACGTGTGTGACATCTCCGGAAATGGAATACAGTGGTACCTCAGGTTAAGAACTTAATTCGTTCTGGAGGTCCGTTCTTAACCTGAAACTGTTCTTAACCTGAAGCACCACTTTAGCTAATGAGGCCTCCCACTGCCGCCACGCGATTTCTGTTTTCATCCTGAAGCAAAGTTCTTAACCCGAGGTACTATTTCTGGGTTAGCGGAGTCTGTAACCTGAAGTGTCTGTAACCTGAAGCATCTGTAACCCGAGGTACCACTGCACATGAAAGAGAAGGGAGGAAAGGTTGGCCATGGTGTGTGGAAGCATATTGACCAATAGTGATGATGTGGAAAATTAAGGACCTCAATCTCTGTGTGAGAGGCAAGTGTATAGGCCTCTCCAGGCGTTACAGATAGGGGTAAGTGGACATGTGAGGGGTGTGGCAGGAATTAGTGTTCTAGATCTTGCCTCTCAAGTTGGAGAGTTCTTGAAGCAAGAAGCTTCTGTATCTGTGGAGACACTCCACACTGGAAAAATCAGGGTTTTATAAAACACAGGGGGATTCCACAGATACAAAACTGCTCCCCACAGGAACCAGGAGTAGTTTATACTCTACAAAGAGTACTGAAATCTAAAAACCGAAGATGAGATGGAAGTTGGTGGGACTATGAATGTAACAAACCAGGTAGGATACAAGTGGAAAGGCCCTTCTACACTTCCTATTCATAGTGGTATAGTTGCTACCACATAAGGTCCTTAAGGGGTGTGACCACAACCCTGGAACTTTTCTCAGTTCAGGCACAACTCACCATTAGTGTGGAGAAGAAAACCGTACGCTCGCTCTCTAATAGCAATGACATGTGACCAGAGATGCAGGCAGTCAGCTCCAAATTCACTCTTGAAAGCATTAACTCAAAGAGCAGTTGTACCACTTAGAAATGATAAGTGCAGAAAGGCCCTAAAAAAGAGGCACGTTGTGAGGTACCAGTGGGACCATCAGCTTCCAGTTGTTTGAGGAAAGCTTGGTAGGTTCAGACCTAGCCTGGATGGGTGATCGGTTGGAATCCATGTGGACTTCCATTATGTCAGAAAGGAGAATTTAATTGTAAGAAAATAAATACATACGGTAATTAAAAATAAGGAATATAGAGTATTGTATTCCGTCAGAGCACAAAATGCAAGTCTCCATGGAAGAGCTGGCCTCACAAAGTTCAAGAGCTCCAGCTGGGTTCCCATTTAGCCTGCTGGGCTGTTTTTAAGAGTCTACCAGATATTGGAGTTAACACCAGAGCTGGAAAGAAAGATTTCACACTTCTAGGTTATAGCTTCTCATTTTTTTGATAGCCAGGTGCCAAGTCTCCCTCCTCCCCAAAGCCTTCTTCAGCACACTGAGTCCTTCTGAGACAGCTGAATTCTCCATTTAAATTGTGTTGGGTTTTTTAAAATAAGGATTTGCAGTAAATGTACACAAACAAATGTCCTTCTATCTTCTTTTCAATGGACTTTTGTCAAAATTCCCAGCATTTAAGATTTGACTTACCTTCTGTTCTTTCTTTTTGTTTTTATGTGAAGGGCACCCACTTCAAGGGGAAGCTGTGGGTTACACCACGGAAACGCTTATCATATTTGTCGTAGCATCAGTTCTGGCGCTCCTGATATTTTCTGCAGTGACGTTGCTGATCATCCGAAAAGTGAAACAGTACCATATGGAAAGGCTCAATTCAAGGGATCCAGAATATGGAACCATTGAGGGACTCATAGCATCAAATGTTGGTGACAGCACCCTGGCAGTAAGTAAATCTTGTCTGCTGTTATTCCTATGAAAGCATTCTGCTGTTTTTATTTTTTGATCAGACTGCCAAAAATGTTACTTGTGAAATATGAACACTACATACAGTCTCCTTCTCCAACTACCTTTTTATAAGCTTGGAGTAGGCATTGCCCACTCTTTTAAAAACTAAAATGTCATTAGGAGCTGAATTCTGTTCCCACCACCACCTTCTGTGGATTATTTTTAATGCTTGCTTAAGAAGATCCCTGTTGGCTCAAGACAAAACCTTGTCCAGCCCACTGTCCTGTTCTCACAGCGGCCAACCAATACCTATGGGTATCCTGCAAACAGGACGTGAGCGCACTCCCCATTTCTGATTCTGATTCTCAGCAGAGGGGTCTGAGACGTTCAGCTTCACTGGGAGAATTATGACACAGGGAGGAAGTCTGATGATTGAGCTCATTCATTCTTTTATGTCTTCTGGTGCTTTTATTAGAAGTGAGTTAACCACAATGTGCAAGTGGTGTGTTTATACAGTTGATAGCATGAACACATATTAGTGTTGGCATGGCGCAAGGGCCTCAAGACTGCTGTACAAGCGATACCTCGACTTACGGACGCAATCCGTTCCAGGGTGCTGTTCACACCCCGAAAATTAAGTAGAGCGCTGCTTCTGCACCTGACACAGTAGAGCTCTCCTGCGCATGCATGAAGCACGCAGAACCCTTCTGCACATGCGCACATGGCGAAACCCGGAAGTATACACTTCTGGGTTTGCCGCGCTCGCAACCCGAAAATCCGCAACCTGAACCTAACGCAGCTAGAGGTATGACTATATATTTTGAAGGCAGGATCAGTAGGATATCCATCATTCCTTTGGTAAATGCTTTAAAACTCAACATATAAATTGTTTTGCTGCCACCTTGTGGTTATACCTGAGTGATTTAAAATGCATTTTTCAGGACAAGATTGTAGTAGAATATACAAATCCTTTTCCTGTTGAGTTAATGGCACTTGCTAATATCTCTATATCAAAGGTGTGTACCTCTATATCAAAGCTGTGTACACACACACACACACACACACACACACACTTTATTTTCTGCTCAGTGCTTAAGCCCAAAACAGGAAGTTTCTAAGCAGTCAAATTTCAGTAACCTCTTTGAGCTTTAACAGTTGTAACCCTGTATATTTATTTTCAGAAATAAGCTGTGTTGAGTTAAATGGGACTTATTCCTTGGTCACTGTGCGTAGGCATGTAGCTGTAAACGGTTCTATTTTCACTGCTCTATCAAATCCTATTAAAAGTTCAGTATCTAAGGGTGGCATTCCTTTTAGGGACTCTTACACGTGTTTTTGCTTAAGGGTGAGTCTAATAAAAATAATGATAATGATGTAATTATAATTATTAATTAAAGCAGTGTTTATTGAACTTCATATCTCCCCCCCCCCCCACATTTTTGATGAAGTCACCACTCCAAAATGCCACAGTTCTAATAAACTAGTTATAAAAAGATGAGCTTCCCAACCAAGAGGGAACATCAGTCCGCCCCCACCTTCCCCCAGTGGCATAAATTATATAAAACTCTGCTGAGTAGGAGCAGTTCTCCAAATTGGGTGATAAACTGCATTAAAACCTGAATAGACAGTTAGAAGGGGATTACATTTCAGTAATCTCTGCATTAAGCCAGTCACAAAAGCTTCCAGGCATTACAATGAAGATTTGCATTACAATAAAGAAAAAACCCACTTGAGGTGGAGGAGGGGCCAGCAGGGGGTGAGTGTGCCAAGCTCTGCTCCCCCGCGTCCTCCTTCAAAGGTCTGTGTTGGAGAACCTTCTGCTTCTTGTGCATGTTCATAGAATCATGGAACTGTGGAATTGGAAGGGACCACGAGGGTCATTCTAGTCCAACCCCCTGCAACGCAGGAATGGTTTGCCCAGTGTGGGCTCAAACCCACAACCTTGAGATTGGGAGTCTCATGCTGTACCGACAGAGCTATCCCAGTGGAGGCTTCTTGTGCCTTTTTAGAACCCAGGAAAACCTGTACTGAAGACTCCCTGCTGCAGACACTTTCTCTCTTAATAGTTGGTAATTGTCTCCCCAATGCCCCACCCATGTGTTACTTGAACTCTTCATTGCAATGCCTGAAGGGGTCTTCTGTTAGCATGTGTTCACACAGCCTATATGTACTTTCCCCCCATCATACATGTTTTCAGTAACCCCTGGAGTTCAGCCTCTTACTGGTTTGGATGGTCGATGTCTTTTAAAAATATATATCAACTATACTATAATTTCAAAGTAATGTAGATTACTGTTTTGGAAGGTCGGGAGTTATTAGCCTACCGTTCCCTAGCAGGAAGAGTTCCCTTTTTTGGTGCAGAAAACCAGGGAGCAAATTGTAGATCCACCTTGTATCTGTTTCTGTGCATTTTTTAATTTGCAATTAATTTCCGTGCTCTCTCACATTTGATCTGTAATTCATGTTCCAAGCTGCTCAGTACAAACAAAACTACGTGCTCTCCATTCACTATGAAAACAGCTATATCCCTCCCTTCCCTTTGGGCCAAAGTGGATGCAATTTACAGGTACAGAGGCCATTGCAAAGTGGATTAAGCCTTCCAAACGGCAGACAAATAGGTCCCTTTGTGCAATGTAAATGGAAGAAAAATGCCTTCAATAAAATGAATTGAAGGGAGGGAGGCGGCAGAATGCCAACTTCTGTTCCATTTCAATTCTGGTTCCAAACATGTGGTCTTCTTTTTCACACAGGACTTGTTGGACCATACCTGTACATCTGGAAGTGGCTCTGGCCTTCCTTTCCTGGTACAAAGAACGGTGGCCCGGCAGATTACGCTGTTGGAGTGTGTGGGTTAGTAATCTTATTCTACCTGGGACAGGGCCCTGAGGCTTCCTCTGTGTTGTGTGCACGTATGAGTGCGTGCTGTGGAGAAGGGTGCGATCCTGTACACATCTACCTGGAAGTAAGTCCCATTAAACTCAAAAAGGGTTTACTTCTGAATAGAGATGTATAGGATCGCACTTTTAAAAAACGGTGTGTCTGTGTTTCAAAGAGAGGCCAAATGGTTAAGCGGCTGGTCTGTATTGAGTGGAATCTTTGGACAGGAAGTCCCTTCTGTGTAACGCCAAGAGCCTCAAAGGTGTCATGTGTCCTGTTACCCTGGATTACACCTGTTGCTGATGAACATGTGCCAAAGGCGAGGTAAAGAAACGAGAGACCAGCGTCAGTCGTGTGTAGCTGCCAAGGAAAGCAGGTGGCACTGTGTTGAATTAAGCTTATTTTAGTCTGCTTGGGTTGAACCCAGGGTCCCCAGTGTCCAGCTCACGTACTGCTCCCTTCTACTGTGTCCCCTTCATTTACCACATACATCAATGCATTATTACTGTTATTATGTCTTTTGCTTCCTACGTGGCAAACAGGCAATGCTATTTTCATGTGTAAATCAGTTAGCAAGTCTCCCCTGCTCAGTGGTGGAGTGTGTACTGTGCATACATTTGCCCACAGTTTCCAATCTTTGACCTCACCTGTTGAATTATTTTCAATACAAGGGCTGGGGATGAGGGGGGATGGCAGCTCCACTTGGTTAACACCTGGAGGGTAGGCAGTACTGTGGGCCAATGGCAAGAATATAAGGCATATGAGATTCAACTTCCAAAAGCAGCCACACAGTTAACACACACCTGAATCTGTTCTCCGAATCTTCAAAGTTCCTATGGCGGGATATTGGTGGAACTGATATCAGCATTCCCAGTGCTCCAAGCCTTTAGTAACTGCTGGTGCCTGCTTGCTGAAATAGAAAGATATGGGAAGTACAGCCAGGGATTTATTTATTTCAGATGTTTCTGAGCTAGCTGTCAAGCCTATAGCTTCCCCAAAGCTGCTTCCGTTAATAACAAATGCACAGTTTTGTTAAACAAACACGGAAACATAAAAATTGCAACGGTACAGCTGGTTTAAATGTACTGTATACAATCAACACCTGTAAGAAAAACAAAAGAAAACACCCAATTAGCTCCTCTAAAATGAAGCATTTCATTAAAAGCCAAGGAAAACAAGTGGGTATTAAAAAAAAAACTTTCTGTAAACCTCTGAACCAAAGGAGTCAGCCATATAGCCCTTGGAAGGAAATTGTACAGAAGAGGGGCCACCACGAAAAAGGCTTCAATTGATCTCAGAGCCATGTGCCTCTGAAGTTGGTCTTAAAACTTCCGTTATTGGTAATATTTGGCCAAAGTCTTTGCTATGTTTTCTCTCCACCCAACTACATCCTGAAGTGAGAATCTCTTGCCTTGGAGCCTGAGGACCATGAACGGTTTGTTTTTAAAGTGCCTTAAAATGTTGATTTAGTTTCAAGTCTCTGCTCTGGTCTAGCCTGGAACCATCCTACTATTTGCTTAATGAAGACTGCTGCTCAAACCTCATGTATCTGTTTGCCTGTTCTAGGGAAAGGTCGATACGGTGAGGTCTGGAGAGGACAGTGGCAAGGAGAAAATGTTGCAGTAAAGATATTTTCTTCCCGAGACGAAAAGTCCTGGTTCAGGGAAACGGAATTGTACAATACTGTGTTGCTGAGACACGAAAACATTTTAGGTGAGCGATATTTTCTTAATGGCTTTTGTATACAGATAAGGGCGTGGGGAGCATTAAAAAAGACCTGGACCCTGAGTCTGCTGAACGCTGTAGTGCAAGGCTTTCTCCATCCCCTTTTAACTAAGTTTTTATCCACCTTAATCAAGAAAAACTTGACTCCTGCAGAAATATATCCTTGCATTCGGTTTTCTGTTAGCAAAACCATACTCATGAGCATGATTCCCCCACCGACCAAATACCATATGTGCACCATGATAAAAATGTTTTTAAGTATACCTCTGTGTAATCCTATGTATTAAGCATTATGTCATTTCAGTACACATTTCCATTGCAGATAAGATGAAGCAGACTGTTAAAAACAGACTATATTTGCTAGAGATGGGGAACATTTTCCAGCCCACCAGCCTCATCCTGTCATGGGCAACCATCTAGGGACTGTATGCTGGTGCTTGGTTGGGACCAGAGACATAACAACTGATGCAGTTCTTAAATGTTGTACATTCCAACCCATGCAAAAATTTCTAGATGCCTCCCATGTACATGTGCATACATATACTAGCATCGTATCTGTCCATCCAGGCAAGCAATAAGTATCACATTTTAAAGACACATGCCAGGCAGGTGAAACCACTTGAGGAGAGCACAGGATGAGGCTGTTGTGCGGTTTGTCCTTCAGAGGAGCTGTGGTTTGTGGCTTGCCCCTGTGGGTCTGAGGTTCCCTATCCCCATGGAGTACATACAGAAGAGACCATACATTCAGAAGAGACCATACATTTAAAGCAGTAGCGTACCACTTTAATCAGCCATACTTTCCCCCAGAGAATTCTGGGAGCTGTAGTTTGTTAAGAGAACTGAGAGTCCCCCTGTTCCCCTCACGGAGCTACAATTCTCAGAGTTCCCTGGGACGCAGGATTGACTGTTAAGCCACTCTGAGGACTGTAGTTCCGTGAGGGGGAGTAACAACTCATGGCACCCTTAACAAACTACAGCTCCCAGAATTCTTTGGAGGAACCTATGATTCTGCTTTAAATGCGTAGTGCAGCTGAGGCCTTGGTAGGCATGGGTTCAGAGTACAGTGGTACCTCGGGTTAAGTATTTAATTCGATCCAGAGGTCCGTACTTAACCTGAAACTGTTCTTAACCTGAAGCAGCACTTTAGCTAATGGGGCCTTCTGCTACTGCCATGCTGCCGGAGCACGATTTCTGTTCTCATCCTGAAGCAAAGTTCTTAACCTGAAGCACTATTTCTGGGTTAGCGGAGTCTGTAACCTGAAGCGTATGTAACCTGAAGCTTATGTAACCCGAGGTACCACTGTATTGACAGTAATGGACTTGTATGTGCGTTGCCATTTTGTAGACTGTTATGCCTTTTCAGTCAACAAGCTAAGATTGTGGGTTTGAAAGATAGAATTTAACACTGAGGAAAACAACGCTGCAGCCTGCATCTTGCATGGCCTAATTCTGGAGAGAGTTTAGATAGTGAGGGGAAGGAAACCCCTGATCCTTCACCTGGTGTTTCTTCTCCTTCTTTCAGGGTTTATTGCCTCAGATATGACCTCTCGGAATTCCAGCACTCAGTTGTGGCTAATCACCCACTACCATGAGATGGGCTCTTTGTATGACTATCTGCAACTCACGACGCTCGACACAGTGAGCTGCCTGCGGATAGTCTTGTCTATAGCTAGTGGCCTTGCACATTTGCACATAGAGATATTTGGGACCCAAGGGAAACCTGCCATTGCTCACCGAGACTTGAAGAGTAAAAATATCCTGGTTAAGAAAAACGGACAGTGTTGCATAGCAGACCTAGGTGAGTGGTTTTCCCTTCTCCTTCTTTTTTGCATTTTAAATATGCAGTCCTCAAATAACCCGATGCAATTCTTGAGGACCTTTCTTTATTTGGATTTAAGAGTTGATTGGGGGGGGATTGTTCTTCATCCACTAGAGGGCGCACATCATTTTTAAGTCTCACTTCTGTCTGCGGAATCCTGCATACTATTTTCTGATGTTGTTTGTACAGCCCTGTAAAGGATATCCTTCATACATGGTTTTAGAGACACATGTGTTGGAGTAAATAAAAAATCAGGAGGGGAAGAACTACCAGTGGCATCATGAATGAAGGATTTTTTCTCTTCAAGACAGCAGCTAGAGTATTTGCTACCGCTGCCATCGCCCTTAGGTGTGGTTCTAGGTTTCAGCTTAGAGTCTTGGTACTGCTCTGGGACAAGGGTCCAACTGTGATTATAGCTTCCTTTGAGCCCAGCCTGTTATCATTTGGGATGATGTTCTGTCTTGCTGGGGTTGATATTTCCCAACACATTCCAGGTCCAGTTTAACACTGCCACCTACTGCTTAAATTAAAGTGTGGGTTGGCCATTCTGTGATAGAGGCATCAGGGATTTACGGCACTTCTAAGGCAGAAGCAGGAGAGCCTATGAACCTGGCTTTTGGATTGTCATGCTCACACTCTTGCCTTGCCCTCCCATGCTGCACTGTTCATTAGATGGGAGCAAAACCACCCCAGGTCATGAGGATTGTGGGTAATAGAAGCATCCGCACTGCAGATTTGCACTGGCACTATCACATGTAGGACTGAGGGTTGGAGTGATCATTCTGTGATACTATGGCAGTGGACAAAGCTTCATTGTAACTTTTGAATAAATGTTTTAATATTAAAAAAGAAAATGCAGCATGGAATCTCTTATATCTCCTATCAGAAGGGCAATCCCCGTATTCACCACATCTAGACAGGACACTCTAAACTATGAATAAGCCAAGGGACCTTATGTGTGATATATTATTTGCACTGCCCAAATGATAGCCTGTCAATTGGATTACCCTGTCCCATGCAGGATAGTATCTTTATGAAAACTTTGTATGCATGGATCTTGCAATCCCTTTGAATTTATATGGGGCTGCTTAGTTACTGTATACAGTTGTCCCCTTCAACAAAGATTTAATTGGCATATCTGAGATACAAAGTAAAGATGTTTTCACTTTTAAGTGCTCCATGTTGCCCAGCAATATTTATATTGATGGATGGGCTCATGAAAGGTCTGTTTGTCTGGTCTTTGCTTTACTGTAAACTGTCTTTTGTTTTTCAGTGGTTGTTAGATTACTTACTTAAAATTGCTGCTATTTGAAGGCTGTAGTGTAATATATCTCAATTTTAAGCTATTTGATGATTGGAGCAGAATGCAAACTGGGTAGAGTAGTTTGCATACTGTATTTTTTTTTAAGGTGTTTACTTTCTGGTGACCATATGTATCTGTGGTTTATTTTTGGAAGGTTTGTTTGATTTGACCCATTTTTACGGTCACAGCAGTCCTTGCATTAGCCTTCGCCGCACTTTTGGTTCCATCAATTTCCTCAAAAGCTCACCTTGAACCTTGGGAGTTAAGATTTATCCCCACCCCCCTTACAGCAGATGTGTGAACAGGATAATGGCTATGTAGCACTCAGTCTGCTGGACCACAATATATTCCCACCACATATACACTAGTCTAGTGGTGTTGTGTTGTCGCTGCGTAGATTTGCTATGACTGGGTGTTGTTGGTTTTTTTAAAGAGTTTTTTAGAGTTGCTTTACAAAAGCCTTCCTAATCTCTTAGAGTAGGTATAGGGGAGAGGGCCATATCCCAGTGCTTACCATGCAGGAGGTCTCAGGTTCAAAACCATGACACGATGGCACTTTGTAGCTGAAAAATATATGGCAATGGTAACAGGTGGGCTCCCCTCGAGCTGAAAGACCAACACTGACTTCACAGCTCTTCTGTTTGCAATTACAGGCCTCGCAGTCATGCACTCCCAAAGCACCAATCAGTTGGATGTAGGAAACAACCCCCGTGTGGGTACCAAGCGCTACATGGCGCCAGAAGTCTTAGATGAAACCATCCAAGTGGACTGCTTTGACTCTTACAAACGGGTTGATATCTGGGCATTTGGACTGGTCCTTTGGGAAGTAGCCAGGCGTATGGTGAGCAATGGTGAGTATCTGTTCCTTTCTAGAATTAGTTGCATTCATCCACTGGCCACTAAAGGTGAAAGACATCTCTTGTATCTTCCTTAGTAGTAAGTGGTTTCAAGTTTTCTCTCCTGGTATTTGCGCCTTAAATTGCACTGAACTCCTACCTAGTTCGCAGGATTTGGGCTGCCACTTTTCTTGACATGCCTCTCGCCCCCCACCCTGCCCCATATACTATTTCAAATTGTGTGCGTGTGTGAAAGTAGGTACTTTATGAATTCCAAGTCAAATTCCAATGTTCTTTATTACGTTCGCCGCCAACTGCATTAAAAAAAAGTGAGGCGGTATAAAGAAACTCATAGATCACAACAGATTTCTCAGCTTATGACAGTGGGTCAAAGCTGTTCAAATTACCCCACTTGCCTTTGCAACATCTCTGTTTAAGCATTCATTCATTCATTCAGTTTATATAGCTGAAACTTAAACATGGGACCACATCGAGGCGTATCTTAAATGATCAGGAGGTGGGCAGCAAGTTCTGTAAGGGGGAAAACTGGTACTCCTCCAGATGTTTTGGACTACATCTCTCACCAGCCCCAGTCGGTAAACACTTTCCTTGATAATTAATATTTCACTGCTAAAGTTCTAAGTAAGGCAAGGAAATCCCCCTGGGGGATTTCATGGAATCCCATGCCTGTGGCAGGGAGAATTCATCCCCACAGCAACATGGCTTAAGGAGGACTGCTTTGCCCTCCTACTGAGGCATGGCCTGACAGCCAAATAATGGAGATGGATTTGCCATGGAGAAGACTCCTCTTTTCTTTTCTTTTTGGTAGCATCAGCTTTTTCTCTCTTTTTTTGGTAGCATCAGCACTAGTACTGGGTCAGTGGCATTTTAAACAATGTGTATGTACAATCTCAATTATCTATATGGCACAGGAGTTCTTTGAAGTAAAGCTGTTTAAAGAAACAGTGTACTGAACCCTAGGGCATCGGTAGAAGTGAGAATACATTTTTAAGACCAACTGGAGTAGCACCCTATTGGAAAGTTCAAAAGTAGTACGTGGATCATTCTTAGATGCTTATTGGCAGACATTTTGTTTTGCGGATGTGTGTAATAAGCTTTCAGTGATCACCTTTCTTAGCTCTTGGAACCCTTGGAGGGTTGTAAACCTGGGAGCCACATGCCAGAGGCAATGGCTGTGATTCTTCCTTTGTACTGCTGGGCACATTCCAGCTACAGAAAAGTCAGAGGCCTCTTTACACTTGCACCTCCCCATCCTCTTATCAAGGCAAGAAAGAGCCACGATCACAGTTCTTGCCAGGGACAAAAGCACTCAAGGAGAGCACCGAGCAAATCTTGTGAGTAGAGTGACCTCGGGAAAGGGAATGGCTTCGGTGGAGTTTTGAGGGCTGATCAGAGAGGCTTGGAGGGCTGGATTTGGCCCGCAGGAGTGAGTTTCCTCCCCCTATTTTAAAGTAGCAGCCAAGTATTGTGGAGCTGAAAATGGGATCGTTCTCTCTCCTAACAAGAGTTGCTGTTTTTTAAGTGTGTGATAGGTCAGTTTCTCCTCATTTCTTTGGAAATACTACAAGACATGCAGGAATCAGTACAGTTTGTTTCGCATTCAGTCGCTTAGTTTCATGTTCTGTCCTGTGTCTGTACAAGCACACCAGTGGTTTTCCACCCAGATGCTCCTCTGCCAGTCAAAAGAGTAGGCTTCCCAACTCAAGGCAGCCCCATTTGTCACTGAAGATGGTACCTGTTTTCAACTTGCACTTTCCTTGCTTTTATGGAGGAAGGAGAACAAAGGTATACAGGGCAGCTCATGACATTCAAGAGGTAATGGAAGCCTCAGCGCAGCAAGCCTGGTGAGCTGGGAGGAACACATGGAGAATATGTGGCTGACACAGTACCTGTCAATCTTGGATGGCCATTGTTTATTCTTACATTCATATCCCACCTTTCTTCCATTATGGAACATACATTTGTTTCCCAAGTGGTCTCCTATCCGGGCAATGAACTGACTTACATATCTTCAGAAAGGTGGTGACCTTCAGAGCATACCATACTTTGCTTCCAGACAGACAGACCATACTTTGCTTCCAGAAAAGTAGCCATAAGGTTGATGGTAGTCACGTATAGCCAGTCATCATTTTGCATGTTCCTTAATAGCACCTTGGCTTTAAAAGGTTCATTTTTCCCCCCACGGAAAGGCGAGTGAGTAGGGATTGAGTGGAACCTAGGACAAAATTCACCTGGAAGTTGCTGCCAGAACCTGTTGTGTGAAATGAACAAGGGGGCATTTCACATTGGTATGGGTCCTCCTAGAACCGTTAAATGACCAGTCTTCTTTTGTGCTTAACAAAATCAAAGAAACACTGTATCACCTATTGTTTATCTATACAGAACTCTCAAGTTTCCGAGTGATTTCTCAGAAACATGGTGAAGTTAGGGCAGGCATAGGCAAACTCAGCCCTCCAGATGTTTTGGGACTACAACTCCCATCATCCCTGACGCTGGTCATGTTAGCTAGGCATGATGGGAGTTGTAGTCCCAAAACATCTGGAGGGCCGAGTTTGCCTATGCCTGAGTTAGGGTGTGCATTGGATCCAAATGAATCAAGAACCCCTGAAACAATTTGTGGCATCTTGGAGGTGCGGACACTGCTGACAGGGAGGAAGTGACAGACAACAATCTATTAAAAGCAAAACCAAACCAGAATTTCCACCATGATTTTGGAAACTTCAGAAGAGGCACTCAGACTGCTGCTGCCTTTTTAGTCCAGGGGTCAGCTCCTCTTGTTCCTTCTCGCTGTCTAAGCATACCAGGACTAGAATTGAGGATGAGATGAGGGTGCATTTCCTCTCATCTCCTGCAACACAGGTTAGAATTGTTGAGCATTAAGTTCTCTGTTTATTACTGGTTTTATGGATTATATTTCATTAGTTCAAAGACATTTCTCTTTAAAAATAATCCATTTTATTCTGGTTGAATAGAAGGAAACTATGGCAGGGTTCATTATGACAGTGTTATGACAGTGTAGATCAGAGGTTATGGTGACTTTCTTCAGTAGGTCTGGTGCCAGAATCAGCCCCATAGGAGCCTTAAAACTTTGGCTTTGTTAATTGTATTTTTTAAAAACACACACCAAAAAAACCCCACATTGGAGTAAAAGCCAAACAGCTTCTTCTACTGTAATACAGTAAACAAGAAACCTTAAAATATGCATAGGAATATTCAGTTGTATAAATGCAAGTCTCTGTTAGCGGGGATAGTGAACCCATGTCTGATGGGCCTTATCTGCCTGCCAAGCCACTTCCTTCTTCTTTAGTGATCACTCGTAACTGAGTAAGATTGTCTTTCATGAACACAGTCTTCACAGTGAGTCCGTAAGTGACTGTGGAGGCCAGTTCTGGATCAGCACGTCCCTCCACAGTGGGGACATAGGTTTCGAGCATCTTCAAAGCCCATGACACCTTTGGTAACGGCTATCCTCCAACTAGAGTGCTCGCAGGCCAATGTTTCCCAATTTCCAGTGTTTATACTACATTTGGGACGCGGGTGGTGCTGTGGGTTAAACCACAGAGCCTAGGACCTGCCAATCGGAAGGTCAGCGGTTTGAATCCCTGCGATGGGGTGAGCTCCCATTGTCTGGTCCCTGCTGCTGCCAACCTAGCAGTTCAAAAGCACATCAAAGTGCAAGTAGATAAATAGGTACCACTCTGGCGGGAAGGTAAACGACGTTTCCGTGTGCTGCTCTGGTTCGCCAGGAGCGGCTTAGTCATGCTGGCCACATGACCCGGAAGCTGTACATCGGCCCCCTCGGCCAATAAAGCGAGATGAGTGCCGCAACCCCAGAGTCGGTCACGACTGGTCAGGGGTCCCTTTACCTTTAATACTGCATTTTAAAAGATTTGCCTTAAGAGAGTCTTTAAACCTCTTTTGTTGACCACCAGCATTACGCTTTCCATTTTTAAGTTTGGAATAGAGAAGTTGCTTTGGAAGATGATAATTAGGCATCTGAACAACGTGATCAGTCCAACGAAGTTGATGTTGAAGAATAATTGATTCTACACTGGTGAACTTTGCTTCTTCCAGTACACTGGCATTAGTTCGCCTGTCTTCCCACGTGATATATTAAAATTTTCGGAGATGGAATCTTTCGAGGAGTTGGAGATGGTGTTTATAAGTGGTCCATGTTTCACAAGCATACAGTAAGGTGGATAGTACAATAGCTTTGTAAACAAGCATTTTGGTATCCCTATGAATGTCCCAGTCCTCAAACACACTGCACTTCAGTTGGGAGAAAGCTGCACTTGTCGAGCTCAGGCAGTACTGGATTTTGTCATCAATGTCGGTCCTTGTGGAAAGATAATTGCCCAGGTAGGAGAAGTGATTGACGCTTTCCAACATTACACCATTTAGTTGGATTTGTGTTGCTGCAGAGGGGTTGTTTTGTGCTTGTTGGTGCAGCACTTTGGTTTTTTGGATGCTGAGCGAAAGGCCAAGCTTTTCATTAGCTTCTGCGAAGATATTTAGGATGGTTTGGAGGTCATCCTCTGAGTGTGCACACACTACGTTGTCACCAGCATACTGAAGCTCTGTGACGGAAGTTATGGTAATCTTACTCTTTGCTTTCAGCCTACTCAGATTAAAGAGCTTTCCATCTGTTCGATGTATGATTTCCACTCCCGTGGGGAGTTTCCCTTCAACAAAATGTAGGATCATGGCAATGAAAATGATAAATAGAGCCAAATGATGTTCACAACTTTATCTGGGCAGCCGATTTTCAGAAGGACAGTCCACAGGTCATTATGATTTACAGTGTTGAAGGCCATAGAGAGAACGATAATTTTGGCATCTCTAAAGTCTGCTGGGATCTCCCCTCTCTCTCCCATATTTTTCGATGACCTTGTGAAGTTGTGTAAGTTCAGTTTTGCCCACTTTGAGGTATCCCATCAGATTCGCTGGCTTTGTTGTTTCTCATTTGGTTAATAGCAGTACACAACTCTCCCAGATTTGGAGATTCTGCAAGCTCATCTCCAATTTGTTTTTGTGGAATTTGTGAGGGGACCTCAGCAGCTACAGGGGAGTTGTGGTTAAGGAGATGATGGCAATGTTCTTTCCAGCACAGTGCAATAGCTTCTTTATCATTTAGAAGTGTGGTACCATCTCTTGAGTGTAGGAGGCATATGCCATGATTTATTGTCTCATAGATGGTCATTGTGGCTTTAAAGAAACACTGTGCATCATGAGTGTCAGCTAAATGCTGGATTACTTGAGCTTTTTTTTTAATCCTCCAAGTGTTCTTTAGTTCTCTGGTTCTTCTTTGAACCTCAGCCTTAGCGCTGGCATAAGTTATATTCTTAGTGGCACAGTTTCTATCTCTTTGCCAGATCTGAAAGGCCTTCCTTTTCTTGTCAATAATGCGTTCAATCTCACTGTCATTCTCATCAAACCTGTCCTGGTGTTTCTTGGTTTGGTATCTAATAGTTTGTTCACAGGCTGCAATAATGGATGTTCTTAGCTTGGTCCACTGTTCCTCGATGTTGTCAGGGAACTCTGAAAGCAGATAGATGGTCCTTAAGAGTCGTTTGGAAGCAATCTCGCTTAATAGGATCTTGAAGGGTTTGAGTGTTCATTTTGTGCCTTGGTTTCCTTCCTTGAAGCCTGCATCGAGGTATAATCTTGATAGTCATTGTGGAACATATTAATTGGTGATCTGTTCAGCAGTCGTCAGCACTCGTACTAGCAAAATCAGGCATATTTTCTCATCTTTGCAAAGGGGTACCTTTTCTCCCTCTGGTAAAATACCACTACTAGGAGGTCTTTCTGATCAGGAGAAAGGAAGGACAGCTAGAAGCGGATTAGTTTAGATGCCAGCATGAATGCACAAGAATGGGATTAATGTGTGGCCAATTGAAGTTAAAATAAATACGTAAGGATTTTTATGAGCTAAATTAAATGCAGAAATAATTTCTGAACATCACCACTAGGCTTTAAAGAGAGTACCTTCTGTTGTTGTTTAGTCGTTTAGTCGTGTCCGACTCTTCGTGACCCCATGGACCAGAGCACGCCAGGCACTTCTGTCTTCCACTGCCTCCCGCAGTTTGGGCAAACTCATGCTGGTAGCTTTGAGAACACTAGCCAACCATCTTGTCCTCTGCCGTCCCCTTCTCCTTGTGCCCTCCATCTAGAGTACCTTCTAGATTTCTACAATTTTCTGTCAGAAGTGTTGCAACCCAGATAGATTGGCGGGGTGTAAATAATAAAATTATTATTATTATATAAACAAGTCAGAAGCAGGAAGAGAGGCTTCTCTTGGCTGCGGATTTGGCATACGTAGGTGAACCTAAGGGGCAAGGGAAGTTGGTGAAAAGGAGAGAAAAATGCCATGAACCTTGCGCCTTAGTGCAGCTGGCAGCTGAATATGAGTGTTGGCATAGATACACGTGGCCTCACTGACCTGGCAGAAACGTTGCTCATGTTGTATGTGCACTGCAATGCTGGGTGGAGTTGCTGGTGGGGACACCAGGGGTCACCACCAGCTCTTGCCAGGTCCCTACTCTTGGGGATTTTATTTACATGTATTGCCTATCCTATCCTGTGGACTTGTCAAAAATGATAGACGAGCCATTGTCCCCAAAGGACTCTTCAGTAAGGCAGTAGATACAAAAGGCTGGCGAAGGAAGAGGCATTTAGAAGGAATTAATGCAGACTTGGTTAACCGTAAAAGAAAATTTCTATGCATTAGTGTCAAGTGTATTTACAACAGCATCTGATGTTACGGGTGTGAAGGTCATTTTGTTGTCTTGGTGGGCAAGAACGCATTAACCTGTTCGGGCAAGTTTTTAATGTTTGATGTTTTTAATATTTGGTGTTTCATTGTGTTTTTAATATTCTGTTGGGAGCTGCGCAGATTGGCTGGGGCAACTCAGTCAGACGGGCAGCATATAAATCATCATATTAATCAGCATTCCCTCTACTACTTTTTCTGATTCTCAGGTAGAACCTTGTGAGTCTAGATTTGCCAGATGTCCAGGTTTTATTGGGAAATAAAGCTTTGTGCCCCCCTTCCCCACATACAAATGAATGTTCTTTCAGTGGCAAAAACTTTCAGCATCAAGTTATAAACAGACAAAAGAAATCCTAACACATGCACAAATCGTTATTGCTGAACTGTGTTAACAAATAGGTGTCAATATAGAGTATATAATGAATGATCCAATGTGCTAATTTCTTCTCTGTTGTTACTGATTTCCCCCCTATAGTAAATCTCAATCCTGTCCTTTCTTTCAAAGGATCCCTGGAAGCAAATAAACAAAGTAGTAATTTTTTTTAAAAGTATGTCTGTCTGTCTGCATGTCTAGCCTGTTTTCTTAAATGTAGATGGACCAAAATATCACTCAAAGGGACATTTCTGAATTCCTTCCTGGATTAATCGCCAAGTTTTTCCCCTCTTTCCTTAATAGTATGACATACAATGACTTACTCATAGGAGGTTCAAAATGACTAAGGTGCTTTTAAAATGGAATACTGTAGGTAGGCATTTTATTTTTGTTTCCCAAGTAGTATCCAAGATACCCTGGTTTAATTTTATGGTTAAATCACACAGTGCAAAATAAATCTTGTATTTGCTGCCAGCATACCAATGAAACTCATCTTGATACTTGGAAGATGGTTTTAAACAGGTTTCTAGGGACGCCTGATGCCTGGCATAGAACTGGGGTTCATTCTATTGTTTTCTAAATGACTGCCCCATCCCATTCTGACTCTCCACAGGCCGTGTGTGTCTAGTGTGGATTTAGGAGCATATGTGTACTGTACTGGAATCTTGAGTTCTTGTGTTCTTTCTCCCCCCACCTCCTCTTTGTCTCCAGATTATTTACCAAGACTCTGCAGCCTTGTTTGTGACTGTATTTGCCTTCTGTACATATGTTTTTCTTTGCAGAGTAAGGAACTGCATTCTAACCCACAGGGAGAACTGGCTGATTAATGTCTTGATTGTATTGTGCTATTAGAAATTCATTTCATAATATCGGTGAGATGTCACAAGGACTTAGCTTTGGCTAAGGCTCCGTGCTATGTAATAATGCACTGAACTTTGTCTTGCTAATGAAGATTCTGAAACGTATCGATGCAACTACAGGATCTATGTTGTGTTTTGGCCTTAGGTATTGTCGAAGACTACAAACCTCCATTTTATGACGTAGTGCCTAATGATCCCAGCTTTGAAGACATGAGGAAAGTGGTCTGTGTGGATCAGCAGAGGCCAAACATTCCCAACAGATGGTTTTCAGATCCTGTAAGTGCCCAGCCCATCACATCCTGCCATATTTCTTATAGATCATCCATTAAAAAACAAAACGACATCTGCTGTTGTGTTCCTAAACATTGGGGATCCATATGTGATTGGGCTACAACTCCCATCATCTCCAGTCAGCTTAGCCAGAGGTCAGGCATGATGGCTGTTGTAGTCCAATAACATCTAAGAACTCAAGGTTGAAGAACATTTGTGTATTCCTAAAAGGCAATGTATGTGCCCTTAAGAATGGGTATACTCTTAAGGGACATGGGGTGCATGGTCACAAAAATTAATCCTTGCCCTGAGAACAGCTATTATTTTTCTCAGGGTGGGGTGGGGGCTAACTCTACATAACAGTGATGCCAAATCATTGTTAAGCTTCAATGACTACAGAAGGGGGTGGGAACCTTTTTGGCCTTGTAGGTGATGTTTGACAGGTGTGTGGGAGTCCTCATCTGCTACTCAGACAATGTCAGTATGACACAAGAATGACAGGTGGGCTGGCCCGCCTACTGGTCAAAGCTTTGCCTCCCCTCTCCCCTTACCTGCTACAGCAGGAAAACAATAGTGCACACAGCTAAGTTATCTGAACCCTGGTGTCTCATGTCCTAGTCCAGGCATAGGCAAACTCCGGTCCTCCAGATGCCTAGGACTACAATTCCCATCATCCCTAGCTAACAGGACCAATGGTCAGGGATGATGGGAATTGTAGTCCCAAACATCTGGAGGGCCGGAGTTTGCTTATGCCCTGGGGTTGAGTCTTGCTGCCTTGCATGTAAGAGCCTATTTCCTGCTGGGAACAGGCATTTCCAGCTATGCAAGATTAATCATGCCCTCTAGCCCATCAGCTGACATCATCACTCACGTCACCTGGTTGGTCGGTATGGTTTGCAGAAAACTGCTTTGCATGTTCATTTGGACGCGTTGGCAGGCCAAGAATGACCCAGGACTGGTTGTTCCCCACCTTTGGACTACAGCTTGGTGTGGTGTCTGAAATGATTCTTGAAGTCTACTGAGATTTGCATGGACAGCGTTTCAAAACTTGATCTGATCTGAACACCCATCTACCTTTCCTTTTCAGACGTTAACTTCCCTTGCCAAGTTGATGAAAGAATGCTGGTACCACAATCCATCAGCCAGATTAACAGCACTGCGTATTAAAAAGACTTTGACCAAAATCGACAATTCCTTAGATAAGCTCAAAGCTGACTGTTGATAACCAACACCTGATGCTGACAGGACATCATGGCTTGTGTCCAGCATGGAAGAATGGCTTGATGAACTCTAGAATCCAGCCACAAGTGGCTTCAAACAGAGGCAGAGTTGTTTACCTAACCAGCCATTGAAAAGGAAATAGACCCATGTGAGCCTTAATCGGTGACTGTCCATGGTATTTTACAAATGGCCAATCTGTAAAAACTTAATGCTGAATCTATGGTGGCCTATGGAAGGAAAAGGAAAGAAGAGAAGTCCTAAGACAAAACTGGGGCATTAAAACCATGGCTTTTTTATTATTATTTCATGAAAAGAAAGAAAAAGGAAAGTGTCTCCTTGTCTCGCTCCCAAGTGGAAGTGGTCAATTCGAATCAGCAATATTGCCTGCGCTTCTCTTTATTGCACTAGGGATTCCTTGCATTCCTTACTTGCACTGTTACGGTTTAATTTGAAAGACATGACTTGCCAAAAATATGATTGGCCCTGTACTCATTGATATGTTTTTTTTAAAAAATAATAATAATGGGAAATCCAATTTGGGAAATTGAACTTGTAACTGACTCTTTTTATTATTATTTTAAAGCTGCATTTTACATATGTGTACCGTTTACAATAATGCTGGACGCTAGGAATTATTGTTTATATGGAAACTGCGAACTTTTATTTATTATTAGTGCACTTAACAGTTTTAAAATACTGAGGAAAGTGCGAATAGTTAAAAGCTTATTTTTATGTGGCTTCTATCATTTATTTCTTACAGATGTATTTTTTTTTGGGGGGGGAGGTTTAACACCGTATAACCTGAAATGGTCCTTCTCCCTGCCCCCCCCCCGTATTATCAGTTATACACTTTAATCACCTTTTTTAAAGTGCTTCACATTTTATATGCGTGTGGTCTGTAACATATATTTTTCAGTTCAAAATAAGCGGAACATTTATATATAAATATTATATAGATATATATATCTCTCTTAAATATAAAGCCATTATCCAAATGATGCCACATCTAGTACCTTATTGATCCTAGAGAAAGGGGAGCAGCAGAAGAAAATGGCAGAATGGTAGGCCATGGATCGTATTATGGGAAAGTGCATTTTTCTTCTTCTAAGCTATATACGTAATGTGCATATGAACTCTACTGGGGTGGGGAGAAAGCTATTTTTTAAATTTTACTTCCTTTTTTTGTATTTAGCAGTTATTTGTATAAATGACATAGAATATTTTCAAGTCAAATGGAAAGAAAATGTCCCCTCGTTCTGTTAGTGCCTCTTGTGGTTCGAGGTAAAGTTTTGCATCACCAGCGTATATCCACTGATTATCTTCTCCCTGCCTTTGCTGTTTCTGCAAGTCAGAAGCAGTGTCAACAAACTGGTGGTGTAGGACAGAACGCCACTGAAAAACACCAGAGAGATGCTTCATAAAGGTGATGCTGATGTTGGGATGCCGGGCAGTTGTTGTTGGGGAGGTGGGGTCTGTGCTGGAGCAATGACCTCGCAAGGACACAAATTATTGTGTGATGATGTATGAACAAATCAGATCATGCTGTTCTGACCATGGTGTTTTTTGTTTTTTTAAAATAATAATCTTGAGTTTCCTGAGTAAAGAGTTTTGATCTGAGTGCCTTGCCTTATAACTGTGTAGCTGTTCTCCCTGTGGAGCCCTCATAGTGAAAACGATGGATGCTGAATGTAAGTGGCTGTCCTAACAACCGTTAAACCAGCACGATGCCTCAAGCTTAGGAAACAAGCTGAATGGACTTTGTTCCAAGCGAGACAGGGCCCTGTTGTCGCTTCCATTTCCCCCGTTCTCCTTCAGATTGTCTTCCCGAAAGCTATTTCGGGAGAAGCATTGTAAGAGCTTTGATTTGTGCGCCTTTGCTCCATGGAACACTGCTGCGCCTGTCACTGAATACAGGGGGCGGGAGGATATGGGGTTGTTTCCATTGGAGCCATTCAACTTGATGGAACTCAGTCATGCTCTTAGTTTCAGCGGGTCTACTCTGAGCATGTCTAACACTGGCTGCAAACCATGGCCCCTCTTCTGAGACGGGGTTAGGTGTGCCATGATTTGCTGTGCTGGAAACTGAATTGATAATATGATCTGTTCACACGTTGCGAAGAAATGCTGAGAAGAGTCTGTGTTTGGATGCATTTGTCCCTAAGGTTTCCAGGTGTTGCAGTGAAGTTTGGTATTTGCTTGGAGAATGATGGCTTGCCACAAAAAGTTTCATCCTACTAAAAATAAATAAATGATGATAAGGAAACTGGGGGCGGGTGGAGGAGGAGAGAAAAAAATCTCCTCCTGTCTGGTTAATCAGAGTGAACTTTTCCATGTGTTGGTGGGTGGGCCAGACTGCCTATCTATATTTAAAAAGCAAACTTCTAGTTCTTCTACCATTTGTATGGTTAATTTGAAATAACCTAATTTGTGAATGTCTTCTTAACGATGAGGTCCTCTTTTAACAGTATGAAAGCCTTTATCGAGAAAAGTGATATTAAACATTTTTTTTAATGAATTGTGGGTGTTCTGGCACATCTGTACTACTGGTTCAAGTTTGCTTGCTTAGTAGTACAATATCTCCTGCTTGTTAGTGGCAAGTCAAGTGTTTGCGGGATTGCTAGTGCATGGTAGAAACATGGGAAGCGTCAAGGAATAGTACAAGCACAGCAGGACTGTGTTGGAGGAGATAAAATTGCATCTGTTTAGAGGAGGCTCAATTGCCCTCTTACGATTGCAGCAATAATAAAATGTGTGTGGACATAAATTCTGCATTAAACCCTGATTCTGGTAATCCTATGATGGGCTAGGCTAGCAGTTCCTTCTATCCCTTATCAAAAATGTTTCCTTTAAAAAAACCAAATTCAGCACTCATTCTTCTTTATGCAGTGCACTTACACCATGATTATTTGATACCCTACACCACAGGAACAAGCATGTCAGCTAAGGGTGTGTACAATTCCTTGGGAGAGTGAAGTTCTAATTGATGCTTGAGAAATTCAATTTCTTTGAATTCCAATGTGAACAGATCTGATCTGCGCTTCCTGGGCTAATGTACATACTGGAATGTGGTTATCCTTTGGATTTCACACTTCTCTGAATTTTGCAATAAAGTTCTCCACTCAAAAAATCAATAACAATATGTATTCTTAAAAAATGTGTATTTCAAGATGAAATGCTTCTGAAAATACGTTGAGAAATGTGTGCATTCAGGTAAAATGTTGTCAGTGGCAAGAATACATGGAATAAACTGGAAAAGTGTTGGGATCACAAATGGATAAGCTGTCAACAAGCAAAGTCTGCCAGAGTACAATGTTCAAAACTTGCAAAATGACAGTGGTTGGGTAGAAATTGCCTTTTGACTGGCAGAGTAGAGCAGTTTCCCCCCTTCATATTGGTTACTCTAGATGGATATTGCAATTGCTCATATTGCAAAATAGATTTAAAAATAGAACTTGAGGTCCAGTGAAAGGGAGGGAAAATATTATTGTTCAATGTATACAGATTAAAGCACTGAGTTTGGGGGGCTTTTTTTAAGAAAAAGAAGAAGCAAACCAACTTGGCTAGCTAATTCTGAAACCTCTGTAGCTTGCATTTGACACATTGATAGCTTTAAAGCTCCCCCTCCCTGCAAATATTGAATTGCTTGGTTCCATAGTATTGGACATTTGAATAAAAATAGGCAGGTGGCCACGCTAATTTTGATGAGCAGGAGTGGAAGAGGGAAGACAAGTGTAATGTTGCATTCATTTAAACCTGGTGTTAAAATGTATGGCTTTTTTTAAAAAAAAAAAACTTTGTTAACTTGGTGGCTTGAACTCCTGCTGTACAGTATTTTTTATCAGTAATGTGTGGTCGTAGCACTGTTCAATTTAGGTTACTTTAAATCAATTGATATAACAGTGATAAAGTGACCTTGCAACTTTTCAGGAAATCCCTCTTACAGACCTACAATTTTTGGAATTCCTTGGGAAGTGGAATTGACTGTTAAGCCACACTGAGAATTGTAGCTATGGGAGGGGAATTGGTGCCTCTTAACTTTCAGCACCCTTAAGAAACTACAGTTCCCAATATTCTTCGGGGTGGGGGAGGCATAATACTGCTTTAACTGCATAATGCTGTAAGGTTAAGGGAACCCTGACCATTAGGTCCAGTCGTGGCCAACTCTGGGGTTGTGGCACTCATCTCGCTTTATTGGCTGACGGAGCCGGTGTACGGCTTCCGGGTCATGTAGCCAGCATGAGTAAGCCACTTCTGGCGAACCGCAGCAGTGCACGGAAACACCGTTTACCTTCCCGCCGGAGCAGTACCTATTTATCTACTTGCACTTTGAACTGCTTTTGAACTGCTAGGTTGGCAGGAGCAGGGACCGAGCAACGGACGCTCACCCCGTCACGGGGATTCGAACTTTCTGATCGGCAAGTCCTAGGCTCTGTGGTTTAACCCACAGTGCCACCCGTGTCCCTTGCATAGCATAATGCTGATGGGGCCTATATTTACCCTTGTTTCCTAATTATGCAAGCCTGTTTTTATTTCTAAAGATGATTGATTGTTTTCAACTTTCAGTTCCTGCAGCTGAAAGTGCTGTTCACAAGTGACAAAATAATTAATCTCCCTTAAAAAAAGAAAAGAAAACTTGTTAAATGGAGTCACTTGTATTAACTGGGGCAGCCATTGCATTGTGGGTCTCAACCACTAGATGTTAAATAAGCTGATGAAAGTACTATATGTGGTAAACGTATTATCACATTCTCATAAAGGTTTATTTCAGGAACATGTGGTTCTCCAGATGTTCATAGTTCCTGAACATTGGCCATGCTGGCTGGAGGGCTGATGAGAGTTGTAGTTGATCTTCTGGAGGGTCATGCCCCAGGTTATATGGTGCCTGTGGTCCAACTTATATTCCCAGCAATTGTCTTTTCTTAGCTGTAGTAGGTGATATAGCCTTTCCACTGATGTGCACTGCTTTGTGTTCAAGCTTTATGTCTCTTCTTGTTTCTCTGTTCATTCTGCTCATGGCTCTTCTGTGCACTGGCACTTGCAAAACCCCTTTCCCCAATCACCACGCATGGGGAAAGCACGCTTGCAGAAAATGAGCTGGCCACCAGAAACTTTCCAAAACAAATACACTGATAAGTAATGTGTCTCATAGGGGAAATCAATAGACCATTATTTTCAAGATGCCAGTCAAACAATCGTTCTAGGCTCCAGAGTCCAAGGTTTATTCCCCAAGCAAGCTGGAGCAGATAGGCAGAGCTGTAAATCTTGGAGAGAAGTTTTCATAAAGAGAAGATTGCAAGCAGCCAATGAGGAGGCAGCATTTTAAGGACGCCTCTTTTGAGTTGCACAGCAGTGCAGGAGCATCTTCTGGGAATTGAGATGAATGCTTCAAATGGATGGTAGTTATGGATTCCTAGCTCTTTAATGCAATGGGGGTAGTGTGAAGTGTTTGTTTATTGTTGACCAAATTTTCCATTTTGCAATAATTCCGAGAGTGTTGCATTTTTTAAAAAGTGTTACAACCTTAGACATTGTCAGCATGCACCTAAAAGTGTGACTGTGGTCAACGCTGGATTGGAGGTATTATACACGGAAACATGACAGTATGTAGCTTCCTGTGGACCATGGCTTTTCCTCAGCTGAAGGTGTGAAATGGCCATTGTTTGTTTATATAAGAACATAGGAGGCTGCCTTATACAGAATCAGTCCATCTATCTCAGAGTTGTCCCCTTTGACTGGCAGTGGCTTTGCAGAGTTTCAGATGGGACATTGCCAGCCCTTACCTGGAGATGCCCTTGGGAATTGAACCTGGAATCGTCTCCAAGCCAAGCAGATTCTCCGCTATGTCCCTTTGTCCCTTCTACAGTATATATCATTCAGACTAGATGTTCAGTGGTACCATTTTTATTCAGCTGAATTTGAAGTATTTACTTTAAAAGTTCCCAGCAGTTCATTTCAATGTGGAAAAGTGCTCAATATTCTAAAGATACCTTGTTTCAGTCTGGTGCAATGTATTTAAAATATTTATATAAAGGTAAAGGGGCCCCTGACCATTAGGTCCAGTCGTGGGCGACTCTGGGGTTGTGGTGCTCATCTCGCTTTACTGGCCAAGGGAGCCGGCGTACAACTTCCGGGTCATGTGGCCAGCATGACTAAGCTGCTTTTGGCGAACCAGAGCAGCGCATGGAAACGCCGTTTACCTTCCCACTGGAGTGGTACCTATTTATCTACTTGCAGTTTGACGTGCTTTTGAACTGCTGGGTTGGCAGGAGCAGGGACCGAGCAATGGGAGCTCACCCTGTTACGGGGATTCGAACTGCCGACCTTCTGATCGGCAAGTCCTTGGCTCTGTGGTTTAACCCACAGCGCCACCCATGTCCCTTAAAATATTTATATTCTGCCTTAATTTCAAAGATTTATTATAATATATATAATAGCTTTAGTGAGTGAATATTTACCTATTCATAGTTGTACATTCATCTTTTGGAAGAGGTTCCTTTTTATATACTAAAGCTGAATCCTGATCGGAAAGAAGTGCTGTGGGTGGGTGGTTCCTGTGTTGCCCTGGAGGGGGTGCTCTCCCCTGTAGGTTCAGAGGCTGGGAGCATACCTGGATTCCAACTTGTCACTGGAGTCACAAGTGGTTTCTGTGGCCAAGAGTGCTTATTATTTATTTATTGAGTTTATATACCGCCCTATAACCAGGGGTCTCAGAATAAAATCAAGATATAAAACCACAAAATACATAATAAAAATAAAAACAACAACCCAATCCCCCCCCCGCCACCACCCAAAAACACATTTTAAAAGGGCATAGGTTGTAAATAATAATTTATTTGTACCCCGTCCATCTGGCTGGGTTTCCCCAGCCACTCTGGGCGGCTTCCAACAAAGATTAAAAATACATCAAAATGTAAATCAACTAAGGTCAACTAAGGTAAAGGGACCCCTGACCATTAGGTCCAGTCGTGACTCTGGGGTTGCGGCACTCATCTCGCTTTATTGGCCGAGGGAGCCGGCGTACAGCCTCCAGGTCATGTGGCCACCATGACTAAGCCGCTTCTGGCGAACCAAAGCAGCGCACAGAAACTCCATTTACCTTCCCGCCTACTTGCACTTTGACGTGCTTTCAAACTGCTAGGTTGGCAGGAGCAGGGACCGAGCAATGGGAGTTCACCCCGTTGCGGGGATTCAACCGCCGACCTTCTGATCGGCAAGTCCTAGCAAGGAATATGAGAGGGTTTCATTGTCCTTGTGTTCATTTTACATGCTTGATGTTTATAGGGAATGGGTGCTTGGTTCCACAAACACACAAAAACGTCAGAACAACTTGATTTCTTGGGTTTTACACCTGGTAGAAAATGGCTTGAGTATACTTTTCACTATTTGAAAGCCACTGAGACCTTGGAGGGAACAGCCAATGAGCTTCTAGGGAGGATCAGCAGTTTGCTAAACAATGCTAGTGCGTCTGCATTTGCTATGCAAACACAGTGTCTCCAATTTGTACTTTTAAGGAGATTTTGAAGGCAACTACCAGTCTCAAGAACTGAATATAAGAAGGACGCACGTTATTTTCCCCCTGGGGCAGAAGCCAGTGGTAGCCCACAGCGATGAACATAGTGCTGCTTTTGTGTCACGAACTCTGGCATCCAAGTTTAATTCTCTAGCTGATGAGTTCAACCTTCTGCTACTGCATGTAAGCAACCACAGAGGCCATTCTTGGAAGGATGCAAGAGTCAAAGACGTAAGAGGGTGGGTGGGTAAGAGGACTGAACGGTGACACAGATTTTAATTCTGCTACCCTGACAATTACTGCTCTCACTTTTGGACTGCACAGATGAAATGAGAACAATTCACGGTAATGGTAAGGGTCAGGCTTAACTTTAACAAGGTAGAAAAAAAATGGAACTCTAACCTTACAGTTTTCCTGTGTTATTTTTTTTAGTTGCTAACCTACATATGAATAGTGAAACTCTGGGCGATTTAAATTCTGAGGATTTAAACCCATCTCCTGGGTCCTCATCCAACAGACTAACCACTTAGGTTAAAGATATTTGTAGCAACCCAGGAAACATGGTGGGGTTTCTCCTTATTTACTTGTGTCTGTTTATCTCATCACACAAGTTCCACTTGGTCACTTTAATTCAGGATTTCATAGTTCCAAGTATAGTGGTACCTCTGTTTATGAACTTAATTTGTTCCGGAAGTCCGTTCTTAACCCGAAACCATTCGCAACCCAAGTTAACTACTTCTGGGTTAGCAGAGTTTGTAACCCGAAGCAGGGACGCGGACTTATAAAAAATATTGGGGGGGCCCGGGAAAGCTCATGAATAATAAATAAGCTCATGAATATGCAAATAAAGTGGCGCCGCCTCCTCGTGAGCGAATAGGGGAGAGCGTGCTGCGCCTATTAATCAGCTCCAAAGGAAATTGGGTGGAGCTTTTGCTCGGGAGGGAGGGCAGGAGGCATGCAGCCCGCCCCTCCCTGTGCATTTTGGGCTGGGGGAGGGGCGGCGATGGCGCTCTGCTGGAGGGGCGCCGGAGATTATTGGGGGGGCGGAGCCCCCCCAAACGAATTTTTGAGGGGGCTCGGGCCCCCTCAAGCCCCATGGAGTCGGCGCCTATGACCCGAAGTGTTTGTAACCCAAAGTGTTTGTAACCCAAAGCACCACTGTAAATATTTGCCAGTTACACAGATACAGCTGAAAGGATATGAGAAATAGCTCTGATACACAATGACAACCTGTGCTCCATTTCTATTTCAGTGTGTTGAAACTGGTCTCAATTCTGATACTCTAACCACTACTACACACACCCACACACACCAGAATGGGTGCCTTTGATTTGTGTAGAAAAAATGTTAAATGAATGAACCAATGCTTGAAATGTTTGTGGTGTTTTTAAAGACACCTGGAACTGTTTTGAGTGCTCTAATTCTACATTTGCATTTAAATAATCTTAAAAATCAAGGCTTCGTATCAGTGTTTTATTAATTTAGAGTGGTACCTCGGGTTACATACGCTTCAGGTTACAGAATCCGCTAACCCAGAAATAGTACCTCGGGTTAAGAACTTTGCTTCAGGATGAGAACAGAAATTGCGCAGCCCCATTAGCTAAAGTGGTGCTTCAGGTTAAGAACAGACCTCCAGAACAAATTAAGTTCTTAACCTGAGGTACCACTGTATTTTTTACTATGGCATGTTTATCTGTCTTTATTTTTTATTCAGAATAGTTTCTTTTCTCTTATTGTATTACGAAAAAAAAGATGCAATGAAATCATACTCAAAACAAACAATTGCTGCCTGTAACGCATCGCCATCCCATGGAACGCATTCCTGGGGGGAAAGCTTTTTCCTGGGTACTAAAACATTACTGCGCTTTTTGAGTTATCAGGAAAAAACGTGACCTGCCGGTAAACGAAAGACAATGTGTGCGAATCACCTGCAGATAATTAAATATAATGGCCAACGCACGTTAACACTGCCTTCCACCCTTGGAATTAGAAGAGTGCGTACAGGTGAGCGCGCGCGCGCGCAGGGCAACAAAGGGCCAGCGGCAGTCTCGGGTGACTCGTGTGCTACCTGAAGAGGAGCCACCTGAGATGAGGCCTCGGAAGTTTCCCGCGCGAAACCCCGACCGGGCACCGTCGTCTGCAGAGAATGCCTCGCGCTCCACGGACAGAGGCCCGAAGTTTGGAGCCACACCGTTGGAGAGGCGTCGGCCCTCGGCTCTCTCTCCCGCGGGGCAAACCCCCTCTGCCCTGTAAACAGGGACCCAAGGGGTGTGTCCGGGCCGGGCGGAGCCGGAGGAGGGCGAAGCTGCAAACCCCACCCCAGGCGCCGCTGCCGCTCCCCCCACAGCTGACAGTCGCTGCTCGCAGCCTGCCCTGCCGGGAGCGTCGACCAGGGGAGGGGAGAGGGCAGCCGCGGGAAGCCCGCCCTAGCGGGGCTGCGCGCGTGTCCTGCCGCCGCTCGGCTCGCTCCACTCCGGCCGCTCTTCCTCCCGCCAGCGCCTCTCCCATGTGCTGCCATGCGACCTCCGGCGTCCCGCTCCGGGCTGGGCGCCTTGGCGCTCGTCCTGGTAGCCTGCGCCTCTCTCTGCACAGGTAAGGAAAAGGAGGTGTGTGTGTGGGGGGGGGGGTCGGGATACCTGTTTCTTCTTCGCCTGGGACCTGTGGCGGGGCGGGTCTGCCTTGGAAACTTTTGTGTGTGTTTGTGGCTTTTCTCCCAGGAAACTCTGCCCACTCGGTCTGTGCGCATGGACGCGTCTCCCATGCTCTCTGCACGTGCCCAGAGGCATTCGCCCCCATCCCTTTGGTCCCCTTACACGTACTTAAAAAAACAACAACTATTGACTAGGTCCTAGGATGAAATGGCTGTGTTGCAAAAGAGCGATTTAGGTGATTAAATCTCCTGCGTAAGGGAAAGAAATGTGACTAGAATGAAAAACTGCTTGAATGGCTCTGTTGCCAAAGAACGGTTTGGGTGTTAAATCTCATGCAAATATACTCAAAGGGTGTTTGTTTGTTTTCAAGTATTCTTTTCTAAAAGGAAGGGAAAGGAATAAAGCGCCGTGAATGGGGTTGGAGGAGAGTCACATAAGATCAGTCATTGGAGAGCGGCTCCAGGTTTGATCCTCCTGAACTCGGCTTAATATAAAACCTTTTGGGTGGCGGCTACGATTCTGAGGGCAAAGGCCGGTTAGAGTTGACGGCAGAGAACTGTATATATATATATATATAAATAACAGAGCGTCTCTTTTATGTTTACAAACCCAGCTGACTGATTTAAATGGCTCTGGGATCTATTCTGTCAGAAGTTACAATCCCCTCCTAGACCCAGAGGTTTTTCCTCCCTGGTTATAGATGTAGAGGGAGCACTTGGTTGTTACTTAGGGCGAAGGGCGTTCTACACATTCCTCAGAAGTATTACTTCATGGGATTCAAGGTTTAACCCTGGGGTTGAAACATGCTTGGGGGCAGGGCCCCTGGATTCATACCTTCACAACTTCGTGTTTCCTTTATTTATGCAACTTTTGCTGCACTTGCACATAGAGCATGGGACCGTTTGCTATTGCACCAGTTTCCTTCATGTCAACTGAGGAATAGGAGTATATTTATAGACTGGGAATGAACTGGGTTTTCTAAAGACTTGCAATTAAATCCCTTGCATTTTGAGTTGGTACTCCCTGACCACCGAATGGTTTCTAGTATATCTTAACTTGCTGCATCAAGTGACTATGCTGTATGCATAGCTGTCAACTTTCAGATTTGAAAATAAGGGATCAGCAGCCTCGAAAATAAGGGATCACCAGCATAGCTGTCAACTTTCAGAGTTGAAAATAAGGGATCAGCAGCCTCACCTGTTCCGGAGACAGTCTATGGGATATCTAACAATCTGGGATAGCAGCGGGAAACGGCACTGAAATAAGGGAATTTCCTGCAAAGAAAAGGGAAGGTTGACAGCTATGAGTGTATGCTTGCTCTGAACTTCTAACATGGAAGAAAAAAGTGTAACCCTGCAATCCTATACATGTCTACTCAGAAGTCAGTGATTTCAGTGAGGCTTACTCACAGGTAAGTGGGGTTAGAATTTCAGGTTGAAACTTGTTTCAAATTAAACTGATATGGTCCAGTTATTTTCTCTCTCGCTCTATGAGACATCCCAAAGTGGTGTCTAGAACTCTGATTCAAATGCATGCTTCCCCCCTCTTAAACCCACAAAAATCTGCTTTTGTGTGTAGGGTTCCATCAGTGTTCTTCTTCTTAGTATGTTCTCAAAATACTCCCAAAGGGTGGGGGGGAATCATCTTAAGTTAGTTGTGATATCCACTGTGTTGGAAAGAATGGGTGGGCAGGCAGGCAGGCAGGCAGGCAGGCATAGAGGCAGTCCTCTCGTATTAGGCACCAGTTCAGTATCTAAGCCACATCTTTGGTGCACAGCGAGCAAATGGTGCTGTAATTGGTTGGAGAGAGACAGAGAGTGCTTTGGGGGAAATATTGCCTTAGGTGAGAAAGATGGGCTCCGAGGGATGTGGGGAAAGGACAGGTTTGGAGAGCGGAGGTTGTGTCTCTGGCAGTTTTGGGTGCATTGCATGCATGACAGTTAGGAGGAAATACAGCATGTGGCAGGTTTTCAGGATTATGGGGAGCTGGTATTTTGTTTTTTAACAGAATGCTATGGGAGTAATGTTCTGGGATAATATGCAGAGGAGATGTTTGTTGGATAGGGGCTGCTGTATCAGAGTTGTGGGAGGAGAACCACTTGGGAAAAACAGACTGAGGACAATGGGTTTGAGTTTGAGATGGGTGATACATAAAGGGTGTGAATGCAATTAATGCTCACAGATTTTATGTAAATGGGAGCGAGCCTGGCAGTCCTAGCAAAAATCAAACCTCCAAAACTACTGTTTGCATTTCAGAGGAAAGCTCCCATTGGTGCAAATGGAGGCACCATTTTTGGAAATGCAAATAGCAGGGGCTATTCTCTCGCGCCCAAGGACCAGGAGACAAGATAGAATTAAACTTCCCATACTACCTCCATAGCCCAGGCTTTCCTTTGTACAAAACAGTATGCCCATTAGCACAGAGCTTGGATAACTCAGTTGGTTAGACCAGGGTCCTTATATCACCAAAGTTGCAGTTTCGATCCCCGTATGGGACAGCTGCCTATTCCTGTATTGCAGGGGGTTGGACTAGATGGTCCTCAGGGTCCCTTCCAACTCTCCAATTCTATGATTAATTGCATTTACACAGTTGCTGAACCCTCTCTAAGCTATTTTGCTGCCCTAAGTCACTCTGGTGCATGTTGTTGTATAGGGTAGTATGTGTCTTGCTCAGGTCTGTTTCCTGCAAATGAACACAACAAATGCTTTCTTGACTTTGCTTTCCGTACAAATGAATATAGCAAAGAGAAGAGGCACTTCAGCTCTTTGGGGAATTTGCATGAAATGAAGAGCAGTGGGGTGCAATCAGGAAAAAACAGGAGAGGTGGTGAGGTGGACCCGATTGCTTCCATGTCTAAACCTGAGTTCTCTCAAGAAGATTTTTCCATAAGAACATATTTGCATGAACTTGGAATTCTAGTGGCAGCAGAGCTAGATGTAATATGTTCTAAATATATGGAACATGTTTGTGCCAAGGTAACCCACATTCTATGCTGAAAATGTGGAATTCTATAATCTGTATAGATTATGGAAAGTCAGAAAATTTGCAAATATCTGCTTATTTTGCAAAGCTATGTTGCAAATAAGCTTCTGGCAATTTCACCAAATGTTGCATACTCTGGATCTTCACACCTGTGTGGATCTCCTCTTTTTCCTTTTTTTGAACACCGAAAGTTGATAGCCAAAACATGCTGAATATTTTCAACCTAATATCAGATTCCACACTTGTATTGTATAGAGACGATAAGTACTAGGTTTAATTACTGTGGTGCACGGCATGAATGTTTATATGACCCAAAGTGTTTGTGCAGTGTAGATGCTTGCGTGCCAACAGTGGTAGAAGTAAGAGCAAAATCCATTATAAATAATTATGATGTGTGCAACTTCTAATGCAAGGCGTTTGAGGCAGACACAATTCCAGTAAAAAAAAAAAATGCGGGTTTGAATACAGTTTGGTATGTATGTGTGTGAGGGGTTAGAGCAGAGATAGGGAACATGTGGCCCTCCAGATGTTGTTAAATTACAACTTGTATCAGCCCTCATGGCCAGTGGCCCGAGATGATGGGAGTTGTGGAGGGCCACAGGTTCCCCAACCCTGGTTATAGAAGACCCTGGTTACACTGAGATAGGTGCATTCAAAGTATCAGCACTGGTTGTACAATACCCTTTTCTCATGGTCACTTAGCTTTATTCTGTGTGTTCAAATTTGTATTACAGTGGTACCTCGGGTTACATACGCTTCAGGTTACACACTCCGGTAACCCAGAAATATTACCTCGGCTTAAGAACTTTGCTTCAAGATGAGAACAGAAATTGTGCTCCGGCAGCGCGGCAGCAGCAGGAGGCCCCATTAGCTAAAGTGGTGCTTCAGGTTAAGAACAGTTTCAGTTTAAGAATGGACCTCCGGAATGAATTAAGTACTTAACCCGAGGTACCACTGTATTTTAAAATTTGAGGTGCCATGTAAAGTCCAGAAAGCAAGCCTGCGCATAAATGTACGTGACAAGCATGTGTTCTCCAGATAGTTAATTGCATAATTCAACTGGAATACCAAGTCTGTTTCCCCCCAGCTTTTTTCTTTTTTTGCTTCCAAGAGACCAGGGGTTCGCATCTATTCATTCATAATATTTCCCATTATATATAACTTCTCCTTTCCCCCCCAAATCAAAGATATAATTCATACTCCCTCCACTTTCCTCAGTCTATTGTCTGTATAGTGTTGACAGCTGCTTGTAGCTGATGTGTCTTCATTATTATTTTTTCAGGGATGTTAAGGAGCTTAGTGCATTTAATTATAATCAATGTATACATTCAAGAACTAGGTCAATTAGGTTTAAAAGGGAATAACCAGTCAAAAGCTATTAAGTAGGATGGGTTCAGTCCAAGTTGTAATGATATGGAGGCATCGTACGAGAAAATTCGAGTCTATTGACTTTTATTGTTGAGTGCAAATACTGGGGCTTCAAACTTACTTTTTGAATAATTCTTGGTTCTTATGTCTTGTAATTTTATACACTTAAATAACTGGGAATATTGTAACTGGCACCTCAGTATTTATTTTGATGGTGTGATGAGCAACATCAGTGAACATGGCACTTCTATCATGTAGCAATCATGACAGAAGAATAAAAGTATACAGTCCAAATGTTACCAATCTACAGTAAGCCCACAGTTTACGCGCATTTAACTTGTATGCTTCAGCTTTGTGCATGTGACAAAAAAAGAAGTTTATTTTCAAGGGGCAGAAAGGGAGTAATGCTCTGGGAAACATAGCTTGGGCAATCCCACCTGCCATTTAACCCAATGGGTTTTGATTATACATGATTTCGCCTTTAGGCGCCATCCCTGGAATGTAACCCTCACATAAATGGCAAATTTACTACTGTATATACCAGGAGATACAAATTCCATGGGATTTCTGGGAATAAAACTGGTGTAAGTAGCACAGCTCATTAATAACTTACTGTTCTCTGGACTGTAAACAAACCCATATACAAGCCGCTGTTTTGGCTTGGACATCCCATAAATCAGGGCACTACCAATGAAAAAGCCCTTTCTCCTGTAGCTGCCTGTCACACCTTATTTGGCAGAGGCACCTGAAGCAAAGCCTCTGAAGATGACCTCCAGGTCCAGGTACATCAGTGATAGCCAACATGGTGCTCTCCAGGAATTTTGGATACAGCACCCTGCATCTCTGATGGTTGGCTACTACTGCAATAGGGATATACAGGTGACTTTCCATTTATGGGGGAGTTACGGTCCAGGGCCCGTAAATGAGGAGCACCCTGGAAAGTCCTCATGGCTAGGGAGGAGACCCATCCAAAGGACCTCTTTGGGCTCCGGGGGGGGGGTCTTCTTATGAGCTGGAGGCACAGTGAGGCTTGGTTGGCCAGCTCAGCTGACACCTGGAGAAGAGGCTTCCCCACCTGTCAGCTGTGTCAGTTCCACTACCTTTCTGGCTCATGTGAGTTGCAGGGACAGTGGGGTTGGTTGACCGAGTGCTCCCCATTTCCAGGTACCCAGCACCAGACCTGTGTGTGGTCACTCGCAAATAGAATGCATGTAAATGGGGAAGGTGCCTGTATGGGAAGAAGTGGTCCTTCAGAATTTGAATTGGTGCTGCAAACAGACTGGCAGCCAGTGAAGCTGGAGAAGCACTGGCATAATTCGGTTCTTTTCACCCATCCATTTATTGCCATTTATGTTGGCAACTTTTTGTGTTCTCATCACCTCCCGTTAGTGCAGAAGGGTATACATACCTGGACATAATTGGATGCCAGAATATGCTGCTTTTGGTAATAGTGTGCCTCTATGGATGACTTCACTCATTACTGGGTGGTGTTTATTTTAAAGATAGTACTTCTATGATGTTTTAAAAATATAAGCTGTGAATATGACATGCAGATGTTTTGAAGCTACCACATATTGTAGCGTATCTTCATCAAAGCCTTGACACCTTGTTGAGGGTAAATTCAGTGGCAAATTCAGATTCCTTGCATGTTCAGCCATGTGTAATTCAGAATATAAAGAAAAAAGATGATGTGGAAAGTAAGATCACTGATGCCAAAGCAGGCCTTTGATGCACTGCACATATCTGAGAGACAGTCTCGATGTGGGTAAAATTGCCTAGGAAAGATTGAAGAGAAGAAAGAGCAAAGCAGAGCACTGCCCTGTATTTATTGCTGTTTAATATGACCCCTGAGTTGACTTTGGTAAAGCAAGAAAAATAAAAAAGTCCAAGGGTTTGAAGCTATATGAGGCACATGCCAGAATAAACATGATTAGATTAACATAGTCTCACCTCCTTTGTTTCCAGACCAGAACACTTTGCTAGCCATCTGCTTTAATGTTTGCAGTATATGCTCATGCCTCTGGAGGTCCAAAGTCTTGCAGAAGTTTAAAACAACTGCAAGAGTGTCACTTGACCTGCCCAGTCTTTTAAGTTGGTAGGCTCAACATGCCTACAATCACGTCTGCCCAATTCTGGTTAATATATTTTCTTTGCTTTAGATCAGATGCGGATAGCAAAGCAAAATGTTTTTCTCTTTCAGTTTTGGATACAAATGTGCAATCAATGGATGCACCTAACAGGATCCAGCTACATCTGCAATAAGGCTTTTTATGTTATTATTAAACCACGAGAGTCTTTAAATGCACTTCATTTACCAAAGTAACCTCACAGTTCCCTCGGACTCTTACCCTAACAATGCACCCACTATTCTATAGGTGTTTGGACCCCATAGAAATCAGGCTTGTACACACTGTTCTGCCCAATATATAATAAACAAGGAGCTTTCAGAATCAGTTTAATGAATGGAAGATCACAGTAACCTGCTCAGTAATGTTTTGCAATCTAACTGGCTTTTGGGTGCCAGAATAGAAAAATATGAATAGCTATTTCAGTCTCATATGTTGGAGTAGAGAAGATAAGTTGAATGGCAAATGATATGGGAATAGGCATGAGTCATTTTGCATGTGAAAAATATTGTTGTTTTATGGAGAGAGAGATGAGACTAAAATAGAAGTGCTTTTGCCAACCAATAAATCATGGTATAGAAAAATGCTGCAAACAAGCATATGATACGAGCTGAGTTACTATGAGATGTCCTTTCAAAACCCATTAAGCTTATCTGTAGACCTTCTGGGCAAAAACTAGCAAATGTCTTCTTATTTAAGACCACATTTTTAGTTTGGAGATTAAAAGGCACATTGCTGACTTTTATAAGTAATAGTCTAGCCTTTTCAGGCAGAGGCATACACAGCTCATCTGTGTAAATGATAATGCTGGATTGCAAAGTGGATGGTCATTCGGATAGGCTCTGTTGAAAACTGTTCTACCTAGGTGTGAGGGTTTGGATTTGGATTTGATATCCCGCTTTTACACTAGTCTCAAAGCGGCCAACATTCTCCTTTCCCTTCCTCCCCCACAACAAACACCTTGTGAGGTGAGTGGGGCTGAGAGACTTCAACGAAGTGTGACTAGCCCAAGGTCACCCAGCAGCTGCATGTGGAGGAGCGGAGACAAGAACCCAGTTCCAAGGATTACGAGTCTACCGCTCTTAACCACTACACCACACTGGCACTCATATGCCAACACACACAGCTTCTTCCAATCCTTGATCAGTCCCCAGAGCAGTTTTGCATCTTGAACCACCACTATCCCCCACTCCACAAAGGGGATGGAAGAATGTTTGAATGAAAGTATGCTTGGTGCTTATGAAAGTAAAGCTGGATAGCCTGATGGGAGAATGGGATAAAGGACAAGACTGACAACCAAATTTGGTTTTCAAATTGCTTTTGTGTCTTGTCAACCATGTCACACAGGTGACAGGAAGGTGTGCTCACCTGTCAGAAGTCAGAATCGGGTGCAGGTCAGCAATAATAATAATAATACTGTGTCGGTGAAGTTAACTCTTTATTCCAAGAAGCCAAAACAGCCTAGTGATCTCAGCAATTGTTCCCAGTTGGTCTTGTCCACAGAATGCTTTTAAAACGGATGTTCCAAAATGGGATGGGGGCAGGAATGTTTTAGTGAATGTGCATAGGGAAGAACAGGAACATGATAGCAGGACCTGCCCTGCCCTACATGCATTTGCTAGATTGTCTGGGATTGAAAGGGACGCAGGTGGCGCTGTGGGTTAAAGCTTCAGCACCTAGGACTTGCCGTTCGAAAGGTCGGTGGTTTGAATCCCTGCGGCGGGGTGCGCTCCCACTGCTCGGTCCCAGCGCCTGCCAACCTAGCAGTTCGAAAGCACCTCCGGGTGCAAGTAGATAAATAGGGACCGCTTACCAGCGGGAAGGTAAACGGCGTTTCCGTGTGCGGCTCTGGCTCGCCAGAGCAGCGATGTCACGCTGGCCACGTGACCCGGAAGTGTCTTCGGACAGCGCTGGCCCCTGGCCTCTTAAGTGAGATGGGCGCACAACCCCAGAGTCTGTCAAGACTGGCCCGTACGGGCAGGGGTACCTTTACCTTTACCTTTACCTGGGTTCCCACTTCTACAGCATGTATGGTTGAAGGGTGGGTGAAAGAGAAGGGCAGTAAAGTTTGCTGAAGTATGAAACATCTTTTTGGGGAAGGGTGTTCTGAAGAGAGGAACTTGCCACTAATGACTGAGCGTGGTCAGTGGGTGGTTGCATAATTCAGGAGTTGAGGTGAGAGAAGGGACAATGCAGTACCTGGGAAAGGGCATGGCTGGCTAGCAGGAATCCTTAAGCACTCCACATAACAACAGCTTGTTATAGACCCGCATTTGTGTTCCATACAAAATAAGCATTTTCCTTTTCTGTCTTCACCTTGACAACAAAAAGGTCTGAGTAATTTTATTTGTTCATTACAGCTAACAAATTAAATGAATGGTAGTTTCATTCAGGCAAATATTTAGTGGCAAATAGTCACTAAAACACACTGAATAACTTTAAAAGGCTATGGAAAATTATATGCTTTTAGGAAGACAGGATTTGGTTTAAATATAGAGCGCACACAGAGCAAAATGCAATTTTGAAAATATACCTCAATTTAACTTGAAAGGACCCAGTTAAACAAGCTACACACACACACACACACACACACACACACACCCTTTCCCCAAAGGACTATTAGAACTGTACTGATGGAAAACAGATTCAGTTCTCAGCAGGTGTAACTGCAGTCATCAAGCAAGCGTGTTTGTGTTTGTATTTAACAAGATTTAAAAGGCCTGTTCTGCATCATAACTCAAGTATTGGCTTGATGCATAATGCAAAAATACTCTAATTCTAAGAATAAAGTATTTGGTACAGATGCTGAAAAACATTTTGCACCATGAGGTTTGTTGGCACTGATGTTATGATTGTCTGGGTAGGGACCATTCAGTAAATTAGAGAGGCTGAGGGCAATTATTTGTGAGGAATCACAGAATAATAATAATAATAATAATAATAATAATAATAAATAATAAAAACAGGATTGCCTTCTTACACTGGAATGTACTGTTACCCTCAGTTTATGAGCCAGGCATATCTTTCCCATGATGTAAAGCTGGCACAGAGCATCTCTTTGTAGGGTCAATTTAGTGATGCCTGAAAGCAAAATAATATAGTATTGGGATGATGCGGGTATAGGTTTTCCTTTCCTTTTTTAAAGGGACACTGTCTGAACTGCTTTGAAGAAAGCCAACCCTCCTCACAGCTTTAGACTAGGACTGTACAATCTGACCCACCATGAGGAATGCAACCCACCAGCCATGTATGATAGTCTGCAGCTGCTTAATAACATTCATGCATTGTACTCTGATGCAGCTTCTGCCCCTTCAGATGTTGTTGGACTCCAGCTCCCGTCAGCTTCAGCCCACACGACCAATGATCAAGTGATGGTGAGAGGCCAGCAACATCTGGAAAGCCAGAGGTTGCCCATCCCTGGAATACAGTGAACTGGCTTTACACTGTTCCCTAAAGGGCAACGCAGATATCCCTCTCCCAACTTGCTTGGAAAAATCCTGCTGCAATGGGGCTGTGTTAAGAACCCTTCTGGGGAGCTGTGTAGAGTTTGTCAATAAATCTGCTTAGTTACTAATACTCCTGTGGAGTCTAAATTCAAAAGTCAGGGCTCAGCAAACAACGTAGTGCACACAGTTCATGCATGGAAAAAACCACAGGCACAAAAACTAGGCTGGTTTTAAAGTCTGTGATTAAGTGGGTACTTTCCCCGAACTATGGGGAACATTACTGCTGATTCAGTGGTTAACTATGTTAGGCCTGTCTGGGAGAGTTTGTGCCCCAGAAAGGAAGGGGTGGGAGTGCATGATCCTTTAGTCTGCAACTGACTGCACAACCATGGTAAAGCAATCAATGAACTTGGAGTGCATTGTGACGTGGAGAAGAAGAAGAAGAAGAAGAAGAAGAAGAAGAAGAAGAAGAAGAAGAAGAAGAAGAAGAAGAAGAAGAGGAGTAGTAGTTTGGATTTGATATCCCGCCTTTCACTCCCTTTAAGGAGTCTCAAAGTGGCTAACATTCTCCTTTCCCTTCCTCCCCCACAACAAACACTCTGTGAGGTGAGTGGGGCTGAGAGACTTCAGAGAAGTGTGACTAGCCCAAGGTCACCCAGCAGCTGCATGTGGAGGAGCAGGGAAGCGAACCCGGTTCCCCAGATTACGAGACTACTGCTCTTAACCACTACACCACACTGGCTCTCAGTGTGGTTGCAATAGTTTTCCTGATTACAATGCTAGTGCTTCCATCACAGGTTCTAATGCTCCTTTTACACAACATTACCTGTTGCATTACAGGACTGTGGCTTTTTTATCGTTACACTGCCATGTCACACTAAATGGTGAGAAAGAACTACGTACCAGAATACCACTCTCAGTCCCATCACAGGACATTACAGTGCAAAAGCCCTGCAATTTTCTGGCATAACCAAGTTGCAAATACATATTTATTTCTGTAAGCAAATAACAGGGAAATGAGCACTAAACTTCCACTCATTTCTGCTAGTGTTTAAGAAATGGCTTTTACGTCATGTGAAAGATCACACAAAACATGGAAATGATCAGGTAAGGAAACATCAGAAAAATGGAATAAAGTGCTGTCTAAATGCAACCTTCTATGTTTGTCTTAAATTCAACCAGCCCAAAGTGTTTCAATGCATGCCACATACTGGGACCGCAGAGCAAGTAGCATGGGGTTCACATTTAAGAGTTTTAAAATGGAAGTAAGCCAGTGTTTGAATAAAGATACACCATTTAGAATTTTGAGTAAAGCTCAAAAACTGATTTTCATCAAGATTGTGAACTTTTCAATTTTTTAAAGAATACTAAACTTTTAAAAAAATATATTTTTATTGAGCAATTTCAACATAACAAATTGTCAAACTGTATAATCACAGACATAGTTCCCCCCCTTTCCCCCTTCCATCCCTCCCCCCCGGACTTCCCTCAGCTCCTCTCTCTGATTTCTCTGCACATATTATTCTCTGCAAGTTATAAAATTGTACATATCCTTATCTATCTATCATGTATCAACAAATAAATTTATGTATGTTTTTCAAAACCTGCCAAGGAGTCCAGTTCATTTTGTTGTCTTTTTAGATAATTTGTGAAAAGCTCCCATTCTTCCTTAAAGTCACAGTTGTCCTTGTCCCGCAGTTTGTATGTCAATTTGGCCAGTTCTGCATAGCTCATCAATTTTTCTTGCCACTGTTCTTTCGTTGGGATTTCCTCATTCTTCCATCCTTGTGCTATCAAGATTCTTGCCGCTGTTGTAACATACATAAATAAATTCCTTGTTTTTCTTGGCAGGTCTTGTCCTACAATCTCTAACAAAAATGCTTCTGGTTAGAACACTAAACCTTTATCTCCTCTCCATGTGCAACTCAACCAGCACAAACTTGGTTTTACTTGGTGGTGTTCACCCAATGATTAATTATCTTTTCAGGTCTAACGTGCGTGTGCCAGTTGTGTGAAAAAACAAACTTCACCTGTGAAACTGAGGGCGCATGCTGGGCTTCTGTCATGCTAACAAAAAACGGTAGACAAGAAGTAATAAAGGCGTGTGTCTCCCTACCACAACTGAAAGCACAAATCTTCTGCCACAGTTCTAAGAACATAACGAAGACAGAATGCTGCTATACAGATTTCTGCAACAACATCACCATTCACCTGCCCACAGGTAAGCTATGCTTGTTAGGGTAAAGAAATCTGCTACTATCCTATGCTTAGCTGGGAGTGCTTCCCATTGAACCCAGTGAGACTTGCTTCTTAGTCAGTGTGCATAGGGTTGAGCAGTGTGTTAGAGTAAAAACAAATTGTGGGGTTTTTTGTTTGTTAAAACACTATTTCGCAAAATCTGTTAGCACAAATTTGAAACCTGCCAAACGAATGATTAGAGGTACAACTTTTTATTTTTTTTCTTGGAAATTTCCTGGAAACTCCTGTCAATTGTTCAAGGCAGGATTTTTGGTCTTGCCTTGATAAAAGGGTGGCCAGATGTCATAGGCAGCAGGGCTCCCACACCTTTAATAGTTGTGCAAAACAGGGAATTTCAGCTTGAAAGTAGCACCTGGTGATATTCCCTCTTCCAGAGCCCTCGGCGTGTGGACTGAACAATGTGGGTGGAGATGCTTCTTCAGGTATACTGGGCTGAGGCCGTTTAGGGCTTTAAAGGTCAGCAACAACACTTTGAATTATGCTCAGAAACATATTGGGAGCCAGTGCAGATCCATTAGGACCGGTGTTATATGGTCCTGTCAGCTGCTCCCAGTCACTAGTCTAGCTGCCACTTTCTGGATTAGTTGTACTGCAGTAATTCTAGCTCTTTAGCCCCACTTCTACGGAGCTTGTGAGTTTTTTGTGCCCCCCACCCAGTCACATCCCTCTAGGCAAATCTGTGAACTTTAGTAGCACTTTAGAGAATTAATGTAGCACAGCAGCCATTTCTATAAATGATTATAATAAAGTGCCATAGCTATAAAGATTATTTAACTTAAAACTTGACTTTGACCTTTTTCAGTCATTCGTGTGTGTGTGTGTGTGTGTGTGTGTGAGAGAGAGAGAGAGAGAGAGACTCTCTCTTAGGCAACAAGATTGTGAATGAAGTATTAAAGGAAAATTGCTATGGTGGTGAGGGAACAAACAGATTTTTTTTTTTTTAAAAAAGCAGTGGTTATACCCACAGTTTATTTTAAATAGTCCTTGGAGGCTATTTTGAATTTCATGTGAAGTACAGTGGTACCTCAGGTTAAGTACTTAATTCGTTCTGGACGTCCGTACTTAACCTGAAACTGTTCTTAACCTGAAGCAGCACTTTGGCTAATGGGGCCTCCTGCTGCCGCTGCGCCGCCGGAGAACGATTTCTGTTCTCATCCTGAAGCAAAGTTCTTAACCTGAAGCACTATTTCTGGGTTAGCGGAGTATGTAACCTGAAGCGTATGTAACCCGAGGTACCACTGTAGCATCATTCTAAATGCTGCAGAGTTTCCCTTTTGTTTGCTGTATTTCTGGTTTTTGTTCTATGTGTACATCAGGCTCACATTCCCACCCTGCCTTCAAACTGCGACCCTGTATCTGGTGTTGCTTAGCTTTCTCTTTCCTTGACCTTGCCTTGACCCAACTTTTGGTTCTTATGAATGGCATTGCAGGGAGTTGGGCTAGATGACCCTTTTGGTCCCTTCTCCAATGCTTCTGTGATCACTCCTTCAAATAAGTGGGACACTTGCCTTCTGAGAACGCCAAATAAAGAAGGGAGAAAAGAACCCCTCAGTTGAGATGTACACGAGGTTTGTGCCAGTTTAGGTAGAATCCTATAATGCAAGAATTTGTCCTTCAGCAATGAACTGCTATCAGGAGAAAAGACATATGGCTGTGGTTTTGTCCGACTCTTCAGCTGCCCTGGCACGCTGACGAAGGAGTTGCTTCCACCAGGCTTCAGCTCATTCCCCTCATTATCCGATTGGGAAACTGCAGAACGCCCTCACAGGTTACTTACCGTACACCTTTAAAAAGTTTAAATACAGTGGTACCTCGGGTTACATACGCTTCAGGTTACAGACTCCGCTAACCCAGAAATAGTACCTCGGGTTAAGAACTTTGCTTCAGGATGAGAACAGAAATCGTGCTCCGGTGGTGCGGCAGCAGCGGAGGCCCCATTAGCTAAAGTGGTGCTTCAGGTTAAGAACAGTTTCAGGTTAAGAACGGACCTCCGGAACGAATTAAGTACGTAACCAGAGGTACCACTGTACTAGCATTTACATCAACCTTCCCCAAGGTGGCGCCTTACAGGTGTGGTTGATTTCTACCTCCCGTCAGCCCAAGCCAATGTGGCCCAACGGTCAGGGATGATGGGAGTCATAATCTAGCAACAACTGGAGGAGGCTGCCTCCAACTTTGGAAAGCCTGATTCATAGTCATAAAAATAAAGCACTAGGGTTCTGCCACTGCTAATGCAACAGTAGGTGTTTTTTATTTATTTATAAAATAAATATCTATAAAAGTAATCATATACTGCTGACTCCTCTAAAACACCTAAGCAGCATACAGTTAATATAAAATCTCAGTAAACACAAGGAATACACACACACACACACACACACACAAATGCAGAGGTTGACTTCCGCTTTGAGTGTGGGGACCTTTGGAGTCGTGTGCTGGCTAGGATAGCTCTGTCAGTACAGCATGAGACTCTTAATCTCAGGATCGAGTCCCACTTTGGCAAAAGATTCCTGCACTGCAGGGAGTTGGACGAGATTCGCCTCGTGGTCCCTTCCAACTCTACAGTTCTGTGGTCTCTGCCGAATCCTACCCCCTTTGCAAATTGGGGTGGGGGTTATGATTGCTCTCTGCCTACTGCCTTGAGCACAGAGGGATTTTATATGAAGAAGTGCTCCTTGCTCCAAAACGCGAATGGCTTCCAAAGAACCGTTGCTGAGTGCAGCTTTGAAGTGCAATTGTGCAGAGGCACATTTGATAGGACATCTCTGGGTGTTTCATTTTCATACTGTGTTTATTTTGCTGTTAATGTTTAATTATTTTTTGATTTCTTGCTTCAGCTTTAACTGTTGCTTTGTCACAGGAGAGGGTTTCCTTTTTCCTTTTGGTAGTAACAAGGTGGTTTGTGGTCTGCCTGGAATTCTGTGTAGAATCTTGTGTTGCCTCATGCTAGGGTGAATTAAGATGCATAGAAATCGGAGGGCTGCCCTGCCTTTGGGTGGCTGGACTTCATTGTGGCCATGAGATTATGACTGAGACGCTGGAGTGTGGGGCAACCCTCTGGGCCATGGCTGCCTCAGGGGAAAAAAAGGCGGAGTTGGTTAGCCTGCCATTCAGCCTGACGTTTCACATTCCAACCAGCAGGGGGAGACTAGCAACATGAAACTGATGAACAATTCAAATACCATATTTTTCGCTCTATAGCACACACCGGACCATAGGATGCACCTTGTTTTAGAGGGGGAGAAAAAGAAAAAAAAATTCTCCCCCTCCCTGCTCAGCACCCCTTCAGCGAAGCAGCAGGAGAAACGGAGCCCCTTCCATTTCTTCTCCCGCTTGGCTGAAGGGGCGCTGAGCAGCTCTCCCTCTCTTCTGAAGCCAGGAGAGTCTGGCTCTCACGGCTTCAGCAAAAGGAACCCAAAGCCTGTGGAGCGCAGCGGGAACTCACGCTGCTCTTTGAAGGCTTCAGGCGGCTATCCCTGAAGCCTGGAGAGCGAGAGGGGTCGGTGTGCACCGACCCCTCTCACTCTCCAGGCTTCAGCAAAAGCAACACAAAACCTCCGGAGCGCGGAGGGAACGCTCCCGCTGCGCTTCAGAGGCTTCATGTTGCTATCGCTGAAGCCACGGAGCCTGCATTCTCTCCATAGGATGCACACACATTTCCCCTTAGTTTTTGGAGGGGAAAAAGTGCGTCCTGTAGAGCGAAAAATACAGTATATGGGACATAGAGTATGGGTGTGTTTGTGTGCATGTATTACAGAGTACTTCTGTTGTGATATTAGTTACCACGGAATATAGGACATCTGTCCTTAAACATGGGTTCAGCTTAAATGGGTTCCAAGTTCAGCTTCTGGATCAGCTATGATCACACCATATTTTATTTAATTTAACTGACCAAAAATGAAGGGTGATGCATCAGCCATGGTTCAGTGTCCAAGCCCCAAGGTGTGTGGTAATGGTTATTCTCCACTGTGAGTGAAGTACGATTAAGTCACACTCTGGGTGTGAATTCAGTGGATGCAACCCTTAGTATGACCAATGCTGACTCTCGCCAGGTCTTTTGTTCAGCCGGAACTCAGTTCCGGCACCTCTCAGGTGGGCACTATTGCCATTATAAGAGAACAAGGGAGGCGTTCATGGAGGGTTCCGGCACCTCTTTTTCTAGAAAAACAGCACTGAATATTGCATATGAATATTTCATGTTCATCGACCGGGGGTGGGGGGGCAGCCTTAATTATTAGCTTCTGATGCTTCCACTCTGACATTTGACCCCTGTGTTATGTTGAGCTGTGAAATAAGTGGTTTCCGAAGCCAAGACTTTTTAGAGCCTTTTTAGACCACTTTTTAGAGAGATAGGTAGTAACACTTATATATTACAGAGCATATAGATGCTGCTCACCCCTAAGTCAAGGATAGTCAATGTGGTGCCCTTGAGATGTTGCTGCAATACAGTTCCCTTCATCCTGGACTACAACTCCCATAATCATGCAGGTCCTCCAGCAGGTGATGGGGGCATATCCCAACCTGAACTGGTATGCAATTCTGGAAGTAAGTGCAATTGGAACCAGGAGAACTAAATGTGTTTTAAGAGTGGGGGCATGTGACTCCAGCTTCCTATTAAGAATAAACCATTTTGGGATAAATCGCTGAATTAGCAAGACCAATTGGGAACTCCTGGCCGATGAGCTGCCCCATTACCTCTGGTGTTCTGCTGCTTGCACGCTTCTGCTAGGATGATAATAACAATTTTTTTAAAAAAAAATCTGATAAAAATAAAATAAAGCACCCCAGCAGCCCGAAAAGGTATGAAAAAATGTGAAGAAGGGAGATTGAAAACTGCACTAAAAATAGATGTATTGGAACAGATTACATCAAAAACAGATGTATTTATATGCCTAAATAATGTGTGGCGGCTCAACACCTTTCAGTGTTGTTCATTACAGTTCTCCCGTCTCTTATGGTGGTCTGTCAAGGCAAACTGTTAGCACAAAGTGTAGTCTGCTTCTTTTACTTCTATATATGTTGCAGAATAAATAGCTCTCTGTGGCTTCAGTATGTTATCTACAAGCTATGTTAAGGTATTAAGATCCAGAAAGGGATCTTTCTCTCTCTCTCCTCTCACAGTCTACACGGAAGTCAGCCCTGCTGAACTCAATGGAATCAGGTATAGGATTATCTTAACAGTAAGTCCCATTAAGCTCAATGGGGTTTGCTTCTGAGGAAAGACCCACAGGATAGTTAATGTTCCTATGCCACCAGGCTCTAGAAAATAGCATTAATATAAAGCAATGCTGCACAGCAGCTGTAAGAGATTTTTCGAGAGGCTGAATTCATAACATCAGTAAGGAGAGGAAATGTTTCCAATGAAACCAACATTCACAGTTGAGACGAGGTGATTCCATTTGAGAGCCTTTTTGTGTGATGGGGTGATGTTGGGTTTTTAAGCTATGCTATGTTTTAAGCTGATAGAAAACTGTGAAGTGTGTGTTTTTCCTTGCCTTTGGAGATAAAACCTGATAATAGTTTTGTGTGACTGGCGCTATTTGCTTGCAAGCAAGCAGTTTTCACCAAAGCCATTTGCCTGCTGTGCTGTTCCATAAAGGATCTGCTTTAAGCTTTCTTTGCATTGTGGAGGATTTACCTGGTCAGTGTGGGAGACTGGAGATGCTGATGATGCTAACCTTTCCTTTTGATGCTTCTTAAAGCACGGAGGGGCCATTGCACAGCGGCAGTGTGTGCGTGCTTTGACTGGTTAGAACCCAATAATCAATCCCTGGCTTCTCCAGCTAAAACAAACAAAGTAGCAGGCTAAGAAGAAAGACTTATTCCTTTGAAAGCTGCAGCCATCCAAATAATATTGGACTGGATGGGCCAGGGGTCTGACATAGTATAAGGCAGCCTTTCTCAACCTGTGGGTCCCCAGATGTTGTTGGACTACAACTCCCATCTCCCCTAGCTACCAAGGCCAGAGCTCAGGGATGATGGGAGTTGTAGTCCAACAACATCTGGGGACTCACAGGTTGAGAACCGCTGGTATAAGGCATCTTCCTTTACTGAGAGAGACACAGAAAGAGATGGGGAAGAGCTGAGTGCAAGCCTACCTTCTGTCTTCCTCCATCTAAATATGCTTGATGAAATGAAGTGAGTCCTACTGCCTTAACCAACCTGGTGCCTTTAAGATGTTTTGGACAACAACTCCCACTAGTCATAGCTGGGACTGATCAGTGTTCAAAATTGTGGTCCAGTTGTGACCACGTGGAGATCTCTGGATCCCTGGTTGGTGACTGGGGAAAGCAAAATGTCACTTCGAGAAGGATCTGAAATATTTTCCTTGAAGTGTGAATTTGTTTTATTCTGGATTGTTTTATTTTGATGTTTTAATGTTTTGTAAACCGCTTTGAGATTTGTTCTTTAAAATATAAAGTAGTACGTATAGAAATAAAGTGAATAACAACCACCACCATCACCACCATCAATGGAAAAAATGGCACCTAGACATTCTGTTGTGGTGACCATAACCCAGGTTTAAGGTGACATTTGGTGATTAGATTATATATATGATTTTTTAACACTGACTGATGGGTGTTACAGTTCAAAACAGCCGAAGGGCATCAGGTTGCTTTGTTATATTAGATTAGTCTTTCCTGGAAATTGGTGATACTACAGCAGGATTATAATGCTGCTGAGGTTATACTTCTGTTACTCATAAAGGAAGCAAAATGCACATGGAAGATCGTTGGCTCAATCTGCATAAAGGTTTTTTCCTGTGGTGTTCTGATTTTGAAGCTATGTGGCATAAAACAGTAACACTGTCATGTGAGGAGCATGTATATTGCAGTATTGAACTCAAAGGTAGGTAGAGGTGCTTGAGGAATTCATTCTCTGCAAACTCTGATATGAACTGTTCTGACTTGATCCACACCTCCCAATTTAACGTGGAGTTCAGAACTCACTCGTCCCTCAGAGTTCACACGTCTTCAGATTTTGTGATGCAATTTTTGGCTAAATAATAAAAAAGTAAATTCCATAAGGCATGTAATAATGTGTATTTGGGGCCAGCATGCATTTAGAAAGAGGTGTTTTGAAAGAAAACGAAATAAAAATGTTGGTGCAGATTAACACATAACAAACACATAACACATAACTAGAAATGTCCATTCCTAGGCAAGATCATCTTTTTATATATACATTTATTTTGCGGTCTGCAGTTTTGTATTAGAAGCTGCACTTTCTTTATGCCATGTTTGTGCTAATAGAACATCTTCCCGATACAAGTAAACGGGATTCTACCAATCAGATTAGAATAATCACATGTGTAGCAAACTGTTTGCCGCCTCTCTGGTTTATAGCACTTTTTTGTTTTTGTTTAGTCATGTCCGACTCTTCGTGACCCCATGGACCAAAGCACGCCAGGCACTTCTGTCTTTGGTTCCTATGCAATATTTTTCTTTACAGCATTGGCCTTTCCTTTCGCTTCCAGGCATATCCGCAACTGAGCGTCCTTTTGGCTTTAGCCCAGCCGCTTCATCAGCTCTGAATCTACTTGTACTTGTCCTCTGCTCTTCCCCAGTAGCATGTTGTACGCCTTCCGACCTGAGGGGCTCATCTTCCAGCGTCATAACTTTTGTATGCCTGTTGTCTTTGTCCATGGAGTTTTCTTGGCAGGGATACTGGAGTGGCTTGCCGGTTCCTCCTCCAGGTGGATCGTGTTTGGTCCAAACTCTCCACTATGACCTGTTCATCTTGTGTGCCCTGCTCGGCATAGTTCATAGCTTCTCTGAGTTATTCAAGCCCCTTCGCCACGGCAAGGCAGTGATCCATGAAGGGGGTTTATAGCACTAATCTGTTTTAAATTGGTTTGATCTTAGTAAAGAATGGGCAGCCTGATTTGTTGCTCGCTATCTTAGCAGAGAGCGAAGCTGTGGAGACCTAGAGAGCTAGATCTGCTGTCTTCTTGGAGCAGTTGAAATAATGTAAGAGGCTAAAAGATTGGGCGGAGGCCAGTTCCTATAGCACAGTTCACCATGCCCTTGAGTTGCTGTTATGAATTCCAGCATCTCAGAGATTCTGGCAGAGGATTCCGTCCTCTGTAGCTCAAGACACCCGGCACCAAAGTTGGCCGCATGCAATAGCCACACAGATGCCTGTAAAGTTAGCACAGGTTGTGAATCTTTGAATTTGGATGGGGCTGAGACTTAAGCATCTAGTGTGGTACAAAATAAGTTCATTGGCTCAAATACATAATTATGGGGAAGCCAGAAATTAACACTGGATCCTGGCAACAGTAATTCATGATTTTTTTATTTTTTAGCAGTGGTTTGGAGAATTACAGTGGTATCTCCGGTTAAGAACTTAATTCGTTCTGGAGTTCCGTTCTTAACCTGAAACTGTTCTTAACCTGAAGCACCACTTTAGCTAATGGGGCCTCCTGCTGCCGCTGCACAATTTCTGTTCTCATCCTGAAGCAAAGTTCTTATCCCGAGGTAATATTTCTGGGTTAGCGGAGTCTGTAACCTGAAGCGTATGTAACCCAAGGTACCACTGTATATTAAAATCCTTACATCCACTTCTGGATGCAGCTGTCATTCCCAAGGTTAATTAGGCAGAAAGAATAACTGTTAATTCAGTATGTTACAATGAAGATAATGCCTTGAGAAGTGGTCACATTAAATTAAAACTGGGTCCCGTTTATTTATTTGTTATTTAAAATATTTGCCTTAAAGCCCACGTACATCACCACCCCCCATTTCTGATTAGGGTTAACAGAGGGGCCTGTCACAGACAAGCCTGTTCATCCAGATCCAGATTGACAAGGTTCCATTAGTTCAGTTCAGAAAACACGAGTCCAACCCCATGGTTTATAAGTCACACCCTGGTTTACCCACCTCCTCACAAACCATGTTTTGTAACCTAACTCGTGTTCAGATGTAATGCCAAAGCGTGATTTGTCTTTCTGTCTGTATGCAGCCATTGTCCGGTGAGGAAAATGCTGGGATTCAAAATCCTTTGGATACCTGTGAAACTAGTTTATGAATGTTTGCTCAGGAGCAACTCTCAAATTGCTCCATAACCGTGTAGTTTGCCTGGTCAACTGTTTTGCAGCGGCAGGGATTGTGTGTACGTGTTACTAAAGCTAAGCAAAGAGCCCTCTTCTGATAAACTTCAGATATGCTGTGGCCTTTGCTCAAGCACAGGCAACACCTCTGAAAGTTCTGTTTTGATGAACATGAAAAACAGGCAAGTGTGTTGTGCACTGATGAGAGCCTTGGAACCTGCTTTGTATGCTGAACCAGGCCAGTATTTCATAAAAGTAATATTTAATTACCCAGACTGGTAGCATCACCAAATATTTGCTCCAAACTTGCTTATTGAGTATCAGGATACCACATACATGAAGCTGGGAACATTCAGCTTCTGTCCATGGTTGCCTTGGGTTGAGCCACCTGGAAGGACCATAGGTCAATTTAGCTCAGCAAAGCAGACTGATTCGGTACAAGGGAGCTTCCTTTGCTCTTTATGACTTCGTAAACATTCCAAGTAAGCATGCATAGCCAGTGTGGTGTAGTGGTTAAGAGCGGTAGTCTCGTAATCTGGGGAACCGGGTTCGCGTCTCCGCTCCTCCACATGCAGCTGCTGGGTGACCTTGGGCTAGTCACACTTCTTTGAAGTCTCTCAGCCCCACTCACCTCACAGAGTGTCTGTTGTGGGGGAGGAAGGGAAAGGAGAATGTTAGCCGCTTTGAGACTCCTTAAAGGGAGTGAAAAGAGGGATATTAAATCCAAACTCCTCCTCTTCTTCTTCTTGATGTTAGAAGCTCTGTGTCTCTTTAAAAGCCCAACCCCTTTTAAATGTGCATTAGTGGAAAATCTCCCCATTACTCCCAGTAGTCCCTTCATCTTCCTTCCTCTCCTGTATGATGTTGCAAGCAATACCCTACAGAATGATGCTCTTTGAACCAGGGGCAGGGAACCTGTTAGGGAAGGTCCATAGATAGCTCAGTGGTAGAGCATTTGCCTTGCATGCAGAAGGTTCCTGGTTCAACCCCTGACATCTCCAGGTAGTGCTGACAATGGCCCCTGTCTGAAACCTGGGGAGCCACATTTAGTGAGCTTCAGTAAGGAGCTAGATGAGACAACTGTCTGACTTGGCGTAAGGAAGTGCTGCCTTGTTGATTCTCCTGGACTTCTCAATGGCTTTTGACACCACCAGCCATGAAATCCTTCTGAATAGGTTAGGTGTGGAAGGCATTGCCTGGCAGCAGTTCCATTCCTGTCTGAATGACTGTTTCCAAAAGATGGCACTGGGAGATTACTGCTCGACCCTTGACTGTCATGCTTTTGAATTCTGCTGGGTTCTGTTATTTCTCCCATGCTGTTTTAACATCTACATGAAGCAACTGGGATAGCTCAACCAGAGATTTGTCCGAGGCATTGGCAGTATGTGGATGATGCTTTATTGCTCGCTCATCAGACTGGTGACTCAGGAGAGGGCATTTTGTGGCAGCCCTTAAACTGCCAGGCTCCCTCCCCACAGGTGTGCGGCTAACATCTTCACTGCGTAGCAATTGCCATATGCTAAAAGTGGACCTCTTTATCCTGGTCTTTGACCATTATGATTTTCTGTTTCATGGGCCCCACCTCTTTTACTGGATTTCCACTCTACTATTCCATATGGAATGGGCTTGCTTATTTTATCATTGTAACGGCTTTATCTGTTTTTATAACTGTATATGGTCTTCTGTTGTAAATTGCCCTGGGACCTTTAGATGAAGGCAGGTAAGTAACTGAATGAGGAACTTTTGTCAGCTTTGTCTAATATGCCAGCTGCAACCTTACCTGGGTGAGAATAGCTTGGCCACAATTACCCATGCTTTCCTCACTTCCTGTTTAGACTAATGCAGTGTGTTGTACATGGGGCTGCCTTTAAAAACAGTCATGAAACTGCATTAATCTCCAAAGAGCAAAACTGGTACTGGGCAGTTTAACCACATTACACCTATGTTTTTGTCAGCTGAGCTGCAGAGCTGCAGTTGGCCAAGTAGTATTTTTATCCTTTAAAACCTTAAAAGGCTTGGACCAGGTAACCTGAAAGATCTTCTCCCACATATACTTACCCAAACCTTAAAATCCTCCAGTAGGGCCTCCAAGTGCTATCTCAGGCTTTGGTGAAGAAATGGGTTTGTAGTAAAACTTCAGAATATCCTTCTGCAGCTGCAACCCTAAACATACTTGCTAGGGAGCAAGTCTCACTGAGATATTTCTGTGTAAACAGGCATAGGCTTACCTTGTAAATTCACTTAAACTTTTTGAGTTAGTGCTTCAAGCCAGGGGTCTGCTTTAACATGCGCATGTTAAAACCACTATTGTGTACTAATATGTTTTTCTGCTAGTAATTGAAATTGGATTGCTATTGCTTTATGTCATATATTGGTTGCTTTTAATTTACCTTGCCCTTCAAAGGGCTGTTTTCAACTGCTTAGCAACCAAATTTCCTATTCCATTGCTTAAAAGTGGTCTTCATTAGCAGAACATGGTCAGTGATTCATCCAGTACTTCAAATCCATCAGGCAGATATTGGATCACTTATCTGGTTGCAAGTTAATTTATAAACAGCTTCTGTTTTTGAACCCTAAATAACTGGGTAGGTATTTAAATAAGAGCTGGAAGACCTGTTTTGTTTACCGTTGTCCATTAGTGGCCTCAGTTAGTCACCAGGAGATTTTATGTATCCTAATTCATAAGCTGTAAACATGGTGATGGTGCAATTTTTCCTTTAGTTTTGGCCAGACTTTGATCATTCCACAGTTTGGCTTTATTGAGCTGTTAACTTTTTTTTATTGTATTTCCAGCATAGTTCATGAGTTTATCCTCATCAGACTTTTGTTGCCTCTGATGACCTGTCATTGAGTATCACAATGTAGTGTTAAAAATAAATTTTCTGTGTAATAGACAGAACGTTCTGTTTCCCAGGATTTCTTCCGCCCCACCCACCTCCAGACAGAGGCATTATCTCTTGATCAAATTCTCAGGGGACTGGTGTCTGAAATCCTAAGCAAGTTTACTCAGAAGTAAGTTCGATTAAAATAAGTGGCCCTTCCTTCCAAGTAAACATCCTGGGCTATAAGGAAGCAGCAAAGGCTATTATTTCTAACATGGTGAAAATGTAATCTCCACTGATGCAATATTTGAGGATACTATAGACACAGTTATGGATGAATACCACCACTGATGGATCAAACTGCAGACCCATTTTGTTTAGCAGTTGTTCAACAATATGCTTCCCACAGTAAGAACATCAGAGCCCTTCAAGTTAGACCAGGCTAGCCTGTAAGCAGGGTATGAGCACAACAGCACTCTTTGACACTCCCTAGCAACTCCCTAGCAACTGGTCTTCAGAGTTACATAGCCTCTGGAACTGGCGTAGGGAGAGTAATATACCTTCCATGACCCGTAAGCACTGATAGCCTTATAGTCCATGGATTTACCTAATTCTCTTTAAAAGATGGCCAAATCGGTGGCCATTTCTGGCTCTTGTGCAAGCGAATCCCATCGTTTAGCTATGCAGTGCATGGGGGAAAAAACAAACGAGAGAGAGACATTGCACATACCTTTGTAAACCAAGAAAATCTTTAATAAAAATGCATTTAAAAAAAGCTATGCAGTGCGTGAGGAATTGCTTCCTTTTGTCAATAATAATAATAATAATAATAATAATAATAATAATAATAATAATAAATTCCTTCCAGTAGCACCTTAGAGACCAATAAGTCAGTTCTTAATCTCCCACCATTCAGTGTCATTGGATGTCCCCAAGTTCTAGCGATATGAGAGAGGGAGAAAAAAACAACATTTTTCGATCCACTTTCCCCAAACCAAGCATTGTTTTATACACCCGTATTGTATCATCCCTTATTTGCCTCTTTCTACAAAAGCCTTCCTGGGATAGCTCAGCTGGTAAAGCATGACACTCTTAACTTCAGGGTCGTGGGTTTGAGCCCCACATTGGGCAAAAGATTCCTGCATTGCAGGGAATTGGACTAAATGACTCTTGCGGCCCCTCCCAATTCCATGACTCTATGATTCCACACAACCTATCTGAAAATGGAGTTGCCTCAACCCCAGGGTCTTTTTTCTGAATATCCTTTTTGAGGTGAGGTGAACAGAACTGTAGACTGTATTCCACGTGTGGCTGCAACCTATAATATTGGCCGTTCTTATTTTCAATTTTTTTCCTAATGATCCAAACCAGGCTAAAAAAGTGTTACATTTTGGTTTACAAAGCTCTAAATACATTGTGCTTTTCCAGGTAAGCATTCCATGCACGGCACATCGGGTTGACACATACTATGTGTCCACTGACCCATGTGGCATGATCATGCCAGCATGACACCCATCTGGTGTTCTAATGCCATGTGTAAATATGTTGATGCATGTGATAAGCACATTGTAAACATGACAAGAACCCCCTTCATGCAATGGTGGCGAAGAAGCAGTGTAACTGTGCCACTGCTCTCAAGCCATGCAGTTTCTCTGGCCCTGCTCTGACATCCACACATGGAGCATGTAGATTTCCCTTTCCTAGACCCCTGCACTCAACACATGGTTGAGTGGTGTGGCATCCTTACCTCTTCAGCATGTGGATAGACTCTCCTTCCTATGAAGGGGGCTAAGGTGTCAGTGGGAAGATCTCTGCTCATGTCCCATGCACATTAGACCTCTGGTGATAAGCTTATCAGTGATGACATTCCACCCACTGAGTGGTTTGTTTACAGAAGCTGAGTGCTTGGCAGCACACAACAAAGAAATTGGCTAAATTGAGGGCAGTAGGTGTCACCTCATCACACTGTATTCTGCAGCCAAATTTTAACCGGGTCCTTTTGATCCCTGCCTCTGTTGTGCTTTTTTTTACAAGAAGCAAGCACTCTTCTGATTGTTCTATGCTGCTGTGAAATAGAAATTTCCACACACGCACCAGAAATGTTCACTAGATGCATGTATGTAGCTATCTGATCTGGTTTAAAAAAGACTTGCGTTCTGAACCTGTGATGTAATTTATTTGCACAGTAGCTGTCCAAAGAAGAGGGAGAGGCCGCTTAGCCAATTCTGTGTCAATAGGCTGGCCCAATAGGCATCACCAAAAAAAGAGGACACACATTTCCATAAGCCAAGCTATAGGCATAGATGCAAATTCAGAAACCATTATTGTCAGCTAAGTAGAAATGAAACACTTGCCCTACTCTTGCTCCCCCCTCTTTAAGGCTCTTTATCTGTAAAGAGACTTGGAATGGATGGGCTAACCATGTGAACATGCATCCTACTTTACAGAGGATTAACTGCCATTGAGCTCTTCCATGCCAGAACTGACCTCTTGTATTAGTTGCCATTTTGAACATATCTGGACTCTTATACATTCGCCTTTTGTTTGAACTGCCTTCCCCCCATTTTGTGTCACATCTTCTAGGCCCCATTTCTTCACTTGCAATGGAAGCATTGGACTTTTTCTGTGCTTCTGGCATAAAATGACAACCTCCAGGCTGTGTGGGGAGAAGCCCATGCTCTGGCCCTTCCCCACCACAGCACCACCCCTCTGAAACTTGGGATAATACTGGTTGTGGGGTGTGGATGTGTATGTATGTGTGGAATTGCACCATGGGCTCCTGGGACTTGTCAGATTATTCCAGTCACTTTGGAAAAGCATGACAAAGAGCTACCTGTATTATTCTTTGTAAAGTGCTTAGCAGAAGTTTAAGCACTGGCGAATTGATGTTGATGAGGAGTGAAGACTTTGGAATGACCTGGGTCAAATCCACATCAAGCATTTATAACCCTTTAACAATCCTTGCAAAGAGTACTGTGTGTGTGGTTTGGGAGCTGCACGGCCAGGGGAAAAACAATGCTGTCCAGGGTTGTAAAGACTGCAGAGAGAATAACTGGGTGCACTCTTCCCACCTTAGATCAAATCTATTCTGTCAGGTGCCATTTGAAAGCTGCAGAGATAGCACAGGATAGTACGCACCCCGCAAATGATCTCTTTCAGCTTCTGCCTTCTGGAAGAAGGTATAGGGTTATAAAGACCAGGACTAGCCGCCTGAGAAACAGTTTCTACCCAAATGCAATTCTGGTTCTAAAAGCAGTATAAGGGGTCTCTATTGTATATTTTAAAATGGGGTTTCAGAGTTTTTAGGGGTTTTTGAATGTCTTATGTAGATTTTCAATTTCATTGTTCTGTATGGGACAGTGATAATAAAGATATCGTATCGTATCAAACTGTAGTTTGCCCCCCCCGAGCTACAATTCCATGCTGCTTTAACACACTATAGTTCCCAAGTTTTTTCAGGGAAACAATGCGCTTTAAACATACAGTATGGATGTGACCATGGAGTTCGATAACCAAGACAGCTACGTTCTCAACTTTCTCAATATAATGTCAATCCTTGTTGTCACTTCCAGTTGTTGTTGTTTTTTTAAAAAAAGTACATTTGCATGCTTCTTTGAGAGCATAGTGGATTTGACAGATTTTGGTTTGTGTCTTTTTAAGGTCCAGAGGCTGCAAGGAAATCAAAACTGGGCCCTGTGGAACTGACGGTGGTTATAACTGTACCAGTATGTGTCTTGTCTATAGCTTTAATGCTGACTCTGTGCACACATCAAGGCAACAACTGCAGATTCAGGAAGAAAAGAAGACAGAACATTGAAGAGCCTCTGTCGGAATGCAGTCTGGTGAACCCAGGGAAGACTCTCAAAGATCTGATTTATGATATGACGACGTCAGGTTCTGGATCTGGTATGTGAGTGTGCGCTGTGGATTCTGTTGGAATTTCCCATGATGTGTAGCAGATTAAGGTAATATTCCAAGAGGCACAGGGCTAAAAAATCTCTCTGGAAGAGCCTGAAAATGGGAAGCCAAGGGGGTGAGGCATACTCCTGATAACTGGAAGTGCAAGTAGAAAAAATGCTTTTAATCTGGCGTCTGTTAGGCAGCTGCATTGTGTTTACAGCTATGCAAAGAACAGGTGTCATAGCTAGACATTAAAAATGCAAACCAAATAGTTTATTGTATTAACCGAAGGCCATAGCAACATTAAGAATCAATATTGCATAATGACCGGGGCAGTTTTGTGTAGCTTCTCTGTGAGAGTGAGGCATGCCTTCTTCTCAAGATGTGTTTCATGCAGTCTGTTTCATAAAAGACATGCATGCACATGAAACCATCTGGAGAATGCTAATCTTTCCCAACACATGTGTGAATATTCAAATAAGTAACATGGGGGAAAAACACCCAGAAATGCAGTTAGTAAGGCTGCTGCTTAGAATTGGTGTACTATGTGGAAAAATTATGTGCCCCCGCCCCGCATGATAAAACTTCTGAAGTTCCAGGTAAGAATTCCCTCAAAGGTGATGATGGCTTTAGAAATGTTCATCTGACTTTAGCTTGCTTGCTTACTTACTTTGTCAAACCTTTATTAGGCATTACAAATAGGTAAAGGTAAAGGGAGCCCTGACCATTAGGTCTAGTCGTGACCGACTCTGGGGTTGCAGCATTCATCTCACTTTATTGGCCGAGGGAGCTGGCATACAGCTTTTGGGTCATGTGGCCAGCATGACTAAGCTGCTTCTGGCGAACCAGAGCAGCGCACGGAAACGCCGTTTACCTTCCCGCCGGAGCGGTACCTATTTATCTACTTGCACTTTGATGTGCTTTCAAACTGCTAGGTTGGCAGAAGCAGCAACCGAGCAACGGGAGCTCACCCCCATCGCGGGGATTCGAACTGCCAACCTTCTGATCGGCAAGCCCTAGGCTCTGTGGTTAAACCCACAGCGCCACCGCATTACAAATACAGGCCACCATAAAACATCCATATATGAAATTTTAAAATATAAACAAATAAACAGCCATGTAAAAATATGTAATGATGAGGATTTTCATTGGAGTTTCTTCCCGCTAAATAGTGCCATTCACCACTCTGAGAGATATTATTTACTTCAGCATATTCTATGTCTTTCTCCACTGAGAGCTAAAGTTTGCCAGGGAAAAAGTACCATCTTTGATATTCTGAGTAATATCTGACCGCAAGCCAAATGGGGAAGAGGTTGAAGACTTGTCAAGCTGCAGTAGCTGAAGTCTCTGCAGCATTTCTAGACTATTCTTTGTATGTCTGCGAAAGACAAATGTTTTGGCTTCAAAGGTCAGGCCTATGCTGACAATTCCTGGGTGTTTCCTGAGCCAGAAACTTTAAAACTGTTTTGAAATAAGTGTAGATTTAGATTAATCTTCTTGCTTAACACCATGCCTTATGTGAAGTGAAGACACTGGGGCTGCAATCTAATTTCTTCCAAGCAGAGTGTCCTGAAGTCTTGGCCTTAGACAGGGCTGATCTATCAATTGTTCACAAAACAGAAGTGATGGTACTCATGTCATTGTTATTTGATATCTTTGAAGAGCGCCGTTGTCATTCTCAGGGACTACTTTCATTTTCCATCTGTAAGGTTGTGACATTATCCCCCAAGTTATCTAATAATCAAGGGTTAAATCTGCTGTTGGTAATTCATTCTCCTTTTCTAGTGTGTCACTCTCAGGAGGGCCAGATCAAGTTTGCTTCTGAGGTGAGACTATGCCTGTGGGCTGCTAGTTGGTCCTGTTGCCCTTGGGTAAAAACAGGAAATGCCACTTGAAAATGACATACTGCAAAGCAGGGGTCATCCACCTTTTCGGACCAGTGGCATATTTCAAATTTTGAGAGAGTGCTGGGGACACCAGTCACAAAATAGCTGCTATGAGGAAAGCATGGCATAACACAAAATGGTTGCCACGGGGAACATGGCATAACACAAAATTTGGGACAGCCACAACTGATAACCTTATGCTTAATATGAGATATCAGCTATGACCTGCTGGTCCTGACTGAGAAGATCCCATGATATTGATTTTTACACACACACACACACACACACACACACACACACACACACTTGCTGTGTTGTAGCCACAACAAGCATTCCTCAGTACCAGAAAGCCCATTTTGGATCCAATCCTGTTGGCACTTGCCATCTGGGTTTGCTATTAGATGGATAGATTGCAACCAAAGAGCGATCCAGCTGTACCAAAAACAATGGGAGTTTTGCCACCGATTACAAGAAGATGTGAATTTCACAAATTGGAGATTGCCTCTGCGTATATATTGCACGTATTGTAGATCAGTGGTAATTATTGGAGGGAGGGTTAAGAAAACGTTTTAATGCTTGTATTTCTTTTGTTAGGCTTGCCTCTGCTTGTCCAAAGAACAATTGCAAGAACAATAGTCCTTCAGGAAATAGTAGGAAAGGGTCGATTTGGCGAAGTCTGGCGTGGAAAATGGTGCGGAGAAGACGTGGCTGTGAAGATCTTTTCCTCGAGAGACGAAAGGTCTTGGTTTCGTGAAGCAGAAATCTACCAGACCATTATGCTGAGGCATGAAAATATCTTGGGTTTTATTGCTGCTGACAACAAGGGTATAGTACTTCCACACCGTTTCACAATGTTTGCCCTGTGCTAGATTCACCCTGTGTTGTTATATTCTTTAAGAAAGCCTGGTTTATTATGATTTGGATGATGTGATGCCAAGTGTAGTCCCACTCTGTTTATACTCCTGTACAAGCCTCCCCACCCCTGAGATCTTCATTGTATGCACTTTCCAGGATTCCCTCACCAATGGAGTTTCAGTAGTTATAAAGAGAAAAGGCTTTCCCTGTGCATGTATCTTAAACATGGCAATCTCTCCCAAGGGGAGAATTGCTTTTGTCGATATCCTCTATGCACAGGGCTTTTGGCAGGAGATCTGGTTTGATTTGCTGTATTTAGTTTCTCCCCCACTAATTTCCATGGGTGGTGGCTTTTAGCACTACCCTTGGTGCTGTTATTAGTGTTGCTTCCCACTGAGGTGCTGTTAGTGTGTCTCACCAGTGTGTTTAACAGTGTGTGAGCATTTGATTTTTAATTTAATGTCTTTATGGTGTTCCTTGTTATTTATTTATTTATTGCATTTATATCCTGCCTTTCCTCTAAGGGGCTCAAGGCAGCATATCACATATGTTCCCCTTTGATCTTCACAATAGCCCTGTGAGGTAGTTTGGTCTGAGAAAGGGTGAGCCAAGGATTTGAATCTGTCTCTCCACGCTCTCAGTCCAACGCTCTGATCACTACAGCACACTGGCATGATACACTATATTGTATGCCAAACAATTATAGAAACATATAATTTAAATTAAATGTGAGAGCATGGGAATCGAGACCTGATTGTTTTGGTTTCCACGGAACTGTAGTTCTACATTCTGCTGGGAACATTTTAAATGGTTTATAGCAACCCACTTAATTAGAAAACAGGTGTGAAGACAAGGGTACCATTCCAGATTTTGGCAGAGGGTGGGGGGGACAAGTAGTTTAATTATAATTATTTATTAATTTGTATACCTCTGAATGCTGAAATATTACAAAATATAGAAACCAATCACACAGCATTGTTAAAATACATATATTAAACATACAAAAGGATTAAAATACATAATAAAGCAATCTCACTAAAGTATTGAAATATCAGTGTCCATCATTAAAATATGGCAAGGAAAAGAGATTTAGAAAGGTCGGAAAGTCTATTTTTGATTACATTTAAAGTTAAATTGCAAAACCAACAACTATCCGTATTTTAAGTCCATTCATTGTGGTACTTGGCATTTTTTAATACATCATTATAGCTTTCACAATGCAGCATGCTGTTAAGCCCATTGATTTCAAAGGACAAGGATGCTTGCCTTTGTGGGGATAATGAGTACAGAAGTAATGCTCTGATCTGATACAAGTGTGGAATAATTGCAACTTGAGGTGCAAGACAGTGCCCATTACTAAAGGGTGCCATGCATTATGGTTATTAATCTTGCACAATATTATTATATTATCCGTTTTCCAAACTTGAACTCTTGGAGCTCATTTGTAATTTCTGTTCTTTCATACTTTTTAATCCTATGCTGGTGCTTGCCTCACATTTTCCAGCAATCATATGACTGCTGACCCAACTATCTGAGATACTTTACTAGAATATGCAGCTAGTTGTAGCTGTAGTTTCCTATCGGAGGTGGAAAAAACTAGCATCCATTCTCTTGAACACCTTAGGAGACACCACACACATGCCCTATAAAAAAAGCATGTCAACAGATTTTTAAAGATATTTTCTAAACAGATGATTAGTATAGGTGACATTCCTCATGACAATTCAGGTCCTGTTGAGGACTCAAGCAAATGAGACAGATGGGCTGCAGGCAGCTCAAGAGTCCAGCCTTGAAACTTCCTCCTCTTCTTGTAATGACAAGTGGATCTTTACCAGTGATTTCCTTGCTATGTGGCTTACAAAATAAGATTTGCAACACAGTCCTATGCATGTTCACTTGGAAAGAAGCCTGCACTGTCTTCAGTGGGACTTATGCCCTAGTAAGTGTGTTGGAGATTGCAGCTTTTTAGTGTGAAATTCCATTCTGGCATGAATTAAACTTTTCCTACAGTGTACAGTTCTGGTTGCTTCATCTTAAAAAGGATATTGTAGAGTTGAAATGGGGTCAGAAAACGGCAACCAAAGGGGGATGGAGAAATTCTGCTGTGAGGAAAGGTTAAAACATTTGCAACTCTTATGTATAAGGAAGAGTGACTTGGGGACATGAATTTGGGATCATCCAATGAAGCAGAACATTGAGAGGTTCAGGGCAGCCCAAATAAAGTCCTTCTTCACACAATGCATAGTTAAACCATGAAATTTGTTCCCACAAGAAGTTGTGATGGCCACCAGCTTGGATGGCTTCAAAAGAGGATGAGACAAAATTTGTGGAGAAGGGGAAGGCTACCAAGGCCGCTGGCCATATTCACTTTGTTCTCCCTCACTGTCGGAGGCCGTGGGCCTTTCTCCAAATGCCACTTTATGGGGATCAGAGTGCTCTTGTACTCATGTCCTGCATTTGGGCTTCCCATAAGCATCTCACTGGTCACTGTGAGAACAGGATGCAAGACTAGATGGGCCTTGGGCCTGATTTGGCAGGGCTCTTCTTATTTTCTGCATTGCCAAATATTCTGTTGCGAAAATAAACGGGCCTTGCAAAGTGAATACCTTTAGAAAATATTTTCACCTTTGAGGGTTGCTGTGCTCTACTGCTACTTATTGTTAAATGCGGTTATGTCTCTCCACAGATAATGGGACTTGGACTCAGCTGTGGCTTGTCTCAGAATACCACGACCAAGGTTCTTTGTTTGACTACTTAAACAACAACACTGTAACAGCCAACGGGATGATCAAGATGACATTTTCCATAGCGAGTGGCTTAGCCCATCTTCACATGGAGATTGTTGGCACTCAAGGTAATATGTTCATGTTTATGCAGTTACCTTCATATTAAGCTCACTTCGGGCAGAAGATGACTTGGATGAATGTTGGAGAAGTGAATGAACCAGGATTTGTTTGAATCATGATTATTTCTGCCCCTTCTCTGGCATCTTTGTGTATTAAATGAGCACAGTACATTTGGTAGATACGTGTTTACAAAAAATTCCAACGCTTTTAATATAAATGAGGGAGTGGGTGCCTAAATCTTAATATTAGTGTGGAAATTGCCTTTCACTCCCCTCTCCCCTACACAAAATTAAAATTTACATTGAAGAAGTGGGGAGAGGTATATGGATGTGAAGCAACTGTGTTTGTGGGAATGTTTAGGGAGGCAGGAGAGGATATATTGTTTTCTAATATTCTTCCTAACTTGCATTAGCAAGTTCCTTTACTTAGCAGAGTTTTACATTCCCCCTTTTAAACACACAGCAGATAACAGGTTGCAGACTTGTTTAAGCCTCTTACCCTTAGATTCCCCTTATATCCCTCTTCATAGAATAAACATGCCACAATCTTGACTTAGTTTACTCACATCATCAGTTCACAGTTGGATCCCTGAAAGCAGACTTAGTTACAAAGTATATACGTGTGGGTGTATCCCATATGGGGACAATCCCAGTGTTTCCTGTTGGCAGCCAACAGAGCATTTCTAGGTAAAAAGCTGCTCCAACGATGGAGGAAGTCAAAGAGAGAGAGTGTGCTGCATGACTTGCCGTTTTGTTACCTGGGCAGATAAAGTCACATGCAAAGGAAATATGCCCCAGCCAGGAGGAAACAGGAAGTTTTCAGCTGGCTGAGCCAAACATTCCCCTGCATGTCCACTCTAGGAAAGCAAGGAATGTTGCACTTGACTGCTACTTATGGATCACATCCCACAGTGTTGATAGATATATTACATGTAAAGGGAATAAATGTTTCTGTTAAATATATCAGTGGGTAACGTAAAGACATTGTGGGCATATTTTTTGTGCTTCGCAGGCAAACCAGCCATTTCCCACAGAGATCTGAAATCTAAAAACATTTTAGTCAAAAGGAATGAAACCTGTGCCATTGCTGACCTGGGACTGGCTGTCAAGCATGACTCTCTGTTGAACACAATTGACATACCTCAGAATTCTAGAGTGGGAACCAAGAGGTAAGTCAGTATGCTTGTAATAAACATTTCACACCCAAGAGGGTTGAGCTGGAACTCTACATGCATATGACAAAAAAACCCCCAAACCTTTCCCCCGTGAAATGTCTCCCCATCCCCAGTTTGTTTCAGAGATATTTGAAGGGGCTGGTGAAACAGGGTGAAATATGTTTCGCGGTCTCATTGCCCTCACTCAGATTTGTCCACACGACATGCGGCAACATGTGTAACTAGGCAAATGAGAATCAAGATACCAGTGGCCAAGAATCCTTCAAAAATTAATGTTGTATTACTCAAGGCTCACTGCATATCTGCCTTTATTATGGCCAAATGACACATTGCAAAATATGTGTATGTTACTGCTGTGCGTGCATGCATGATTTCTTTTAAAATAGCAGCCACTGAGGGCAGGGACAGGACAATCAGGTAGGGTGGAATTAACCCTCCCCCCCCCCACCAAGTTCCCCTCAAAAAAAAGCTGTAGTGTGCCAGTCGGAGCTTCCCACCTGACAGGCCCATCTCTGGAGCTGCTTTGTTAAAAGAAAGGGAAAAACTCATGCAATTCTAAACAGCAGGTTAATGCAGCTTGCAGTTTGCCCTCATTATTTCCTGTGCTGTGGAGGGCAGGGGGAGAAGCAAATAAACCAGGATTCCTGCAGTTGCTTAAAGATGACTTGAGCTCAAGGTTTGCTTTACTGTGTCATCTGAACCCAATCTCATGGACAAACCATAAGGTGTAAGTCATAGGAAAAACCTTAGTTTTGCACATGGTTAATTTGGAGAGAGCTAACGCATGAGCCCAGGTTCAGACAATACACTAAGTCAAGTCATGGCTTAGTTCAGCACAGTACTACCGTAGAACTGTTAGGTACAAATGAAGTGGCCTCTTTGGCAGCCATGGTTTGACTTAGTGTGATGTACAAACTAGGCAGTACTGTTCTCATGGTCTACTCAATGTGCACAGGTCCAAGGGATCAGGATCAGTTATTGAGATCCTGCCTCCCTCCGTAATGTTTTCATAATACATAAATGTTGATCTCATGAGAAGGGCTGACGACCAACTCCCAGGAATTGGGAGACTTAACAAGAATGCCTCGAACCTTCTGCTTTCTCTCAAGCAAGTTCAGTGTTCTAAAAATACCACATTTGTATTTCATTTTTATTTGTTGTCCTTTAATTTTAATCCTAGTTAACTAAACACACCCCTTTCTACCTCTTTGGTAATATGAGTTTTGGTATCTCTGTATTTGAAAGGTACATGGCTCCAGAAATACTTGATGACACGATGAACATAAGTATCTTCGAGTCCTTCAAGCGTGCAGATATCTACTCTCTTGGGCTGGTGTACTGGGAGATATCCCGAAGATGCTCAGTTGGAGGTATAACCTATCTCTCTCTCTTTTTAATGCTCCAGACACCTGCCATTGTGTTTTAAAACAATTCTTAGATAGCATAAAAACAGGGACATGTTTCATCCTGTTTGCTTGACACTCAGTGCAGTTTCTAACACAGGAATAGGGTTGTAGTGTTACACATGGGAAGAAGGGTCTCACACTATGACTAGGGAGCACTGCTATGCTACTGTAGCATCACATGCGACTAGCCGTACCAATGCAGGCATCTGAAGAAGATCCCCTTCGCTTGCAGGGATGGGGGTGCTTTGTGTCCTAGACATACAGTGGTACCTCAGGTTAAGACCGGACCTCCGGAATGAATTAAGTTCTTAACCCGAGGCACCACTGTAGTGTGATGCTCCCTCACATGAATTATGTGTAAAGGCAGGGTTTTTTTCTGGCACCTCTCAGTTGTGCACCATTGCCATTATAAAAGAAGGGCAGCTCTTTTTTCTAGACAAATAACACTGCTTAAAGGTGGATTATGAGTGACAGAAATAATCGGTGGTGAGGAGGAAAGGAATAGTAGGGAGACTGGAGAATAGGAAATTGCACAACTGGTACTTTAATTAAATTTTAAGAACATATACCTTCTTTCACCAGGTAAGTGGCTTACAAAATGTAGCATTGTAATAACAGAAGAGCATTGAGTTACAAATATCACATGTCTAAAATGCAAGCATAAAGAGAACAGTGATCCTTGGTTGAAGGGCAGTATATCAATTTAAGAAATTAATAAAATGACATCCCAGTAGGCCATTCAGCTGCTGCTTCAGGATTGGTGAAAACCAGAAGCCATTTACGATTTGATTGTTGTCCTCAGTCAAACTTCTGTAGCCTTTCCTAGGTGGTTCCCTGTGGTGGGAAAGAGGGTATTTCTTCCTTAAACAAATCCAACTTCCACGCCCAATAGTTTTCCTGCACCTGTATTTCTGCTACCTTTTAATATCACTTGTACCCTTAACTTACCAGTAATCCTGGTAGCTATGGGATAAAGCCAGTTGTATATAGTTACAGTGGTGCCTCGCAAGACGAAATTCATTCGTTCCACAAGTTTTTTCTTCTTGCGAGTTTTTCGTCTTGCGAAGCACAGTTTCCCATAGGAATGCATTGAAAATCAATTAATGCGTTCCTATGGAGACCACCTTCAAACCAGGTCCGGGGACAGTCTGTCCCCGTACCTCTTCTGAAGGCTGGCGGGGGGAGAAGGACATTTCTCCCCACTGCCAGCCTTCAGAACAGCCTTCTGAAGGCTGGCGGTGGGAAGAAAAGCCCTTCTCCCGCCGCCAGCCTTCAGAAGAGTTCCTGCAGGGCTGCCTAGGCTGCGGATAGCAGCCTGCTGCCCGGCGCGAGGAGCGCTCTGAAGCAGAGCGCCCCTCACGCAGGGCAGACATCTGCAGCTTGGGGAGCCCTGCAGGACTTCCCCGCAGGGCTCTCCAAGCTGCGCATAGGGGTAGCAGGCTGCTATCCGCAGCCTAGGCAGCCCTGCGGGAACTCTTCTGAAGGCTGGCGGGGGAGAAGGGCTTTTCTTCCCACCGCCAGCCTTCAGAACAGCCTTCTGAATGTTGGCGGTGGGGAGGAAAACCTTCCTCCCACCGCAAGTCTTCAAGACAGGTCCGGGAACAGAGGAGAAGGCGCGCTGCGCTTCCCCGCTGTCCCCGGAGATTTCCCTATGGGCTTTCGTCTTGCGAAGCAAGCCCATAGGGAAATTCGTCTTGCGGGGCACCACTGTACTATAAATAAATGTTAATATTGTCAAATATAGTAAGATTGCGTAGTGTGCAAGCTTCAAATTACACACTTTGCTAATTTGTTACTGTCACTTTCAATACCAACAGCTCAATTTACACTACTATTACTAATACCAGACAGCCTTTGGCAATTGCCCTTGTTAATTAAGCCCTCAACACTATGACTGAGGACTTTTGTTGAAGCCTCTGTTTTAACCCCTACTCACCTAATGAAGTGTGGGTCTGTTTCTGCTGTCTTGTCTTGGAAGACCTTCCTCTGGAACTTCTACCAGGCACCAGAGCCCAGCATTCCCAACTCTGTAGACAAGTTCTCCCTGTCCATTCAAGTGATTCAACTACCCACCCCAGCAAGTCTTCAGCCATCAAACCACTTTGTCTTCCCTCTCAGGTCTCCTTTCTTCTTCCTTGATCCTCTTCCTCTTTGCTGTCTTCTTCTTCTGACTGCCAACCAAGAACACCAGCACAAACCCACATAGACCAACCAGCACCCAAACATATAGACACCACTTCTGCCGCCCCTTAGTCTAGTCTCAGCCCATCACACCATCTATCGTGGAATTCGGAACCTGCAGCCCTCCACCGCAATGTGAATGCTCTCTATCCTCCTTTTGCATACTGAGAGTTCAATCTCCAACCCTATCTCAGCTGTCACTTAAGGTTACCCAACTTGACCAAGACTTCCTGCATCAAACACATTACCATGCTAATTAAAGCACAGCATAAATGAACTCCACACAAACACCCCCAAACTCTTCCACAACCACAGGCCTGCATCTAGCTCAAGTGCAAGGCTTTCTTTCGTCTTTGAGACTTCTGGGTCTGTGCATCTGGCTATTAACTGGAAGGTTGGGGTTCAATCCTGTGGACAGGATTCCTGCATTGCAAAGGGTAGGACTAGATGGCCCTCGGGATCCCTTCCTCATCCCCCACTGGATTGTAAAACCATAGAGCTGGGCTACGGCTCCAACATAAGGGGTTGTCATATTGCATTATATAATAGGTTGCCTTATTACATTTTCCCCACTGAAGTACATCATCTCTTTTCACCTCCCATTCTTTGGATCCAAGCCAGAGTTGTATTAGCCCATATTGGGTCTTCACCTGCCCTTAACAAGCTGACAAAGAATTATGGGTACCGCAGAGTTAGTTTGACAGGAATGATTGCCGGCAATTTCAAGGACTTTCCCATGTAGCCCTGAATGAAAATAAGTTTCTGAATGCTTCAAGGATGTGGCTTTACAGATTATTATTTTTACCGAAGCATTTGGAAAACGCACAATGTTATCAAGAACATATTTGCTGACACAATGGATATTTGCCCAGGTTTGCCAGGAAGCTGTTTCTGTACTACATCTGTCCATGTTTTGCTCCCATAACAACTGAAAGTCCCCTAGTAAATTTATATTTTTACCACATTCCTCTTCTAGGAATTGTTGAGGAGTACCAGTTACCTTACTATGATGCTGTGCCTTCTGATCCTTCAATAGAAGATATGAGAAAAGTAGTCTGTGAGCAAAAACATAGACCAAATATCCCAAATCAGTGGCAAAGCTGTGAGGTAACATTTTCTCTTGCTTCCCGCCTTCTTTGAACTGCAACTTTTACTGTTTATCTTAAAAGTGCATGTTTTTAACAACTAAAATATGAAAACTTACCATCTCAAATGGTTGCATATACCTGTCTGGTTAAGTAAATGGGCTCAATGTGAGGCGCAGTTCACCCCCAGAGGCCTTTCAAATGCCAGAGTTTAATCCACAGGTGGACATCATGCGACTTTCCTTCGATGCAGCCCTCCAAACCTAGAGAGAGAAAATGCATGGATGATGAAAGAATTGGGAAGAGTTTGAATGTCGGTGGGTGGGTGGGTTTAAGAGAGTATGTGTGAAGAAGAGAGAAAAACGGTGTCCCAGCTACCTTTCCTTTGGTCCCACCCACTTTTTGCCCAATAGGGAACCAGGCAGAGGGCCTTCTTGGTAGTGGCACCCTCCCATCAGATGTCCAGGAAATAAACACCTATTTCACTTTCAGAAGACACCTGAAGGCAGCCCTGTATAGGGAAGTTTTTAATGTTTGATTCTGTTCTTAATATTTTGTTGGGAGCCACCCAGAGTGGCTGAGGCAACCCAGTCTGATGATAATAATAATAACAACATTTATATGCAGCTCATCAGGTGACCCCCCCCAACCACACTTTGCCTAGAGAATGCAGCTCTTGGCTCCCCAGCACAGGCTTAACTCTGGGATAAAAGAGTATTGAATGTAGTGCTTCAATCAGGTGTCAAGAATCCTGTCCTCATGACCAAGTGGCTATCACATACCTACACCCCACAAAAAAATATCTAGGATTTCCAGCAAAATCCTATATACTAAGAAGTTAATTGCACCAAGCACACAGGGGCTTACTGCTCAAAAGAATTTTGGTCTTTCGTCAAAAGCATGGCTTCCAGACAGACCTTGAGCCTTGGTGATGGTCTAAAAAAAGGTTATCTACTGACAGTAAACTTGAGGAATTATATCAAAACATGCACAACAGTAGTGATTGCGGATATACTCCCTATAGAACTTGCCACCCCAATGGTATAACCCCATTTAAAGCGTATTTGCATGAGCAGAAGTTCTTTTGCAAGCCCCCCCCCCAATTTCCATTGATTTCCCCCTTTCCTCCTTGCAGCCCTCTTTGCCCTGCCATGGTGTTCCTATCAGGTCTCCCAGCCCCTCAGGAGCACAGGGACCTGCGGGGAGGAGGAGGAGGCAGCACAGTCTTGTTGCATGAGCAGAAAGGTTCCAAGTTCAAATACAACGTGTGTGTATGATATATTGATATAATATATATATATGCGCACATTCTGACGCTGTCTTGTTCCAATTTTCATGCCAAAGCACTGCGACAACCATGGATGTGCTCTTCTTACTCTGCTTTTGCTCTTTTCTCAAGGCACTCAGAGTAATGGGCCGGATCATGCGTGAGTGCTGGTACGCCAATGGGGCAGCTCGACTGACAGCGCTTCGCATTAAGAAGACCATTTCTCAGCTCTACGTACAAGAAGATTCCAAAGCTTAGATTTGCACACCCCCACACAAGAGGAAAGGGGAGGAAATTCTGTTGGTTTTTGGTTGGTTTGTTTGTTTTGCATTTGTTTTGATTTTTTTTCTTTCTCTCTCTACCTCACATGATGCGGAGCACAGTATTTAAGAGCCCAAAGCAGAATACTGGAAATTAACTTCATTGGTATGTTCAAAGGTTAATTTCCAGTTGGTTCATGATGTCCACAGACTGCCTTGCCTGGTTAATGAAAAGTTACCCTCCTCCCTCTCTTTTTTGGAAAACCGGATCTGGTCAATGTTCCACTGTGTGACGTCACTCTCCCTGCGCCTGCCATGCAAGCCCTTATGCATCTAAGACACAACTGAGAGAACATGGAGAGGTCAGGATGCAACCACACCTAGGACTTTTGTAGTCTGTGCAGATGGTATGCAAAGTAACTGAAGAAACTAGAGCATTTAAGGTTTGCATTCTAAGCGAAACCTGAATGTAATATTCTGCATATTTATTCTGTGCTAAGATATATTGCCTGCTCGAGCCACACTTTCTCCCCTCCCTTCTGTAAATCTCACAAGATGAATAGCTTTCCAGGTCATCTAAAGAACTGCGACTTAAACCACAAGACCTCACATGACATAGACCTAGAGCTTTCTTCCTCATGGGATTTCAAGTGTGACTACAGGCCAGAGAGGCATGTCTTGGGAAATCTGCATGGGATCTGGAGCATTAATGCCCACTTGCAGGGATACCAAGCTTCTCAAGGTCCTCCTGGCTTGCTGCAGGGTCCTCAAGCAGCAATGAGCCCCCTCTCCATCCAGCGCATGACAAATGTCTCTCCAGTGGCTTGCTACTATGTTGGGTAGGGATTCCTGAAAACCAAAATGTGCTAAGTATATCTGTTCTAAGCTAAGGTACATCACGAGCATTGTGTGACTGTAGAAAATGTTTGTGAAGGCAAGCACATTTCTCTACCAGCTGCAGCCAAGCACCTTGTGAAATAACAGACCCTTCCCTAACAGCCACACTACCTGTTGTGGTGGCTATGTAGCTGTGCATTTAAGTGGTGGTGGTGTTACAGAAATTAGTAAAGCAGAGAGAAGGGAAAGGGGATTTAAACCCTTTACTCCTTGCTGTGGTACCAATTTGGATTGCCTCCACCCATTACTGCAGTTTTGCTTGGTGGGAATAACTCGTTTTCTTCAATAAGAACTTTCCCCCTATGCAAATTGCAGCAGCAGGGGACCCAATCTAGATTGGAACCATAGGAAGGATGTTAGCCCTCGCATGCAGATCTCTGCTCCCTCCATTTCACACTGGAAATCTCTATCAAAAACCCTTCACTAGAAGGCACAGCTGTAGTTTGGTCCCAAGACTATAGAAAGCTGCGGTCAGTTGGTGTGGATTATATTTAGCTTTGTGGACCAATGATCCAACCTGATACAAGGCCACTTTCTTGGACCAAATTCACTGAAGCATTTCCCACAGAATTTTGTAAACTAGTTGGTGCAATGTGTATAGAATTTGTTTCTTGTTTGGTCTTTTATTAACCAAATAAGAGAGGCGTTCAATCGAACACATATACTGTGAAACTTAAAGTTCTCACTATATGTTGCCTTAAAAGTGGCCATTTATTTAGTGCTTCAAATGCAAATTTATAGTTAAATGTTGGAAATGGCATTTTGTTACATGTGTCCAGTTTCATATTCCAGAATCTTAGCCAAGGACCACTGCTTTTGGGATAAGCTTGGATTGTGTACTAAGTGGTGCCAAAAATTTGAATGAGGCTGTAGAATATGTCTGTGATTCTTAATGGAAGGGAGGATGTCAGAAAACAATGGGTATTAGATAATGAAAGTTTGGGTATATATTTTCAAATTTCAAATTTCCGTGAAATTTTGAATCTGGGAGGGTGTTGAGACTATTAAATACATATATTTAAAGAAGAGCTATGTCTTTAGATGTCTGTTGTTCAGGCTGGACACTGAGGTCCAGCTCCAAGGGCCTTCTGGCGGTTCCCTCACTGCAAGAAGTGAAGTTACAGGGAACCAGGCAGAGGGCCTTCTCAGCAGTGGCACCCTATGGTTTTGTATATGCTGGAAGCCATGCAGGGTGGTTTAAGTCATCGTTTTGATGTTGTAGTCAACCAATGATAAAATACTGCATGTGTGAACTGGTTCTTAATTCATGTATTTGGCACTGTGAGTCACAGAGCCTATCCTTAAAATTCATTTTATGGATCAACCTGTCGCCCTCTTATCTGCTGTCCTGCCATTTGCTTAACTTTGTAAAATTAGCAGCAACCCTCCTGTTGCTGCAAGTTGAGTGAGAGATGCCTATATATATGTGAGGAATGTTCCTTCTTAACCCCCCCACCCCCATTCTTTAAGGAATCACTGGTATAGTTTGAAATCTTCTTATATTGAAGCCCCATGCCTATTGCCTGTACTGTGCAATTCTAATGTGAAAAATAAATGGCCTTGCAGGGAAAAAATATATTTAACTGGATGCTGCCACAAGCTTCATATTTGTGTTTTGAAATACTTTATGTATAAGTCTGTGCTGTGTGATCTTCTTTTGTATGAACCTTTCTGAAAGGAACACATATATTCTGTGCTAGCAGGCGCCACAAATTTATGGCTCTGCCAGTAAAGGAGTATTATTATTTTTTGTTGATGGAATGTGACAGAAGTGCAATAAATTGAATTTGAAGGATCCTGAATGTATTGGGTAAGATGCCTATATCAGAAGAAAGCACAACTCTTAGAGTTCGGAGATGCTTAATGGTTGGGCATAGCGCCATTCCAGAGTGGGGAATATGTAGCGTTTCAAACCTGCAAGTTTCCATAAAAGCTGTGTTTTTTTAAATAGAAATAGGAATGTTTTCATGTTCATTAAGAGACTAGCTTCAAACATAGTTATGGAACTGAGTGATGATGTCAGTCTTCAAACTTGTACCTGGTCTAACCTTAGTGTATACTGTAACAAGTAAAATATTTATTTTTTTTATTGCTCAATACTGCTGCTGCCTCTGGTTGTAAATAATGAGTTTTGAATGTTGTATTTTTGAATACCTACATTTTTCTGAAAGTGTATTTTTGTAAAGTGGCAATTTTACTATATTAATCCTTCTTTGCCATTGTTTCTGTGAAGCATAACCTCTTTTAAAGAATAAAAACACGATGCCTACGAAATGTACTCTGTTCTGCTGCTATGTCTTCCTAAAGTCATATATATCTCATTCGACCTTGGGGTATTTTTTTATTTTTTTAGTAAAAACAAAACACTGACACCTCTCCCCCCCACCCCCACCCCAAGTCCTAATCTTAGGTGCTTTTTAAAGCCTAGAAATCTCTGCATATTGTTTGTAGAATAGGAGAAATAAAATTTCTTACCTTATTTTGTGCTGGTCATGCTGCATCTGTAGCACCATGTCTATTTGGACACCAAATTTTAAGAGGGATGTTGACTGGAGCATGGTCACGGGATAGTGAGCGGTCTAGAAACCAGATCCTAAAAAAGATTAAAAAGATGTGGATTACATGGAGTAGGCAAACTAACACCCAGGGGCCGGATCCGGCCCAATCACCTTCTCAATCCGGCCCGTGAGTAGAATGTGTCCTTTTATTTAAACTGCATCTCTGGGTTATTTGTGGGGCATAGGAATTTGTTCATTTTTATTTATTTTCTCAAAATATAGTCCGGCCCCCTGCTAAAAAAGTTTGCTGACCCCTGTAGTAGAAAAGCAAAGGAACCAGGAAAAGGGTGGAAGGGAAGTCATATGGTATATGTATGCATGCTGTATTTGGTATGAAGTTCTAAGTGGGACAGGGGGATGGGGGGGTTAACTATGCTTTGTGTTCCTGTTTTGGAAAATGCAAAAGAAGGAAGGAAGGAAGGAAGGAAGGAAGGAAGGAAGGAAGGAAGGAAGGAAGGAAGGAAGGAAGGAAGGAAGGGACCAAATCCTCAGAGGAGAAGATGAAAGAGCTAAATATATTTAGCCTGGGGTGGGGAAGACAAGGTTAAGGAGGAGACAACTATCTGCCAGCGGAGGCTGGTCCATTAAGACAAATGGGACACTGCCCCACAACCACAGTCTGCCTTCAGTTAGATCCCTTTCCCTACCTGCCTGCCTGCCTTCATTGGCTCTGCCTCTGCCTACTGTTAGTCTACTAGCTTTCTGCCCCACTAGTCACCAGCCACCACCAAGAGCTGTCAACACAGAAGAATGGAGTGGACTTCCTCTCTGTTGTGTTAGAATCAGTGGGTGGAGATTTCAATGAATGCCTAAACATTTAGGAGAAACGTCTTGGATTAGCGCCTAGATAAGGCACTCTGTAGTGTGTTATCTGCCTGTCATGCAGGTGAGGATAGAAACCTTTGCTGTGGCTGACATGTAGGTGGAAGCTTTCTTATTTTAACTATTGCCTCTCCCTTCTATCACCCATTAATTAGGGGGAGTGGGGTAAGAAACGACGAACGGGTCTCTCTCTCTCCTTTCCATGTGTTCTGGCCCAATATGCTCTGTCTTCTTCACACAGCTTCCTTCTCCCAAGATAGCCAGAACCAAGGCTACAGCCACACCATAAATATTAAAGCACATTTGCACCACTTCAACAGCAGCATTTAGAAATTGCATTAGAGACACATGATTACAAAGTAAAATTTACCATCACGTCACTTAACCACAGCATAGGCTCAAACAGACAATTTATCACCTGTAAGGTCAACTAGAATTTGCAGCTGTTTAAAACGTTTCGTACATCTGCCAGTTTATATACAGTGGTACCTCGCAAGACGAATGCCTCGCAAGACAAAAAACTCGCTAGACGAAAGGTTTTTCCGTTTTCGATTTGCCTCGCAAGACGAATTTCCCCTATGGGCTTGCTTCGCCAGACGAAAACCTCTCGCGACGTCTAAAAACAAAGACATGTTTTGTTTATAAAGTTAATTTATTTTCCCTTCAGTTTTTGAACTGCTCTTTACAGTATGTGTGACTTTAAAGAGCAGTTAATAAACTGTTGTTGTACCAAATTTGGCTTTGTTTAGACCTTTTTTGACCATAGGAACGCATTAATTGATTTTCAATGCATTCCTATGGGATTTCGTGCTTCGCAAGACGAAAAATTCGCTAGACGACAAAAATTGCGGAACGAATTAATTTCGTCTTGCGGGCACCACTGTACATACTGAGATGCTTTCCTAAGCAGAGTAAACTATTTATTCTGAAGAGAATAAATAAAGCTGAGAGTCCCAGGATAGGCCTCATAGCACCAGAGCTCTACTTTGTGCGCATTCCCTCTCTGTGTCTGTCTGTCTCAAATGCAATTATAAATGGGCATGGAGAGCAAACAGCAGCTTTTCTTCTGGTGAGAGCAGTGCGCCACCTGCTGGATCTTGAAGGGGTTTTTTATGAGTGTGTACTCTTGAATACTGGGTTAATTCTGAATGAAACATTCTATGCTTTAGATTTTTTTAAAAAAAATAAAATAAAACAATGCATAATTGTTTTCATTGTTCAGTGATGCCAGGGGGTGATTTTATTTAGCTAGCTAGCTAGCTAGTTTACCACCATGTATCAAATAACAACAACGTGAAAAGCAAATACTGTGGCACCTTGGGTTAAGTACTTAATTCGTTCCGGAGGTCCATTCTTAACCCGAAACTGTTCTTAACCTGAAGCACCACTTTAGCTAATGGGGCCTCCTGCTGCTGCTGTGCCGCCAGAGTACAATTTCTGTTCTCATCCTGAAGCAAAGTTCTTAACCTGAAGCACTATTTCTGGGTTAGCGGAGTCTGTAACCTGAAGCGTATGTAACCCGAGGTACCACTGTACGAGAATCTTAAGGAGAGCAAAGGTGCGAAGGAATTTTGAAATTATCAGCCCTGGTTCTAGACAGCGGATGGATGAAAAATTCCTCCATCCTTAGCAGTTCCTTATCAGCAGTGTTGCCAGGTCAGGAGCACTCCACACCCTAAGATTTCAGGGCCCAAACCGGAGACCTACACAGAGCCCCCTGCCCAGTGATGTCAAAGTGGGAGGGCCTCTTCCCCTCAGCCTCCCCATGTCCTTTTGTCACCTCACAGGTGGTGTGGAGCCACTGTCGACAGTTGGGGAAGGACCAGCACAGCCACCTAAGGCTGGACAATTATGGTGCAACTCAGAACTGATTGATTGATTGATTGATTGATTATTTCTCACCCATCCCACCCTTCATGTGTATGGGGGCGGGGAGCACACAACATAAAACTCAGGTATTTACTCTTACAGTATCTATCTTTGAAGAAAATGGACATGGTAACTAGATCTTTAGAAACAAATATCTTAATGACATCACCTCCAGACTAGAGGGCAGGGGATACACACCTTTCTGCTCTAGTTATCTCTCACTTGGACTACTTCAGTGCACTCTACTTGGGGCTACCTTTGAAGGTGACCCGGAAACTACAACTAATCCAGAATGCGGCAGCTAGACTGGTGACTGGGAGCAGCCGCCGAGACCACATAACTCCAGTCTTGAAAGACCTACATTGGCTCCCAGTACGTTTCTGAGCACAATTCAAATTTTTCATGATGACCTTTAAAGCCCTAAACAGCCTTGATCCAGTACACCTGAAGAAGCGTCTTCATCCCTATCGTTCTACCCAGACACTGAGGTCCAGCGCCGAGGGCCTTCTGGCGGTTCCCTCACTGTGAGAAACCAAGTTACAGGGAACCAGGCAGAGGGCTTTCTCGGTGGTGGCACCCACCTATGGAACGCCCTCCCATCAGATGTCAATAAAATAAACAACTACAGTGGTACCTCGGGTTACAGACGCTTCAGGTTACAGACTCCGCTAACCCAGAAATAGTACCTCGGGTTAAGAACTTTGCTTCAGTATGAGAACAGAAATTGCACGGCGGCAGCGGGAGGCCCCATTAGCTAAAGTGGTACCTCAGGTTAAGAACAGTTTCAGGTTAAGAATGGACCTCCGGAACGAATTAAGTACTTAACCCGAGGTACCACTGTATCTGACTTTTAGAAGACATCTGAAGGCAGCCCTGTTTAGGGAAGCTTTTAATGTTTGATGGACTACTGTATTTTAACATTTTGTTGGAATCTGCCCAGAGTGGCTGGGGAAATCGAGCCAGATGGGCGGGCTATAAATTAATAATAATAATAATAATAATAATAATAATAATAATAATAATAATAATAATAATTTATTCTGGTTTCTGCTCACCTAGTTCATCTGGGAAAGTTATGCAAAGGTCCATTCTCTCAAGAAAACCCTCAGTCCTCTGCCCTTTTCCAGCATTAGTCCATCAACATAGAAATCCCCCTTCCCACACACTGAATAGCTTCATTCATCTTTCCTTTCCCAATGATCTCTAATATGGAATTTGCCTGCCACACACTGCGTTGACATCTTCATCATGCTTACGTAAATTCACACAGGGTCTGAACTGATGGTTCTGAGGGGTCTGAACAGTGTGAAACTAATATTTTTGTGCCCACATGCCTCATTTTACACTTGTTTACAATGAATTTCATTTGCCATTTTACTGTCCACCCACTCCTTTTTTAACAGGTTCTTTGGAAGCTCTTCATAATCTCTTTTTGTTTTAACAACCCTAAACAATTTAGTATAGGCAGCAAACCTGGTCACCTCATTGCCCACCCCTAACACTTTCTCCACTCAGAGGATTGTTTGTTTCTACTCACTGCTTCCTGCTATTTAACCATTTCCTGATCTGCAAGAGGACTTCTCTTATTTCATGACTGCTAAGCTAACTCAGGAGTCTCTGGTGAGGTAACTTGTCAAAAGCTTTTTAAAAGTCCAAATATGCTATGTCAACTGGATCACCTATATCTAGAAGCTTGTTGACACTGTCAGAGAACTCTAATAGGATTAAAAAAAATCCTTCCAGTAGCACCTTAGAGCCCAACTAAGTTTGTTATTGGTATGAGTTTTCGTGTGCATGCACACTTCTTCAGATACATGGACATGAAAGCTCATACTAATAACAAACTTTATTCTCTAAATACCAATAACAAACTTTATTCTCTTTGGTCTCTAAGGTGCTACTGGAAGGAATTTTTTAATTTTGTTTTGACTACGGCAGACCAACACCTACCGGTATCTAATAGGATTGTGACACATGACTTACTCTCAAAGAAGCAATACTAGCTTACTTCAGCAAGGTTGTTTAACATTTGTTGTTGTTGTTTAGTCGTTTAGTCGTGTCCGACTCTTCGTGACCCCATGGACCAGAGCACGCCAGGCACTCCTGTCTTCCACTGCCTCCTGCAGTTTGGTCAAATTCATGTTTGTAGCTTCAAGAACACTGTCCCACCATCTCATCCTCTGTCGTCCCCTTCTTCTTGTGCCCTCAATCTTTCCCAACATCAGGGTCTTTTCCAGGGAGTCTTCTCTTCTCATGAGGTGGCCAAAATATTGGAGCCTTGGCTTCAGGATCTGTCCTTCCAGTGAGCACTCAGGGCTGATTTCCTTAAGAATGGAGAGGTTTGATCTTCTTGCAGTCCATGGGACTCTCAAGAGTCTCATCCAGTACCATATTTCAAAAGCATAGTCTTTAACAATACCTTTCACCAGTTTTCCTGGGATAGGTGATAAGCTAACTGGCCTGTAATTTCCAGGGTCTCTGTTTAAAAATTGGTTTTACATTCACTAACTTCCAGTCATCAGTCTGAGGGACAAGTTACATATTCCTACTTTCAGGTGGATGCCACCTGGACCCGACAATTTGTGAGTTCTTATTAGATGCAGAACTTCATCTCTCATCACCACTATCTGCCTCAGTTCTTCAGATTCCCTTCAGCAGTTAGTTCAGTCACTGGGATCTGCCCTGTATCTTCTATTGTCAAGACTGATTCAAAGAATTCTTTCAGCTTCTCTACAATCTTATCCTCTTTTAGCACATCATCATTAAGCAGCCGCATCAAAACAAAAATACAAGCCAAATCCAATAAAATCGCAGTATCAATGCACCTGAAACTGCCTGTTAAATCTCCCTTCCTCCCAAAGGAGAGTTTGGACTTGATATCCCTCCTTTCACTCCCCTTAAGGAGTCTCAAAGCGACTAACAATCTCCTTTCCCTTCCTCCCCCACAACAAACACTCTGAGGTGAGTGAGGCTGAGAGACTTCAGAGAAGTGTGACTAGTCCAAGGTCACCCAGCAGCTGCATGTGGAGGAGCGGAGACACGAACCCGGTTCCCAAGATTATGAGACTACCGCTCTTAACCACTACACCACACTGGCTCTCAAGCCTACAGCACCCTGTATTCCCAGGCAGTCTCCCATCCAAGTACTAACCAGGCCTGACCCTGCTTAGCTTCCGAAATCAGATGAGATTGGGAATGTTCAGGGTAGTATGGCCGTTGCCCATGGTAGCAACTAACAAAACAATAAAAACAATAGAAACCTCTTTAAAACATTTAGTTTAATTAGTTGAATGGAAGGTCTACTGTGAGGAGGGGTTGATTAACAGTTTGGGAGAGTCTGGCTTTTAATCTTTATTAAACAAGGTGTCATATTCATGCACAGATGGATATTCCCAGATGAGTTTAGTGGCGGCACCATCATTAACATTTGTTTTCCAGCTTTCCTCCAAGGAGTTCAAGGTGCTATACATGGTTTACCCCTCTCAATTTTATCTTTACAACACCTAGTGAGGGGGGGAGTAACCTAAAATCACCCATCAAGCTTTATGGCTGAGTAGAGCTTGTACACACTATACTTTTAAAGCACATTCGAAGCACATTCTTTCCTCTCAAATAATTCTGAGCACTGTATTCCATTTAAAGGTTGCTTGGAATTGTAACTATGAGAGGTGAACTACATTCCCCAGAATTCTTTGAGGGAAACAATGTGCTTTCAGGGTACATAGTGCACACAGCTAAGGTTTCTGAACCTTGGTATCTCATGTCCTAGTCCAGGCATGACCAAACTTGGCCCTCCAGATGTTTTGGGACTACAACTCCCATCATCCCTAACAGGACCAGTGGTGAGGGATGATGGGAATTGTAGTCACAAAACATCTAGAGGGCCAAGTTTGGCCATACCTGTCCTAGTCCAACACTGTCAGAAGTGGTTTAGTCATGCTGGCCACATGACCCGAAAAGCTGTCTGTGGACAAACGCCAGCTCCCTAGGCCTGAAAGCGAGATGAGCGACCCAACCCCATAGCCGCCTTTGACTGGACTTAACCATCCAGGGATCCTTTAGCTTTTTACCAACACTATAACCACCACAACACACAAGAATTTCCTAGGGAATCCATCCTCTTTCTGGGTTGCGATTATCCATTCCCCACCCCCCCTGGCTGCAAGTGCCACAGATCCATCCATTCTACTATATTTCATTATGGTCCCTACCCATTTGTCCTGCAGTGAACTTTCATTGCTGAGTCACTAAGTCATCGACTCAGCGGAGTCATTCTGGTGCATGATGTTACGTCTGTGTTGCAAGTTTATTGTGGCTTCTCTGCAGGCTTCAGTATGAAGAGAGGTACACATTGAGTAACAGTTGCACAGATTATTGAGAAACAAGGTTTGTTTTCAAAAGCCGAAGAGAACAAACCACAATGCGTGCCCAATCAGAAAGCTAATTAAAGGTGCTTAATGTAAAGACACTTAAATGATATTGTAGCCTCCTGCTTAGTAGAACTGATATGTTGCAGGGTCACCGTTGCTTTATTTGTTTCACAGAAGCAGGAAAGAGTTTCACAGCTAGAAAAAAGAGAAGAGGATATTTGGCACCTTCAGCTAGAACAGGGTTGAAGATCCTGTGGCTTTCCAAATGCTGTTGAACTACAGCTCCCATTACCCCTAATCGCTAGCTGACAGGAGTTGTAGTCCAATATCTGGAGGGCCACAAGTGCCTCATCCCTGAATTAGAAATGGGAAATACTCATGGTGATGTTGACACTCTCAATGCTGCTTCTTCCATTTCTTATCTCCATTTTAAGAAGCTCAGAGTGTGGTCTGTCGGGGGTACCCAACAGGGTGCCCTCCAGATGTTGTCAACTGCAACTCCCATCATCCTTGGTCATTGGGCCAGGTTGCTTAGAGATGGCAGGAGTTGCAGTTTACTACACTGTGGAGGGCGCAAAATGCTGGGCAGCCCTGGGCTATGCCATTTTATCCTCAGGAGACCAGTCTGAAGGAGAACCAATGGCAGTTGGTCCTTCTTGGCTCCATTTATGGTCCACCACACTGTTGTGGTGAAGGTAAAATGGCGCAACCCCACCCTGAGCTTCCTACAACAGAGAGAAGTGAAGACTGTTCAGAATGTCACTTAAAAGTGTGAACAGTGCAACTGCCTAAATTTCCACCCTCTAAAGGTGTAAATAAGATACAGTGTCAAGAACAGGCTTGAGCAAAATCGCAGAAGTGTGACCTTGAGGTTTACCTATGACATTTGGCAAGAGCTGATGTTGTGAAGTGGCCTTTATTTAACTTTTCTGGGGTTTTTTTTAAAACAGCAATCGTACTATCTGTGTTGACATGCCTGGCATATCATGGCACTTAAAAAGCACTGGGCTTTTGTTATGCAAAGTGCTTTAAAACACACACACACACACACACACACACACACACACTTGTTTTCCTCATGAGAGGTACCGGTAGTTGTGTTACAATTCCATTAGAAAGGGAACGAAGGCAAGGAATAACTTTGTTACTAAAATCTGCAAACCAGATTGGGAAAGTAGATGTAAGAGGAGTTAACAAATTACTATCACATAATTGAGTGGCATGCAAGAAAAATTAAGAGAATGCACTTTAACTATTACTCATATAGGTATTAACTTCTGAGTCAGAGTGCAGTTTCAAGAGCCAACTTATGAGATAGAAAACTAGATCATGCTTTCTGTTTGATGCATGTCTTTAGATTAATACAACTGTGACTTTTACCCTTTAGGACTCCACCTTGAAAAATGTTTCTGGACTTATACTCTGTAAGGTGGGTCACTGAAGGAATAATTTATACTTTATCAACCAATTAAACAATCATTTGCTGAATTGCTTAACTAATTTAAATAAACATGCATATTCCCACACTTCAGTTTAGTGCCTTTTTAAGGTACTGAATTGTGTTGCAACTCGCAATTGAACAAAGACAAGTCAGAACTCTTTGAGTCTTTGTCATTCCTTAGCATATTTCCATACCAGAGCCAAAACACCTTCCAAAATATGCAAACGTACCTTTAACTCTCTACCCCAGCAATTAAAAGTGTCCCAAACTGGTTAATAAACCAAAGCTTTAATTTTTGGCCTTTCAGATGCTGTTGTACAGCTTCCATAATCTCTAATCATTAGCCACACTGGCTGGGGCTGATGGGAGTTGTAGTCTTGCAAGCCAAAGGTTCCCCACTGCTACTTTAGCTGGTTAATTGACCAGTGAAAGCCTGCAGCTCTAATAACACAACAATAAAGAACCATTGTTGCATGGGAAGTTTGTTCGATATACTTTAAGCTGGATACACAAAACAGGCTTGTCTTTTGTGTACAGCGGATTGTATCCAATTCTCCCACAGCACAAGTGCTGTCACCAGTTTTGCCCATTTGCCAGTCCCCATATCCCCTGAAAGCAGACAACCATAGGGAATCTCCAAAGCATGTGCTGAGAGGCACCAGGGACTGTAAAGGGGAAGGGTGAGGCCAGCACTTTCCCACTGCATGCTTGCACAAGGGAAACATAATTGCAATGTGGACTCTTTAGATAGAAGCCATTAATTTTACATTGACTGTTTTAAATGGGAAACTATTTGCACTAGTAAACCCCTTTGCTGCTGCTATTTCCAAACTATAAAAATCAAATTCAGCAGCTGGTGTACACTATGAGTTCACAAATACGCAAGTCATATTTACTTTAAAAATAAAATAAAATCAGTAAATCAATAAATGCTACAGATTTCATAGAAGCACACCTCCCTGTGCAGCAAACATTTGCTTTTGCAATGGAACTTCCCCCTCCTCTCCTCTTCCTTGCAGTGTCTCTCCCCTCCCCAGTCCCATCAAAATATGGGTTGGAAGACCCTCTGGAGCAGTTTCTGTGAGTGCATGAGGAGATAAGAGGAAGGGGAAATCCCATTGCATGAGTGGGATGTTGCTTGCACAACATTGGATGCAACCAAATGTCTCCAAGAATGAGTTGTGGCTTCAAGGGTGTTTTAATTTATTATGACAAGCTGGAGTCAGAGACTTTTGAAATGGGCTGACCTGCTTGGCTGGCACTGATGACTAGCAACTGAGTGGCTTTCTTGGCTGGCTTGCACACCACTGGTTGCCATCAAATGGTGGCACCAAAGAAGAAACAGAGTGTGATGTGCAAACAGCATCATGGTTCACCTGTGCAATAGCTTTGGGGAATACGTCAAGGGTTAAAATAATGGACTGTAAGTGCACCAGAGTGCACCCTACCCCTTCCCTTTTTGGTGAACCAGTCAAGCACACACACACACACACACACACACACACACACACACACACGTGGGGCAGTCAGCTTTATCACATGAGCTCACAAAGAGTCATGACTGCAGATGACACCAAATTACTCAGTATGATGACATTTCAGGGAGCGTGTGTAGAACTTTTTAAAAAGGGACCTCTCCAAACTGAATGAGTGGGCAGTAGAATAGCATGTGAGATCCAGTGCAAACAAGTTCAGAGTGATGGGGTTCAAGAAAACTCAACGCTTCTAACATCACATAGTGGCCCGGCTCTCACATAATGCTAAGCCATGGTTTAATAAACAGTTTAATAAGCTTTGACCCCCTGTCCAGCAAATATGGAGACTTTCCACTCTCTTTCCCTCAGTGTATACACTATTTCTGCTCTGTTGTAGGGGTAGCTCACATGTGGCTCACTATAGGTTGTTAGATTACAACTCCCATCATCCTTGACCATTGGTCATGCTAGTTAGGGCTGATGGGAGTCCAACAACATCTTTGCAAGCAGGTCACCCTGCCAGGAGAGTTCATGTGCTGAACACTTTAACAATTCTTTTCAAAATGGAATGTATTCTTTTGCCATTTTTACTGTCTTTATTTTGGGGGGCTTCTTCTTCTTCTAAATAGATTTGTACATCACTTTGAGTACCCTGAGTGCCCCCCTTTTAACAGCAGAAGAGCCATTAAAATGTTACAAAATAAACAAACTCAGAATTTGAAGTCATCTGGTAAAATTGATTAACTCCATCAGCAAAAAAGGAAGTAAACCAACATGCTTCACTACTGCATGATCTGATGATGGACTATAGCTGAAATGCCTTTTCTTTTCTCTTTTAAAAAAGTCTATTAGTGATACTCATGCAGGGCAGGTCCATCAATTGCTATTTGCCATGACAGCTAAATGGAACATCCATGTCCAAATGAATATTGCTTCCAAGTTTGCTTTAAGGCATTTCCTTAGTGCAGGCACCCCCAAACCCGACCCTCCAGATGTTTTGGGACTACAGTTCCCATCATCCCTGACCACTGGTCCTGTTAGCTAGGGATGATGGGAGTTGTAGTCCCAAAACATCTGGGGGGCCGAGTTTGGGGATGCCTGCCTTAGTGCGACCTTCCCAAACATGGTGCCCTACAGCTGCTGATGGACTACAACTCCCATCAACCCCAACCAGCAAGGCCAGCAGCCAGGAATGATGGGAGTTGTAGTCCAACAACATGTGGCAGGGTAGCAGACTGGGGAGGCTATCTTAGTGGTATGGGAGCTCTGCAGTTACTCCAGTAACATTGTAAGCCACCTGAGAGTTGTCTAGAATATCGTTTCTTCCCAGCTTCTTTCAGTTTTAAATTTTGTTTTAGTTTTTGATTAATTTGTGATAAGCTTTTGGTGTTCTAAATTGCATTGTTAATGAATTGTTGGTTTTTCTGCCTTTTGAAAACTCCTCTCATGCAGCAGCTATATAAATGCAGTTAATAAGTAACTAAATCAATTCATTAACATTTGGTTAACTTTTTAAAAAACTTAGTTGTGTTAAAGCAGAATTATTATCTCCAGAACTTTTTGACTTTGCAAGCAGATTTATTTGCTAGTGGTGCCTCTTAAGTGTAGCTTTCTCCTGTTTTGTTTTGTTTCCAGAAGAAAAGAAAAAAGGCGGGAGGCCCATATAATATTTAAGACATAGGGATGCATGTTTATTGTTTTCTGCAACACACAACAAAGCAATGCATAATAAAGGAAGAAAAGAGGAAGAGTGTCACTGGAGACATTAGTCATATCACTTAAGCAAGTGATGAGATGATGCTATTCCTAGAGGAACCACCTAGTTTGTGTTCAGCAGAAAACAAGAGTGACAAGCAGATGGTTCACTTTTATCCTACAATAACTGCTGTGTTTCTCCCCCCAACTATGATCACATGCACCTAGTAATAGGGGTAATAGAGAGTGGTTCAAACTACTCCTAATAAATGGAACGCTTCTGAGAAACTGCCTGATTAATTTCTATTAAGAGAGAGAGAGAGACTGACTAAATTTGTTTTTGAAAGGCAGCCCTCAGATAAAGTGGGGTAGGGTTGGGGTGAAAGTTAGAGCTTACATGGAACTGGATTTCCCCACCACCTTTTAAATAAATAATCAAAAAGGTTGCTTGCAGCTTACTTATAGCCTCTTTCCAACTGCAAACAGCCAGGTAGCTTTCAAGCCAGTTCCATCTGTTCATTGATCTCTGCTTTGCTACAGTGATTGATTTGCCAGGCTGCGAGACATGTCCTTAGCCCTGAGCTATAAATAACATAGTGGGATGGAAGAAAAATAAAAGAGAATGGAATCAAGGCAGGGGGATAGGAAACAGAACAAAAGAGAGGGGAATTGATGGAGAGTGAGGTGGATGTGTGAGAGTTGAGCATCCTTGGCTTGTTAGGCCTGTGGTGGTGGTGGAGAATGAAGACGTGCGCTGGCAAGGAAAAACAAATGTGTGCAATGCAGCTGAGCAGATAGAAAGCTCTACAAGGAAGCTAAACTTCCCTGGTGTTCCTGAAATGACCCAGCTTGGGATGGGGTTTGCTTTACTGCAATTCTTGCCTCCCACCTTTTCCTGCTGGGCTGTGATTCTTGTACCAGAAACCAAACCGCTGGAGGTAGAAGACAACCCCAAGATCTACGGATGAAGGCCAGTCTACAAATTCAATAAATAAATGAAGATAGGCTATAGTCTTTAAGAGAGCCCAAAGTGGCAAGATAGAAATGCCATTGATTATGGTGTGCACATTCGTTTCTTTTGTTGCAGTCTCGTTTCTGGCGAAGCAGGCTTTGCAACCTGCATTAAGATCAGAGTTGAAAGGGAAAACAGATAAAAATGAGTGTAGATACCTTGGCCAACAGCTGCTGTATCATTTTTCCAGGCAGACGTGAATGGTTGGCCCGTGATTTCAAACAATTCAAAAGAATGGTGTTTGGAGGAAGGCCTTTTGTTTCCACTAGGGTGATGTCCACTACCATGGCAATCTATGAGCACTGAGCACCTACTGAAGAGTGCCCATGATATAAGCAGTGGACAAGCTACACGTCTCTTCTCCCCTTCCCGCTCCATGTCTGTGGAGTAGTTTTAACAATTTTACTTTAAAAATGCAAATAAAGCAAGCGGAGCCATGGTGGAGCCCGTTTAAAAAAAAGGAGGGGTGGTTAGCAAAACCATTTGATCTAGTTAGCTTCATCACTTCCATTGACTGGTTTACATACCCTCCAACATTTCTCTGATGAAAATAGGGACGACCCATTACATAAGGGTAATTTTACTATTTATACCCCACCCATCTGACTGGGTTGCTCCAACCACTCTGGGCAGCTTCCAACATATAAAAAAACATAACAGAACTCCCTACTCATATATAAAAACATAACAGAACTCCCTATACAGGATTGCCTTCAGACGGCTTGGGGGTTGGATAACTCCATACCCTCCTACAGTTCTTCAATGAAAATAGGAACATCCTAAAGAAAAGCAGGACATTTTGGGATCAAAACAGAAACCGGGACTGTTTCTCTAAATCAGAGACGTCCCTGGAAAATAGGGACATTTTGAGGGCCTTGGTTTATGGGAGGTAAAGAAATAATGGCAACTTTGGACACAGAATGAATGTGCCTCCCATCTGCAGCCAGGCTCCTTCCCTTCTCAATTGTCTTTGCACAGTTATCTTGCTGTTGTTCCTAGATCAAGTTTAGTGACATGATGCAACTGACAAAGAGATAGTTTCTCCTGAAAACTATGATTCAGAAGAAATGTTACACTGATAAAAGTGTTGAAATTAGTTGGAAGTTCTCTGTGCAAATGTTATCTCACCAGCCCCAAAGCACTGCTCAAAGAATATGCAGGTGCACTACTGCAAAAGAGTATTCTGAAGGGTGTCTGACCACACTCATCCTGAAGGCCAGACATTATTCACCCTTTACAGGAAACAAGATAGCAAATGAAACCCATCTTTCTCTTGCAAATGTATATACAGGAAACCAAAGAAGAGTGAGGAACAAGAAGCAAAAAAGCACCGAGTTTTGGTTAAAGATGATTTAAATGAGCTAAGAAATCAGATTAAGTTGAAGTTATTTTTTAAAGGGTTGTGCCAACCCCGGTTTCTCAACATTTCAGGGGACTTCCACAGATAATGGTTCTTCATGCAATAAAACCACATGTTTCACAGTAGTTGTGGGTAATGCAGATGTCATCCTTCAAGCTTATGTTGAGGGGGATATCATATTTTCTCACTTCCCAAGCAGAAACAGCTAGTCTGTCACTGGGAAAATATGATCACTCCATTATCTAGCACATTTACTTCAAATATGTGAACTGTGTGGAGTATGGTTGCACTAGTATTATAAAGAGGGAGGAATCAAACTCTGAAATGGAGAATAGATAAACTTTTATGTCTGTAACGTGTGTCTTGTATTTGAGGTGACCATTACAAACCACTGAGATTCATGCATCCAAATGTGAGTTTTGGGAACATCGTTAGTTAATTGGAAGAAGGGTGATGATAAGCTTGATTCACAAATTCAACTTCATCTACATGTTTGCATCCCAAAATATAGTCCTCAGAAATCCCCAGAGAAAGACAAGCATGATGGACTGGACAGTTGCTATGTAGGTTGTCTTGCCTATAGTCTTTTGGAATTTAGGAAGTTGAAGTAAATGAGAAGCACATATCCATGCATTCAGGTTGCAGCAGATAAAAACAACTGTGTTAAAGATTAATCCCCATCCCCGGGTCCATTTGCATATAATGAAGCACTGTGATTCAACAATGACAATCCTGCACAGATATCAGATTGACCCTATACAGCTGTGAGATAAAGGTCCATTTCACAGGTTACACTAAGGATGGGTACACACCAGACAGTCATATGGTGTGTGTGTGTGTGTGTGTGTGTGTGTGTGTGTGTGTGTGAGGCCTGGAGGTCAAATGCAGCTCTCTGTCTAGACCTCAGGATGGTCTAGCGCCCAACTCTCTAGCGACTGCAATCTACTCCCAGTATAATAAAACTGGCACTGATCTACCCATTGTCATTGACCATAGTTGTTGAGCTGTTTTTAGGAGGGGATGACAAGAGTTCTTGAGCTTCTTTTAGCGACTGCGGCAAGAGTTATTCAGCTTACCCCCCCTTCACTGGTGACAGCAATGGGACATAGCGCAGGGGGCAGAGAGGGCGTGTCGCGATTGACCAGGAGCACCAGGATGATCTACCTATCAATCATGGTCCAGGGTTGGACATCGCTGGTCTAGCGCCACACCCCTCACTGGCGCTGATCTGCACCCCCCTTGAGTGCTTCTGCCAGACTGGAATATATCCTTGCACTCAGTGGTGGCCTTTGAGCTTTCAGATTCCGGTGGGCGTTCTGTGTGACACCAAAATTTGGCACCCCTGGCCTCTTGTGCCTTCTGCTCCAAGTCACTGTTGCAGCACCCTCTTGACTCGGCACCCAGTGCGGTTGAACCAGTCGTACTGCCCTAAAATCCGCCCCTGCTCTGATATTGCCTGTGTTTGCCTGGAAAGAGGAGTGTGTTGAGGAGACGTAAAAAGCACTAGCCTACTGAGGAAAGGTGAAACGTCCTTTTGTTGCTCCTCCCACTTTTGCCTCTGGCTTCATTCATCTTTGGCATGTGGCCCTCTGAAAGCTGTGCAGAACAGAATGTGGCCCTCAATCTCTATAACTCTATAACACATCCCTGGGTAAGGCCTCCTGCTGCCGCCACTTGAAGAATTACTGCTTTACATGTAAGTTATGGTTTTAATCTATTTATATTAACAAAAATCTTATTAATCTGTCCTGTTCCATGGGAAATGGGGATTTAAAAACAAAAACCTAAACAAGCCTGGGAATGCGGCAAACTCATCAACTCCAAGGACATTTAAAGCCAGATGGTGTTTTAGACACAAACTATCAAGGGGGCACAGAAACTGCACGATAAAGAGTTGCTTCTGTTTGCATCCAAGCAGTGTGTGTTCCTGGACGGGAGGCTGGAGGGTTGATAGTGTGGGAGGGAATAAGCAGATTGCTTTAATTGCAGGGACAAACTCTTGTAAGCTTAAAAAGAAACATTGAGTAACACTGACTGATCTGTGAGAAGAGATTTATGTAAACTGCACCTAAACCACAAGTCACATGGCCTTGTTCTCCTCACCCCCTCCACCCTGTTCGTGTGTTTGCTACTTTTGCTCACAACTGAGGTTATGTTTTTAGTTTGCTTCCTTCCTCAGTCGCGCAAGGTTCCTTAAGCAATGCTAGCCTGTGAATGACTTCCAGTTGAATTCAAGATGTCCTTAAAGAGGCTCATTCAGCAGAACCGCAACGCCAACTGTGTGGGCTCAGTTTACACCCCGTACTTGGACCCCATAGGTAACCCACCACTGGACAACAAAAGAAGCCAGGCACTCACAAATTCAATAGACACGTTGTCTAGGGACTACAAGCAGGTATGATTATGATTGTGATTATTATTATTTCTTCTTACCCGGATTTCACCATGAGGGTGGGTTACAACAATTTGAAAAGAGAGTTAAAAGCAGTTAAGTGTTCAAAGGAGTTTTAAAACCAGTTAAACCAAGTTACAGTCAAGAGAATGGGGTGGGAAATATATCTATCAGAGGTATCAAGGATAAAGAGGGTTGCCTTCAGCAGACCACAGAATTTTTTGGGATATGTCTTTCTTATGCTTCACATTTCTGTTGCTGCTCTTGTTCATTCATTTCCAAGTTGGGCTAATGAGAAATAACAATGCAGACGACTTGTTGGGTAGATTCAGGGCTGGTCCACACATGAGGCAAGGTGTGATCTTTATCACCCCCACCCCGTTCCTGATGTAGACCTTCATTCACCCATTCTTCCATGGTGGTGAGGAAACCATTTTGTGGTTTGCCTCAGGTGCCAAAATGTATTTGGCCAGCCCTGAACTGTCTATTGCAGGCATCCCCAAACTCGGCCCGCCAGCTGTTTGGGGACTACAATCCCCATCATCCCTGACCACTGGTCCTGATAGCTAGGGATGATGGGAGTTGTAGTCCCAAAACAGCTGGAGGGCTGAGTTTGGGGGTGCCTGGTCTATTGCTTTTACAGTTGCAATCTTTTAACAGTCCTAGATGCTGTGGCTAGGACTTGAATCACAGAAATTTAGCAGGTGAGGCTTTCCAACTATTTATCTCTATACCACAGAAATCTACACCTGTTCAATTTCCATGTCTTAGGCTACTGTTTTAGGGCTGGTCTGCAGGGGGAGGCAGCTGCCTCAGAGGCTCAGCCAGCTGATTTGGAGCTTTGCGACCGGGGAAAAAAGGGTTATCTTTTTAATTCTATTCTGTGGGAGAGGTGCTTGTAAGATTTTCTTCCTCGGATGCCAAAACAACTTGAGTACTAATGTTAGGAAAGGAGGGTGACTTGGTAAGGAGGCTGCCATGTAGTGTTCCTTCTCAGGCCCTGGGCACAGAAGCAGGAACTAGGATTGGCACAGGCAATCCCAGTTGATTCTAAGGGATTGTGGCCAGGCATGGTCTGAAGTGCTTGCTTGTGCTGTGGTTAAATCTTGAAAGAAACCACAGGCATGGGCTTTGGGCCCAAGATCAATTCACTGTTCAAGCCACCTCTGTCAATAAGTTCCTTGGCTGCTTGCTAAATTGACCTGGGACTGCTCTCAGTTGACAAATGTGCTGAGATGGATTATATTTTTAATCAAAAGAGGCTCTTGCTTTTCACTTTTGGGAGCTGAAATTTGTTCCCACAAGTGTAAATCGTTTCACTTCAGGCAATGGTGATGACTGGGTTGCTGGTGCCTCTGAGTCAGGGCTGGCCCTAGGTATTTTGGCACAGTACCCAAAGCCAGTCAAGTTATTTTGGCACTTGAGGAAGAAAATCCCATAAGCTCCTTTCCCCCTTCCCTGGAAGTAAACGGGTTGTTGTTGTTGTTGTTGTTGTTGTTGTATCAAATGGTGCCTTTGCCCTAGCGATGCACTTTCACTATCACAAGATGAGACACCCCATTTTCCCTTGATCCCTTCTACCAATAGCACCCTCTATGGCATACCCCATTCTGTTTCAGAGGGTCCACTATTCTTCAGAAGCAGATACTGCAAAAAAAGGAAGAGCTGTACTGGGTAGGAGGACTCTTTGAAAATCCAGTGCCCTGCCTTGAGCAAGCACAGTCACCTCTGTTAGTGAAGAGTCACAACTGAAAGGCAACCCATGACTTACATTTTATTCACTTTTATGACATCCAAAATCAGTTGTCTGGGGCAGCAGCTTCACTCTGCCTAATGGTAGGGCCAGCACTCTTTGGAGAGATGCCTTTATCAACAGCTAGTAGCCATGATATGTGCTTGAACCAGAGTCAGGATGCCACCCAACACCACCCTGCTGGTGAGCAACCAGAAGAGAAGGAATTTTTCCTTTTTGCCCCACTTGAGGGATTCCTGGAAATAGCTGGTTGACCACTGTGGGGTTTAGAATGCAGATGGGCCTTTGATCCAGGAGGGCCATTTTTAACATTTCTGTGTTCCTAAGCTGGGGGAAATCAAGAGGGTGTAACCGTCTTCATCATGCCCTGATTTTGAACTTTCAGAGTCACCTGCTTGGCCCTGTTCAAAGGACCCTGGACCAGGTGGACCTTATATGATCGTAATTCTCACTGGCAGTTTTGCATATGTAAAGCTTTCATCTAGCATTTTGTTTTCTAGACACAAATGAATTTCTAATGCAATGCCCTCCCTTCTCTCCTTCCAGCTTGCTTTAAGTAGGACAATCTCTTCAGGTGACTCTGTTGGCCCTCGAAGGTAATAAAGGCATTGCTTTCTCTCTCTAAATATTAGTTCATTACACTGCTACTAGAAATGTGACAATTGTGTGTGGAGGCCCAAGGCAGATACTGAAAGAGGAAGATGAAAGTATGAAAAAACAAATAACTACAATGAAATCTGTGGGCTGGAGAGTTGTGGAAAGACTGAGCAATGCATACCCACAGCCCATCCCTAAACCCAGTAGCTAATGCAACCATCATTACATATTGCAGTGTGGCAGAGTATCATTAGAGAGTTAACCACCTTTGTATTTCTTCTTGAAATGAAAGGTAGTATATACTTTCTTTTGACGACGATGATATTGAGACTGATTTGAAATCATTTCTCCAGTACAGTACTCGGCTGGCCATTTCCCCTGTGCTACCAATTGGGTAGACGGAAAGCCAGAGTGCAGAGGAACTGGGGCATCACTTTATATGTGATGCGTTCCTTTCACTCAGTGGCCCAGACCACACAATCAAAATGGGAAGCCAAATATAGGGACAGAAAGGATTCATGCATATAGTATTGTGAAGGGTGAAGCAATTAGACGGTCATTTCACTATATGCCCAGCACAAAACTCAAAAGTGGGTTGAAATGATGCCATGCTGGAAAACATGGAGGTAAGCTGGGAGGAAGGATGAATGGATGAGTCTGTTTCTCATCCATGTCACTCTCAGATGTGTTTATGCAGAAGTCCATTCATTCCCATTTTTGCTACTTAAAAAAAAAATCTGCATGAAAATTTGTATTTTTGAATGTATTTTCCCCTTTTAAAATGTATTTTACCCTAAACATTTTTATATGCATTTCAGTACTTCATCTTTTTTGAAGCTGAAAATTGCACCACAGAATTCAGGGAAGTGTGAAATCTGAAGCATAACTGTGTACAGTTCTGCTTGTTAAATCTGGGATGTGCAGATCTGGTCAGAAGATGGATTCCTCAAGTATCCTTGGCTGCAGGAGATGAGAGGCAATGCACGATTGCTTCCTTGTATGCTCAGCTTTGCACACATCCAGTCGATCCACATTCTCACAGTGGTAGTTTGGTGATGTGTACAATAATGTATGTCCTGTAAAAAATCCTGTCCACGTGATCTTTGGAGATGTGGGGAGATTTTAGATTTTTCATTGCAAAGCACTTGTTAAAAACTACTGATGCTTATGATGAACAGCACATTTATTCTAAATTAAGCCTTAAACCCGTTATTCCCTTCCAATGGGTTATTGACTTTGTGTGTATCTGTGTATCTCTCTCTCTCAATGCAGAAAGTCACTTAAAATCTTTAAAGAAGATAATGAAACATTTGGATTTGAAATTCAGGTGAGCCTTTAACAATATGAATGCAGGGAAATTAAAATGGGACCTCTCAAACCATTCTGGAGTGCTGCTGCCATTATCAGGTTAGCCCAAGCACACTCATCCATGTAAGCAGGTGTGTGTGTGTGTGTGTGTGTGTGTGTGTGTACACTATGGGATACTTGGCTCTCTCAAACCTGGAGCTGGTCCTGGCTTTTTTTCCTCAGCCAAACCTTCCACACAAAATTGTTGTGTGGATATAATGGGGAGAACCATGTATCCTGCTTAGAGGAAGGAGGGGACAAAAATGCAAACAAACAAAACAGAAGTGCTTCTTCACAGAAAGAGAATGTTTCACGGGGTGCTAAACTGCTCCTCATGGTTGTTACCCCATGTTGACTGGAATGGAGAGGTCTTTATTCCATGCTAAGCCAGCATTTCATAACTATGAAAGACCCAGTGTGGCCTACTGGTTAGAATGCTGAATTAGGACCTGGAAGAGAAGGGTTGAAATAGTCAGAAAGCTACTCTACTCAGTCTACTCTACCTCACTGGGTTGTTGTTGAGGATAAAATGGGGGCAGTGAAGAGCCATGTGTACCAACTTGACTCCCATTGGAAGAAACTTGGGATATAACTTACAGCAACAACAGCTATTTACCATGCATAAGGAGGTGGGTCGGGCTTTCTGTGAGAGCTCAGAAGATCTCACAGCACTGAATGCCTCAGAGACGAATGAAAGAGGCCCCTGAGGCGTCTGAGCTCCTCTTCTTCCTTTCCCTTCCTTTTCCAGTGCTATATTGTGAGGAATATCTGTTGTGGGCATTTAACCATTGGAGAGGGGAGGTGGTGTTGCAGGGCCAGCCCTGCCATTAGGCATATCAGGCAGCTGATTTGGGGTGTCATGAAAGGACAGCAAATTGTTACTGTTCTATTTTTATTTCCAGGGAGGGGCAGAGATGCTTGTGAGATTTCCTGCTCGAGGTGCCAAAACCACTTGGTTGGCCGTGTCGGCAGCATTTGCTGCTCTGCCTCAGGCAGCAAAATGGCTTGAGCTAACCTTGGGAGGGGACACTATTTAGTCATTTTGACAGGACCTGATTAGGGCCAAAACAGTTACTTTAGTTTTGCTTCACATACCCTTCACTTTGTTAGTTGCAGCCAATAGCTATGCCCAGGCAGGAAACCTAAGAAACATTGCTTTGCCTCTGACCAGATCCTTGATATTGTAATTTTATGTTGTGAACCGCCCCGAGATTTACAGGTATAGGGTGGTACACAAATTTAATAAATAATAATAATGAAAAAATTGTCCCCCTGTTCTGCTAGGTGCTTGTTGAATTATTATACACACCTACTGTCAGACTGTCATACAGTTGTGTAACACACCAGGGCCTTGGACACATACTTTCTTTTGTGGTGCCATATGAGCAATTTCTTCCTGATCTTCTTTAAATGTCTGGGAAGGAGAAGGACAGCCTTGTTGTTGGGTGGGAACAATGTTTGTTCCTGTTAGTTCCTCCCCTCTACTATTTATCTTTTAGAAAGAGGAAGCATTTGTTTCAGTGTTGCGTGGGAGAGTGAATGGGTGGGAGGATGCAGTTTGATGGGTACGTAAGCCAGTTTCAAGCCGCAAGATAAACCTTTTCCTGTTCCCAACGCTGTGTTTCTGTTCACAGACCCTTCGATTGCAGCGCCACATCAGCCACTCCTTCGAAACTTGCACGTACATCTGCAAAGTTAAAGAAGGAAGCGCCGCCTCTCTTGCCGGACTCCAAAGTGGTAACTAGCCTTTTTCCCAACCCTAAAATTCACCCAAACAAAGTTCGCTGCGGGGATGGGGAAAATATTCAGCCTGAGGACCACACTTCCTCACAGGCAACTTTCCAGGGGCCACACACCAGTAGAGTGTGTGTGTGTGTGTGTGTGTGTGTGTGTGTGTGTGTGGACGTAGACACAGACACCACAGACACCCCCCCTCTCGCCATGCAGGTAAGCAAGAGGCACCAGAATTCAAGCATACATTCTAGTCAGATAAAATCACTACAAGACGGCACAGAGTGAAGCCAGTGAGCAGACTGACCTGGACCATAGGAGCCAACCTCTAGGGGCAGAGGGGTCTTAACCCCCCCCCAAGTTGATGGGCATTGCCGTTCAAATGGTGTGCATGCACTGCATCATGTGATCGATTATGTGTGGCAGGGCTTACCTGTGTCCCCCCCCCCCCATATTTTATTCAAGTTGGCACCTCTGGCCTGGACAGAGTCTTGAGGCCTGGTGAACAGCCACAGTCAGACCCTGGGCCTGAGGTTTCCCACTCCTGGTTTATTGCTTCTCCCATTTGCTTTTGTTTTTTTAGGATACAGAGGGAACAATGAATACACAGTCTCTAATTATATCCATTTTTGAATTATCACAGGTTATATTTTGACCAACATCAACGGAATGAGCATCGAAGGACTTGCTCATAAGCAAATGGTGGACTTGATCAAGTCATCAGGGAACTTTTTGAGGTAATCAAAAGCACTTCTGCCCTAAGACAAAAGGGTTTTCTCATGGTTTGTTATTGCTGCAGAGAAATGGCCAAGGCAGCATCCGATCTCCAGCAATGGGCACAGGCCACAAGAAACATTCCAGGGTTCAGAACATTAGAGAGTATATGCAGGCAGGCAGGCAGGCAGGCAGGCAGGCAGGCAGGCAGGCAGGCATTTGCCATCAAAAGCCATTGGTGCACTCAGGGCAGGACTTTGGGGCAAAGGTCCAGGGCCCCACTCAGCAGAATGAGCAGGAACCCAAATGCAGCAACAGAGCTGGCTTACCATAAATTGAGCTTAACTGAAAAAGGTGGTGTCTGTACAACCATTAAGTCCAGAATCTGAAACAGTATTCAATCTATTTAAGAAACCTACGGACAACTCTTATTGTGATCATAGAGGACTTTGCAACGTTTTAAATAAAGCAGCATTACTTCAAACCATAAAACACAATTAAAATGACAACAGATTTAAATCAAAACAGTGGGGACAGTAGAACAATGCAGATACATAAGAAAATTCAAAACTGCTTAAGCAAGCCCCTCCAAAGCCTGAGAGACCGAGCATTTTATTAACAAGGCAACAGAATTCCAACAATATTGTGGCCAGCCATACCTCCAGGAAGGAGGAATATCGTAGTCTAGGTGCCACTACAGAGAAGGCCCTCTTTCATGTCACTTCACAGCAAGGTGATGGGACAGTAAGCTGCACCTGCCAGTCTCAGAGCCTGAGTTGCCCGATAGTTGCAACACAGCCTAAAATGTGGCTGACATATGACAATCAATTAAGGTCTGTTACCCTATGGCTCCTTTGGGACATATCAATGGGACAGAACTCAGAGGGGATGTAGGCTCCTCATCTTAATAAAAGTACACCTGTTTTCTCCTATGCCCCCTTCTCTTTCTCAGCCACAACCCTGGAATATCTCTTTGCCCCCACTACTCAGGCACTATTTAATGGCATTTAATCAGAAATGGATTTCAAGTCCTTTCACATTCTTAACCAGTAATACACGTTCTCTTAAATTAGGCAAGAATCAGTGATGACATGAGCCCAAGTTTGCCTCCTTATCCACTTGAGCTGCCAGAAGTTATTAAGCTTGTTTTTATTTTATTTATTTATTTGTTGAATTAATATACCACCCTATACCCGGAGGTCTCAGGGGGTGTTCACAGAACAAAATCAAAATATAAAACATTCTTGTCCCAATAGCAATCTTGTCTGTCTCAAAAATCAAGTATGTAAATGATGTCTGCAAACGTTCATATTTGCCAGAGGCAAGTACAGCGGTACCTCAGGTTACATGCGCTTCAGGTTACAGACTCCGCTAACCCAGAAATAGTACTTCAGGTTAAGAACTTTGCTTCAGGATGAGAACAGACATCGTACTCCGGCGCCCCGGCCGCAGCAGGAGGCCCCATTAGCTAAAGTGGTGCTTCAGGTTAAGAACAGTTTCAGGTTAAGAACGGACCTCCAGAATGAATTAAGTACTTAACCCGAGGTACCACTGTAACAGGAGATGGCTATCGCCATTCTCCTTGTGAGCTTAAGCATGGCTTATATTTGGTAAGGGAGAAAAAAACAGGACTAGTTGGAGCCACAGTACAATGCAGGAAACACATGCCTGACATTCATATTAGCAGTATGAAATTTTATTAATTGTGGTAATAATAAATAATAATAATGATACTTACTGTTTGCAGGTTAGATACTGTGAATGAATCCTTTATAATGAAGCGGATGGAACTGGAAACTAAGCTGCGGTTCTTGAAGGTACTGATTCTATATAAAGGATAGAAAGCATCAGTTTTAACCTTTATGCAGAAACCACCTGAAGATACATTTGTTTATTTAGGGGCTTATATCTTTGATTTTCTTCACAAAGTGAACTCAGAGTGGTTCAGATAACAAACCATAATACGAGACATAAAAGCAAATTCAATATACATACTCCCAAATCAATAAGAGCAACAAAACAACATCTGCCTTGCAAAGTAGCAACATTATAATCACAGTATCCAGGGAAACTACCCAGCTTTTTCTCTGTCCTACCTGAATCAGGAGAGCCAGCTGAAGGGCTAGGCAGGTGTTTGGAGGCAGTGATGAAATCCTTGAAGGATGGAGGTGTCATGTGTTCTAAGTTCTCAAGTCAAGACAGTGGAGGGGGGGCAGCCTGTTCCAGCCTACATGGGGTTGTCCTTCAAGAAAACTCAGGAGCTTCAATTGGTCCAAAAGCCAGCAGCTGGAGTAACATTTAGAACTCATATAACCCTTGTTTTAAAACAGCTGCATTTGTTGCCAGCAGTTGGGTGATGTTAATTGCCCTCAGCCTAATTTAATGCAGGTGAGGGGAGCTCAGAGGGAGAACAGGAGGGGGGAAACATGGGGTGAATTGGGGAAAATCTGAAATGGGAGGTGGAGGAAGCTTGAGATTAGTTCAGTACTTTGATCCTATCCTTCCCCTGGCAACTGGGGGTGGGGGTGGGGAGAAGAGGAGGAGGAGGAGGAAGAGAGAGAATGAGAATGAGGGAGGAGAAAGGGAAACAGAAAGGGGAAAATAATGGCCCCACCCACTTTTTACTCCAGCCCTGCCCACTGCTCCCAGCGAATTACCCCCTTCCCCAAATAATGTAATCTCAACAGGTGGGGGCGGGGGAGAAGAGGAGGAAAGTTCCTGGGGGGGGGGGACCCATCTATCTCTGATGGCTGTTACACTAATGCTAGCATAATGAAGAGTAAAACACCTGCCCTAGACACTATTTTTTTGGGATGAGGAAGACAGAAAATCGGCCTCAGCGGAATGCTGCATGTCTTCAGTTATAAAAAGAACGCAAAATTATTAAATCTTCTATTGCCAGTTTTGACTCATTTTGCAATGTGATTAATGAGCAGCCAGCTTTTCCGCTTGCTGGAAAGGACTTAGTGCAGGCAGCAGCTCAAGCAGAATGGCATCCGTTCAGCTTTCCTTGGGCTCTGTGCCTGCAGCTTAAGCCAGGAAAGTACATTTCAGCCCCCCAATATTTATATTGGGAGAGGGGAGTCAGCAAGCAGCATGTGATTCCACCTAGCTCCTGATGATTGGAAAGCCCCACTTTGCAACATAACAGTTTTTAACAACATAACTCCTTGTTTAATTCATGCTGGAACAACACCCAGTAGAAACAGTAGCCTTGTTTGGATTTTCAGTTGCACAGATACTGAACCACCAAAGGAAAAAGCAGAATTGTGTCCACAGGCCTTGCTGCTCCTCCTCCTCCTCCACACTTTCAGCGGAAGGTCTGAACCTAGTGGAAAGTTGCACACATCCCATTGTACATGCTCAGGCTCCTCTGCATTTAACTGGAGACCTGTTTCCTAGTCCCTTGAAGCACCTATGCATTTATAACTGAACATTCCCATCTCAGGAAATTAAACCATTATCCTTAACATAGAGGTCATGAATTCTTGTCCCTGATTCGGAGTTAAACTTATTTCACCTTCCCTTCTACTCATTGGGCATGAAATCCTGGCAGGGACAGGGTTAAAGGTTTCTTTAGCTGCACAATGGGGCCTTCATCTTGATTAAGTCGTTAGCCGCTGCTGTGAAATTCCCATAAATCATCACCACAACCATGCTGCCAATATCCAGCAGAGAATATGAGGGAAAGGTCCTCTGCTGCTGTTCCACTCTAGTACAAAATCTTGAAACCGAAGGAGGAAACGTGGGAAGGCCACTGGCCCAGCCAAACTGCTTACATAACCCCAAAGCCACCACCTGAGCTTGACCTCCAGATGACACCAAATCCTGGGATGGTAGCAAGCGCCTTGATTAAAGCAGCTAAGAAGGCAAGGGAATCCTGCCATCCAGCCTAGAAAGAGCTAGCAAAATGTGCTTGAACCGCAGAGCCAAACTTTTTCATTGCTCTGATTAATGAGAGAGCACAGTGGCTGATTATTATGAAGCCTGGCAAACTAGGAAGAATGCTGTCTTGTCACTTATCCAAAACTTGGATAAACTCCCTGATGATCTTTCTCTCTCTTGGAAGGAAAGCTTTAGGAAACGCACTGGGATTTAAGGAAAGGGATTGGAGTTTAAAGGAAGTCTAATACATACATTTGCAGTAATCTATGATATACAGTACAGAATGTCACTGCTCAGCTGTTCTGGGGGAAAGTGAGATGGGATTATGTGTCCCAATAAGAACATAAGGAGATCCTTTTGGATAAGACCAAAGACCCACCTAGTCCAATTTCCTGGTCATTTCTCTTAGATTCTGATGTTTCCCTTGGGCGTTTTTCAACTCCCCAGGTGTGTGACCAGTAAGCAAATTTCGAAATTTGAATACCCAAAGTCCATCATGCCCCCCCCCCACAATAACTTGGATATGCATTATTCCTTCCTTCTCCCCTCCAAAAAAAACCACCATTCACTTTAATTAGTGCCCAACTGACTCCAATGCCCTTGGGGACGGTGGGTTGAAATACTGATTTAAAAAACAACAACAGGAAAAAGGCAACATGAGAAAGAGGGATAAAACACTAAACTGCATTTAACAACAAATACAAATCCCTCAGACACAACTGGACCAATTCAGAGAAACTCACTGGACACGTTTGTCACAATCACAACGGGGGCTCGAGTGTATAACCGAGCTACCTTATAAAGTGTTGTGCCCCAAATTGCAGTGATCTCTGCTTGCCTTTTACAGAAAACCCTGCAAGAAAAATTGCTGGAGTTCCAGTCACTGTGCTTACGAGAACACCACCTTGCTAATGGTAAGGCTGAATTTCCTATGATAGAAAATAAGAATGCATAACCACCCCAGTTTCCTCTGCAAAAATGATGTGAACACCAGTGAGTCAATGAGTTTCCTGAGTTTCAGATTTTGGTTTGCCTTTGTTCTCTCCTGCAGATAAAAGGTTTGGGAGAAGCTGTATAGAAGAACACCATAGCATAAATTGCCATGATAAGTCTTCAGCTCCCCCAAAGAATTCTGGGAGCTGCAGTTTGTTAAGTGTGCTGAGAGTTGTTAGGCAGCCCCTGCTCCCTTCTCAGAGCTACAATTCCCAGACTTCCCTGTGAAGATAAATTGATTGTTGAACCACTTTGGGAACTGTAGCTCTGAGAGGGGAATAGGGGTCTCATACCAACTCTCAGCACCCTTAGCAAGCTACAGCTCCCAGAACTCTTCGTTGGAAGCTATTACTGTTTAAATTCATATGATAATACTTTAAATATATGGTGTGAATGTGGCCATATGACACTGACTGTACACCTTTGGCTGGTATTAAAACATTTGCCTGAATTGTGCATACAGTCATCTTTAGCATGAAGTTTCTGCTTTTAGGAAATTGCCTTTTAAACACTGCAAACGAAGCTTTTCACCTTGCTGATCTAGCCAATTTGTTTTTAATTGTATTTGTTTTATTGATTTACCTTTACGTTTTATATTTCTTATTGTTGCTATTTTGTTTCTAATCTGCATTGTAGACTGCCTGGGGGGTAGATATTTATGAAGGGCAGTTTATAAATGCCTTAAATATACATACATGATTTTTGTATCCACTTGTATTGATTTTTCAAGGCTGCTGTGAGCCACACTGTAGAAAGTAGAATTCCCCAGAGCCTTAATAAACAGCCTTTACTTATTATTTATTTAATTTCTATACCGCCCTTCATCCGAGGATCACAGGGCAGATTACAGTATAAAAATGCAATATTTGTAGTATGTGATACAAGTGTAGTCAAATGTTGGCCACAAAATAGAAGGTCACATGAATTAGTCTCATCTCTAAACTGAAGGTAGAGAGGAGATCTGGGACCTCCACAGAGACCTGGAAACAACGAAGAGTTTAAGTAATGTAGGTTAGGGAGAGACATGGTCCAGCACCAGCCACTGAGTTCCATTGCTGGGTAGAGATTTAAATCCAATTCTTGCCAGCCCTAGTTTGATGCTCTTAGTGCAGGGGCTGGTAACCTGTGGCCCTCCAGATACTGTTTGACTACAGCTCACCTGATCTCTGACCATTGGCCATGTTGACTGGGGCTGATGAGAGTTGGTGTCCCACACCATTTGAAGGGTCATCAGTTTTCCATCACTGCTCCGACCATTATACTACACCAGCTCTCAGGCCGGCTAAGTAAAAAATAGAATTTAACATTTGTATAGCATAGGGGTGAGGAACATTCCCCTTCTGAGCAACCTTCCAGAGGTTGGCAGGGCCAGGAGCAAATGTGGAGCCACTGTGGTGTGTTGGACTAGGACCTAGGAGGTCAGGGTTTGAATCCTCACTCAGCTATGGGTGACTTTGGGCTGGTCACAATCTCTCAGCTTAACCTACCTCACAGGGTTGTTGTGAGGAGAAAATGGGGAGAACCACAGAGCTCCTGAGAGGAAAAGGTGGTATATAAATGTAAGAAAGGAGGACAAGAAAGAGCAATGAGGGTGAACACCTCTGTAGAGTTGGCTAGTTCCTCTGTGCATGCTCACACACCCCAAACAAGCAAGAGGCATTATCAGAGTTCAATGACACATTCTAGTCAGGCTAAAACACTTGGGGTGTGAAGAAGGGAAAAAATAGAATAGAATAGAATTTATTATTTATACCCCGCCCATCTGGCTGGGTTTCCCCAGCCACTCTGCACTGCTTCCAACAAAGCATTAAAATACAATAGTCTGTTAAAACATTAAAAGCTTCCCTAAAGAGGGCTGCCTTCAGATGTCTTCTAAAAATCTGGTAGTTGCTCTTCTCTTTGACATCTGGTGAGAGGGTGAATAGGGGTTAGAGTTCCAAGAGAGGCCAGAGAGACTTGGAGGGCCACATGTGGCCCCTGGACCTGAGGTTCCCCATTCCTAGCATAGCGTGTTTGAGCACTCAAAGAATTTACCATGCATTTTTTAGTTGTAATCCTTACAGCGACTCTGCAAGGTTAAGTTATTATTATTCCCCTTTCTGCAGATGACAGAGAGACTTGCCTAAGGCTCCCTGATAAGTTCATGGCAGATACAATTCATAGCTCAGTCTCACCTACCACACTACACTTTACCAGCTTTCACATTCACACAACGTGCACCAGTTAGAATGCAGAAGTGAAACACACCCACCCCACCCACTGGGGCGCTTATCGTGTCATCTGAGAGCTAGCAATGCGTGGATCTGTCAATTTTGGTTTCATTCAATTTTGCATTCCCCCCCCAACCTTAATTTCATATCTCCACATTTCTGCACCAGTTTGCAATTTTTTTAAAAAAGAAAACGTCCTAATAGAAATTCATCAGCATTATAGTCCTGTTTCTCCTAATCTGCATAACTGTAATGCAATATTGCCTTACACATTTTTGCAAAGCAATTCCCCCCGCCCCCAAATAATAACAGTTCAATTTTGTATGTCATTTTCAGTAATATATGCATCTAATGCACACTTTACCACAGTATATGGATTTTTGTACACCTTACTTGGCTGGAAAACTGCATTGCAAAATCCAGGAAAGTGTGAATTTTGAAAGATGGCTGTGTTTTGGTTCTCATGTTGTTTCAGAGAGTGTGAATTAGGAAGGATCACCTTTAAATGAAAACTTAATGTAATTTCTCCCCCATTCCAAAGTGAGAGCTCCAATGATATTTCAGCAAGATCAGTACATTTAGTACCGTGGAACCTCGGGTTATGTACCGCCCTCCTTATGAACGCTTTGGGTTACGAGCTCCACTAACCTGGAAGTAGGTGTTCCGCGTAGCAAACTTTGCCCCAGGATGCGAGTGGAAGTCACATGGTGGCAGGAGGCCCCATTAGCAAAAGCGTGCCTCAGGTTAAGAACAGTTTCGGGTTAAGAACGGACCTCCAGAATGAATCAAGTTCATAAACGGAGGTACCACTGTATATTATTCCAGCTTGTGCGTTTTGAGGTAATTAATGCGTGTTCTCTTCTGTCTCTTTCCTAGGGGAAATGTGCTCACCACTTGAATTTGTGGGACTGGAAGAATCTAACTTATTTGGTGATTTTGCTGGATCAGGGTCAGCCTTGGCAAACAAACCCCGATTTCCCAGCGAAAGCAGCTGTTTAAGCCGCCTGAGCTCAATGACTGTGGACAGTGAGGACAGCTTCTACCAAGCCTACGATTCCGAGGATCCTGCTAGTGGGACTTTTAGCCGGCAGTCGAGCACAGAAGATGACTGCTTCCTCTCGAGGGACAGTGATGTTGCCTTTGTGAAGAGTTCCCTGAGAAGGCACAGAAGCATCAGTGTGACGAGCAGTGGGTCAGCCTCTCCCTCTTGGGATGGAAGCAATGTCTCGAACATATTTGGGACTCTCCCGCGGAAAAGCCGGAAGGGAAGTGTTCGAAAGAGGCTGCTGAAATTCATCCCTGGCCTCTACCGAGCTGTGGAAGAGGAAGAAAGTCGTGTCTGACAACTGAAGCGGGCTAGGAACTGCATCCTTCAGTGAATATCTGGGCAACAACCTGCAGCTTTCAAACAGAAGTGCAGGTCCTACGTCAGGGACAAAATACAATTCCCATCATCCCTGATCATTGGCCATGCTGGCAGAGGCTGATGGGAACTGGAGTCCAACAACATCTAAAGGCCAAAGATTTCCCCATCCCTAACATTGTGCCTGCACTTCATTCAGTGAAAAGTCAATGGAGGTGAAGGGAACACTTGAGACTGAGAGACTTGTTTTTCCCTGAAATAGTTTCAAGACATCCACAGTGATATTATATATACATGGCATTTTGGGGTGAAGGGCAGGAGGGTGGGTGGCTGTTTTCAAATGACATTCGTACATTGTGGGTCAGACATGGCAACTGCTAGGAGGTAAGTGTCATGATTATCCTTTCCCAAGTCTTACTAACAAGAAAATTAGACATATTTATTATCTAGGTAATCAAACAAAGGCCCATTCACAAGTTTGGTTCTACCAGCACATTTCCTTCACACAGTTATTAAGGGTTCGCAGCTGTCCACTCTTGTTTTCTTGTCCCTTTCTGATCACATGGAAAAAGAAACCCATGAACCAGAAGAATAGGTGTGTACTGGTTTGCACGAGTACAGCAATTCCTGTGATTTGAGGAGCCTTAAGAAGCAAAGCAAATCTATTATAAGCATGAGAATTGATGCAATCTTGTGAACCAGCATACAAGTATATTTAGAATTATTTCTTGCATGTACAGCCATACCTCAGGTTACAAACGCTGCAGTTTGCACGTTTTCAGGTTGCGAACCGCACCGAACCCCGAAGTACTGGAACGGGTTACTTCCAGGTTTTGGTGCTCGCACATGTGCAGAAGCACAAAGTGACATTACACACATGCGCAGAATCGCATCACGCGTGTGCACTGCGGGTTGTGACCATGCCTCCTGCACCTGAGGTATGACTGTATGTGCAAAGAAGATTTGGCAGCATTAATGAACTGGGTTCATAGAGCTATAGCCTTCAGATGTAACTACACTGCCTGTTCCTGTTCCTTTATGTACGGTGTGTGTTCCAGAAGAAAAAAAGACCAAGTGCTTTTAATACAGTCTCCCCCCTTTTGTAAATATAGTTCAAACTGCATTTCATGTGTATATATTTGAATATCAGTTTTGAAGAATGTAGCGGTTGATATTTGCATTTCAAAAAACAAACTCAAAGGTGGTCACCAAATGGTAAATATTGAAATATGGACATCAGAAGTTGTTTGAGGGGCAGGGGGTGGGAGGGGTTAAAAACTCAAACATGCTAAAAAAATAAAATACTAAATTTTCAAGGTCCACATTGGGGGGGGAATGGAGTTTTGAGATTCTGATTTCTAAGTGGCTGGTTTTAAAAATGCATGCATAGCTCCACCTCTGGAGTTGAATAGGTCTGGTCATAGCCTACACCTAAATGACGGATGTCCTGGAAACTCTGAACTCTCTAAAGAAGGGTGCCCAAACTTTTTCCAAAGAGCCAGATTTGATGAAGTGAACATGTGTGAGGGCTGACCAAAGTTCTTGAGCTTTTTTTAGGGTTGAGGTTGTTGAGCTTTTAGGATTTCCCCCCAGGACATATACTGCCAGATTAGGCCCCTGAAATGCTCTAAAGGAAGATAGGAAGGAAAGACAATGGAGGAGCAAAATATAGCAATGAACAAGGCTGCAATTCTGAGCACGTTTAAAGATAAAGGGACCCCTGACCATTAGGTCCAGTTGCATATGACTCTGGGGTTGCGGCATTCATCTTGCTTTACTGGCCAAGGGAGCCGGCGTACAGCTTCCGGGTCATGTGGCCAGCATGACTAAGCTGCTTCTGGCGAACCAGAGCAGTGCACGGAAATGCCATTTACCTTCCCGCCGGAGCGGTACCTATTTATCTACTTGCACTTTGACGTGCTTTCGAACTGCTAGGTTGGCAGGAGCAGGGACAGAGCCAACAGGAGCTCACTCCGTCATGGGGATTCAAACCGCCAACCTTCTGATCAGCAAGTCCTAGGCTCTGTGGTTTAACCCACAGCGCCACCCACGTCCCCTGAGCATGTTTACCTCATAGTAAACCAGACCCCATCAGTGTATATGTAAAGTTAGGATTCCCCCCCAGTGTTCATCACTGTACACACTGTTCCCATTGAACTACATTAACCGTTTTGCAGAGTTTGGAGAGTTCAGTTCCAATCAGCGCCCTCTTTGCTTCTTCCTCACCTACTGTTCTCAAGCAGAGTGAACTTAAAAAAAAAACATTTAGAGGATGTGGTCAGGGCCACTTTCTTATGAATCCTGGAACTGCTTGCTAGCAGCTGTCTTTCATGACGTGGCCTAAAGGGAGGAGGATGTGGCAACCGTGCAGAAGCTAAGCATGTCTGGATCTCACCAGGTTCTGGGTGAGAGGCTATATGGGAACTTTCTGCCTGCCACCTTCGAGATCTACGTTGGAAGAGATGCAGCAAGATATAAGCGTATCAAATTAATAAGCAAAACACCTTGACTGCAGGGAGCCAGAGTACCTGTACTAAGTACTCTGCTGATAAAGTAGATGAACTACTTGCTCACAAATAATTTCATATTTTTTAAAATTGTGGGCCTAACAATTAATTAGACAAGCACTGCCCCTTCTGAGTTTCAGACACCTAGTCAAAACTGCTCTATTTCAGGAGGTCTGTGAAACCTAAACATTTTACATATTTTAAAGAAGGATTTTCAGTTCTTGAGCTTTTAAATTTTGGAGGTTTATGTTTTTAAATTTTGTATGTTGTAAGTTTTATTGTGAGACCTACATGATGAAAAGCAGGATATCATTTTTCAAAAAATAATAAATATGCTGGGAAGCAAATTTCTGCATGTCCATTCTCAGCACACACAAAGGGGGGAGGGGGGCTTTGGTCTTTCAAATTTCAGCAGTGCCCTGTGCAAGGCCAAAATTCAGCTCCCTCACCTCTATAGGGGGCTATAGTTGTGATGCTCCGAGGCGCTGATGGGAGTTGTAGTCCAACAACATCTGGACGTCACTACATCAGCTACCTGTGCATATGGACAAACAACTTGGCTAGGAATTTCAAGAAGACACAGACCTCTATGCTGGCTGTATTGTACACATTTGTGTCACAAGGTTACTAAGGCACTTTGCCCTGTGGTACCACACACATATACACACCCATTTGTCAGAATTTACTGCAGTTCCCTACTGAGGGTGGAAGAGCCAAGAGCTAATATCACCACATGAGGTTGACCCACAGTCTCTGCCCATGCACAACTCTTGAGGTGGGTGGGCTTTTAGGTGTGTGGTTTAAAAATAAATAAATGAGGTGAGGTATTCTGTGGGAGGATATTTCCATTTTCTCTACAGCTGCAGGTTTAATATAGCATGGGAGAGAGGAAGTGTTTTTCTGTCATGCCACTATGCTAACATCAGCTGTTGCCACAGTAACGTCGACCTTACCGCAACCAGCAGTGCTGACGTAGGGGGGCAACCGCCTGCCAGTTGCCTTTGGCAAAAGACTTCTGGGCCAAAAGGACTTCTGGGTAGTTGTTGCACCACGTCCATCTCAACAGGAACACCAGCGAGGGAAGTTCAGCATGTACCCAACCAGATGTAATTGGTTCTTAACATGTCTTTTCTTTCTTCTGGCATTATCAGACTGATCTCTTTCTTCCTATGTACTTTTTTATTTCCCTGCTTCCTCTGCTAAGTCTTGCCTTTGAATTTCTAAGCCTGAGGGCAGGGCCTACATGACATGTCTTATTTTCATTTATACACAGTGTATGCCAGTGGCACTGTGTATTGCATTTTCATTGGTGTAGAGACTTTTTTCCTCCTGGAAAACAGACAAATAACTGTGATGCCCACTCCTGCTTTGACAATTGTCTCCCTCTGTGTCACCAAAAGCAAAGCATATCCATGTTGCTTTAGAACAACTGCTTTTACCCAACTGAATAGTTAATCATATAAATTTTTAGTAGATTAAGCTACTAAAGATTTCTTTAACTTGGTGACAGACTTATTGAAAACGTATTAGCCAAGGAGTGCATATATCAAACTCAGTCAACAGGAAATTTAGGACATAAGCAATGTTACTATTGCCTGTCAATGTCAATGAAGTCAGGGACAGCGCTACCATGAGACAGAGTGTGGAAAATGTTGAGTGGCAAAGAGTGGACACAGTGTGTGCACTGTGACCTACCCTGTCCACCTAACTTAGCCAGCTGCCTTCAAGTACAGAAGACGGTGTCCCATTGCCACTGTTGAAGTAAGCTTCAGCTGCCAGTCCAGTCTACTTCTGTATGTAAAATGGTGAGAAGACATCACCTTGCCATTAGCTTAGCAATGAAATGCCCTGGATGAAGTTTAAAGAGATTATCAGCATCCCTGCAGCCATATGAACATACTTATTGGCAAAAAAATACTAGAGCTGTGTGCAAAGCCCCCTGCATCCACCTATGGCCCCCATCTGGGTCCCCCAATCAGGTTGGCCCACCCAGGAATCACCTGCCCTGAATCCGGTCCCAAATTAGCTTGGCGATGTTGCATCTCCTCCCCACATGACTTCTGACCAAGAGCAGAGGGGTCAATTCTCTGCAGGGAAGCACTCTGAACCATGCAGGATCAGTGCCTCTCTGCAACACCTTTTGTCAATCCTGTGTTAGGCTCCTTTGCAAGTGGCCAATTCTTCCCCGAATTAGACATTTTACAGCAAACTAGAGCTAAGCTCAGCAAAGAAATCACACCCCAGTCTCACTCGCTTGCTTCTGTGGCCTGCTTCATACATTGAAATGTTTGAAGCTTTTTGATGCGGTTGGTAAGACAAACAGGAAGTGGGTGTCAGAGATACATGGGAGGGTGCTTAAAATGGTTCCCTTGATCTCAGGCATGGTTTAGCCACAATAGGAAGGATGGCTTCTATTTTCAGGCTTGAGATAATTGGGTTTTTTTTCACCCCAGAGTGTAAGTTTGATATGATGCACATTTCTATATATTTCTGAAGCATGGTGAAAATCCCAACTGTTGTTTGCCCAGACACAAGAGTGGAACCTCTCTTCCTCCTCACAAAAGTGAATTTGTGCCTTGCTTTAGAAATACTGTTTTTACCTATTTGCAAATTTAATTGTTAGATTAATGGTATGGGGTTTAGCAGATTAATCTTTAATTGGATGACGGCCTTTCTGAAAATGTTATTAGCCTGCATAATGCATATCTGAAGCTCAGTTAACAGTTAATCTAAAACGTAAGCAATGTTACTATAATCTGTCAATGTTGGTTATTAAAAAATAGAAAAGAACAGCTTATCAGAATGGTCATCATCATCATGCTCAGCTCTCTTAAAAGCTACCCTCTGTCTCCATCCTTAGGATCAAACAGAATATGCAATACAGTGGTACCTCGGGTTACATACGCTTCAGGTTACAGACTCCGCTAACCCAGAAATAGTACCTCGGGTTCAGAACTTTGCTTCAGGATGAGAACAGAAATCGGGCGGCGGCAGCAGTGGGAGGCCCCATTAGCTAACGTGGTGCTTCAGGTTAAGAACAGTTTCAAGTTAAGTACAGACCTCCAGAACGAATTAAGTACTTAACCCAAGGTACCACTGTAAATAACTTTTTAAAGATTTGTTTAATACAGCCAAGAATAAGTGTGTAGAAAGGCATATATGTTCAACTTTTAGCATTCATTGCAATGCTGTACAGTGGTACCTCGGGTTAAGTACTTAATTCGTTCCAGAGGTCCATTCTTAACCTGAAACTGATCTTAACCTGAAGCACCACTTTAGCTAATGGGGCCTCCTGCTGCCGCCGTGCTGCGGGAACACAATTTCTGTTCTCATCCTGAAGCAAAGTTCTTAACCCGAGATAATACTTCTGGGTTAGCGGAGTCTGTAACCTGAAGCGTATGTAACTTGAAGCGTATGTAACCCAATGTACCACCGTAGTTGCTGTTTGGTTCTGAGACACAGCTCCTACTGCCCTCCACTGATAAAATGCCATTCACATAGCCTCACTCACTGTCAGTGAAGAAAGTTTGGAAGTAATCATAGGGTGGATCTACACACAGGAAACACCCTCTCCCGCCGCTATAAATAAGTCAGAAATTAGATCATTATAACAACAAACCCGATGGAAAAATGCATAAAAAAATTCCTGCTCTCTCGCGCCATCTAGTGTTGCATGTTTATAGCACATTCAAACCGTTGTTTCTTTACTAATGCAGCTGAGTCCATGTACTAACTGTACAAATAATCTGAGGAAACGAGGAAGTCAGATGGGGAACAGCAAATGAACAGTGGTTTAACTTCCTTACATACAACCGTCAAATATAAACAAATGCATATATACACCATAAATATTTATACTCCGTTTCTAAATTACAGTCTTGTCTCTCCTATGGCATTAATTGGTTGCCTTTGATGCCATGACATACAGCAGTGTTGGCCTAGCTTCTGCTCTTGTACACATCTTTGTTTTTAGCAGCCCTTGTTGCCCAATTTGCTGCTGCACTGTCAGGCGGTGGGGTGTGGGGTATTGTTATAAGGAACGCAGTGGGCGGGTGCTATGTACTGAGTTGAATAGGATCCAAAATGCAGCAGTCTGATTGGTCCTAGAACAATGCAGCAGTATGATTGGTCTGCAGGAGCCACCCAATCCAGCTCCAGATGGAAGTGAATCCACAACCTGATTGGCCTACAGGGAAATCCCGGAATTAGCCAACCACGTGCAGCCCATTGTGTAAATAATGTATATAAAGCAGATACTGTGGGGGAACTTCCATTCCTCCTCACCACTATGAGCTGAATAAAGAGCATGAAATCCATTCTTGACTGAGTATATTTCAGTGGGTGACAGTGGCGGTGTAGAAACCTAAGGCTTTTGCACAGCTGGGATGGAGCTCATTGTACAAAGATAAGAGTCGAAGGTTGCCTCCAGATCAGCAAATTCTGCCTTAAGAGGGGTGGGTGTGCCAAATCACAATACATCCAGTGCTAATATCCATACATATCCTGAAGAAAGCTGAGCAGTGAAATTCCTATCCACAAGAACAATGATCTAGGAAAGAAGTTAGATATTCCCAAAGATGGAGTAGATATCAGTAGAAACTGCCCCGGACCCTGCAATCACCTTCTGAGGCCCTTCTTCATGTGCCTCCTCCACGAGAAGTCCGGAAGGTGGCAACACAAAAATGGGCCTTATCTGTGGTGGCCCCCCATTTGTGGAATGCTCTCCTCAGGGAGGCTCTCCTGGTGTCTTCATTACATATCTTTAGACACCAGGCAAAAATGTTTCTTTTCAACAAGGTGTTTGGCTGATTAACATTCTATACATTCTTTTAAAATGTGTTTGTGGGAGTAGGAGGTTATTGGTTTTTGTTTTCTTGTGTATTTTGCATTTTTCGTTTGTGAACCACCCTGGGATCTTTGGGTGAAGGGCAGTATATGAATATGATGATGATGATGATAAATGCCAGCTAATCAAGCAGTCTCTTATGTTCCTTTTTCTTTTTTAACATTCTCAAGTGGCCTCCGACAGTAAGAAGTTTGAGAACCCCTGGAATACCCTAATGTAGACATTGAAGGCCATTAGGAGGAATCAACTTCTAAAAGTCACATGGATATTTCATTTAGGTGCAGCAGGTAATATTCTAGTAATGGAATAAAATGATTTGATAAAATTGCATAGGTTTAATGATGTCGCTGCTGGTAAGAAATCATTAACTGGTTTTGTAGAAAATGTGATTGTGATTCAGTGGTTTATTAGGAAGCTGGTTGTCCTTTCTCCACGGAGCACATTATGTACCTTCAATGCTAGATTTGCTTTTACTGATTCTAGGTTTTAAAGGATTTCTTGATGTCCCAAGAATCAAGGGATTTCTTTATCCCCTGCTTAACCTCAGGATAAAGAGGGCAACTCTAGCTTATTAACAAAGGAAATAAGAACTCCTATTGAGAAAGACTTTTAAGGAATGCCATTATGATAGCCATTGTGAATTTGCTCACATATTGCTTAATCCTTTGTATTGATAACTGGAACTTGGACAATTTGCCTCAGTTTGTCTTATGAACCAGTAACAAGTGCATTGTGCCAATATTTGTTGATCAAAGGCTACCAGTGATACATCTGGACACACAAATTATATTTCTAATTTGTGGTGTACAGCATTTGGTGCTATGCAGACGACAACAGACTTTTCAGTTTAGATTAGAATGTAATTTGCAGCAATGTCTAATTGCAAAAAAATATGTTTTGATGCCAATAGGTGGCACTAGTAATAACAAAATTTGCTGTGGTGCTCCAGAAAAGCTATCATGGGAAAGTGGCTTGGAGGCCTCTCTGTCTCTTACATGGAGAAATATGCTGAGTGTAAAAGGCATACCCTCTATCAGCCTACAGATAGTCTTACAGAAAGGGAAAAGGTTTTAATTTTACTTCTGCAAAACAGAGGCACTGCAAAGGCAGTACTGAACTGCACAGTGCTTTATACGCTAATTGTTGGCATCTGTCTGTCTTGGGAGACAATGGAGGAGTGCACCTTTGGGGGTAAAGTCAAACTGTTGCAAGGTTACAGCACCTGCTGTGGCTGTAAAGACCAAAGTTTTGTTGCAGCTGAAGGCGTGCAGTTCTGCTGACGCCGGTGTACCACAGCATTTCTTCTCTCTGCGCTCCTCCCAGCTGTCATTCCTCCTCTGGTCACTGCTATGGATGCACAACCTGTCAGTCTGTCTCCAGGCATTGCGGTCGTCTGCAAGGGATTCCCACATAGCAGGGTTAATGTTGCCTGCCAAGGAGAACTGATGAAAAACAACCACTTTCATCAGTTTCCTTGCACACTTGGGAAAGAGCCATAGCTCAGTGGTAGAGCATCTGTTCTGCATGCTGAACGTCCTACCAGGTTCAAACCTTGGCATCTACACAGATGACTGGGAATGCCCTGGAGAACTGTTGCCAGTTGACACTATTGAGCTAGATGGACCAATGACTTGACTCAGTTTAAGACAGATCCCTAATTTCACATAGCATCTCATGATTTCAGCTGAAGATAAATCTCGTGTGCCTTTTCCTGATGCATTTCAGTGGGTGGAACACATTCCTCCTGTTTCAGTTATTTTCAGTACCAATGGGTCTTCAGAGCCAACACATGGCTCCAGCTATTCATGAACATTCTAGTTTGTTTATATCCCATGGTGGATCTCAAGGCAGTGGACTTGAGGCCACATCGTGCCTAAACCTTGGCCAGACACAGACCAGATCAGCTTCAGCAAGGTTATTGCACTATGTGCCTTCCTTCTGACCACAACCTCCTCACTAGCATCTCCCTCTCCCAGACTTTATTCATTTCAGTGATTGCACTCAGTCATGCAGACTTGCATTTGATGCTCCTATTCATCCAGGATTCGTATGTCACGTGGCTTGCCGAGTGCTAGGCCGGAGCTGTTTGTTCCTCTTCCCTTCCAAGTGCCCATTTGAGATGCTTTCACTGCTAGCATAATTGAAGGCTCTATAATTACTCTCTTGTCTCATGGGCCCCACAGGGATTGTGGGCTGCCAAGGCAGTCCTTTGCGATGCAGTACCCAGCTGAGGACATAATCTTTTTGTCATGGCTGTGTGAGTCCCCTGTGCTACAAATGATAAGAAACGATATGGAATTCTGCAGCAAGGCAGCCCATATTCTGCAATGAGGAAAGCCGAATTCTGCGATATGAATAAATAATGGCTTGCTCTTTTGCACAATTTATTCATATTTGTTCAAGGAGTGGCACTGAAGCAGACTACACAGTAGGAGCAAATCTATGTATTGATTGTCCATGAAATACTGACGGTTTCACTAGGCCTCCATGCGAGAACTGTATTGTGATAGGCAGTCCTAAGTCCCTCCTTCAAAAGGCTGTTGCGAAGCTCGATGAGACAGTCATGGTAAAGCATTATAAAGGATATCCATGGGGAGCAATGGAAAAACTCAAGTCTGGTCCAGCTATTCTCAGAATAACATATTCCTGGAGGACACTGTGCTACATCTGGCCATAAGAGTAGGGCATTAAAAATAAGGGACATTGTGTCCAGCTCGTGAATGGTCCTAGAGGGAGGCGTGGTGGGCAGTCGACAGAGCCCAACTGAGGAAGCTGTTTTAATGTGCTCATTAGCAGGAGTGGCTTGCCTGGGGCAGCAGAGCCACAGCAATAGCCTCCCAGCAGCAGCAGCAGCACTGTTACTTCCGGGGGGGGGGGCTGGGTGGGTATGAAAGTGATGAGCTTGGAGCTACATGCCTTCTCCTCTTCCAGCAAATAGCAGTGGCATTGCTGCCAGGAGGCTATTGCTGCGACTCCATCCCACTGGGTGGAGTCGCTGTTGCTGAGAAGTAATAATAAATTATTAATAAAAAATTTTATTTATACCCTGCCCTCTCCAGCCTGAGCCGGGCTCAAGGTGGCTAACACCAGTAAAATTACAATAAAAACATAAGGGGGGGGGGACCAATTTAAAATACAGGTTAAAATACAATTTAAAATGCAGCCTCATTTTAAAAGTAGGTCATAGATAAAAACCATAAGGGGAGGGAAACATAAGGGTCAGACTGAGTCCAAACCAAAGGCCAGGCAGAATAGCTCTGTCTTGCAGGCCCTGCAGAAGGATGTCAAGTCCCGCAGGGCTCTAGTCTCTTGTGACAGAGTGTTCCACCAAATCGGAGCCAGTACTGAAAAGGCCCTGGCCCTAGTTGAGAACAATCTAACCAGAATGTTAAGCACTGTCAGGGGCATCTGCTGCCCAGGAATGGTTGCAGCTGCCAGAGCAACTGAAGCAGTTGAAAGGCACCCATTTAAACCAACCGTAGATGAAAATGTTTAAACCATAAAAACTTTTAAGTAGCCAACCATAGATTTCACCAAAGGCAAGTATAAATAACCAGTGAGGCCCAAATAAGCAGCCTTGTGAAGCCAGAGGAGGAAGAGGCACTCCTCACCTCAGTAAGCCAGGTATTCTAAAGCTTTGGGCCTGTGATAGCAAAGGCCCTACTCCTGGCTGGTCGGTAGAGCATGACTCTTAATTCCAAGGTCATGGCATCGAGCCCTATGTTGGGTGAAAGATTCCTACATTGGACTGTGGCCCCTTCCAACTCTGCAATGCTATTATTCTATTATTCTGCCATACTATTATCCGGATGTAATATGGTGCAGGGCCTGATTTCCTGACCACAACAGGCACATGGGCTGCCAAAGAGATAGACAGTTCCTTGAATATGTGGGCCGCAGAATATGTGGGGCTTCTCCCTACTTGGGGAGAAAGGATTTCCTTCTCATCATGACAGCTTTTACCGGTAAAAGTCTGGCTCATTCTGCACCTTCACAGCTCATTTGACTCTCATGAACAGCTACAGCAATAATGAGTCACCTCCTCCCAGCTCATCTTTATGACAGTGATGGCAACTCTTGATTAAAGTATGTGAGCTCAGGGACCATCAGAGGCCACCTGGGCTTTGCTCCCATTTCCCAGTGCTGGATCTGAGCCAAGCAGGAAGGTTAAAATAAAAGCAAGTAAAATTAAAAAGTGTGTATATGCTTTGCCCCTAGTAGAAAGGATGCCATATAAAACAGCAAGTTATTGTCTTATGTGGCTTTAGATGCTGGGCCAGTGAAGGAGATAGTGAAGGCTTCTCTCTATATACACATCAACCCAGCAGTTTTTTTTTCCTCTTAAAAAAACATGCTGTTTGACTTTTGTACAATGTATGCTTCTTAAACTCCACAGATATAAAGCTGTTACGTGCCACAAGTAGCCCAGACTCCCATTCACAACAAGCTTGCTCATGTGTTGCAATGAAAATAGGTACTACACACATATGTAACCTCGGGTTACATATGCTTCAGGTTACATATGCTTCAGGTTACAGACTCCGCTAACGCAGAAATATTACTCAGGTTAAGACCTTTGCGTCAGAAATCGTGCAGCGGCGGTGCAGCAGCAGCAGGAGGCCCCATTAGCTAAAGTGGTGCTTCAGGTTAAGAACAGTTTCAGGTTAAGAACAGACCTCCAGAACGAATTAAGTTCTTAACCCGAGATACCACTGTACTAATCAAATTGGAGCTCATTGAAAGAAAATGTGTGATAGAAATATAATTCAACAACATTGAATGTAACATGTGAGCATCTCTAGGACATAATGTGAAAGTATTGCTATACTGTAGCTGCATTTCATTTAATTGCACATTGTATGAAAATTGAATGAATGGTTCCTAATGTAGCCATGTAATCTGCATGCAGACTGATTCTGCTTCCAGGTCTCCTTCATTGGCAATGTACTGGTAGCAGGATATGATGGTATATTAATATTTGGAGTTGTTTGATAATTAGTCTCATGGGAAGCATAAAATAAGCACTGCTGATTCATCTCGCAATGTGTTGCATTCTCTGTACTGTTGCTTATTTAAATCTGACTCTCCACCCCCACCCGGTTTCTAAGGGCCAACTGCTTCTCGAGGAAGGCTGAACTCTCACAACGCCAGGAGAACAAGACTTTGCAGAGTTGAAAGAACTTGAAGTTTATATTCTCCAACTCCTTATGTATTAAGGCCAAACTCTTCTAAATCTGGCATCGCACTAGATTAGCCTATTTCATCCACAAGCAGGATCAAGAATAAGTATTTTTTTTTATTAAAAAAAGGTGCACCATGCCAGATGCATATTAAGGATAAATGAGTCCATTCAGCAGAACATAGATAGTTGGCTTAAGCAAGCAAGCAAGGAATCAAGCTGAGATGAGAAGGTGAAAATTGCCTATGGTCAGTTAGATGCAGGATAATTTCTTAATTTTAAATTGCGAGGGCAGGGGATTTACTAATCTTAGACCTCAAGACCAAGATTACTCTATCCAATAGCCATTTGTAGCCTTTCCAGATTTGATAGAAAACTTCTAAGCAACAATTCTATGCCTATGTGGGAATAACCCCCACTGAACTCAGTGGGACATCTTTCCAGGTAAACATGGATTTGGTAGCAAGCAGACTACTCCTGAAGCATCAGATTAAAAACAGGGTTTCAGCTGCTGTTCAGCACCTAAAACTAGGGAAGTGCCTAGCAAAGGTGTAGAAAACAAAACCACTCTTGGGATCTTCATATCTCTGGATTCTATCTTGAAGACCAACCAAGACTGGTTGGGGGTGGTGGGCCTCTAAGCACCATGTTCCATTGAGAAAGGGCATGTAGGTATGTTGCTCCCTAGCTTTGTAATTCTGTTCCAGGGATATGAGGGTTTCTATACACATTCTGTCCTGTTCATGGTTTTTGCTAGATAGGGAGTTATGCTTATATGGCTCTACCATGTGCACTGGTCTAAATTAGAGAGCATTCAAATGAGATCTTTTAGAAGCTGATTTATATTTTTTGCACCTCTGTAGTGTTAATGGTTGGGGTGTTGTTGCTTTTTCTCATAAAATTATAGTCATATGAGATGATTCTAAACCAGTGGTGAATTGGATCTGACTGACAGGCCAGATCCAGGATTCCCTGATTTCTTGATATGCTGCCTACCCCCCTCTGAACCATCAATCAGGTGATCCATTTTTCCTTTGTAGCATGACAAGTTGTGCTACAAAGGAAAATCCAAGCCACTTCAATTCAACCTCTTTGGACAGTGACTAGTTGTGCTACCAGGCTCCCCCAAGAAGAATTCAGTAGTACAGCTGATTCAGCAAGCTTGAAATCACCCTTTTCTTATTTAAAAAGTAGTCCAAAACTGCCATGTGCTTGCAAAACAGGCTTGGAAATGTCCCTGGAAATGGTGCTATGAGATCACATAATGTGGTTGGTAAGGGCAGTACAGGGAAAAGGTGGCTTCTCACATGTTGTGTTGTGGGGGCAGCCATCTTCTTTCCCCTCATGTGAGGAAAGGGTACAACAATTAGGGCTTTTTAGTTTGAAAAAAAAAGTGGATAGTGGGCATGATACAGGTGTATAAAATTAAGCACAGTATGGAGAAAGTGATTAGAGAGAGTTTTTTCTCCCTCTCATACAGTGCCAGATTACCAAATAGGCTTAGCAAGTAGCGGTCTATGGCCTGTGCCTTTTAGGAGCCTGCAACAATGGATCAAAATAATATTGATTTGATCTTGGAAGTAAATTACTATCAAGCTTTCTTAGTTCAATGTTATCCCACTAGAGCGTGCACACAAGGCACCCTACCCCACCACAAGATTTTGACTGCTTAGGGGCCTCCACAGGGTTTAATCCAGCACTGCTCTTATAATAGTAGGACCGGGGGCTGTCTAATGAAATTGAATGTTGAACGATTCAGTACAGGCAAGAGAAAGAACTTCACATAATTAAACTATGGAATTTCCACCCACAGAATGTAATGATGGCTTTTGCCACCCTGGACTCCTTTGGGTGGAAGGGTGGGAAAGAAATTTAATTAATGAAGTAAATTAAAATAAATAAAATAAAGAGGATTAGATAGTCTATGGAGGATAAAGCTATCAAATATCAGACTATCAATTCATGGAGCGTAAGGCAACTACTCTTGACGGCTGCATTCTACCTCCAAAGTCAGAGGCCATATGCCTCCTAATGCCAGGCACTGTGACTCCTAAGGGGGAGATCCAAGTCCTGTTTGATAATTTTATTGGGTTTTGGCATTATTCCGTTTTCTTCATAATTGTCAGGTCTCTATAGACCAGCTTCTTTTTGGGAGGAAAAGTGGGGTACAAACATAAAGATGGACATGAAATAAAAATAGGCAAATGAGATTAACTATCTTCAGATGATTATGCCATGGCTGGCATGGGGATCCTGTGGCTCCCACAAGATGAATCATGACACAGATTGGTTAATAATGCCCTCACCCCTCACAACACACACACACACACACACACACCCCTCCCTCTATGTGCAGAGTGCAGCAAGCCTTGCCTGGATAGATGCAGTTTACAATATGCATTACTGGGCGCCATTGCCTTCATAAGAGAACAAGGGAGGCATTCATGGTGAGTTCTGACACCTCTTTTTCTAGAAAAATAGCACTCATTACTGTATAGGGCAGTTTTTAATGTTCGATGTTTTATTATATTTTTATATCTGTTGGCAGCTGCCCAGAGTGGCTGGGTACAATCATCATCATCTATTACTGTGGGAATACATCATCTATTACTGTGGGAATACATTGTGAGAATAAAAGGCTGGGCTTTGGACTAACCCAGCAGAGCTCTTCCTATGATAAAGACAATTGTTGTTTGCCAAACTGTGATGCTTAAACCAGTAAGAATAACTGGACCAGACGAAATTTCTTATTTAAAGTCATTGTTAAAAGATCCCTATGCTTCAATTGTTTTAAAGCATTAAAAGAAAAACAACCTATGAGCTTTTGTGGGTAAGGACAGGTTAAAAATGGAAATAATTGGGCCCGCGGGTGTGGGTGTGTGATGGCAGCAGATGGAACACAGAGCTATCTGGAAGAAGGATAGCTAAAAGTGACACAATTGCATTCAATCCTACCTCCCTCACCTCCCACTTTCAACAAGTTTCCAATGGACTCTTTGTCCGAACAAGAGCGGTTCAAGGTTTAAGCAGAACATTTAACCTGTTTGGGAATGTTAAGCTGGTTAACTCACAGCTAATGTGACTCAAGGTAGTCACTTGGTGTGGATTAAAGATTTAGAACAATCGCCACTCCTGTTACAAGGCTGGCATACAAAGGGCCATTTATGACAACAAGGACAACAATCTCTGTTTATTACTGCCAGGCTGACATGCTGAAAGCCCCACTCCTGCATGCCAGCACAAAAAGCTTTGTTGCTTGTAGATTGTTTGTTTATGTAAATTGACATGGTGCATTTTATTATGCAACGGGGAAAGGCTCTAAGTGACAAGAAAACTGCTGATTGGACAAGCCTCTTGGAAAGGGACCTCTGACAAAGCCAAGGCAAATCCTGACATTATTCCCTGCTTGGCTGCAACAACTTCAGGAGGACGGAAAGCTTGTTGACTCTTCAATATATCTATTTGGTGGGGGAGGGATCATTGTGGATGGTTTGATTTCTGCAGCAATTCTGGGATACCAGATCATCTCTGGACACATATCCGCAAGGAACCTCTTGGATACTGCAGGAATCATGACAGAAGATGTCCAGGTTCCAACCAGCATGTCTGAATATAATCGGAACGTGCCCTCTGAAAAACCTCAGCTCCAGGTCATTGATATTATTGATCAAATTGCAAATTCTGTCGAGATATTTCCTTACGAAACCGCAGAGCCTATTCCCGGTTCCCCACTTGCACAAGGAAACCGAGGAGGAGGCAAACATTTAGCAAAGAGCACAGCATACGAAGTTTCAGTTGGGATAAAGGAACTTCAAGGTAAAATGCCATCCTATGCATCCTTTTTTGTCTTGGGAATGATGTGAGATGCTTTATTATAGTGAGATCTTTTTATTTTTCATGAAATGTGAGAAATATAAGTGTTTTAAATGTTTTTCTTAAAGCATTTTTTTTATTTCTGTCTGTAAGATTAGAAATCCTTTGTGTTGAATAACAGTGACTGACACTTTCTGAAATTTTCTCTGACCCTCAAAAAAGAAAGAAAAAAATCTGTCCCATTATTGATAAAGATATACATTTTTTAAAAAAGCAAATGTGGATCTAGTTCTAAACACGATCTAGCCAAAGTTAAGTGCTTTTAATTCTCCTTAATGGGAGAGATGTGAAATTAATGAGAATTAAATGCAAGAGAGATTTAAGCATGTGTTGCATTCTCTCTTTGAAATCGATGCACTTTCAAGTAGCTTAACTTTGGCTGGATTGTGCACAACTTTCACTGATTTTCTATTAATTTTAATTGAGTTTTAATTTCTATCAATTGAATTTGCTTCTAAGTGTTTGCTGTACCTCCCAAAAAAGAAAAATGGAGGGGAAGGCATTACATTCCATTTCACTGGAAGTTGGTCCATTGATTGCTGTGGCACATATTTTCTGCTGCAAGTGGCTCTAGATCAAAATCTAATGGGAAAAGATCACTCCAGGCAGAAAGGTTTAAGCTGCACTATATGGCTGAAGAGATTAGTAATTGCCGCTGTAATCACTAAACACTTTGTAGGAGATGTCAATTTTACACTGTCTTGTATCTTCTAAAGGAGAGCCAGAGGGAAACAAGGAGAGAGAAACTGACATCTTTTCCCAGGAGACACGAAGCTGGGAAGAAGAATCCAGAGAAGGTGAGGAGTAGAGCTGCCTTACTTTTTTAAAAAGCAGGAAGAAAGCCACAGATTTTGTTAACGGTCTAACCAAGATCCAATTTAATTTAATGAGGCACTTAAGCACATGCACAAGTCTCTCTCACGGAAATCAGTTGAGGCTAATTCAGTCTAGGGATAAGAGCTCACCTAAATATGAGTTTATACTAAAACTGGTGGCTATTTCTTCAGGGTCGAGAGCCAACTTTGCATACATGATTAAATCCCAGTGAAGGATGTCTGTGATACTTGCAGGTAGAAGGTGCATGGATGAAAGACTACAGCTAAATTTGTGCCCCACAACAGGGGTGATTTGTCTCTCCCTCCCCTCCCCCATTTATTCATTCTTGCTCACAAATAGTATGCACCTGCTCTCTTTATCTACCCATCTCTCTAAAAATCATGGTTTGGACTCCAATAATAGACTCCATTAGGAAAGGCAGAGTAATTAGGACCAAGTTAGATCATACTCCTATGTACATATGCAAGTCCCATTGTGCTTCCGATTTCAGTCTAGGGGAAATAGGATAGTAATTTTACAGCTGTCTTGGCTTTAGAAAGGCGGTGGTGGTATAATCTACACATTTATCAGAACTGACCTTGTCAGTCTTAAAACCTCAGTATTTTGGAGAGCTCAGCTCATGAAGAATGGCTTTTCCCGCCAACACATATCTGCATTCACGCTGCATTGTACAAACACACAATAAAACCTATTAAGTAAAATTTGACACCTTCCCCTCCCCAACTCCCATGCACAAGCACTTTATCTCTAAATTGCAGACAGCATTTTTACTACCTATCCAATTCAACCTAATTAATACTTAAGACACCACAGGCAGAAGTTGAATGGAGAATTTTGTCACAACATTAAAGCACCAATTAAGCCAGAGAGGAGTTCAATACGACAAGTGTGCGACACCCATATAAATGATCATGTAGCCTGCCTATCTTCAGGTAACGCAAAGAGACGATATGCAATGTGGTGTTTGGTCAACCCATATGGCTACTTGCTTAGCCATGTAGCCATGCACGCAACTGTGTGCACTTGCTGCACAATAAAGAACAAATACTACACATAATGATAGGTGGGTTACCGTAGTCTCTTCAAGGCAGCCCAGTGTGACTCAGGTCTCACAAACATGTCTTTAAAAGAGTGTTAGACCAATTCATGGGGGTGGGGTGGGGGGCTGCCAATGGCTACTAGGGTTGTGAGCGGCCCAGCCCAGCAGGACTTTTCTTATGTTTAGGTCAGAACCTTTAAAGGAGCAGCCAGCAAACTGGCAGAGAAGGCAGGACCATGAGCAGGGTATGACATGTCCTTTTTTTTAGTGTAAAAATGGCATCAGGAGGAATTTTGGTGAATCAAGGAAAACCGGGATATATGGCAACACGATGGAAATAGCAGTGGAAGCAGCTCCAAATTTTGCTCAACAGCTTTGCGGATGTCAGGATTTTTTTTATTTTTAAAAAATATGGCAATCTGAGATAGCTGTTTTTAACTTTTAGATTTTGTTTAATTTAAAAAAAATGTTTTATTATTGTTTCCTGCTCTGTGCCCCTTTGGGAGTAAGGGTAGGATAAATAAATAAAAATATTCTGTTGCAACGGCTGGAAATAAGATTTGACTACCAGACCAGTCAGCTTGTTATAGTTTTGTTGCTGAGCAACAATGTGCAGAACTCAATGGAGTGGGAAGCGAAAGTCTGAGATGTACTTACCTGGAGACAGAGACAGCATTTGAAGTCTGGTCTAGTCCTAGGGTCGGGTGAACAGCAATCTATGTAATCAGACAGTCCAGGAGTCAGGGAATCCAATGATCAGAGGGTCCAGGGTCAAAACAACCAGGAAACAGCAAGGAAACACCAAGAACTCCAAGTGTTGTTACCGGTATCTGACTGCTTCTGGAAGCTCTGCTTTAAGAAGCCTGAAGCCAGCTGCTTCTCATCAGCACGTTCTCCTCTGTGTCCTTGAAGGCTGATCAGTTGCAGGTGGAGTCATTCCGCTTTCTCCCCCTTCAGGCTGTTGTTCAGCAGGCAAAGCTGACTCCTGGCCCATGACACATCTTCTACATGTAGAATGGGGGAGGGTGCCATTTTGTCCTTTGTCTCAGAAAGCAAGATGGCTTTGGCTAGCCCTGTTAAGGGACTATACAGCAATAAACATAGTCTGAATCTGGGGTATCCAGTAGTCTCCTATTTAAGGTACTGTTCAGGCACAGTGAATTAACTGTTTCCTGTTTAAACACAACCCCACATTCAGATAATGTTCTTCCTTTTCTTCCCATAGACTAGGGGCAAATCCCTGCGTTTAGGTCTCTGCTTAAGGAACCCTATATATCTTCCAGTTTAATAACCCTGTTATATTACAAACACCTGTGTGGAGGCTGAATGGTCAACATTTCATAGACAACCCAAGTTCTGCTCTTGCTTAGTTTTTGCAGTTTCTAGAACATTATATATAGTCTCCGTCACTGATGATCCTTGGATTGTGTGGTGCCATAGCTTGCTGTGGAGATGAGGGAATGTAAAAAAACACACAAAACAAACAAAAATCTGGACCCTACTGTGGCCTTAGAAATGATAATTAAGGTAATAACTTCACTTGCAGTAGAGTGTGGCACTTCCCACCTGTGGCAACTGCTAATAATGGAAACTGCAGCCTAGCCTCTTGCAATATCTTCCAACTTGCTGCGATGGTGCAGCTGCTTTTGCATGTGTGAAGCTGGACACAGCAGCAACTGCAGCATGTTGCAAAGTGAGTGGCCAAAATTTCATGCTTAGGGACAAGATATATATACTCTACATGGGTAAATGGTCTTCTATGATACATAACCTTTATGGCTGGTTTGAACTCATTCATGCAAGTGGTCTGACTGCCCATGAGCTTCCACTTAATGAGCAAACACCATCGCTGTCAACAAACAAGGGACGACAGGCTTCTAAACATATATATGATGGATTGAATCCCATGGAGTGTGATGCACATTTGGTTTCCTTTTTCTGGGGCTTTGGGCATGGATACCTATCTTATTTGCTTTTCTGCACACAGCTTCTAACAGATGGTCAGTGTGGTCAGCTTGGACAGTGATGATAATCACTGGTAGGGACTGAAACTGGATTCTACATTCCAACCAAAGTTGCATCATTTGGTAGGCAGGCGCATACAGACCTGTGTGAAGGAATTGTCTGATTCAGATTATTCTCTCGATTGTTAATCTGAATTCAGATGTGATCTTCTAGAAAATCCCACCTGAAGTTGTTAACTATGCAGAGAAATTTAAACAGAGTGAGGTACATACTTGTATTGAACTGGTGTGCATTATCTTCTATTTGAGGATACTCCCTGCACCCCTCAGTTTCCTTAGCACAGGTACAGCTCTGTTAAGAAAGTTTATATTTCAGAAGGAGGCAAATGTTTAGACAGTTCATGCCTATGTATATAAGGTACATTTGCCATTTACCTTTCTCTTGACTTTAGATTCCCTGGTGGCAGTTTGTGTAACAATTTAAGCAAGGATAGCAAAAACCACTCTGCTCATCTTCTATGGACCAATGTCTTATATGAGGGAAGAAAGGTCAACAAGGGCTGTAGTTAGAAACACAAAATGGAAGTAAGATAATATTTAAGCAGAACCACCAGAACCTTTGCTTTCCCGTGTTTTTGTGCACAGCGTTAAGGATCCCAATTCTGGCAAAGCTGGGGGGGAAATGGTGCTCTTGCAATATGTGTTCACACATATTCACACATCAGTCTCAGAAATGGCACACTATTAGTGTTTGTCTGCATTCCCAAGGTGACATATGAAGGCAGGAAGGGTACCTAGTCCAGGAGGTGGCATCATCAGTGCCTCTTTTTATGGGAAGAGCGAGGTAAGCACCTGAATGACTTGCCTGACCGAGATTATCATGAAGCCTGCGGATATAGGCAGCCTCTTGTGATATTTCTAGAGATCTGAAACAACATACTTTAGAACCCTAGAATTGTAGAGTTGGAAGGGACCCTGAAGATCATCTAGTCCAACCCCTGCAGATAGTTCACAAATACTTTTTAAAAACCAGTGGGCATGAACCAATTGTTTAAAATCTACTTGGAAACTCCAATAGCTGCCCATTTGAATGCAACACTTGCAAAGTTCTTCTTTATTATGAGTTCTACAGAGAAACTATCTGCAGATCACATTCCTTGTCCATGCTGAGTTCTATCTAATATGAGTAACAGTGCAATGGTATGCATGGCTGCATGCAAACCATACGCTTAAAACATATTTAAATCACACAGCTTCCCCCAATAAATTCTGAGAGCTGTAGTTTGTAAAGGGTGCTAGGAATTGTAGCTCTGTGAGGGCTAAATTACAGAATACCAGGATGCTTTGGGGGGAAAGCCATGTTCTTTAAAATATATGGTGTGTACACAGCCTAGGTCTACTCAGAAGTAACTTTTATTTATTTTTTGTTCATTGGCACCTACTCCCAGGTAAGAGTGTATAAGGCTGAAGTCTAAAAATACCAAGAGGAGTTTCTTCCCCGACCCATACAGCTCTTCTTCATCCAGAGAATAATCTGGCAAATTTTGCTAACATCATTTTTTATGTGGCTCTCCATGGGTTGCGACATTCCTGCTAGTCACACAGCTTAGCCCTGCACATGTTTATGTGGATATAGGTCCCATTAAGTTCAGTGAGACTTGCTCCCTAACAAGTGTGCATAGGATTGTATAGTCCCACAACTGAAACCACATTGGGTACTCCTATTAATTTAAATAGATGCCTGCCCTATTTGAAAATTACAAGTGAAACAGGGGATGGTACTGAATTAAGATGCCTCTCCCAAAGTGGGTTATGGTTCCTTCCAACTTTAAATATTTTCTCCAGGAGTATCACGAAGCTGCATGTATGCCTATGTTCTGGTGACTATTTTAGGAAGGGCTTTTGATACCCTGTCTCACCTTGAACATCCATGTAGGAAGCTTGTAGAAATAGTTCAGGTTGAAACAGTTTGATAAGAGAAGGCTTTTTTGCTTTTATAGCTTTATGCCTGCTAAGTGTGTGATTTCACAATCTTGACAACGCATTAACACCGGTTATTTGGATTTTGCATAACAACAGTTGGCAAGTCATTCCATACATTTAGATCCACTTTAACTACATGTCAAAAGCCATCAATATCCAGTGCCACACAGAGGGGCACAAAGTGATGCTATTTTATCGGCGTGCGCACCCTCCGCAGAGCTTACAGAAGTGCACTGAACTTTTATGACTTTGGCAAAATACTCCAAATCTTGAAAGAAGCTACAATAGAAGGCCTAGCATAGTTATCTTCAATATGGCATTCCTTTAATCACAGCCAGATGTTAGTGTTTACTCATTCAATCTGGACTCTAGGCCAGGGATGGTGAACCTGTGGCCTTCCAGATGTTCTTGGACCACAACTCCCATCATTCCTGACCATTGGCCATGTTGGCTGGGGCTGATGGGAGTTAGAGTCCAACAGCATTGGGATGGTCAGAGATTCCCTGGTCCTGCTGTAGACAATTGAATGGGACACTATGTCTTTCTCTCGCTATCCTACCATTGAGCTATCTAGTAAGCCACACTGCACTTCAGTGGGGTGCACACACACACTTTTCAAGTAGTTGGAAACAAGAGGTAGAAATGACTGTCACCTGCATGCTGATGTTGCTGTGACTCAAACCTCTAGATGACTTTCCCCAGCAGGCACCCCATAGTCTACTGGAAAATAAGCTTCTCAGTACCACCTTCTGAGGCCGATTCTCCAGGAAGGACTGAAGCCACTGTAACACTACTAGGCCCAACCAAGAGTTGGATAGTCTGCTGCTTATTCAGTATGTTTGCCCAGTTAGATATCAGGATAGAGTGACCATGTGTCCTACTTACAGAGGACAGTCCTGGGTTTGAAGAGCTGCATGGTTTAAATCTCATTTCAAGGTTAAGAACCATAAGAAGGGAGAGCATTTGCCTATCAACATTTACCACCAGAACAGGAGACTGAGCAGGCAAGATAGGTCACTTCATCACAGTCTTTCCCACTGTGTAAGGTGCTTCTGTTTTGATTATAGTAATTTCTAAATGTGCACCTGAACATATAAATTAGCATAAGCCTATTTCATACAAATCCATATCATCTTTTGTCCTTTTATTGGGTAGAGGGTGCATTTATATTTGTTGGGAATGCATAGGTGGTCAGTCTATATCAGGTATTTTGCTGAGTAAGCCAGTATCAAACTAGGCTGCTCTCCTATGGTACCACTTCCTGACCAGTCAAAAAGATACCAGACTCCACCTACTGACCTCTCAGAATACCCCTACTGACTAGATATTGTCTGAAAAATTCCAGGCATATTACCCTAATAAGAAGGTTGAGAAAAGTGGCTGTTTGCAGACAGTTGCGCTTTGAGTCAAGAAAATATAGCAATCTGTGCCACGTTTAGTAAATATCAGTTTCAATGCTTTCAAGCACTGTATGTTACACCTCAGTTATCTTGCTAATTTGTTTATGTGTGGTGGTGGTGGAATGGAAAAATTAGATGGTTATAAATTTTTGCAAAATAATGATGATAAGACCATCTGCTCCGGGGACAGTTCCTATGTCTTTTTATCCATTTCTGGTAAACAATATTGTTGTTGTTGTTGTTGCTTTTTTGTGACAGTACTCAGTGGTCCAAAGTACCATCGCCTCTTTTTTTTGCTGCCCGTTGCAGCCATTTTGTACTGGCACCCACTAATTTTTTTATATCAAAATATGCACACCGGTACTTCAGTTTTTACAAATACAAAACCTCTTCTGATTCTGCTTCCACATATATTACCTCAGTATTCCTCAAGCCAATCCTGTCAGTATTATTAGTCTTAAATAGCAGGTGGGTTGTGAGTAGGGCTGAGAGACAGTGGATGCCCATGAGCCACCTACTGAGGTAATGGCAAACTTTAAACAAGAGATTTCCCAGGTTGGCATCTCAGCCTCCTTGCCACCATACTTTTACCCTAGCTCTACTGTACTGTAACCCCACTGTTATTTGTTACAGGCTTTTGTGAGGAAAAGCATCCTGTGAGCACTATAGACCATAAAGTAGCTAAGATGGAAGAAAGAAAGATGGAGGAACCCCAGATTGAAGAAGTCTACAGCACTAACGATGTAGTGGTGGTGGAGGAGGAACAGGAAGAGGCGGAGCTGAGTGAACCCAAGGAGCCAATGAAAAAGGAAACGCAACTAGAAGAAAATGAAAGCTTGCTCACAGAAGAAACCATGATAGAGGAAGACTTCGATGGCACTGAAGAAATAATGCAGAAGGAAAGCAATGAGGATAAACATAAAAAGAGGCTGGAGAGCGGCAGCAAGGATTTCCTTTCTGCCAGTGCCAGCTGTAACTCTCAGACTGAGAAACCTGCTGAGCAGCCAAGCTTGGTGAAGAAAAATGATATCTCCAGGCACAGTTATTCTCGATACAATACAATATCTTACCGGAAGATCCGGAAAGGAAACACTAAACAGAGAATTGATGAATTTGAGTCCATGATGCATTCATAAAACTGAGGCAGAGGATTTGATGGGCATGCTGCGATTCTCCTCCCCTCCCCAATGCCAGACATTTATCCACCTGTAATATCAAGTTATCAAAATATATTTTGCAGCTTCGATCCAACCTAAGCTTACCTGTAATCTAAGGCTACAACCCTATGCACCCTTTCTGTTTGGAAACAAGCTCTATTGATCACATTTACTTCCAGATAGATATGCATAGGATGGGACTGCATGGCTGCAGGCTTATGCATTGTTATCTGGGAGTACTGTCTGTTGGACTATTAGGGGACTTGCTTCTGAGTACATAGCATGTGGATACGCTTGGGCTGGAAGTCTCATTGAAACTAACAGAACAAGTTAGTCATGACTAACTTCACTCCTACTGCTTTTGGTGGGACTGATGCATGTCTGCTCAAAAGTAAGTCCCATTGAGTTCAACTGGACTTAATCCCGCAAGTGTGTCTAGGATTGCAGTCATAAATTACAACTAACTTTCATTGGATTGGGGCTAGTATGTGCAATTTGTCTGCACCTCAGAAATGTAACCACAACAATACACGTACTAACTTAAATCAGCAGTGTAATAACTTTAACATAGCTCAATCGAAAAAGGTATTTTAGAGATAGTTTCCCATCCCCCCTATCCATTTTTTGGTACTGAAATGGAAGAAACAGCTAGGGGAGGCCAACCTTTGGCAGCCAGCAGGCACATTTTGAACACTGAAAGAGTGTTGCGGGCACCAGTCATAAAATGGCTGCCATGGAGTCATGGCATAACACAAAACTGATGCTATGAGGGCATGTCTTCCACATCTAAAAGAGAAGAAAATAGACAGGACCACAAAATGGTGTGAGCTTCTCCTCACAGCTGTGGGGTGGGGAAGGCACATCAGCCACTGTTACACTCACAGAGAAAAGCTCTTTGCAATTCTCCTCAGTTCAGAACAGGTGGGAGGATGGGTGTCAAATCCTAGCATCCAGTGAAATGTGGAAACATGTTTAAGAGGGTGTGTTCAATGTGAGCCAGTTCAAACAGGAACTGAGCAGGGAGAAGAAACATTTTTGAGGGGATATTTATTAAGACGTTTTTGTGGGTGCCATAGGACACACTGCCACAACATGGGCATAACATTGGTGACCTTTTAGATAGTCCTGGACTAATTTGTAATCTCCTTAAAGCACACACACAGAATAATCAAGATGGTTCTCCATTCTGGTGATTTCCTGACAAATAAAGTAGACGAGGATACCGTTACAACAATAAAGTTATAACTCGTTGCAATTGCTATGATCTCTGTTTTTAAAGGGTTCTGTGAGCATGAACTACACCACCTTTGAAACCCACTTCCTGTCTGTTTTCCTATTCTATCATTCTGTGTTGAGAGAAAATAACTGCGTACATTTGCACCAGCTAGTTGTATTAGTCTTACATTATGGGCATTGACAAAATGAGTCCAGGAGCTATTTTAAAACTAAGATGGCAATACTTTTCACATTTTCTTGGGAGAAAACCCCACTGAACATGGTGAATTCTCTGCAGAGCTTTGGCAGCCAGTGTTGGAACTGTTAGCAACATATGCATTGTTAATAAAAAGGCTGAAACACTGTTTTAGATTTCAAAACTTGAAATCCAGACTAGAACCAGATTTACCCATCTCACAAATAAATAACTGTATGTCCACTATTCTCACAAAACTAGTTCTCACAATTTTGTCTGCCAAATATTGTTCCACCACATTCCAGTCAGCAACTGAGAACATCAACACTGCATACTAGTATCAATTAATATACAGACTGAATGTTAACATCATGTTTGTAAATGACTACAGTATTAAAATATATGTACTTCAGCTGTTAACATTATTTGGTTGATATACTGTTATAACTTTTTTTAAAAAAACCAGATTGGGTATAAACTGTGTGTGTGTGCTTGTGTGTGAGTGAGAGATTGTGCGATTCAAAATGAAAATAGGTTTGCCTTCCTTTTTCTTCCTACTCCAATCTGTATATTTTAGCTAGTATAATGAAAGGCAACTGAAAACCCTTTAAAACCCAATTGAAGTTTATTTCCAACCAGTAAAACAGGGAGAAAACTTGCATATCCAAATTGTTGCAGTTTAATGAACTAGCTCTTGTTAGTGCAGATAGCAACCTTTCCAGTAGCAACAGTTCCTCAATAAGAAGGGGGAAATTAATAGAATTGGCACAAATAAAAGGGCTTTCATGTTTAACAGATGGCCTGAATAAAAAAAAGTAAGAGTCCACTCCTGAAAAATGTTAAGTGGGGGAACTAACCTTAAGGGAAGCACCTCAGGTGAATAAACAGGCTGAGGTAAAATTAGAGGCTATTATAATGCTTATGAAGTTTCTCAATTTCAAATGCTTTGAGAAACCAAGAATTAATGAGACTTTTCGTTTCCACATTCATCTTCTGAAACAGATTCTCTTCTCGGATTCACACGACCATTTTGACAGGGAGGTAGCGAGGGGAGACCATTGTGAGTGACCTTTTGGTGAGGTGACCAAGAACAGGAATTAAAATGTTCTGTGTGGGTGGTTTTATGGCAAGTCTGGGGAGCGCCAAGCAGGGAATTGAAACTGAGAGCAACAGGCATTTTTAACATCATTGTTAAGAATTGCATGGTTCAAATAAAGTTCCTTGTTAAATACTTGAGTTTCCTGTTCATTACTTTTCAGATATATAAAATCAGTGACCATTGGTATGATTCAACATGGTGAAATGGTGACATTCTGGTAGCTGGATGAGGGCCAACCAACACACTAAGGCTGAATCTTGCCATGACTAGACATTTTCAATGAGTGGTTATGTGGTCTGAGAATTAGGGAGAGAGGTACGCTCTTTCTGAGGGAAGAGGTATGTAGTTTGGAGGCATTCCTACATTCACTTCTTTCATTGGACACCCAGGTGACCTCAGTGGCAAGGAGCACCCATTATCAATTTCAGTTGGTATGCCAGCTACGCCCTTTCCCGGACAGGGATGTATTGGCTATTATGAGTCATGTGATGGTAACATCTCAACTGGACTACTGTAACACGCTCTATGTTGAGCTTCCCTTGAAACTGGTACAGAAACTGCAGCTAGTGCAGAACACCGTGGCCAAGTTGTGGAGTGGAGAGCCAAGATGCAAACATATTTATAGCTGTGCTTGAGAGAATCACACTGGTTGCAGAATAGTTACTAGTCAAAAGTTTTGTGAATCACTGCCTGCCCCTATATTAGACCTGTAAGTTCAGGGGTTTTTATTCATGGCACCGCACTTTAAAGAATATCACAGGACAGTGACCTGAAAACAAGGCATTTTCTGCTGCTGCTTCTCTTTGGAGAATATCCTTCCCTCTTGCATACAAGAAGCAGCGTCAACTATTTGCTTCATATGTCTTGCAAAAAAATGTATTGTGTGCAGGCTTTCCTTGATCATAAGATTGGGCCCTGTACCACCGGATCACTGTTTTTATATGATTTCTCAGGCTTTATGCTGATTCGTACTATTGTGCACACCTTAAAAATAACAATTATATTGAGGGCTTTATAAATACTTTTAAATTTTAAAAAAACCGTGCAAAATATTAATGGCAGATCATCTGGAGTTCTCTGGACTGCCCCTTTCTAATATTAAAATTAAATATTCAAAATTTAATTAGGGGAAAAGCCACTGGGAACTGAAATCAGGAGCAGAGGAAGGGTAAGGGCAGTGGTGGTGCTTAACCCCTTTCCCTTCCAGATTTTCCTTGCAGTCACTTCTCCCTTCTGTAGAAAAAGAAAGGGGTATGGGGCAGGGAAGCCTGGGTTGCATTGAAATCTGCGAGGGTCTGGAACTGAGAGCTTATGTTACTGCAGTACTAAAGAGTTCTTTGATGTTTCGCATTTCTGGCAGGATCAAATATTGTTTGAGATTTTTTGTTGTTCATTGTACAAGGCCATTCTTTATTTTCTAACTGGGAGGGGGAAAGACAGTTCTGCATTGTACAAACCAAACACTAACCTCATTGTTCCAATGGAAGTTGTTTATTTGCCCTCTGGTCTGTGTACATTCAAAGGATGTCTCCTCTTCCTGAGTTATAGTAGTATGGTTTTTGTTATGAACGCCCTCCCAGAAGATAAAAGACAAATCCTGGACATTTCATATTCAAAACCTAATTCCTTCTGGGATTGTAGTGTGAACAAGGATGTGTGTAATTCTGATTTAACTAAACTAGAAACGGGGGGGGGGGGGATCTTTTTTTATTTTTACAAAACCCTCTGTGGGTTAAATATTTGAGAGAAAATTAAAGCATAGCTCATGAAATGTTCCTCATAAATATTTTTTTTTTAAAAAATTGTTTAGTTTGACACCGCCTCCCCAAAAAAGTGAATTTGCAGATTTTGCTTTTACATAGGAAAGCTGGACCTGTTGAATTTATGTCTGTCATGCAGTTATTAAGACATAGGAAACTCCCTGAGAGAAACATACACAAACATCTGGGCAATCTGGACAAGGTTGTAGTCCTTATGGGTAGCAATGTGATGGTCAGGGTTGCCAAGGATGTTCTCAGTGCAGAGGGTTTTTATGTGTGCGTGGCTCTGGTTATGTACTTAATTCATTCTGAAGGTCCGTTCTTAACCTGAAACTGTTCTTAACCTGAAGCACCACTTTAGCTAACAGGGCCTCCTGCTGCTGCCGGAGCACAATTTCTGTTCTCATCCTGAAGCAAAGTTCTTAACCCGATGCACTATTTCTGGGTTAGCAGAGTCTGTAACCTGAAGCGTATGTAACCCGAGGTACCACTGTAATTCAAAAGTTAAAAAATGGGCTTTCTGTATTGGGCTTACCTGAGCAGATTCCAGGCTTGTGCAGATTCCACTGCTATTAAAGGAAAACTGTTGACAGATGCAGTGAGACAATGTTTGTAAAAAATTATGTCAGATTTTTAATAAGAATTTCCCATGTGTAAATAACATTTTTTTGTCTGAAATGCATAAAAGCTATGTTTAAAAAACAAACAAAAAAACCACCAGGTGAGCGCATTACTGCTACCTACAGATAAGGGTACAATACGAACGCCAGACAGGAAGGAACTAATTACATATATATTTTAAAACCCACAAATTCTATTTTATAAAAGACATCAGCTCACATTTTAAAAATATATATACAGCTTTTTTTTAATTAAAAAATGAATTAAGTCACCACTCTTTTAGTTCATTTATCAATGTGAGTTCATCTCTGAGCTATATACATTGCATAGCACATAGTTAAAATTCACAGTGGACAAGTGCATTCAAGGTCATTGCACAAGGCTTTTTTCCCCATTGGATGCAAATTGAGGTTCCTTCCTCCCAACCCCCAATAACAAAATCAAGCAAATTAAAGTTAACTTTGAGAATGAAACATATACAGGATCCATCATTAAATTACATCTGGATCAAAATTATGACAGTATATAAAATGCTAAAACAACTGGTAGGGTCAGATTTTGGTCACTAATGCACCTCCTTGTGCTGCTCCAGCAACGTAAGAGTAATGTTCAAGTTTCCTTAAGTGGTTAGGTAGTAATTTCCTTGAAGGTCATGTAGGCGGAGAGGAAAGAGGAGCACAGCTATGCTGCCTTGCCCTGTTCATTACCATCTTAGTTCAGCTAAGTACTATCCTTTAAATAACAGGACGCTCCTTATCTTAAGAAGATGGGACTCTTTCATCTCAAGATCGCTTCACACACACCAAGCTACTGGGAAAGTGGTGCATGGAAGAAGCTTTGGCATGCTCCTTTTCTGAAAAAAACCCACAAATGGGTGGATGCTGTACTGCGTTGCACATGTGACTCTTGGCAATGGGTGGGAAACGCGGCCCAGTCCAGAGAAAAATTAGCTGAGCTTAAGTTCTACTGGAACAGAAGGAGCAATTGCATTGAAATTTCAGTGGGGATTCAGACTGGATTGAGGCTGGGTGTGCAGCTGAATGAGCTGATGATCAAGCACTAATCACCTCTTTGGAGTGTATTATTAAAGCCGGCAGTGCTAGCCCAGATACTGGGTTGATGGTAGTAGTAAGGACAGACAAGTATTACACAGCAGAACATTTCACTTATCCCCCCCCAAACACATACTATTCCTGTGTCAAAATAGCAGTGTTTATTCATCTGTTTTCTCCTAACCCCTCCCTGCCATACGCTTCCTGCCTTCTTCTGCAATATAGCAACCAGAGAGTATTGGGTTCCTAGCCTTTTGCACCCATGCTATTGCTTGCAAATACAGCATTTTTTTTTTTAAAAAAGGTTTGAAAATCTATAGCGGAGTGTCTTCCCCACCTTCCAGAACCAAGCAAGTCAAGGCTGTGCATGGCTGCAAAACAGGCGATGTCAGAGGCCTACCTGTAAAAGACTTGCTCTAGTCACGAAATCGGGTCCAATGTAAATGGCAGACGCTCTTTATTCGAAGTCATTTCCATCTGCATCGTTGAAACCATCTGCATCTTTGGAAGTTGCAATGGTTTTCTGTCTGGGGATATCAGGATGGAGGAATGCTTTGGGAACATGTTCTTAGGTTTTGGGTTCCAGGAGCTTGAAATATAATTATGATTTTTAAATATATAGCCTGGTGTGGTTGTTGTTCCTGCAAGAAAAGCCTATTTGGGCAGTGTTCCCCAGTACTCAATGTTGTAGATTTTTGTGTGTGTCGAGAGTCCAGAAGGTTCACCCAATATGCTTTCTTAAAGAATAAGCGAAGCCAGGGTGGACGCGAACGTTTTGCAAATGGCACGAGGGGAAATGCAATGTGACTGTGACATATGGCCACTCCGTGCCTGCTAAATGACAAATGATGGAATGTCAGTGCACAGAATGCAATGAAATTCATGCTCTTGATAAAACATGAGTGTTCAGACAACATCTGTGTAATTTTTCTGATGGCAACTACAGGGCAACAATACTGGAGGGGCTGGGGGGTGGAGGGTGGGGAGGAGAGACTCAGAAAGACAGTTGGGAATGAAGCTGACTGTGAAGTCTGTTAGGCAAATCAATATTTTGGCAGGTTCAGCTTGCCAAACATTGTCAGTGCTGATATGCGATGCCGCGGCAACATTATACAGAGGCTCTCTTGGACATAAATCAGACTTGTAAAAGGCTGTAAACATCACGGATGATGAAAGCTCTGCTGTCATCAAAGCTTGTATTGTGAGGTACAGCTTCAGGGCAATGCTCCGAGGCAAAGGATGCTCCTTACTCCAGAGTAGCCCCACCGCTTTTGTGGCTCCTGAAGACTACGGCTGTCTGAAGTTTATGTGGTCCTTCAGCAAGTTATCTTTGAAGGTGCTCAGAGGGCACTGCTCTGAAATATATGGTTTGAAGGCTCAGGCCCGCAAAGTTACAGAAGTGACTTAACAATGGCGGTCATTCTCCAACAATACCCAAGATAGCCTACATGAGGAGGGAGATGCAGGGCCATGACCCACTGGTCTAATTGCTGACATTCACATGTTCAGTGGAATTTCTCTGAAGGGGCGCATACACAAGACAGCTCATCAGATCAGAAGGTTCCCAATTACCTTGATCACCTATGGACACATGGGAACTCTTTTTTTGGCATCCCTCTGAGTACATGGATGTTGGGAATTTGTTTATGAAATGTGTCACTTGAGCGCATTGGCTTGCTGGTCAGGGCGAAGTCGCACTTTCCCCCATGCACACAGACTAGATGTGTAAAAAAGGAAGGCACCTGAAAATCTCTACTGTGCACATATGCTGAATCTGTTGCTGGACTGTGCCACTTAGAGCTTATAGACTGTGCGTCTGATCTCTCCAATCTGGACTGTTTTAGCCTGAGTTTGTCCCCAAAGCGTCTTGAAAATGATGGCAAGAGGGCTTGCCCTGTAAGACATTTTCAAACTCCTGCCACCTCCACACACGTAATAAAGTCAGACTTTTGCCACAACCTCAAAGTGCAGCCTGGCCATTCACCTGGCAGCCACTACCAATCAAATTTGACAGCTGTCAACTTCTATACTCACAGGCCACACATTTTGGGATGCAGATTTGAGATATATGAATCTCAAGGTTTCCAAAAGATTTTTTGAAATAGGGAGAAGAGTGAAACTTGTGAAATGGAATCTCTGTAATGCTCCCGTAAAAAACCAAACAGAAAAACCAGAAATGTTACAGTGCCAAGCAGGTAAACCCTCTAAGGCAGGAAGAAGTTTGGTAATTTTTTTCCTGGTGATTTGCTCCCCTGCCAACGTGCCGGCCGTGTGTCATTAAGCTGCATCAAACCAGCTGTGCTCTCGCTCCATCTTCTGATCTGAACATATGCTTCTTCTAAAGTGTCGGGTTCCGACTGCAGTTTGGGAGGGAGATCGGAGTTTATTGCTCGCTGCTATCGGAAGTTCCACAGCTGCCGCTTTCAAATTCATCGGATTACAAAGCGACTCTTCTGTCCGGTTTGCTCGTCTTCCTCTTCAGGCAGCATAATAATTTCCAAACTGCCACTTCTGATAAAGATTGGAGGAGGAACAAACGCCAGCCCTCAGGGCTTTCTGAGACCGATCCACTTCCAAACATGTGGCCCGAGGAAGGTGTTCTAAGACAATGTGATCCATCTGGAAAGAGAAGAAGAGAGAGAAGGTATGGGCAATGGGCTGCAAGTAGTAAACTGATAAACTGCTATTTAATTTAATTTCACTGTACGCAGGTGGTGTAGTGACAATAAAGGTTTATTTATTTTATTTTATTTTTACATGGGACTAGGGAAGGACCTCCCTAGCTGTTTCTACTCAATATGTATTATTGATCCTTCAACAACCAACCGTTGGCTGATACCATCTGGAAGACACCAGGTTGGCGGAAGCTGGTATGCAATTATTAGCTGAATGGGGATGTTGGACAGTGCTCAATATTTCCACCTGTTCTCAAACCGCAACTTGGCTACACCCTCTGTGCCACATGGCTTTCCAGTTCTTTGAAAATGCAACGAGCAGAACTCTTGCTGCCTGAATGACAATTACCCTGCAAAGGAAATCATCCCAGATGGCATTTGCAATATAGGGTGACTTATGGCAGGAGATCCTGCCTTTCATATCGCATTATGTCTCAGCTGATGAAGTAGAAAGACACATACCATGATGGGAAGTGGATTGGGTAATTTGTTAATTAAATCCAAAGGGCTGGGATACAGAATTGGATTATGAAATCGTGAGAAGCTTTGAATGAGCGGGGATCCTATTCTGGTTATTTTGCATTTAGCTGTCTTTCATGAGGCAGAGTACTATTATACCGAAGGCTGCTCTAGGCTGAATTTTGAGGAATGCAGGTTAATATTTTGAAGCATCGTTTGATCGAAACAGCAAATCGTAAAAAATGAAAATGTATTGTTGGGGGTGGTGGAAATACTATTATCTTGACATACATGCTATAGCGAATGTTCACAATCTGGTGAATGTTGATGTTCAAAACGCTGAAAATGCTAGCTGAATTTTAGGATTGCCTAAAAATTAGACAACAGGCATTTGCCCATTTTCCAGACAGTTAAACGTGAATGTTGATAGTCACACTTCAGTGGTGTATCTGTGAGTTTTCAGACATTCACAAAATTTAATCTTTTTCTTAGACGACAGTAGTATGCCCAGTATCATAGCCTTTGGTTTACACATGCATATTTATGTGACGACTGCAATATCTGATGATGGATTTTCATATGTGAATCAGCCACTGTATATCTGACATCAGAGACAGAGCTCTTCAGGTAAAACATTCATCAATGAGTCAGTTCACATGTCCAGGTATCAGCCAGTACAGTACTCCAGGATTGGTCAACACATGCTGGTATTATAATGCAGTTGCGCTCAGTGTTTTCTCTACCTCTGATCAACTCTACTGGCTGCTCCTTGCAAAGGGCAGGGGATTTTTTTAACTTGATGATGTTGCATCATGTGTCTTTGAACTACACATGACTGGCAAAATGCAGAAGAATACACAAGTCAGAAAGAGCTGTTCGTTCCTTGTTAGGCATAACTTTCATGGTTCATTCTGCCTGCAATCAGGGACAAATTTGTCAATTTGGTTTTCTTGTTTTTCCAGCCTTAAGTTCAGTTTCCCACATTTCTGCATCAGTCTGAGATTTTTTTTAAAGCGCTCACAAAAATATGCCAGCGTTTTTGTTCACGTTTCTCATAACAGGCACACATTTGTATATAATTTTGCTCAATACACATTGTTTGCAATTTTTGCTAATATAATGCATTTTAATGTTATTTTCACTAATACCTGCATTTTTAAGCACAGTTTACCCTAACGTATGCATCTTTGTGCGCATTTTCTGTTGCTGTTGGAGAACTGCATTGCACAATTCAGAGAAGTGCAAATTGCAAAGGATAGCTGCGTTTTGGTTTACGTATTGTTTCAGTAAGTGTGCATCATGGTAGATTCATGCTAAAGTTTCATCCTACTTGTGCCCATGGAGTAGTAGATAAACTTTATTCGCATTAGCCAACGGCCATAGAAACATAAAAAAAGCAATATATAAAAATAAAATATATACAAATAAAAAAGACAGCAATGGGTAAAAAGGGCAATCAAATGGCCAAGATTATCGTTCAGATAGTGGCCCTTAATCTCACTGCACCTTCGATAAACCTAGCAACCTTTGCTGTTGTCTGATCATTTTGATCTGTTAAAGAAAGAACAATGTGGCCTCAAATGGGCGGCCTGGGATGGTAAGTAAGAGTGGGGTAATGATCTCATTCCTCAGATCTTTATAAAGGGGACAGGACAGGAGAACACGAGCCACTGTTTCCAGATTACCATCTCCACAGGTTGTTTCTCAGTTGGAATCTTTTGGTATCTGCCCTCAAGTACAGCAGAGGGCATCACATCCAATCTGGCCAGTGTGAAGGCACACCTGTATTTTGGGATAGTTAATTTATACAAATATGGTGCCAGGGAATCAAACTGAGAGAGGGGGGAAGGCATACCAAGGACAGAATTTCTTTATAATGGCCAGATTGTTCTGTTACTCTAAATCCTTCAGACGCTGTCCAATTAGCCTTTCTGGTTTAATAAAGCCCGTCATGAGAAGCTGATGTGGGTGGAGTCCACAGGATAGGAGTTTTGTGCCCATGGAGTTCTGTGTTTTAGTAGAGAGGAAGCTACAGCCATTATCTGAAAGCAGAGGCAGCAAGCACTACACTGATCAAAAAGCAAAGTAAACTGCTCTGTGGATTTGTCCAGAGCCGTTTCCTTTTGCTACCCTAGTGCAGAGTAACAAATCATAAAATGGTAATCTTGTTAAGGAATTAATGACAAAGGCTCTTTTAGGGGAGGGAAAGCCTATAGTACAATGGACACACGCCACAATACGTTTTTAGCTGGGAAAGTTCTTTTCTATTTGATTTCTATCTAGTCATGAACATGGTTGATTGGGGAGAAAATGAGATTATGTCAATATGCCATCTTCAGTACATAGCTGTCTTAGCAATGACGGAATATTCTTGAAGAGCTGACATTTGGTAGAAACCCAGGAAAAATTCCCATCATTTCAATCTTTGGATCTACTCTCTCAAAAGACCGTTGTTTGTTTTCTGGAAAACGCCCTCTATAGATTCCAAAATGTCTACAGGTTCTATTCACTTCACTACTGTACTTAAGTAAATACAGTGGTACCTCGGGTTACAGACGATTCAGGTTACAGACTCCGCTAACCCAGGAAATAGTACCTCAGGTTAAGAACTTTGCTTCAGGATAAAAATGGAAATTGTGCGGCGGTGGCACAGTGGCAGCGGGAGGCCCCATTAGCTAAAGTGGTGCTTCAGGTTAAGAATGGACCTCCAGAACGAATTAAGTTCTTATCCTGAGGTACCACTGTACAAAGCATTAAGGAACAACCCATTTAAGGAAAACTCGAGGCTAATATATCCTTTAGGAATAGCGCTGTAGTTGTGCCAACAAATGCACACTGGGATGTGACCATATGCAGGCCACCAAAAGCCCATTCCTGGTTTTTGAGAGTGGAAGGGCTCAAAAATAAAAATGTGCATCAAGTGGATCTGGTTCTTAGTTTCCACACCTGCATTTAGATTTGCCACCTTCAACTCAGCTCTGTTGCGTTGCCTGTTGTTTTGGAAGCCTAGAACCACAAACCACCGTGAAGTTGTCATGTTCCAATGAAATCAATTTGAGCAGTTCCACCAGTGCTCTTGCACAGCCTCCGTTCATTTCACACAAGGATGCCCGTGCGGATTGCATGGGCGGTAATGTTTAGGGAAGTTTTAACTGTTTGATTCTATTTTTAATATTCTGTTGGGAGCCGCCCAGCCAGATGGGCGCGGGGTATAAATAACGAATTATTACTATTATTATTAATGTGATGATAATGGTGGCAATTTAAAAAACCCAGTTCATGGAAGCTAATGCAAGTGGTTGGAGTGTCAAGCTAGGACCTGGAAGGGAGACCAGGGTTCAAATGAGGTTCACTGGGTGACCCTAAGCCAGGCATTGCCTCTTAGCCTAAGCTACATCACAGGGTTGTTGTGGAGATTACAAGAGGAGGGGAGAATCCTTGGAGGGTCCAACCTCCTTCACTGGAGGTTTTTAAGCAGAGATTGGGGGGCCACCAGTTATGGATGCTTCGGTTGAGATCCGTGCATTGCAGGGGGTTAGACTAGATGACCCCTCGGGGTCCCTCTCAACTCTGCGATTCCATTATTCTATGTATGCAGCCTTGAGTTCCTTGGGAGGAGAAGATGGGGTATAAATCTATCAATAAACTCCATGCATTGCTCCATGTGTATATATATATTCAGCTGCCAGATCTGGGCAAACATCACTGCACCGCACTGGCGCCACCCATGACATTCATGCATTGCACAGGACTTCTGAAAAAGAGCACCCATGCACATACAGCTGTGTGCATATAGAAATGTCATGCAGTAAGTAGCCCTGTACAATCGGGAGTCCTGATCACCTGGGGCTGCCTATGCATGTACAACTGCAGTGTACCTGTTGCAGAACTGGCGAACATAGGAGCTGTATGCTCAAATCCCCCTCTTTGTACTCCAACGTAAGCTGAAATGTACAAATGAGAACATCAAATCCTTCCAAAAGGTACAGGTTTGCTTCCTGATTACCCCAAAGAACAGGCTGTGCTGTGGCAGATTTTTATTCATTCTGAACAGTGCAGGTACAAGACGAGCCTGCAGAGGACAGCCCTTAGCTTTGTAGAAAATAAATCCATCTTTTGGTTTCAAGTGACGGCAATAACTTTAGGCTCCCACAGGGCCAGCCAGCCCTCCAAAGCTTTCATAAAAAAAACTAATCTGATCTTTTACCTTGGCGGATAAAATTGTATGGCTCAAACTTGCTGCTGGCTTAGATTTGTACAGGTGCAATTGCCCGTATCCAATTGTGCTGAACTGGGTATTACAATTTAGCAAGAAGAAGAAGAAGAAGAAGGAGGAGGAGGAGGAGGAGGAGGAGGAGGAGGAGGAGGAGGAGGAGGAGGAGGAGGAGGAGAAGAAGAGGGGAAACACAACTTTCAACATTGTGGAAGGTCGAATCTGTTTTAAGGCCCAGAGTTCAGAGGTAGATCAAAGAATGTCAGTGGTACCTGACAAGCTATCTGGTAACTTAAATGGCTGCTCATTTTTCATATGCTTTTTCATGTCTTAGCCTAAAAAGGAGTATTTTCACTTTTTAGGAGGTTTTGAACCAAGATTGGCAAAGGAGGAACAAATGGAAAGAGTCACAATGTCAGGATCTTGTACAAGATTATCGATCAGCTCCTATAATTGCTATTCTTCCCTCTCAACAGCCCCCGCCCCAAAGTCTTGAAAGGACCTGCTAAAAATCAGCCTCTTTCAGATAGGGAAAATCATTTTACTTTACCTTGGTCCTTTTTTTTTTTTAAGCCTTTAGAATTATTTCTAGAAGCTATAGCTGAGGAGGCTGCAAACAATTTTGGTGTTCGTGTTTTAAATACAGTCATTAGATTGATTTTTGCACCAGTTTAGAGAATCTATTCTTTATCACTGCAAAGTGGTTCTATGATGTATGGATGACCACCCTGGAAGGAAGATCTGTGAGAAACTGAAATCGCAGTACTTAGTAAGGCAAAGTTGAGGTCTTAAAATAGAAAACTACCCCCAGCACCCAGGGCAGTGTGAGCTAATTGCCTCAGGTGGCAGGTGGGGTGGGGAGGGGGGGCAATTCCCCCAACCATTTCCCTTGAGTCCCCTAAACTAGCCTATTCTCTAACTTCTAAACTACCCAACTGCCTCACCTGCAGCAGAGGATGTTGTTTCATTGCCAGTGTTGAAACAAGGGTTCTGCTGATGGAACTGGATTGCAGGGTGGTGGACTGGACACAACACAACACAACACAACACAACACAGGGGGAGACACTGAATCCCACCCACTGAGATCAACATGACTTAAGTTAGTCACTTCAATGAGACTCCAGCACGACTCACTTATAGTCTGAATCCAACCTGTTATTTTTATAGCCACCTGTATTCAGACGTTTGCCTCAAGACGTGTGCTGATGTTGCGACCCAAGGAGGCTTTTGGAGAAATCCCACAAATTCATTGGCCTGCACATATGTCTCAGTGGAGAAATAGGACTTGGGGCTTAAGAAATACACCTGCTTGAAAAAGTTCCAATGATCCCTTCTGTTCTGTCTCTCTCTCTTTCACACACTCACAAACAACACACACACATATAAAGGTAAATGTAAAGGACCCCTGGACGGTTAAGTCCAGTCAAAGGTGACTATGCGGTACGGCACTCATCTCACTTTCAGGCCAAGGGAGCTAGCGCTTGTCCACAGACAGCTTTCCAGGCCACGACTGGCACAACGGAACACTGTGACGAAAACCAGAGTGCACAGAGACGCTGTTTAACTTCCCACCGAAGTGGTGCCTATTTATCTACTTGCACTGGTGTGCTTTCGAACTGCTAGGTTGGCAGGAGCTGGGACAGAGGAACGGGAGCTCACCCCGTTGTGGGGATTCGAACCGCCGACCTTCTGATTGGCAAGTCCAAGAGGCTCAGTGGTTTAGGCCACAGCACCACCCGCGACCCTGTCTACATTGATTCGTTTGTACGGCCTGGAAGTATGTAAGCTTGTTACATCCTGCGTGATTGCATGATTAGAGCACAGGTGAGCAACCTGAGGGCCATATGCAGCCCTCAACTTAATTTCATATAGGTGGGGGGAGCCCAGAGGGGAAATTGCAGGGTGTGTGTGTGTGGGGGGGGAGAGCTGAAATGAATGGAGTGATCAAAGGAGAGGAGGAAAGCCTTCTGCAAGTGGCAAATCTGGACAACTGAGAAAAGCAATTTACACCCCTGCCTGTACCAGGCTACTAGGTGTAGAGGAAGGAGAGAATTGGTGTAAAAAGAGGGTGGGAAGAAAGGGCATGCTCTGTCCACTTTTGGCTTTAGACTTTCCCACTGCCGCAATATGCCACGGTTGATTGACCATGGTGGACTGTGGCTCTTGACAGCCAACAAGTCTGTCACCCCTGGCTTAAGCGTGTTGGGCTAAGGACCAGAGAAACCCATGTTCTGCCAGAACGCTCACTCATTGCAGCCATCATCTCTCAGCCTAACCTACCTCACAGGGCTGTTGTGAGGAGAGAATGGGTTGAGAAAAAGGAACTATGTGCACCACCCCGAACCCCTTGGAGGAAGGGAAGGGAAGGATAAACATATGGAAATAACTAAAAAATGCCCTTCGATTCATCAAATATAGCTAAAAGTTAACGCCTGCACAAACCCTTTCTTTACTTGAATGACGAATGCCTCTCACATGCCCCCATACAAATGGAAATGAGAGAAAAGGCTCCCTTTGTTTTGCACCGGTTCCAGTTTGGCCACGCTAAGGGGGCTGGGAGGGAGGAGGAGGAGCCCTTTGCAAATGCTGCACTTACGAGTTCTGGATGAAAAGCCACCAGTGATTTATGCAACCATTTCAGGCTATTGTTTCGTTTATCGCAAGGGTGCAGGCCCAGCGTCCCTTCCGCATCAGTCACTGCTACACAGGAGTCTCCATGCTGGATCAATCTCAGCCAAGTATAGTTGAACTTCTGGTTCTGCGCATGGGAAAGAATTAGTAGCAGGCTAAATTTCGGTGGTTGGTTATCACGCTCAATTTCAACCCTGCTTTCAGGTGCCGCTCGGAAGACATTTTTATGCCAACAGGCCTACACAACAGGCGTCCAATATCTGCACTTCCCAGAAACAGTTGAAGACCCTTTTTGTTCAAACAGGCATTTTCAGCTGGATAAATGGGTGTCCACTTGTTAGGACTTTAAACTTATTTTAAATGTATTTGGGTTTGTGTGTCTGTTTTAAACTGTTTTAAATTATTTTACATGTAGATCACCCAGTTTGAAAGGAGATTTGATAAATAAATTTTAGTAATAGTAATATGCAGCTCCTTAAAATTTTATTCAGTAGCCAGTGATTTTAATGATTGTTCTGTACTGCTTTTATTTTACATGGGCTTTTTTTACATTGCTGTACACCTCCCTGATGATTTGTGAGAGGCTGGTATACAAGTAAAAAATAAATGACTAAAATTGGCCTTTCCAGTATGCAGCTGAATCCCTCAGTATGCAAAATGCAGGCAATCTAAAGCAGCTTTCGAAATTCGCCATACGCCAGGTGCATTTTGGCTACTGGCCACTTGCAACCAAGTGAAGATGCCTGGGAAGCAGGATGGGCCTGATGTCTCCGCCATCTGGAGCTACATGCCTGGGGATCCTTGGATCTGAATGGTTTTCACACACTTGGAACACATCCTGCAGAATCCTATCCATTATATTTTATCTGCACAGTCAGAATGACTTCCAGGAACCAAAAAGTCATATTGAAAAACACGACTTGCCCAAAAATGGCAACTAGGCGTTCCGTTTTGGTGATGGTAACCCTGCTTTATGGAGTTATTTTGCTGCCTGGCTTTTATATCTTCTAACACTGACCTAAAGGCAACCTGTGAAATGGGTAGAGCTGCTGAGATGCTTTTCTACGATCCTGGGATAAACATCAGACTGCGGTTTCAACTAATTTTAATACTGCAGTTTGATATTGTTGTTACCTGTATTTACGGGTGAAGGGTAGGCATGAAAGCCTGCCTTTGGTTTGGTGGGTGAAAAACGCGTCTCACCCGCGGCACTTCGCAATGGTTTGAACGGGAAAAGGAACTGGACTGTTTGGAATAAGCCATTAGTGCAAGAAGTAGTAACCAACCCCATGAAAATATTACATATCTTTTATGCTTCCTGGAAGCTGCAGGAAATGGAGCGGGGATAATCTGGCTTCCAGAGGCCACTTATGTGCCACTCTCCTGTGCCACTGGTTTGTGACTTCACTAGAGACTGGGCTACAGATTCCACTCCATCATCTGTGCCTTCCGGTAACTATAAAAGGGCCTTCTTGCATCTCCCGAAAGTGAGGGAAGCCTAGCTGTGAGCCCAGCAGGAAGACTGCGCCCAGTATTAGCCTCCCAAGTTGAAATTTCAAAAAGGGCATTAAAGAAAAGCAACCATATTGGGCCTCCAATATGAAAAAATGCAACAGGAAGGCAATAAACAGTCTTACCTTGTTATTAACGTCACATGTTTCAAAGGCCAGGCTAGACGTATTCACAGTAATGCATTTAGCCAGTGCTATGTTAATGATCTAAAATAAAACAAGCAAATTGAAGCAAAAGGTTAGAAATGTGATGTCAAAGTGGGCGTAAAGACCCTGAAGTAAGGAATGCAGCATTTTTTTTAAAAAAAAAACCCCAATTCAATATCTAGAGGTGGGAAATAGCCACTACAGCTCCTCTACCCCATTTCTGACATTTGATGGGTATTTCGTAAGTTGAAACATAGTCATTGAAGGTGATCAATCAGATTGGGCTCACTTTTAATTAGTTGGCCTGAGCATCTGAGGCTATTTTGACAGGTGTGTGACAGCTAACAGGGAAAGAAAATGAAAATGTAAAAGATGGCCTTCTCTTTTAACAACTTGGCAGCGCTTGTTTATTAAATTGTTAGCTGTCTTTGTTATCTCATTAAAAAGTTTAGGTGGCATGCAAATTGTTTCTAATCAGTTTCAATTTCTTGTGTTTCTGGACAGCCCTAAAATCAACCCTTTTTCTGTTTTGGAAGTATGAAAACTTTCATTCTACTGATTCAAATGCTGTAATTCAGGTTTGTTTTCAGGCTGGAGGGAGCAACGATGACTTATCTCTATTTGCTGCAGCCCCCTATCAGCAAACCTAAGCCAGGGACAGGTAAAAAGAGCAATTCTCCACAGCTGACCTTATGCAGTCAATTGGGTTGCCCAACCCATCGTAATAGCAATCTTCCATCTTGAGATTACCTTGCCTAAGCAAGACTAATTTGGAGTTTTAAACAAAAATCTTCTGGGTTAATGATGTGCACTGTAATTTGTTAATGCAAAGGTCAACAAAATAAATATAAATAAGTGGCTAAGCCCTCCTGCTGTCACCAGATCTCAGTTTGTTAATGGATTTGGGGGATGAGTGACTGATTGCATTTTGCAATTTTTACGGCCGTGTACTAAGTGGCCTATCAAGGATCTCTTTCCAACTCTCTCATCACAACACCTTCTCTCGCCCAGGGTCAGGGATGGGGAACCTGAAGCCTTCCAGATATTTGCTGGACTACAGCTCCCAGTGTCCCCGACCACGGGTCATGAAGCCTAGGGCTTGGAGTGCAGCAACATCTGGGAGCCCACAGGTTCCCAATTTTTCCCCATGATGGCATCTCTCACTTTCTCTGTACATCTATTGGCCCTGTAGAAACAAGGAAAGGTCAGAGTTCTTGTGATGGCCAGGCACAGAAAAGCTCCTGCAACATCACAGGTCTATGTCTGCTGTCATGGAATGAAAGGAGGGGACACAACAGGGGCAGAAGGAACACTGTGCAAATATGCATAAGGTGCAAAGCAGGAGTGGGGAATCTTTGACCCCGATAAAACTACAACTCCCATCAGCACCAGCAATGCAATTTTCATGCCCTCTCTCCTAATTACAGCTTATAAATTAGCATTGAAATTGGATGGTGGGCATGGAAAGTTCATCAGGATGCCATATCACTGCTTTACGGAAGAAAATTTTGGGTTTGGGATAAGGTACCAAAATGCCAATTTTATTCCAGAAACTGGAGGAAAATGGGATTCTACTGCACCCTAGTGGCTGCAAGCAAGAAGTCTGAGATCTGAGAGGAAGTTGAGCCTCGGTGATTTGAGTTAGGAATATAAGAAGAAGAAGAAAAACAAACCAAACTAAGATCTTTTAAGCACCAAGACTCTAGGGCAAATATCTAAATATCAACAACTCTTCTTTAGCTGCTAATCGTTACTGCAGGGGCTACCGACACTAGGCTGCTCCCGACATCTTCCCTTGGCTTCACCCAAAGCTCCTCCTCCCTGACAGATTCCAGTGCTTTAAATGGGCACAGCTACCTCAGCTACAACAGCTGAATAGAACCTTCATCTTCAGAGGTCTCTGAAAAACTAGGTGCTGGGGACAAACAGCAGGGTCCAATGCCTTCTCAGAAGCATTTGGGTGGTCACTAGTGAATGCAGAATTCTGGACCAGATGCCTTAGCTCAGTTGGTTAGAGCGTAGTGCTGAGAACGCCATGGTTGCAGGTTCGATCCCCACATGGGGCAGCTGCGTATTCCTGCAATGCAGGGAGTTGAACTAGATGATCCTCAAGATCCCTTCCAACACTACAATTCTAAGATAAGTGAGTAGCTTCAGCTCACAAACCAAGCCCAAGGCAGAGAGGTGGGGTCTGGGCCCCAAGGTAAAAGGTACCCCTGCCCGTACAGGCCAGTCGTGTCCGACTCTAGGGTTGTGCGCTCATCTCACTTAAGAGGCTGGGGGCCAGCGCTGTCCGGAGACACTTCCGGGTCATATGGCCAGCATGACGAAGCTGCTCTGGCGAGCCAGCACCAGCGCAGCACACGGAAACACCATTTACCTTCCCGCTAGGTAAGCGGTACCTATTTATCTACTTGCACTTAAGGGTGCTTTCGAACTGCTAGGTGGGCAGGAGCTGGGACCGAAAGACGGGAGCTCACCCCGCCGTGGGGATTCGAATCGCCGACCATGCGACTGGCAAGCCCTAGGCACTGAGGTCTTACCCACAGCGCCACCCGCATCCCTCTGGGCCCCAAACATCAACCCATTTAATATATTGCAACACATGCAAAATCCACCAGGATCTTTCCCCCCACATTAATTTCCCACTCATCCTTTGGACATGAGTTCATCTCCTTAGATCCTCTGATCCTCCAGATGTTGTTCGATTCCATCTCTCTCCAGCTTTAGTCAACGTTGCCCATGGTCAGGGATGACGCAGCTGTAGGCCAACAACATCTGGAGGGCCAGATGTTCCTCAGTTCTGGGCTACCAAACACTGGGCGAAATCCATCGCAGGCAAATATCACACAAAAGACATAAAATTTTAGACGATGATGTGTCAAGTTGACATTAGCCCAAGGGGCAGACTGGAGTTGGGAAATTGAACATACCAGCCCACTAGCTTTCACAAGGGGAGCTTCTAAATCAGGGTAGACGTTCTCCAGGTACCATTTGAAGCTTTTGCACTGAAGCCGCTTCCTCAGTTCTCTCTGCTGAGTCAAATCCCCGACGTCCAGGTTCTTTTGGATGAGGTGATAACCATGTCCATAGAAGAGATCTTTGTATTCATCCAGCCAAACCTCTGCAACTCGGGCCAAATTCTGCTCCACCGTGGTAAGGCGGTCTTTAGGGAAGGAGTAGGGGTTGTCATTTCTGAAAATGTGGCCCACTCTGGAACACGGGGTGATTTCTATTTCCCCTCCACACATCCAAACCTGGTGAAAAAGAGGTAGGATAACACTTCATGAGGCAGCTATTGGCCAATGGATTCTGTCGTGTAATATGCCTTTGGATGCATCTGGATAGGGAAGGTTTAGAACAACTTGCTGTTGATAATTATGTAGGGGGATTCCATAGCACACCAGCTCAGTTCAGACAGCATGCCTAACCATAGTTTACAGTAAATGTGGCTTAAGATCCCAAACCACAGTTGGAGCTTCTGTATGTACAGGCAACCTGTGCTCTGTTTTTGTTTTATATCTGCTCAGCACTACAGTCTCCAGTTGCAATGGCCTTCAGAGGCACAACAATGGCTGTTAACAATGGTTTGTCAATTCAGACGTCACACCAATGAGAGATAGCACAAATCATGGCTTGCAAATCCATTTCCCATTCTAATTTGCCACTGGATCACAACCCATGATCTATCAGTTCACATAAAACATTAACCATGTTGAATGTTCCTTAACCATGGTTTCATATGTGGTACCTGACATGAGCCATTGTATTATTTAGTGCTTTTTGCCTAGGATTTTATTTTAATCTATTGCATGAAAGCTATATTTTGTTAAAGGTGCATACATCTTACAAAGCACCCTCAAGTTTAAAATGTGATTGCTGGGGGGACGTGACGGAATAATATGTAAATATAACAGATACAATATACTGCTTGCCCTGATGCAGTCATTTTTGACCATTTATTTCTACTAAGGAGCATCTGAAACCATCTATATATGCAGGACTGCTACTGTGATATGACCATTAATGTGATTATGAATGTGATTCAAATAAATTGGGGTGGGGGGAATACTGTTACAGTTAATGCAACATACTGTACCTTGAATGAGATCTCCATGTTTTCACCTCCCCAAACATCAAGGCCAGGATCATATGCCCCAAGTTCAAAAAAGTACTTCTTATCAATAGAAAACAACCCACCTGCCATCACAGGACACCTAGTAATTGAAACATAATTTAGGATTATACATTGTGCTTTAAAAGAAAATACAGATTTTTCTACCACATGAATTTTAGGGGATGCGGGTGGCGCTGTGGGTTAAACCACAGAGCCTAGGGCTTGCCGATCAGAAGGTCGGCAGTTCGAATCCCTGCAACTGGGTGAGCTCCCATTGCTCAGTCCCTTCTCCTGCCAACCTAGCTGTTCGAAAGCACGTCAAAGTGCAGGTAGATAAATAGGTACTGCTCCAGCGGGAAGGTAAACGGCGTTTCCATGCACTGCTCTGGTTCGCCAGAAGCGGCTTAGTCATGCTGGCCACATGAGCTGGAAGCTGTACGCCGGCTCCCTCGGCCAGTAAAGTGAGATGAGCGCCGCAACCCCAGAGTCGGCCACGACTGGACCTAATTGTCAGGGGTCCCTTTACCTTTACCACATGAATTTTAACAATGCTCCATGTGCTTACATCAGAGTTCCCTTTATGACTTCCAGGATGAATTAGATCTGCTCGTCCCCACCCACAAAAACTTAACAGCAGGCTCTGCCATTGTTTATAAACTCCAAAATATAATCTTTTAATATGATAGAAGTCTTGAATTTGGTGTAGATGGCTTGCCTTGCAAATGCAGTTTGGGTGCAATTGCACGTAGCCAAACATAGCATTAGGTTCCTTGCACAGGTGGTAGTTTTAACAAGTTTATAAACTGACATCTCCCTATTTGTATGATTCATACTTTAAATAAATCAGGGGTAGCCAATGTCAGGCTCTCCAGATGTTGATGGACTATGACTCCTATCATCCCTGAACACCCTGGCTATGCTGGAGAGTTGCAGTTCAACAACATCTGGAGGTACCACGTTGGCATTCCTGCTTTCCTATTCCAGGAAATTGTGGCTGAACTGAAGCTTCAAGCATCCCTGACCGTGTTGGCTATGGGCTGATGGGAGTTGGGACTCCAACAACTCTGGTCTAGAGGCCCAGTGTTTACCCAACCTTGTTCTTTGTATGGGATCCTCATAGCTGAACTCGCTGTGTTTTAATGATGCTAGTTTGCACTCAGGAAAGAGCAGGGTTGCACACCCAACAAATGTTACCTATGTTTTGCAAACCTGAGTAATATACGCCTTTCTCCCAACTTGTGGGTTTAGTGCTTAAGGAGCAATTCTGTCAACAAAAGCGTAACAGCATAAACTTACCTAATTATATCGGTGTCCTTAATCCCATTTTTCAAGATGACATCTGGAGGAATGGGCTTCCATCCAAAATTCATTGGCCATGTAAAAACACCACGCTGAAAGCTGTCCACGGTCATGTAGCTAAGGAATGGAAGTCACAACAGGAATTAACTTCAGAAACAAAAGCTGTGTCTGAAAAGGGTAACTGTAACTTGAATGATATGCTTTTAAAGGGGAGGGGCTGTTAATGGATCCCATGGGTAACATTAAAACACATACTCTCACAAAATTATGAGCTATTAAAACATGCAGTGAAATGTATAACATCCTTTAAAAATAGTTTTTTAATTCTTGGTGTAACATCTTTTCCTGTTTGCAATTTATTTTTGAAACTGTCACAAGCAGAAGATGCTTAAGAAGATAAAAGGTAGAAAGGATTGGTTCCAAACCGTAGAAGGGGAACCTGTGGTCTTCCAGATGTTGTTGGACTGGCAATGGCCATGTTGGCTAAGGGTGATGGGAACTGGAATCTAACAACATCTGTAAGGTTACAGGTTCCCCATCCCTGCCAAGAAAAAGGATCCATGTGATCCATTAATAGTCCACATGGATCATTAATAGACTATGAAGAATTGGACAGGAAGGATTCGAAACCTCCAGGATCAGAGATTCTCAGAGGACTGGAGTAAATATATGAATTATTTGAAAAGCAATTGTAATCCACAGATCACGCTAGTAGGATTGCAAGAATTTTTCTAAGGAGGACTATGCAAAATATTGCAGAGAAAACTATGATAAGAATTATTAGTGATGGAGTATTAAATGTAATACTGAAAATAATGAAATGCAGGTTACGTGAAAAGGCTGGAAAATCTTCAGATGCAGTTGATGGAAGTCCAAAACATTGTATAAGATAAGAAAGTATGTTATATGATTTTTGGAAATTATTTGTAAAAATCAATAAAAATATTTTTAAAAAAAGAAAAAAGAAAGAAAAATTATCCACGTGAATAAGTATTTTCCCCTGTGCATGGATTACCAAGGCGGGACCAGAACAAATATGGAGGCATCAAAATTACCTCATATCTTTGTCACTGATGACTTCAATAACAGGACAGGCAACTTTCTTCCTATTCAAACGGATTCTGTCCAGGAGGGGCTCCAGCCATCCTACGTTGCATTCCACATGAGAATCTAAGAATGTCAGTACGTCCCCTAGAGAAGAAAATAAAAAGGAGCTAATTCCATTGCAGAAGGTGAAATGGAACAACTCTGGAAAGTTCTCACTCCAGGGATAGGGAACCTGCAGCCTTCCGGATAACGCAGCAGTCCAACTCCCATAAGCCCCAGGTACCCTAAGTGAATGGCTCAAAAATATGGGCATTGTAGGCCAGCACACTCTGAAAGCCCACAGGCTCCTCATCCATCGTACTTGATAGCTTCTTGTGAAAACATTGCTGGGTGTGTGTATGTGATAATAGTTTCTTGGTGTCCTACTGAAGAAAGAGATCTAGGGGAACATCCACACACAGCCAGCGAGGACAATGCCCAACTCACTGTTTCTCAGCTTAAGTAAGAGTGCTTCCACGCAGCAGTTTTTTGTGGACTTGGTGCTGCTCATGCACACAAGTTTTGTGTAGCATTGGCATGATGTCACCCACATCATAATGACATCCTACTCACCCTCCCATTTTATCTGGGTTCTCCCCTTTTTTACTTATCAGATTTTCACACAGAAACAGCAAAGAAACAGCCAACCAGTGCAGACAACAGGGAGCTAGATGGACCAATGATGTGACTCAGTATAACATAGATTAAAATGTTGCTATTCCACATCACCTGGAGAAACCTGTGTTTACATTGGGATGCACCCAGGCCCCCCTTCTCCCAACGCACCTTGTTTTCCCTCAGTGAAATCTTCACATATCCCAGTTGTATTGTCTGTAGTGGTTTCATGACTCCTTGTAGGCTAAGATCACCTGTGTGACTTATTCAGCAAGCACTGTCCTCATTTTCAGTTAGTCTTGTTTGCCCCCTTCCCCCATGTCATCATCAGGGAACAATAATCTCTGTGATTTTAAAATGTTTTTACATTAACCTGTTCATGACCTGATTTCCAGTTGATACCAGAAAGGGGGAATGCTGAAAGCACCAAATAAAGATTTTTTTTAAAAATGAATGTTCTCACAGTTAAAGAGGTTTTCAGGAAATGTTTTTAAAACATATTTCAACTCACTCTTTTTTTTGGGGGGGGGGCGAAAGGAAGAGAATATTTGGTGCCACCTTTGTAGTACTACTGAATCTACATGACTGGTGGGGGGAAATATCTGCCTTCTATTATTCTGATTTTAGTGCACGTTTTAAAATTGTTTGGCGATCAGGAACAGTCCAGTGAAGGTTAAGTATGCCTACATCCCAATGAATTAAAGCTATATTCTTACGCACACTTTTCTGGGAGAGAGCCCCATTTAGCAGAATGGCACTTAACTTCTGATTGGACCCATTCAGTTCCACTGATGTCAGTGCAATGAGTCAAATTTCCACTGGATTGCTTCTAGTGACTTCTGTCTTTTGTTAAACAACAACAACAGCAAATAACCAACTGCACTTTGATGATAAAATGCAACTCTTCTTACCTTTGGCAATCTCTGCTCCCGCTAGTCTAGCTCGTATTAAACCATGCCTTTCCTTGAGATGAAGGATCCGGACTTTGGGAAACTGGGCCATGTACTGGTCTAGTTTGTCCTTGAGGTATGCTAAAACAGAACAGAAGAGAAGCAAGGAAATAGACCACAGATTCATGCCTATGAGCAAGAAATAAAGAAGAACCAACCAACCAACCCTCAGCCACTGCCACTTGTTCAGACTGTTGGAGGAGAGACACTGGAAAACAAACATTGGTTCCCTTCTTCTGACAGCCATGACAGGGAACGTGGACCCCCTTCCCCTGGCTCCCCACCCAACACTCACTTGCTGCCATGTTACCTTCATTACATATGAATTGTCGCCTCCCAAAAATACTTTGCTTTTTCAGCACTAATTGACACATTTCTTTCCTTTCAATAATCCTCCCAAAGTTAACATCTCTTAAGCTGCATCCATAGTGCAACTACATAGCGGTTTCTCTCAAGCTGAGTGGAGAAGTGATAACTCACATAAGATTTCAACTGAACGTTACAAGAAACATTTTAACATTAAGAAGAGTTAGACACCAGAACAATTATCAGAGGGGTGGGACTGGGGCTCCTCCTCACCGGAGGTCTTCCAAGATGACTGGTCACCCATCTGCTGGGATGCTCTAGCTATGGATTAATTAAATTGATTAAGGGCATTGGATTGAGTGATGGACTTGCCATAAGGCCCCAGTAAGAGGTAGAATCAAATCTATGATCATCAGAAGTAACCACCCCACAGAACAGTGGGTCCCTGGTCTGTCCTCTTTTAGGCCAAATATACTTTCAGGATAAGGGACGTGGGTGGTGCTGTGGTCTAAACCTCAGAGCCTAGGGCTTGAAGATCAGAAGGTTGGCAGTTCGAATCCCCACGACGGGGTGAGCTCCCGTTGCTCGGTCCCTGCTCCTGCCAACCTAGCAGTTCAGAAGCATGTCAAATTGCAAGTAGATAAATAGGTACCGCTCCGGCGGGAAGGTAAACGGCGTTTCCGTGCGCTGCTCTGGTTTGCCAGAAGCGGCTTAGTCATGCTAGCCACATGACCCAGAAGCTGTACGCTGGCTCCCTCTGCCAATAAAGCGAGATGAGCGCCACAACCCCAAAGTCGTATGCAACTGGACCTAATGGTCAGGGGTCCTTACTTTCAGGATACTCGTACAGTCGTACCTTGGATCTCAAACACCTTGGCTCCTAAACAAATCAGCTCCCAGATGATTGAATCCTGGAAGTGAATGTTCTGGTTTTTAAACATTATTTTGGAAGCCGAACGTCCAACGGGGCTTCCGTGGCTTCAGATTGGCTGCAGGAACTTCCTGCAGCCAATCAGAAGCCGCACTTTGGTTTCCAAACATTTTGAAAGTTGAATGGACTTCCGGAATGGATTCCGTTCAACTTCCAATGTACAACGGTATTCTAATTGCATATATATATATATATATATATATATATACACATACACATAAACAAAATGTCATCTATAGGAACCAACCAATTTGAGCTCACAAGGAAATGTAAGGCAACAGAATTTCACTAGAATATCACAACAACCACTTGTATTAAGTTACATTTGTTTTATTGTTTTTATCTTGGTATTTAGTGATAGTTTCACACATATTTGTTTTTTCATTGGTTTGTGTATTTTAGTCACGGTTAACAAACGGCAACCTTAAAAACAAAACAAAACAAAACAAAAAACCCAACAGCATTTTTAAAAGAGCAAAATGGCTTGGAAAACAGGACACTCAGTAAGCCGAAACACACTGGGAAACACCAACCAACCTTTTGTGCTGAAGTCATCCACCAGAATAACCTCTTTAATAAACTGAGGAGGGGAGCGGTTGAGGACACTGTGAACAGAGCGCAAGAGAGTGGACCACACTTCATCAACAAAGCATATGATGATGCTGGTGGTGGGAAGGTTGTTGTGGACAAGAAGATCTCTACATCTGTAGCAAACAGAAACAGGCATAAATGACACTGAAGCAGCGCACACACATGAATAAAAGCACATGCAAAAAAGAATGGAGGGTTGGCATTTCTAACAACTTGCCATAAAACATTTTACCTCAAGATTGGCTCACCCTTTATATCCCTCTTGCTCTCCTGGCTTCAGGGATAGCCGCCCGAAGCCTCCTGAGCGCAGCGGGAGCGCTCCCACTGTGCTTAAGAGGCTTCGCATTGCTTTCGCTGAAGCCAGAGCAAGAGTGCGCACCGATCCCTCTTGCTCTCCTGGCTTCGCTTCACTGGAGAGGCGCTGCACAGCTTTCCCTCTCTGCGCAGCTCCCCTTCAGTGAAGCGGGAGGAAAAATGGAAGGGGCTCCGCTTCTCCTGCCGCTTCGCTGAAGGGGCACTGAGCAGAGAGGGAGTGAATATTTTTTTTCTTGTTCTCCTCCTCCAAAACTAGGTGCATCTTATGGCCGGGTGCGTCTTATAGAGCGAAAAATACGGTAAGTATTGCAGACCCCCTGTTTTTCAAAATCCAAGCTACGTAGCCCCTAATGTTTGAAAAACTTGGTATCTCTGTAATAGCTCTTGTTATGTGAATGGTGTCAAGGACGCCCTGTGTGGGTTATGCAGACCCCCCTGGGGTCCACCAGCCACCAATTCGGAACCACTGATCTAGTCTACAGCCTGTGTTGCTGCTAGTCAGCTTCTGTGTTTAAGAGAGCTCAGAACAAGCAGGGTGGCCAACCTAGTCTTAAAAAACCAAGACACACAAATGATTTTTCCAGAGGAGTAACTTTTTTTTTAATAGCTTGGCAAGTGCAGTGTGCTATAATGAACTGGAAGTCAGGAGAAGTGAAAGAGCAGATGTCCTGTGGATTTTGCAGTATATGGAAGCCAGCTGTGGAGGGCGGCGTGTGTGTGAATCCCGTGGTATAAGCTAACAAACAGAAAAAGCAACCAGTGGCTATTTAAAGAGAAAATCAATGCATGGCTTGCCTGCACTCCTGACATCCATCTCACTGCCTGATTGGAACAGGCAACTGTTCATTATCCACCTGCACTGTGACAACATATGGGCTACCAGCAAAAGCATGGTAGATAAAAAGCACGTCTAAAAAGCTGTGGAGTTGCATGTGGCAGGGTGGAGTAGCAGATACAATATCAGGACTGGGAAAATATGAGTACATATCCTCCCTTAACCATAGATCTCACTGGCCGACTTGGGGACTTTTGGGGTAATACTTCCTCTCAAGAGTTTTTGAGGGCTGGGTGGAGAAATGCAGTGTTTGAAATTAGCCAGGCGCCAGGCGCATTTTGTGCCTGACTATTGTGCTTGCGTCCAAGTGAAGATGCCTAGGTGCCAGGATGGCGCCTGACATCACCAGCTGGAGGTGCATGCCTGAGCAGTTTTGGATCTTGGCTGTTTTCTCACACCACATCCCGTAGAATTCTATCAGTTATGTTTTATCTGCACCATCAGAATGAATTTCTGGAAGCGAAATGCTTTCTCTTTGCAGCCTGAGCAGGAGCAATGAAAAACATTATAGTTACCATATTTTTCGCTCTATAAGACGCACTAGACCACAAGACGCACCTAGTTTCAGGAGGAGGAAAACAAGAAAAAAAATATTCTGAATCTCAGAAGCCAGAAGAGCAAGAGGGATCGCTGCACAGTGAAAGCAGCAATCCCTCTTCTTGCTGTTCTGGCTTCTGTGATAGCTGTGCAGCCTGCATTCGCTCCATAAGACGCACACACATTTCCCCTTACTTTTTAGGAAGGAAAAAGTGAGTCTTATAGAGCAAAAAATACGGTAATTGTTGTAGCTTGCCTTCACTTACTCCAGCCCACTGCCCTGCTCACAGTTGTGCAGAATATTCTTACATTCTGAATGGTCCGTGTCAGCAATAAGAAAAAAAAGGTGTAGGAGTCGACAAATATATATGTGGACTGTCCCTGGATAAAGTTCTCAACGCTCTTAACCTAGCTCAAGGTTGTCATCTGAACTAGCCAGATGTTTAACTGATAATCAGTCAAAGACAGCCCATCCTTAAAAATAATTTAAAATAAGACTTTAGAGCCTTCTTGGCCAAAAATGAAAGCTAGACATTTCGTTTCTGGCAGCTACAACCTTGGTTTTAAGGAGCCATTTGGCACCTAGCTTCTGCGTATGAGTTTCTAACACTGGAGAAATGGAATGATGTGATACACACACCTTGGAGGAGGAACAGTAAACGAACGGGAATAACAGCAATGTGTAAAACATGCAGCACAGTTTTAAACACAAAAGAGCTCTTAGACCACCTCAAAAAATAGTCCCTGTTCTCCCAATGGCCAACCAGATGCCCACAGGAAGTTGACAGGTAGGACCTGAGCTCAGGAGCACTGTCCCCCTCTAGCAGTTTCCAGCGACTGCTTTTCAGAAAGATACTGTCTCCGATTGTGGTGGCAAAGCACAATGAACTGGACTAATCCTCTTTTAAAGCTGTCTAAGTTGGTCGCTATCACTGCCTCCTTGTGGGAGAGAGTTATCTCCAGTTTAAGTGTGTACTTTGTGAGGAAGCAATTTCTTCCTGGAAGGTTCAAAATGGAACCTCTGTTAGGCCTAGGTACAATGGGCCAAGGGAAATGTAGTTCCCATAGCTCCTCACATGCCCAGGAGCCATGGGAACTATAAACCTATGGTCCCTTGAGTCTAGGAGGTCAGCACTAGGGGACTGAAGGGAGCCCTTGTTTTGAATCTCCCCATTGCTGTCACAACCACTACGAGGATAGGAAATGAGAGGAGCAACTGGCAGCATTGCGAACTGGGCTGGACCTGGACTTTGGTTGGCTATGCAGGGAGGGTGAAAAACCACACACAAAAAACAAATTTCAGAGGCCCGTTCGCAACCTGAAAAGAACGCAACCTGCATCTGTGCGTCTGCAGGTCATGATTCGTCGCTTCTGCGCATGCGGTCATTTTGCGCGTCTGCGCATACGGCAAAACCCGGAAGTAACCCTTTAAGGTACTTCCGGGTCACCGTGGGATGCAACCTGAAAACGCGCAACCTGAAGCAAACGTAACATGAGGTATGACTGTATTCCGAAGTGATTTTCAGTTTGGAAACAGATACAAACAATCCTAGTTTTACTCCGGAAGCGGTGGAAAATAGATTTCTAGTGCACTCTAGTGGCTGCAGGCCGGATGTGTGAAATCCTATAAGAAAGAAATTACAGTCGTTTCTCCATGCTTCATAGAAGTAGGAATGTGAGAAGATATAAAACACTGAAATGTTAAGACTCCAGCAATAAGGAAAAACAGCTAAAATGCCTATTTAGCACCAACGATACTTCCTTAGCCGGTGTGTAGCCATTCGTCCTTGTCAATCATGATTAAATAAATACACTGTGGCCCAAGCAGGCTGCCGAGACGGGGAGCCGCAGGGCCAGTTAAGTTAAAGCCTTGAAGTGGGCCAATTATTTTACTGGCAAAAAGGGTACTTTAAATGGGAAATGTAAAATATGCAAAACAGAACATTGCAACTGCTTCTGAAGCCATTCCCCAGGCACCCCTGCCATGTAAGGTTACATGGGTGGTGACAGAAGAGGGTCTTCTCAGGTGTTGCATCCCAGCTAGGAAACCTTCTCCCTGGGGATGCTTCCTGGCAGCCCAATTCAATGCAAGGACTTTGACCAACGCATCCCCTTCTGTGTTTACTGCAACTGTTATTTCTGTTGTGTTTGTAGTCACTTTGAGACATTTCTAAGAGCAAAGCGACTAACTAGCAACCACAATAATATCTGCAAAACTTCTGCTGCTGTTGTTGTTAGCTTGTCAAAATAAAAGCCTCTCCTTTCGCTCTACCTAAACCGGCGAACGCTGATGTCTGCAAAGCAACAAGGTCTGAATGTAGCCCACTAGGCCTATATATCAAGAAGGAACAGAACAAAATCTGCAGATCTGAGGGGGCGATAAAAATTTCTCCCATTTCAATGAATTTGTCATTTCATTTCATGGCAGTAAAAAGGAGGAGGAGGCAAAGGGCTGGGTCAGGTCTGAGTCTTTCCTGCTTGAACAAAAGGCTGAGGGGAAAGCATTTCTCTCCATTCCTATTTGCAATTCATTGGTGGGCTTGATGTGGTGCCTTAAGGGGGAACTTCGCTCCCTAAGCTCCAATATCTTCAAGGGGATCTTGAGGAGGCCACAACATCCTACCAAAGAACTTCTCACAGAGTCAATTCTCTCGATTGTTCCTTGAGAATGTTTTATGTGGTTGTTGTTCCCCCATATCCATATCTTTGCCTCCCTTGCCTCTGGGACGTTTTGTTTGGGGAGACGGCTGGAATTTCCAAGCAGCCCTCACAGCAAGGGAAGGAAAAGAGAGAGAGAGAGAGAGAGAGAGAGAGAGAGAGAGAGAGAGAGAGAGAGAGAGATAGAGAGAGAGAGATAGATATGGTGGAAAAGATGCTGGAGAGCCACAGCCGTCAGAGTAGAGAATCTTGGCTTGATGAACAAATGGCCTGACCTGGTATAAGGCAGGTACATTCACTGCTGCTATGAGGTAGGCACATGGAAGGTGAACCTGTAATATATGGTGCAAGCATCCCCTCCACTTACATGGGGGTTACGTCACGGGCCCTCATGCACATAAGTGTAATTGCATAAAGTGAGAGAGCACCCTCTAAAAAGCCTCTAAATCCCTATTCCCCCCCGCTCTCCAAGTCTCTCTCTAATCCAGACCAAAATAACTAGAGTTGAAGCTCTGGAGGCTGGAGGATATGCAGGAAAGTGTCTGTGGCGGCTGCTCCGCTACCCTGCGTATCAGCTGAGCAGGCGGGGAGGCTGAGCAGCCTAAACAAAGCCTCACTGTGTTATACAGTGGTACCTCAGGTTAAGTACTTAATTCGTTCCGGAGGTCCGTACTTAACCTGAAACCGTTCTTAACCTGAAGACCACTTTAGCTAATGGGGCCTCCTGCTGCTGCTATGCCGCCGGAGCACAATTCCTGTTCTAATCCTGAAGCAAAGTTCTTAACCTGAAGCACTATTTCTGGGTTAGCGGAGTCTGTAACCTGAAGCGTATGTAACCTGAAGTGTATGTAACCCGAGATATACCACTGTACCAGGATTGTCCTTGCAGTAGAGGACAGGTGGGGTACCTACACTCCCGGGACAATTTCACCTGAGTGGCAAGGAAGAAGGGGAAAAGGGCGGGTGGAGGAAGGGGTAGCAGAACGAGACGGAGAAAAGTACAAATAGAAAAGGAGGTGGGGGGGAGAGGGGAGAGGGGAGAGGGGAGAGGGGAGAGGGGAGAGGGGAGAGGGGAGAAAGAAAGAAAGAAAGAAAGAAAGAAAGAAAGAAAGAAAGAAAGAAAGAAAGAAAGAAAGAAAGCCATAACAACTTTGGTTTTGGCCCTGGCCCCCCACAAACAAATTGTTCCTGAGGCAATGTAGCCCTTGGCAAAATTCACACCATACATTTAAAACTTATTTCTCCCTCAAAGAATGCTGGGAACTGTAGTTTGTTAAGGGTGCTGGGAATAACAGCTGTCTCTGTATGTGCGAGGGGGTAAACTACAGTTCCCACGATTCCTGGGGGCGGGAGACAATATATGCTTTAAATGTATGGTGTGTACACAGACCTCGACAGTAAAAGCATTACCTCAAGCCCTGCACTAGGATAAAACAAACTCCCAGGGCATTTTAAATAATTTAAACGTGACTAAAATAAGAAGTAGTAGTAGTAGTAGTAGTAGAAGAAGAAGAAGAAGAAGAAGAAGAAGAGGAGAGTGTGTTGTTGTTTTAAAAAAAACCAACAACATTCACCACCCTAGGCAGATTTTAGAGGAAATACTTGTTTGCCAAAGCAAACTTTTCAGCATGTTCACAGTGGAGAAACTTGTTCAGCGCCAACAATACACTCGCACAACTTCCTTGTCGACATACGCAGAGCAAACAAGTTGCTTTGCTGATGTGAACGATGAAAGTTAAGGGTGTCCTGTGTCAGTGGCTGACTGTTTGCTTGTTTGGAGTCTGCGACCGGCCTATCCCAGCCGATACACCCTGACACACTTTGGCAATTGATTTCCCTCATGGGCAGGAATGTTCCTTCTCCAAAGCTGATAAGCTAAGCAAAAAAAGAAAGAAAGAAAAAAAGAAATCATTGTGCTCCGTTTTCAAGGCTGCAAAAAGAAACAGTCTCCCCCCCCCTTGAGTGAACGAGTGCGTCACTAATTGTTCTTCTAACTTTGCGGTAACAGTGCAGGCTACCTAATCTGATGGACAACTTTCCAGTTTTCTGTGTGTACTCCAATGCCTGAATTAACACTCCCACAGCTGGGCTGGACATCTTGACCGAGAAAACTGCAGGCTCATTTCCATAGACACCACTTCTACTTTGGACTCTGACACAGCACCCGGAATGCACATGCCCTGCAGATTTATGCTGTTGTGGGACTTTCGATTAAGAAAGAATAGGATAGCGGAACAGCTTACTCCAGTGGCTCAGGCCACAATCCTATGGCCACTTAATGAGGTATTACTCAGGGCCAGACCAGGACATTTTGCTGCCTGAGGCAAAGGGTGAGATGGCGTTCCCTCCCGCACAATTCCATATCGAGAAGCTGACAAGACTGGCCATCAAACCTTACCTCAGCTCTAAAAATGTACACCTGAGGGCAGCTGGCTAGCTTAGGGAGTGGCACAGAGCAGGCCGTGTCCTGCTCTGCCCTCCCAGCTTCTACCGCCTGAGGCTGCCGCCTCACTCTGCCTAATGGTAGGACTGGCAACAGCAGGCACATCTATTCACTGAAAATGTTTTACAAGCCACTTTATCTTATCAAAAGGCAATGTAATCAGTGCTAACGAAGCATGACAGATAAAGGGCAAGGAACTAGATCCGGTCAGCTGCCCGGATCCTTCTGTCCCCACCCGCCACGTTTCACGTTGGCGGCCCCTCACCTGTAAAACCAACTGGCATCAGAATGATTTTGCCCACGGGGTTTAAAATTAAAATTGGAAGAGGGGACTATGCCTCTCACGGAACTTTGTAGTGCTAACAATCCGCTGATCTTCGGAGCTTGCACAGAGCCCATACGCAGCGTGGTGCAAGCACCAACCATCAGCCGATTGTCAGGTGTTCAAAGGGATGCGTGCCGTTCTATGAGAGTCCTGCTGGTCAGCTGATGGCCAGGGCTTGCAAAAAGCAATGCATGGGGCTCCACAAACCCCTTTTGGGCCTAGACACACATCTGATGACATACACAGCCTCTGGGACAGCTCAGTTGTTAGAGCATGATATTCTTAATCTCAGTGTTGTGAGTTTGAGCCCTGTGTTGGTCAAAAGATTCCTGCACTGCAGAGGGTTGGGCTAAATGACCCTTGTGGTTTCTTTCAACTGTACAATTCTATGAAGGGTAGGGCAGATGGGTGACTTGGTTGAGGAAGTTGAGGGGGTGTTCATTAGGCCTGCGGGCTGGAGGTTCCTCAATGCTGCAATTGGCCAACAATTAGATTAGGGAGCAGGTCCTATTGGAATAAGTATGACTGGCTTCTGAGCAAAACTTCTTCAGATTGTGCTACTTGAATTCAGTGTAAGGGATCAGTGAAGCTCAAGCATCTTCCCATTATTTCTCCTGAGCAGCGGCTGAGCCACGTCCCAATGTTTGAGTTCCTCCACATCGCCCTTCAAAAGCGTTGACTTTGTCTCCTCTTACAGCAATGCGCTGGATTTGCCTGGGAGAATTCCCCCACTTAACTCTTGAGAGTTTATAATAATGGCTCTCAGGCTGAACTACTGCGCAAACAGAAAATATTAGAACAATCCACAGCCGCTCTGGAAAGTATACCTGCCCCCCCATCTCACTCTATACTGAGTGCCGCAATGAAGAAATGCAGAGAATCAGCTCGCTCCCGGCATCAAATCCAGAAAGGAAAGCTCCCTCTTGAAGTGCTTCCTTGCCCTCAGAGGAACTTAACAGATATTCTGTATATTGCCAACACATGTCAGAATGATCCACAGTGGAAAAAACCTCATCTTCCAGGATGGAGTCCCAGTGTGATCCATGGTTAGAGCGATGGACCCTTTGGACCTCCAGATGGCATGGACTACAACTCCCATCATCCTTGACCACTGGACATGCTGGCTGGGGGTGATGGGAGTTGTAGTCCAACAGCTGCTTGTGTGCAGAGGCTCCAAGGAAACCTGATGGAGCCCCTAACATGTATATAGCTGTTTGCGTGTTGGGGCTTTTTTTGCAACACACACTTGGTAGGAGGAGACATGACGCTGAAACTAAAAGAGCAACTCCACTCTGAATTAAACACTCCATTGCCCTGCATGTTCTTTTTGTTAATTTTCTTGGGTTACACAGAACACCTCAACAGACCCAAGAGCATCCTGTTCCAGACAGTTCTTCAATTCTACTGCCACCTAGTGCCCAGGTTAGGTTAGCACTCAACCAAGCCAGGACCTGTTACAGTCATACCTTGGGTTGAAGTAGCTTCGGGATGAATATTTTCAGGTTGCACTCTGTGGCAACCCAGAAGTAATGGAGTGCGTTACTTCCAGGTTTTGCCGCTCGCACAGACACTCAAAATGACGTCATGCGCATGCGCGGAAGCAGTGAAATGTGACCTGCGCACGTGCAGACGCATGTTACGTTCGCTTCAGGATGCGAACAGGGCTCTGGAACGGATCCTGTTTGCATCCAGAGGTACCACTGTATCTATATATACAATATAGGAAGAACCTATCACCGGACTGTTTATTAATCAAGCCACCACTATGGAGAACAGCTGCAATGCCATGAATTATGAAGCCAGGCAATATAGTAATGGAACTTTCCATCTTATGTACATCCTATAGGTACAGTGATTATCTATCAACAACGCGGTCCTGATTTGGAGAGCTAGTGTGAGCCAGAAAACAGGGTTCATTGAGAACCTTAAAAAACTTTAGATCGATTCTCAGCTTAGCTGCAGGAAAAAGGTAGCATTATTCAGGGACACAGGGATTTCTTTACTATAAGTATATTATTATCATTTTTGCATGCTAGCGTGTGTAAGGCTGGATGTTAAAATTTAAGAAACAGTTATTATTACACACATATTAAATTAATGTGTTAATTTGGATTAATTAAGACTATATAGGATGCTTGTTTTCAGTTGATACTTTAGGTTAAAGTGGGAGCCAGTCTGTGTACAATGGTACTCGGTTGTCGAACTTAATCTGTTCCGGGAGTCTGTTCAACTCCCGGAACCATTCGAAAACCAAGGTGCAGCTTCTGATTGGCTGCAGAAGCTTCCTGTACTCAATCGGAAGCAGCATCGGACGTACAGCTTCCAAAAAATGTTCACAAACTGGAACACTTACTTCCAGGTTTGTGGCATTCAGGAGCCAATGTGTTTGGGAGCCAAGCCGTTTGACAACCAAGGTACCACTGTACAAAGGCACTACTTGCACCCAGTATATGAAAAGCATTGTTGTGGCTTCCCATAAAATGAATGGGGATGGGTTTCTTTTTACACTAAATGTTAATGTTTCCATTGCTGCTCGAGATTTATTGGCAACTAACGTGAAGCAACTGGCATAAAATCCATTTGATCTCTGGGCAATTCATGCCAGCCCAAGTCTAGACTTGTGCAAGGCAAGAAATCAGGTCTCTTACCCAGCGGGCCTTGTGTCCTCGATGGCTCGGTCTAGTGGGATGAGGTCACTTAGGAAGACATTGAAGTTCCCCTCCTTCCACCTCCTTTTTGCCTCCTCTTCCTTCTCGCCTGGGACCACCGCCGGGCGCCCATATTGACCCAGCGCTTTGGGGTCCCTTGGGGCCAAGGTCCTATCAATGGTGAACACTTTGTGCAGCTTGGCCCTTTCTGTGAAATGGGTCCCATTGGTTTGCCTTGATTGGTCCTGATGGGCTGAACGGGCCCCATCGGCCTTCCCTAGCTCGGCCTTTCCAACTGGAATAACTTTTAGGGTCGCCGCCGCCCCCTTAACAGCGACCTCCTGGGTCGCCCCCGCCGCTCTCGGGCCCTCTTGGATTTTGCCCGCAGTCACTCGTGCCTTTTCCCCGACGGCTCCACGTCCTCCGCCTTCGGGAGCCCGCGCGGCTGCGGAGACCACCCGCGCTCCCTCCTTGCTTATAAGCACCACTTGGTTAGGCAGGACGACTTTTGCACCGGCAATTCTGGCCGCCTCCTCCTCGGACAGCTTTCCTGGACGTTGCGCACCCGGAGTCTTCTGCGCTGCTTCCGAAGCGGCAGGCAAATCCAGGCCCCCGGGCCGTTTTGTAGGGACATTTGGCCCGCTCAGTAGCCCGGGGCTGCCCCGAGGTCCCTCAGATTTGCTTCCGTTGGTGGGCAATCCAGCCAAGGCGCCTTTCTCCCCTAATCCACCTTTGGGAATAAAAACCGCCTCCTCTCTCCTCCTGGATCCCGTGCTTAACGGCCCGGGCCCTTTGGCGGCGACTTTGCTTCCGACGGCAGGCGCGTCGAGCGCCCGCCCCGGCGACCCGCTGGCAAGAGGCGGCTTTGTGGGCGGCGGGCGAGGGGAGCCGGCCTCCGCGCTCGATTTCTTCTCCGCGGGAGCGGACGGAGCGTGGTTCCAGACGTCGACGGCGGCCGTCCAGTGCAGGCTGGGAGCCGCCGCTTGGGGGGTTGCGCGCCTCCATTGCGCGCCCGGCTTCCCCCTCTTCTTGCTCGGGCCGCCGCGTCCCTTCTCCTCGAGGCCCCTTGGCAGCGCCCCTGGCGGCGCCCGCAGCTCCTCTCCTCGTCGGGCGCCGTCGAGGCTCTTCTCCCGCCAGCCGCGCAGCCTCTCCCGCCGCACCATCTCCTCCTTGAGGACGCGGGTGTTGATCTCGCCGAAGGAGAGGCGCAGCGCTGCCATGTCGAAGAGCAGCCACACCACCGAGGCGGCGAAGATGAAGGCCAAGGCTCGCCCGCTGCCTCGGAAAAGCTTCCGGAGCTTGTTCATCTCGGCAGAGAGAAAAGTTCTCCTCGGGTCGCTCCGGGCACAGCCGGAGGCGCCCCCTGGGGCCCTCCTTCCCCGCTCGGGAGGCTTGCTAGGCCTGCTGCTCTAGCCGAGGCTGCCGCTCCCGGCTGCCCGCCCTGGGCATCTCGATCTAGGGGGAGCCTCCGCCGCCGCCGCGCCGGCCGCCTGTTGCTCCCTGCCTGCGTGGCATCGTCTCCGGGGCTCGGCGCGCGCCTCGCAGCCACGCGGCATGGCCCGAGCGCCCCCGGGGCCACTTGCTTGTTGGTCTGCCCGCCCGCCTCGCCTCTTCGCCCGGACCCTTCCTTCAGGCTAGGCGCACGCTGCCCTGCCTGGGCTGGGAAGGAACCTTGCAGGCGGCTGCAGCAGATCAGCTGCTGAAGAATTGCTCCCTTTCTCTCTTCCCGCCTCCCCCACTCCCTCTCCGCTCTCATTCCTCCTCTGTAACCCAACACCTTCCCGGAGCAGCAAACAACCTCCAGCTTTGCAAAGTTCCTGAGAGAGTGCCGCGTGGCTCCTTGGCTGCCGCCACCTCCCGACCTCGACCCGGTTGCGCCTTTGCAAACACTGGCAGCAAAGATCCGCTTTGTGGTTTGAAGCTGGCGATTCCTTGTCACGGGGAAAAATCTCCCTTTCTGATTATTAGTATCGTGATTATTTATTAAATTTGTATTCTTTCCCTTCACCCGAAGATCCCAAGGCGGTTCGCCACAGAAAAATGCAAAATGAAAATACCAAATACAATACATCATAAAACTAAAACAAACCAAGCCTTGCTTCCTCAAGAAAAGGGGTCATTTTGGGGACACTATGATAGCTCTTTGAAAAAACAGAGTTGCATGCAGTTCTGGGGTACAGTAAGGATTTCTTTTCTCCATTTATTCATTTTCAAGATAGGACTTTGCTGTGTCCATTCGCAGCCAGCTCTGCCAGCAATGGAACAAATGGTGTCCCTTGAGAAATAATTTGCTTCTGAGCATGTTAAAAAATCACCCCGCTCCCCACTGCTGAGAAATCTCAGCCGGTTACCTGGAAGAGGGTCTTAAGATATACACACCACCCTTCAAAGATGTTTTGCATAAGGCAGCACTGAATACGTAACTTGTTTTCAACCAAGCAGCTACATTCCCTCAAGAGGAAACTTGCTAGGTCTGTGTTCCAGGGCTGCGTGGGGCCAGGTGCAGCAGTGGGTGGAGTCAGAGTCAAAAAGTGGGTGGAGCAACAGGTGTGACTCAAGCTTTGTACAGTAGGCTACATTCCACCCACGCAAAAGTCAAAGGTGTAATACACCTCCCCCCCCCCACTATTTCTCTACCTTGCTCTATCCGGGCAAGAAAGAGGCACTATCACAATTCAAGGATGCTTTCCACCACTCAGGCAAAAGCACTTGCAAGTGTGGAGCAGGGTCTCTGAGGGCTGTGGCCCAGGAAAAGTCCTGATAGGCCTGGAAGTTTAATACATGCATTAAACTCCTGGGCCTAAGGGTATATTCACATTAGTGGCTTGGAACACAGGGAAACATCTGCATGTACAAAATTGTTGGCATCAGGGGCGAGGATATCTTCACCCAACGCACATGACTTTTTCAGTTTCCCAGGCCCTGCAACCCCCCTAGAACTCCTGTTCATTTGCATGCTCATCTGCACAGGCACAATGGCTCTCAGGCTATGTTCCCACTACCGCTTACTGCGCATCCAGTTTTCTAGTTGAACTGAAACTGGTTTGAGGCGGGGACACACATCAAACAGCAGTATGTGTTGTTGGAGTTTATATATCACACCACAGGGCAGTTTACAACAAAGTAACACAACAGGCGACATAATGTACATATATAACATATATATATATATATATATATATATATATATATATATATATATACTATTATGTAGATCAGTGTTTCCCAACCGGTGTTCCGCGGCACACTAGTGTGCCGCGAGACGTTGCCTGGTGTGCCGTGGGAGGGAGGCGGGCGAGTCGGGCGGCGGGAGCGCAAGGCTTGCGGGCGGCAGCACGGAGCACGGGGTGCCCTTCGGAGGCCGCCCCGTGCTCCGCGCTGGTGTTGGCCAGCCTTGCGCACCCGGGGGATCTCCCCCCAGGAGCACAAGGCTTGCGGGCAGCAGCTGGCAGCGCGGAGCACGGGGCACCCTTCGGAGGACGCCCCGTGCTCCGCGCTGGTGTCGGCAAGCCTTGCGCACCCGGGGGATCTCCCCCCGAGAGCACAAGGCTTGCGGGCGGAAGCAGGCAGCACAGAGCACGGGGCGCCCTTTGGAGGACGCCCCGTGCTCCGCGCTGGTGTCGGCAAGCCTTGCGCACCCGGGGGATCTCCCCCCGAGAGTGCAAGGCTTGCAGGCGGAAGCCGGCAGCACGGGGCGCCCTTTGGAGGACGCCCCGTGCTCCGCGCTGGTGTCGGCAAGCCTTGCACCCGGGGGATCTCCCCCCCCAGAGCGCAAGGCTTGCGGGCGGAAGCCGGCAGCACGGAGCACGGGGTGCCCTTCGGAGGCCGCCCCGTGCTCCGCGCTGGTGTTGGCCAGCCTTGCGCACCCGGGGGATCTCCCCCCAGGAGCGCAAGGCTTGCGGGCGGCAGCTGGGAGCACGGGGCGCCCTTCGGAGGACGCCCCGTGCTCCGCGCTCGTGTTGGCAAGCCTTGCGCACCCGGGGGCGCGTGGGGCGCCCTGAAACAGAGGGTTCCCCATGCTGCGGACTGTAGCCTGCCGCCCGACGGGCGGGGCGCCCTGAAGCAGAGCGCCCCTCGCGCCAGGCAGACATGGGCCAGCCCCACAAGCTCGGGGGACAGCGGGGAGGCGCAGCACCGCCATCCCACTGTTCCCCGACCTGGTTTTGGGGGGGGGGAATAAAGGAAAAAAATTTTCCTTTATTTCCCCCTCCAAAAAAAGTAGGTGCGTCATATTTCATAATAAAGTAATTATAAAATACTTTCTTTGTGTTTATTTGATGCCTATTAAAGAGAGTTACTTTATATATAGTCAATATAGGCACACAGTTAATTTTTTAAACATTTTCTAATGGTGGTGTGCCTCGAGATTTTTTTCATGAAACAAGTGTGCCTTTGCCCAAAAAAGGTTGGGAAACACTGATGTAGATACCTAATAATATAGATATCTACTAAATAATACGTGTTTAGCGGCAAGTATAAAAAAATGAAGTTAAAAAATATATATTAAAAAACCCAGCAACATACAGAAACAGTGCTAAGTGCAAATATCTCTGTGCAAAGTAAAAATAAAAATTGAGTAACACCGTTCTCTGCCCTTTCATGAAAACCGAAATCTTCCTGAGGCAGTTGCCTCACTCTGCCTATTGATAGAAGTGGCCTTGCGAGCACAGGGCCTAGGATGCAACATGCTCCAAATGGAGGTTTTCACACTGAGGCTCCAAAAGCCCCCACACCCTACCACAGGGCTGCAGCCTCTGATAGGAACAAATCACAGTGAGTGGCCAGCCCAAATAAAACGGGATGTTTTGATCCGATTCCTATCCGCCAAATGAATGAATTATTCACAGTGAATGAAGGGGAATACCCTCACTGTGAATCTGGTGCTTGCATATTATGAATCATGAAACATTTCACAGCTGGAAATGGCATGGTCAAACAGCTCCACCGCAAACTTTGCCGTCTGGTTTTCCTGCTCAGCAAATACAAACGTGCAGGGTTTGTTTGAACAGACTTGCTCAACATGGGGCAGCAGCCTTTATGGGTACGAACTGGTTAATTAACTTCAGACCACTCTTAACATTAGAAAAATACTGAGGGTAAGCCTCACATCAGCAAGGAAATCTCGTGTTAAATAAAACACATAGGTTTTTATTAGATTCTTCTAAGTGCAGAGCTTCAGAAGTGGAGGTTGTTGCTTAGTAATAAAATAAGAAATCAAGGCATCTCAGGTGTCAGAGCAACCTGGGGTCTTTAGAAAAGAATGGATCACATACTTCACTACAGCACAGACACTGAGGTCTATCTCTGAGGGTGTTCTGGCAGTTCCCTCACCATGAGATGTGAGGTTACATGAAACCAGGCAGAGGGTCTTCTTGGTAGTGGCTCCCTTCCTGTGGAACACCCATCAGATGTCAAGGAGATACAACCTTTAGAAGACATCTGAAGAAAGCCCTGTTTGGGAAGATTTTAATGTTTAATGTTTATTATGTTTTTGTATATGCTGGAAGCAGCACAGAATGGCTGGGCAGGCCAAGTCTTCCTGTTATATACCTACTGGGATTGACAAGGCATCTGACCCTCACCTGAATCTCTTTTTTCAAATAATTTTTATTAACAGGCCAATCAAATCACATTAATTCCAAATCACATTAGTTCCAAATTATACAGCCAGATTTATAAAATTTTATTGGGGTACCCATACTTCAAGCTCCAAAAGGGATCCAAACATCACTCTTGTTGCTGCTTTAATTACACAGTTCTGTCCAATTCTGTCCAGATAGTCTCTTTGTTATTTTCCTCATCTTCTTGTTGTTATCATATATTCCTTTCTTTGTGATCTCTGATAAACTTCACAAGCGGGTTGAAAACAAACATATCCTGTATGGATTTCACACTCTCCAAGAGCCATATCACATAAAGGACAGACACCATTTCCACACCTCCACAAAAAACATTCCCACAGTCTGTCCGTTGATTTTCACAGGCCTGCGAAACTGTATCTCAGGGGGCCCTGCCAGGTTAAATCCACTTTCCGATAACCATACATTCACATTCCGATGACCATGGTCCTCCTCCCCTCATCCTCCTGTGAGCAGGCCTGCCTTAACAAATCTCCATTTGAAACTGCGTCACAAAGCTTTCTTTCCATCAGACGTTCCCACCAGTCCTCTCTTTGATCAGTAATTTATTTCCACACAGTTCTTAATCTCCTGCTTGTGATTAGTAATTTGCAACGATTATTTCTCTCTGGGAGGGAGGATTATTGGGTACTCACATAAGGCAAAAAAAGAAAAGTTTTTCCTCCCCCCCTTTCTGTTTCGCTCCAACATACCAATCTTTTAATGATGAGTCTTCACTTGATTTCTTGTCCAGCCCGTCGCTCCGCTCACAGAGATCCCATTAATCAGCAGTCTTTACTTCCTATCTTCACTTGAAGTATGTGCATTTGCTTCTGTTTCCAATTATATATTTTGAATTGATGCAAACCAGTGTGTGATCAGAGACAGCGTCCGGGAGAGCCAGACCCACCCGAGGGCTTCGTGCCTAGTGCCCTCACCCCATTCTTTCGAATCTGGGGGTGAATTCCCTTGGGGGGGGGAGGGAGGCTGCATACTCCCATAACAGCCTCTTAATTACCTCGTGTGGGTCGGAGAGATGTTATTGTCGGCCATCTTCCAATGCGCCCCCTGGTGGCCCCCGACCCTCACCTGAATCTCATAGCTCTCCTGATGAGTGCTTTGGTCTGCAGCCACAGTGTGGAAATAAAGGATGAGATTGCCCACCAGATACCAGGCACTCTACTATTAAATTAGGCCCCAGTGTTTTTGTTACAATCCCCTTCTCAATTAAGTAATCAATTTTAATATAGAGTTTAAATTCTCAAAACTTTCTTATTTGTTAATTCGAGCAAGTAAACTACTGCTCTCACTTCATTACAAATAGTATTTCTACCTGCAACACACTTGCAGGTGTTAACCAACTAGAAGGATTACTGTTAATACCACCAGTTTTCCTGTAACTTGATATTGCTGGATAGTTTTGATGAACTGCAAAAGCATTTTTAGTTTGCTTTCTGTTGTCACCTTGGAACTTTTCTTTATTAGTTCCATTTTGTTTTGTACGATTGCTTGCAAATGAAGGAAAACAACTTTTCTGCTTGTATATGTTGATAATATAATTTTGGTTACTGAGGACAAACAAGATTTTACAAAAACAAGATTGGGCGCAGGCCTGGCCAGGACATAGGCATCCTGAATGTGACAAAGGTGACTTGTGTGCTTGCTTGCTTGCTTGTTTAACAGCTGTTGGGAACTTCAAGGTCCCTGCTCTCCCTTCTTATGGTCTTTGTACTCGACCTAGAGACTCCAATAGAGAGCATTCCATGTCAAGAAGGAGAGAAGAAGAGGAAGAAGAGTTTGGATTTGATATCTCGCCTTTCACTCCCCTTAAGGAGTCTCAAAGCGGCTAACATTCTCCTTTCCCTTCCTCCCCCACAACAAACACTCTGTGAGGTGAGTGGGGCTGAGAGACTTCAGAGAAGTGTGACTAGCCCAAGGTCACCCAGCAACTGCATGTGTAGGAGCGGAGATGCAAACCCGGTTCCCCAGATTACGAGTATACCGCTCTTAACCACAACACCACACTGGCAAGTGGGCACCCTATCAAATGACAGGGTAGGAGCTATACGGAGTAGGGCCTTTTCACTGGTGGTGCCCATTGTATGCCTCGCTCTTCCCAGACCTGCTCTCTTTTGACCTGTATTTTGGAGCTTTATAATTTAGGAAGACTTTGGAAGAACTAGTTGACAAGCCTTATCAGTTGCTGATGTATGAGCAGATTTTATTTGCTGCTATTCTGGGCTTCTGGTGCACCAAGATTTACACCAGCATAATAGAGTTGGCCAGGATGCCAGAAGGGATACAATTTATGAGCTTTCTCCATTATCTGCACAGCAGGGGGTGTTCAGTCAACAGTGCAAAGGCTGAGCTGAAGCATTCTCTGCTGGTTACCTGCTTTCAGCAATAGGGGTCGCTGTTTGGTAGAACCCAGTTGGTTAGCTGTCAGATTGTAGAGCTCCCTATTGGTGGCTCTTAGGTAATTCACAAAATACAGAGTCCATTCATAAAACACAGTGTTCATCCATAAAGCAGTAACATAAATCTCCATTGCTACATGTTGGGTGTCTATTTCAGCAGTTGAACGTACAGGTTTATGGCCATGCTGTAGTGTAGTGCTTATGCAACTGTGAATAAAAGGTGGCTGGACTCATTGTCTTGGGGTTTGGCGGGGGGGGGGGGAGAGGTGACAAAACTGATTTCCAATAAGTGCCCCCCCTTATTTCCATAATAAGTCCTTGCGTCTGCACTCTGAATAGTGACATCAGGAACCTAATAGGTGCAGGGCTTGTCCGTCCAATCCCTGCACAGTCTCATCAGGGCTGTCCTTAAGGCAATTGGAGCAATTTGCCCAAATTGGGCTCCATGTGCCGCTCCTAAGGGGCCCCCCTCTCCAGGGCAATCTAGATGGATTTCATTTATAAGATTTTGCAGACTTTGGCTGTGAACTGGGGCCCTACAAAAAAAACAACCAAAAAAACCCCAAGCTGTTCCCCACTGCTTCAAATTGGGCCCCACTGGCTAGCCCTGAGTTTCATAGTTGCTGGGCCTGAGTTGCCCTGCCCTTGCATGAAGTCTTGGGTTTACAATTTTGGGAGAGGGGAGACTGCGGCACTGGGGAGTGGGCAGGCTGGCGAGGCCCCCTAGATTTAGAGGCCCAAGTTGTCCTGCCCTCACATGAAGACTTGGGTTTGCAATTTTGGGAGAGGGGAGACTGCCCATCTTTGTCCAACTTCTTGTTCTTTGCAGTCCTGCCTCTGCACTACATGGAATCTGTCTCAATGCTCAGCTTACATGAACATGTGTCTTGTGGACCAAGGATACAATAACGCATGAGCGAATATTAGGTTTCTTTTGAATATTCATGCAAATTCCGTTAAGTATTTCATGCTCACAATTTCATAATTGAACTTTGATTCCAGTGCTTCAGATTTGTACCATTCATGTGGAAAATTTGTCACTTTGCAACTTCACACTTTACCACATTGCCAGCATTTGCCACTTTACTAATGTTTTGTTAGCACTCACATAAGTGGTAATTAGATGTTAGCGTTCTTGCATGCCTAAAGACTTGTTACGTGACATGGAGTAACTAATTATAAGAATAGTTGTTCTGTCTTTCATATTTCCCGATGAATCGTCTAATGGCAAGCATGAGCTGTTCCCTTTCGTAGAGGGCACACATCTCTGCCTGAATATTTATGCAGCTTTTCTCATTTCAGCCTTGAAACCAATTTGGACTGCCTCATCTGAGGGTGCACACATTTATTTATTTATTTGCAAATATTTCTGTACTGCCCAACATTAAAACAAAACGGGCAGTGAACAACAGCATAAAACAATCAATAAAATTATATCAATAAAGCAAATTACAAATAACAATTAAATGAATCAGATTAACAACACAAATGGATCTTCCCACAGGGAAAGCCTGAGTGAACAAATGTGTTTTAAGCAGACATCTAAATACCATTACTGATATTTGGTGGGAATACATTCCAAAGAGCAAGTGCCACAACACAAAAAGGCCTGTTTTGCTTTGTTTTTAAGACATAAGACAAACCTTAGGAACATGTAACATATAGTGTCATTCCTGAGGAACACAGCAACAGGGCAGGGGTATATAGGCACTGGCAGATGAACGGGTGTGGGGGGAGCGCACCGCCCCCGGCGGCACAATCCTGGTGGGGTGCTATCACGGCTGCCCGCCCCGTCCTGGGCACCCTGCCAGGATGCGTGCTATGCCCCTGCGGGTGCTGCGTCATGCCCCTAGGATGCGCACCATTCCCATGCGGGCAGAGTGCCATGCCCCAGGAACCATGCCACGCCCCTGGGACACATGCCAGCTATGCCCTCGCCTGCTCTCCCTGCCAGAGCTTGAAGCTCCGCCACTGTATATAAGCAATGGAGGTTATTAGTCTATTATGGCAAAGGGGGCACTGCCCCACAGACATCAGTATTCTGTCAGCCAATCCCCACCTACCTGCCATCTTAAAACATATCAGAAGGTAGCTCTGACTGTATTTGGTTCTGGCTACACCTCCTGCTGATCTTCCTGTCTTCCACCCTGCCAGCCTCAATGGGCCCTAGCTACCACTGTATATAAGGTAAGGAAGTCCCCAAGATCATCTGGCATGGTATTTCAATACAGCGGCTCCAAAAGCTGGCTTTATGATGCATAATAAATTGTCAGCATGACAGAGATCCTTTTTCCATAATCCTTTTTCCAAGCGAGCCATCAAAGTCTACCGCCTTCAACCAGACATGTAGGGTTACACTACAAGTGGAACATTATTTAATTGCTTCTTCCAACCATTCAGTCTTTGTCGGGATCAACTAAACACAAGTGTGTGGCAGAGCAGTGATTTGTGCTAGGGAACATTCAGTTCTAAGGAGCAAATATTAAACCCCAAAGCCTATTAGAGAACCAAGGAATGGGTTCTGTGGGCAATGTGTATAAATTGTTAGCATTTTGCTGTTGCAATGACAAAAAAGTTGTATTATGTATTGAAGGTGGTGGGGGGGAGAGAAATAGTAGAATACCACATAGCGTAAGAGTCCCGCTGAATCAAGCCAAAGTCCCATCTACTGTAGTCCAACATTCTGTTCTCACAATGCCCAACCTTATATCTGTGAGAAACCCACAAGCTGAAGTATTAAGAGAGAGAGAGAAATGTCTCTCTCTCTCCATTTTCCCTAATTCTACACACCTCTTGTCCCTTTTTACCTTTTCTCTCAACTAAAAAGCCCCAGATCTTGTCACGTTTTCCCATAGAGGAGTTCCTCCAACCCCTTGTTCATTTCGGTTGCCTCTTCCTGAAACATTTCCAGAACTACAGCCGGGATGGGGGGCATACCTAGGAGTTGGCCAGTTTGGCTCCCACCAATGGCGCAGGCCCTGGGATCTGTGTGTGCAAAAAAATCACACCTCTCCACACTGATACATCTCTTTGCCAAGAGTGCAAGGGAGCTTAGGTACACCTCTGTCTACAGTGGCTTTATTGAGGTTATGTGCCTATTATTCTAAATATGGTTGTACTGAGAGCCGGTGTGGTGTAGTGGTTAAGAGCGGTAGTCTCGTAATCTGGGGAACCGGGTTCGCTTCCCCGCTCCTCCACATGCAGCTGCTGGGTGACCTTGGGCTAGTCACACTTCTCTGAAGTTTCTCAGCCCCACTCACCTCACAGAGTGTTTGTTGTGGGGGGAGGAAGGGAAAAGGAGAATGTTAGCCGCTTTGAGACTCCTTCGGGTAGTGATAAAGCGGGATATCAAATCCAAACTCCTCTTCTTCTTCTACCATAGATCTGTATAGTATTTTCGGACCCTTTCCTAATGATCCTTAGCACGGAATATGCACCCCCCCCCCACTGCTGCCACACACTGTGTCAGCATCTTCAATGAGCTATCCACTACAAACTCAAGATCTTGTTACCAGGGAAAGATGTTATTTTTGGGGGAGGGGAGGGTTGCCCCAATGTGGACCACTACACACTTACTTGCATTGAATGGCACTTGTCTTTTTATTGCCTGTTCATTCAGTTTGGAGAGATCCTTTAGGAGCTACTGGAGTTAAGAAATAATGTTTTCCACTTCCCATGAAAATAAAATGCCAGTAGTTATTCAGAGCTGTCTCTATAACTTATTGTTACACTTGCAGTCTCCTGTTAGGTAGAGAGCAGAACTGATGCTCACTACTGGTCAAGTTGAAACCTCAATGCCATATGCATGTGATTTCTGGCCTAGGTCATATCTGTAGTTTTATTTTATTTGTTTTTAGTAATAACTTTCTTTTTCAGTTTCACTAAAGGCTTGAGTTGAAAGCAAATTTGGCAAAGAAATTATTGTGCTATGTTATGTAATGTCGGTTTCTTCCTTTTAGGAAGAAAACAATTTGGTAAAGGCAAAGCAAGCCTGTGAAAAACCAGAGATGAGGATATGTTTGCTTTGGAATCCGCTCACAAGGACTCAGAATTAAAACAACATCAGGTCTCTGCAAATTTGCATAAGGGTCATGTTTGGCTAATATGTATCTTGTAAAAGCAGACAGCATGTTTTAAATAAAAGATGACAAAACATGACCTGGCAACATTTTTTTTTTTTAAATTTTCAAATTATGCATGAAGTGTGCAATAAATTAATTAGGGACTTCATGAAGAGGAAAGTAAAACAACTAGTTAGCAGTGTGCAATATTCAGTAACGTGAAGTATTTTCTACCACTGCTAAATATAATCTGTCTCATAAAATGATCCATTGGTGAATTATTGCTGCATAATATGATATATGTAGTTTATTAACAGTACCATTAATTACTATTAGAGCAGAGAAGCACTGAAAATCTGGTATACATATCAACAAATGCCGAAGCAGATGGTTGAAATTAACGAAACACGATCCGTTGCTGAACTCATTACCTAATTAGATTATTACATCAAAACAGTTAAACCAAATTTGTCAAGTTATCGGCAGAGAGCTACAGAATGTAGGAATCTGCAAAATAATGCAGCAGCTCAAGGAATGGACAGGAAGTCAAAAACAAATTCTGTATGCTTGCTTCTATCCACTAGCTAGATTGGGACTGAAAAAACAGAAATCTGATTGTGGAGCTCAAATTTATAGAACATTTTTCATGTAACTATTATCTGGTGTAAGTAATATTCTAATGCTGACATCATAGGGTTATAGCAAGGCTGGGAAACTTCTTTCAAGCAGAGGGCAATAGGTCCTTGAGGGCAACTTCCAGGGCCCACAGACCAGAGATGAGTGAGGCCCAAGGCACAATGTGTAGAGCAACGGATGTGACTCTTAACTTTGTATCGTAAGGTGTACTCCAGCCATGCAAACACCAAGAGATTCCTACACCCGCTCCACTCCCAAACCTATCTCTGTCCTCTATCCAGGCAAATAACCAAAGTCATTATCCCAGTGTAAGGACATGTTCCAGGCAGGCAAGATCGCTTAAGCAGAGCACAGGACAAGGCTGAGGAGGATGGTAGCCTGGGATGGGGTCAAAGCCTGGAAAGAGTCTCAAGGGACAAAGAGAGAGGTTTAGAAGGCTGCATTTGCTCCCTGGAGTAAAGGTAAAAAGGTAAAGGACCCCTGGACGGTTAAGTCCAGTCAAAGGCGACTATGGGATTGCGGCACTCATCTCGCTTTCAGGCTGAGGGAAGCTGGTGTTTGTTTGCAGACAGCTTTCCAGGTCATGTGGCCAGCATGACTAAACCACTTCTGGCGCAACGGAACACTGTGATGGAACCAAGAGCGCATGGAAATGTGGTTTACCTTCCCGCCTCAGCGTTACCTACTTATCTATTTGCACGGGCATGCTTTCAAACTGCTAGGTTGGCAGGAGCTGGGACAGAGCAACAGGAGCTCACCCCATCATGGGGATTCGAACCACCAAGCTTCTGATTATCAAGCCCCAAGGGCTCAGTGGTTTATTATTTATTTATTTATTATTATTATTATTATTATACCACCGTATATCTAGAGGTCTCAGAGCAGCTCACAGCATAAAACCAAGATATAAAACCACAGCGCCACCTGCAGCCCTCCCTGGAGTACAAAGCAGCGGCAATAATCAGTAGTAACCAGGCAGATCTTCTTACTATTTGGTCCCTAGAAAATAATGTTTTGATGGGGTGACCTACTTTGGGTCTTGATGATTTTTGGGAGTCTAGGCCCACAGACCACTAGGATACATTCATGCCCATTCAAGTAACTTGTCTATGGAATTATCATCACCTTGTATTCTATGTAGCTCTATGACCCATTAGCATAAGGCTTTGCATTTGCACAATGGGACTTCCACCCTCTCCTCCCATTGGGCAACTTTAAAATCTGTTCTGTGGAGCAGATTTGGGGAGGGTGCGAGGGGCATGCTGCGGGAGGAAGGGGAAATCCAGTTCCACAAATGTAAATTCTTGCACTGGCAGGGCAGTTACTTAACTCTATGTTGGATATAAGCCTTTATTATAATTATTTTGCACACCACGGACATTTTATTAACTAAAAGTTCAATCCTGTGCATGCTTATTGTGTTCAGCAAGACTGACTATGCATAAGGTAAAGGTAAAGGTACCCCTGCCCGTACGGGCCAGTCTTGACAGACTCTGGGGTTGTGCGCCCATCTCACTTAAGAGGCCAGGGGCCAGCGCTGTCCGGAGACACTTCCGGGTCACGTGGCCAGCGTGACATCGCTGCTCTGGCGAGCCAGAGCTGCACACGGAAACGCCGTTTACCTTCCCGCTGGTAAGCGGTCCCTATTTATCTACTTGCACCCGGAGGTGCTTTCGAACTGCTAGGTTGGCAGGCGCTGGGACCGAGCAGCGGGAGCGCACCCCGCAGCAGGGATTCGAACCGCCGACCTTTCGATCAGCAAGTCCTAGGCGCTGAGGCTTTAACCCACAGCGCCACCTGTGTCCCTGACTATGCATAAGTTGTGTTTAAGACTGCGGCTTCTGGCTGCAACCCTGTCCATGAGAGGCGAGGGTGGACTAAGATTTGAAAGGCCAAAGTCCACCCAAAGGCTGGCCAAAGACATTTTGCTGCCTCATGTGGAACAGGTACAATCTGTCCACAAGACTTTAGGAACAGTTTTCTGGTGAGATTATATATATATGGGTTTAAATATTCACAGTCGTTTTCCCTCCCGCAAATGATATTCTTGCTAGGGAACTAATTTGGCAGAATGAGAGACTAAAGAGTTGCAAACGGAACTGAAAAAGAGTTACATACAAAATGGCAATGAATATTCATGTCAGATTCTTAGCAGCTCTCTGACGTGTGGAAACGTGGGATGGCTTCCGCAACTTGACATAAATTCATTCTGGTCTCTCTCCTCCCTGCCCCCCCCACTTTAAAAAATAATAATTGTCTGATATTATTGCTATAGCTCAAACTGAGTTTCTGCTATGCTTCCCCCCACCCCAGTTCAAGGCTTCCCATGCAGCAAGAGAACTCAAAGAAGAGGACTGCATGGACCCCTGCCCTTCACAAGGCCATTTGCAAGCAGCTTTTCACATGCGGTGAAGATGCAGCAGTGCTGTGAATGTGCAAAGCCATTGCATGTTCAAGACTATGGTTTGTGCAGGGTCTGTGATTGCATGATGGGGTGGGACCATAACTCAGTGGCAGAGCACATCCTTTGCACGAGGAACACAGAAAGTTGCTTTATATTATATATATTTATTATAACGAGTCAGGACATTGGTCTATCTAGTTCAGTATGGTCTACACTGACTGGCAGTGTCTCTCTGGGGTTTCAGGCATGGAACATCCCCAGCTCTACCTGAAGTGGGTAGGGATTGAACCTGGCACCTTCTGCATGCAAGGCAGATGCTGTTTACACTGAGCTATGGGAGTTCCCTGTGAAGATGAATCCCAGGTTCAGTCTCTGATTTAAAGGGCTGGTAGCAAGTAATGGGAAAGGCCTGAGAGCTGCTGACAGCCGGAGCAGGCAGAGTGCACACATTGTGGTTTAACAATCACTCACGCTTCACTCAGAACTGAGAACTGTAGCTCTCACCCCCCCCCGGGGGGGGGTACGCAGGGGTACGCATACTCCTAAACATTTTGTGAATCTAATGGGAGAAGAAACAAATTTTTTTTTTAAAAAAAAATTAGTTTCTTCTCTAGCACGGTGAATCGTCAGTTCTGTTGCTACCCCCATGGAGGCCTCATTTCCTCTCACGGTCTCCAGCAGAGTTTGAGGAGCTGCCATTGAAAGTGGCTTTAGGATGCTATCCTACACACACACACACACACACACACACACACACACACAGACATGCTTACATTGATCTCAACTTGCCTCTCAGTAAGCATGCATAGGATTATCCACTATTCAACTATGGGAGAAATAAACTAAAGCGGAGAAGGAGATTTGTCATTCACTCGGAAAAAAAGTATTGTTGCATGAGAATTGCACCATTTGTTCGCCACAAGGTGGGGCTTTTGCTCTCTCTCTGTCTTTTTCAGGGAAAATGCAAAAGCATCCCTGGAATGGTTGATGAAATATGTTTAATTTTAGAAGTATGTTTCGGGTTCAAGGCGCTCGTGATGTTCCATCCCTGCTATTCCTTGCATTCAGAATGTAAATAAAATAAAATAAAATCTTAAAATAAAGCCCATATGGACAGTCCTATGCACATTTCTGGGGATAAACCACATTGAATACAAGTGGGACTTACTTCTGAAATAAATACACGTAGGATTCCTTTGTCAGTGTGTTTTTTTGCCTCTTGCTTTGGAGTGGAGCAGAACAGCAACATATTGCCCTCCGTCCTCTTTGCTAAGACAAAATATATTCTCCACTAAACTATCTGAAAATGGCTCGTGATGTGGACTATTAGCCACAAGGGGATCTCTAGGGAGAGGATCCCAACAGTGAGGGCTATGTGCACACTGTTGTTCCATGCTAGACCCAAATATGGCATTGGTACTGAATTGTAGCTCCCTGAGGAGAAGGCCCTTAGCTTTCATTTGCTTTACAAAAGGAACTGTCTGGTCCTGATTACTGTAGAAATATCAGTGATGTGTGTGGACAAAGCCTGGCAAATCACCAAAGCTCCAGGAACTTCCAAATAATGCTTCTGTTGGCCAGTGCATATGGCTTCCCAATGTATTTTGCAGAAATGGGATAAATTATGCATAGCTGTCAACTTACAGATTTGAAAATAAGGGACCAGCAGCCTTGAAAATAAGGGACCAGCAGCCAAAATAAGGGACCTGCAGCCTCACCTGTTCCAGGCACTCCAGTCTTCCTGTCCTCCTGCAGTCTGGTCAAACTCATGCTGGTAGCTTCAAGAACACTGTCCAACCAACTTTGTAACCAGAGGTTCAACTGAATAGAATCTGAATCACATGCACCACAAGACCTATGCAGCCTCAACTTAAGATGGCTCCCCGGCCTGGCTTTGCACTGCAAAGTTTGCAGCAGCACGTGCAACAAAATGGCGTCCAGTATTCAAAAAACCCCTCAGCTTGCATTAACTAGCCACACACACACAAGGCATGCAAGCTTCACCCCCCAGTCGTTCTTAGGCTTCTTATTGGGTGAGCAACACAGCCAAGCAACGCAGTTGGAGCCTCCCTCCTCCCTGGCCGGCAAGGAGGGAGGGAGAGGAGCTGCTTCCTTTGAAATTTAAGGAGCATCATTTAAGGGACATTTAAGGGACATCCATCAATAAGGGACAGCAGCGGGACATGGCGCTGGAATAAGGGACTGTCCCTTCAAATAAGGGACACTTGACAGCTATGATTATGTAAAGTACTAAAAATTGCAGATTAGATCATGTAGCATAAAAATGTTTCCAGACGACAACCCAAAGTTGTTTTTTGGTTGCTTTGCTTGGTGTTATATGAGCACTGTGTGCTGTTCAGTAGACTTATACATTATCTAGTCCCTGTGTAACAATAGCTGGGGAGAGGGAACGCCACTGTTGTATTTTCCCTATTCCCACCTCCAGGGTCAGGAGGATCATCCATGTCAGAAACTGCTGGATCCATGCATGTGGTGTCCCCATGTGATGAACAGCAGGGAGCAGAACCCCGGACTAATTCTGTTAACCCATCTGGCTATTGGATTCTCCTGGGCAGGAAGGGAAAACATAATTTTCCCTGACCTAACTGGGCCTTGCTTGAGCAAGTTTTCATGTGCTCCTGCGTTCTTCCTCAACTCTGCCTTCCATCAGATGGTTCCCAACTGCTGACTCCCTCCAACTGGTTGCCCCTTGCCCCACTCTGAGCGATGAGCATGGTGTGCTGCCAATTACAGCAGTTCTTTCCAAGGATATCAGGACAAAAGGAATGAGGAGGTGGAAGGGGAACCAAAACTGTTTTATTAACAAATAAACAGCAGGCATACAAAGCATAACATAAAACATACCCAACAGGGGCTACCCAATCTCCCCTTCAGCTGCCTGGAGCCCCAGGTAGAGCAGTAGGAGAAAGACCCCAACTGTCAGTCTCCCAGCATCAGGTCCTCTGATCTGGGCAGAAGCTCTCTGGGCCCCTCCCACCTATGGCTTTTATAGCCTGCCTTGATGTAATCAAGCGCACCTGGCATTACTCATGATTAGCCCAGGACCCTGAGATGGAATTAATACAGAGCGGCTGAGAGTCTCCCACTACCTTCAGCCTGTCATCCAGCCAGCACTTGCAACACAGAAGAACCCAAGAAACTCCTGACAGGTGTGTGAAACACAAGAATCCAGCAGACCTCCAACTGGGAATGTTAAAGGGAAAGGGACATGCCACCTACCGTATTTTTCATCCCATAGGACGCTCCGCCCCATAGGACGCACCTAGTTTTTTGGGGGGGAAATAAAGGGGGGAAAATTCCCTTTATTCCCCCCCCCAAACCAGGTCGGGGAACAGCGGGATGGCGGCGCTGCGCCTCCCCGCTGTCCCCCGAGATTGTGGGGCTGGCCGATATCTGCCCGAAGCGCGGGGCACTCTGCTTCAGGGTGCCCTGCGCGCCGGGCGACAGGCTGCTATCCGCAGCGTGGGGAGCCCTGCGGGAACTCCCGCGGGCTCCCCAGGCTTGCTGATAGCTTCCTGAAGCCTGGAGAGCGAGAGGGGTCGGTGTGCACCGACCCCCTCGCTCTCCAAGCTTCAGCAAAAGCCTGTATTCGCCCCATAGGATGCACACAGATTTCCCCTTCATTTTTGGAGGGGGAAAAGTGCGTCCTATAGGGCGAAAAATACGGTAACTCCTCGAAATACAATTGTCTTCTGCATTTCCACTACACATGGGCATGGGCATGTAGGTCTGCTGCCAGTCCCTGGAGCTTCCTGGCCCTGCTCCTCCTTGTCCTTGCTTCCTGTTCACCTGCCTTCTCTAAGGAAGCAGGCAGTAAAAGATGCAAGGCGAAGATGCTGTAACTTCCACATTCCTATGAAAAGACAGCCTTTTCCACTTCCAGTGACAAATTCCTCGTTACTAGCATAATGGTGCACATAGGAATAGGTGGTGCCATTGATCTGTTGCCTGTCCCAAGCTGCCGCCTGGGGAAAGGGGTTCACCTTGGCTAATGGGTGGGCCAATCCTGGCAGCAGTTCACATATCAGTCAGATATTCTGTAAGTGGAATGCAACGAAGAATATACTGGCTGAAATGTACACCCACCCACCCACACCCCAGCTTAACTATTTTGAGGTTCTTGTTACGCAAAACAGATATTATAACTGATATTAGGTATTGAGAAGAGATCTCCGTTCGGTATTTATCTCTGCCATCTGTTGCGAGAACATAATCTGCGTCCAATGTCTTTAAAATGCTTTAAATGAAAATCTGTTTTTTAAAAAATAATTTCCCCCTGTATCAAAAATGAGAAGTATTGTTCACAAAGAGTATGTATGAAACAACGTATTTGCGTCAAGGCATAAAGAAAGCACTCCAGTGTGTTTGCTCTTTGGCAGAAAGTATTAGTACGAGAGGATGGAGCAAATTAGTTCTTATCCTCCTCAGATTTGGTTGGCTTCAGAAGGGGATCATGAAGGTCAGTGTTCAAAATGGCATTCTCACTCTGGAAATGCTGTCCCCCTGGGAGCCATGTTGTATTAGTGGAAAGACCTGGTTTCTCTTTGTCAAGATAAGGCTCTGTGAGCTTGTATGCTCCGCATGTATATCACTGGCATCGATAGAGATGCTGTGTTTCTGCAAGCCTTGATCATTCTTAATGGGCATCTTCCTGGAAACAAGACTATTGCTTATGGAAGCAATAAGTTCTGAGCCTGACAGCTGAACTGTAGATTTGTAACATGCCTTCTTCCAACCAAGTGTCTTTTGCATCTAATATATTCTTTTCCCAATCCAACAGAGGAGGAAAGCTGAAGCAGAGTTCTCAGTGTATCTGAAATTCTGGCGGAGCTACTAATTCTGCTTTTGCAAATGTTAAATTGTCATAATAATCCCTCACCTTTGAAGCAATTCTTCAGCACCCTTTGCAGACAGTGAACTTACCCTTATTTGTCGCACTGTATTTGTTCTCATTTCCCCTCATTGACTGTTAAATCTGATTGGCTACATAGCACTGTGATTCCATCCTATTAACTACACATTATCCCAAGACAAAAGTGTGGTGGGTCCTTATTGAGATATGTTTTTTGCAGATGACCCAGCCTTGACAGCACATGCCAAGGAAGTTTTATGGAGTCTCACCAACCATTCTGTCCAAGCCTACATGGAGTTTGGCCTTACCATTTGCCTGATGAAGACCAACATGCAATGGCCACAAATACTTGAAAAGTTTCAAATTAAGGGCCAAAAATCCAGGCCTGGCACTTAAAAATAGATAGAGATGGCACAAGGAAGCCTTCATGGGACAGCATTTCACAGGCAGGGAGCCAACACTGGCCTTTTTTGTGCTGCACCCTCTGCACCTCCCATGGAGTGGGCAGGTGGAGAACAGCCTTGATTCATATGGGGAGAGGCAGTCCTGTACAGTGGTGCCTCGGATTAAGAACTTAATTCGTTCTGGAGGTCCATTCTTAACCTGAAACTGTTCTTAACCTGAGGTACCACTTTAGCTAATGGGGCCTCCTGCTGCCACCGCGCTGCCGGTGCACGATTTCTGTTCACATCCTGAAACAAAGTTCTTAACCCGAGGTAATATTTCTGGGTTAATGGAGCCTGTAACCTGCAGCATCTTTAACCCGAGGTACCACTGTACTGGGGTCCGGAGCAGCATAAGGCTTTGAATTGAGCCCAGAAACTAATCAGTAGCCAGTGCAGTCCTGTCAGAATTGATTGATGTATTTGGACCACTGTCCAACCTCAACAACCTGGTCAATGAATTCTGCACCAGGAAAACAATTTCTCCAAACTCTGAAAGCCACAAACCATTCTCACAGATGCACAATGTTTCATAAATGATTGGGTCACAACTCTTCAGTATGTTTCTTCAGTAGGCACCTGAACACGATGGTGTTGGATGTCTGTCTAATTTCATGCAGTAATTTATTCCAGAGGACTGATTCCCCATTGATCCATGTGTTGGAAGGGAATTACCTAGGGCACATTTTCTCAAGAGCACTTCCAGCTGTCTTAATTCAATTCATACTAATGTCCGAAAAGATTTTGTGAAATTAACTTTTTTTTTGTTGGCTGTATTAGGAGGACAACTGCTGAGATGGAGGACTTGACAATCTGATTTCTACTGCTTTATAATTCAGCCTGGGCAGAACAACCTGCCCATTTGATAGGAACTGCTAAGCTAAACATCATAGCTGGTTAAAAGCTACTGCTCCCCAGCATTGATTTCAACACGAAATCTGCTATGGATTGCTTTGACATTGATGGAAGTATCCATCTGAGAAGACAGTGTTTTGGGGGTTGATATTAAAAGTGCCCTGCCTTGAGTAACTTGAACAGTTGTGAGGAAGTGAGGGGTAACAACATAAGAAATATTCATGCTTCCTTTCTTCATTCAGATTTGGCTGAGGTCTTTAATGTTTGGCAGAAGTCTTTAATGTTTGGTGACCTTTTGTGCATAAAGTAATTGTTCTCCAAGGGACAGTCATAGGGTCCACTCCCATCTTCCTTGGGCTTCACTTCTCACTCCTAATTGAACTAGTGTGTTGACTGACCAGGAAAAAGACATTGCAGCCATAGTAGAAAGTTCGGTGAAGCTGTCCAGCAGGTGAACAGCAGCTGTGAAGAAGGCAGATTCCATGCTAGAGATAATTAGGAAAGGAATTAAAAATAAAACTGTCAATATCATAATGCTTTTTATACTAATATATGATGCAACCACGTTTGGAATGCTCTGTAAAGCTCTGGTCTCCTTACCTCAAAATGGATATTGTAGACCTAAAAAAGGTTCAAAGAAGAAGCTATAACTAAGGATGGGTAACATGTTTCCCCCTCCAGATGTTCAAGGGCTTAAACTCCCATCATTTGCCATTGGACATGGAAGCTGTGGCTAATGGGAGCTGTAGTCCTACAGCATCTGAAGGTCAATGGGTTTCCCCATCCCAGGGTTAGAGTAAATCTCCTAAAAGGACGGGATATAATGGGTCATTTTCATTTTTTAAAAAGTTGAATATTTTTCCTTTAAAAAAGGACAGGTGTATAAAATGATTCATGGTATGGAAAAAGTGGATAGATAGGAAAGCTTTCCTCCCTCTCTCATAATTCAATGAAGCTGAATGTTGGTAAATTCAAGACAGGCATAAGGTGGAACTTCTTCACACAGCTATGGAATTCGCTCCCACCAGGTATAGCGATAGCCACTGACTTGGACAGCTTTAATAGAGGTCTAGAGATGTTTGAGGGTGACAAGGCTGTCAATTAGTAGCAGACAGTGGGGCAGGGTGGTGGTGTTTACCTGACCTCAAGTCTCCTGGGTCACTGGAAGGAGAGAGGGGGAGGGCATGGTGCAAACACAATGGAAAAACCAATCCGGTGTTCCAATTGATGCACCTTGTTGCCACCTCACCATTTCCTGTTTGAGTATGCATCAGTGACATGGGTGATCTGCTTGTTAGTTTCCCTGGGCATCTGGTTGGCCACTGTTCAGAAGAGGATGCTGGACTAGGTGGGTCTTTGGTATGTCAAAGGGCTCTTCCTACATTCTTAAGGTTTTCGTTGTTGACTGAGAATTTGTCTTGCCCACTGTCTTTACAGAGGTGGATTGAAGGGAGCGTGACATTCAGTTGCACTGGGCATGGAGCCTTGTGGACCTGTTGGGGGTGCCACAATTATGATTAATCATGGAGCACTAGAGCTGGAGGAGCACCAAATTTTGGCGTTGCACAGGGCACCCCTGAAATTTAAGACCCACAAGATCTGCAACTGTACAGGGTTCCTATTACCTTCAAAGGGACTACTTTAGAGTAAGCAACTTGAGGATTGTAACCTTTCATTCTACTATTTATATGTATCTGTATTCCAGAATTTTGATTCTACTGTTGTTATTTTCTTCTTATTAGAAACTAATTAATTAAAGCACCATTTGATTCAGCTGCTAGAAAGCTATAGCCATCTGCTGCCCTTGTGACTAGCCAACTAGTTGTTGTTTTTTGTGGGTCACCTGAATCAGTCCCTCCATCCTTGCCTGGCCTCTACAGCCATAGTGTGCTAAATGGCCTTAGTGCAGTGGGGAGTACCTTAGCCCATACCTAGAAGTGTGTCCTTTAGGTTACTTAGTGGTAAGAAAGATGCTGTGCATATAGTGAAAGAAACTATCTTATTTATTATTCCTTTTGGTGTTCAGTTCTCAAACCCCAGTATTTGTAGACAGGTTGTAGGGATAAGTCTTTGTGATTCCTTGTCCAGGTAATCCCTTCAGACTGCCAAATTGAAATAATACATGATGGTTCGACCCACAATCTATTTTCTGTTCTTCAGTGTGAAGAGTGGAATGTTTGTTTTTAATGGGGGTTTAAAGAGCCTTTACATATTGTCTAATATGTTTTGTAATACAAATGCAACAGAACAGGCTCATTTTTATTTCTATTGCAGCTAAATTAAATTAATTTTTAAATGATATATTTCTTTTCCTCCCCAAGGGGCCATTTGCTTTTAAATCATGACAGATTATGGTGCGGCATTCTGCTGACATTTGGTGTGAACGAACCAGCTGAAACATGGCTGTACAAATGGCACATACAATGTAGATTTAAGGATTTGGGTTTCATAGCCCTACTGTGTTGATATAGAACAGAAGATGAAGTTACCCAAAAAACCACAATAAAACAATGATATCAGAAAAGCAATCAAACATGAAGCTACAATGGAAAAATAAAACAGCAACATAAAAACAAGAAGTTAAAAGGTGGACACAGCAAAATAATAATAATAACCATTTTAAAAGTCTAAGAAAATTATAATGTCTTTGCCTGACACACAAAGTAAATAAGAGTAGGAATTATGTAGGCTACCCTGGTTGATTGCTCCAGAGGTAGGACAGCTCACCACAACTGGAAAGGCTCTCTCTGCAACCATAAGCTGTTTAATTCCAGACGGAAAGCATCCAGAAAATAGACTTGGTGTAGTTGTTAGAGAGTTCAAAACTTTACTCAGACATGAAGCTCACGGGGTGACCTTGGACCAATCACTGTCTCTCAGCCTAACCTACCTCACAGGGTTGTTGTAGTGAGGAAGAGAGTCATACATGCTACTTTGAGCTCCTTGGAGGAAAGGTGGATATGAACGAAATGGACTGTTTGGTATTATATAAAAATATTCTGCTTTGTCATACTGTATAATGAAATTGTAAGGTTGTCATCATGCTGTAGTTTGTGTGGCAAGGGAGCAAAGCAGGCAGACCAGCTTCAAGAATGAGCAAGCCAGGAGAATGAGCAAACAAATAGGCAGGCAGGTGGCCCAGGCTGGCTTCTCATGCTCTCTGTCATCACAGCTACCACCCATGCCTGCATGCTTGTGAGGGAGGCCTAGGGCCTTGAGGTACACATTAGATTCACTGGTGCATTAGAGTAAATGCGGTAGTCTGTCTGCCATTGGGTATTAAGTTCCAAGGACTTCCTTGAACCTTGTTGATTGAGGGACATGTTGCGGGACATGTGAATCACTCTAGCTGCAGCCTGTATCTGCCAGGGCAATGCTTTGGTATTCAAATCAAGGAGGGTCTCACGCAAAGGATTACACTGCTAGGCAGAATGACATCAGAAGAACCTTCAAAGAACTGCTGGCTGCTTACACTGACAGTGAAATGTCTTCACTGAAGGGAAAGTGGGTGGCAAACTTTTGACAGTTACCCTATTTTGCTCTTTAGGTGGGATATGCTGGTTTTCTATAACTTTTCCTGTGTAAAACGCCTTTCTGAAGAACTACCCCATTAATCATTTTAGCAAACTTTTAACTCTGTTTCATAAAAACCTTGTGGTGTGTTCCTCATTAATAAACCACTCACAATGCCTAAAAGCTAAGTTCCACATTACTTTTGAGTTGTTCTTCAGGAGAAGCAAAGGGGATTTTAGGCTGATTTAGGTAGAAAAAAAGGAAACCTTGCAGAAAACAACAACAACTCTTCACCTGGTGGCAGCAAATAACTTTGACTGGAAGGGTAGCCAAGCACGGGGGTATGCAAAAAACCCTTCTCCCCCATGGCGCAGAACCCGGGAATGCTGAGGTGCTGTGACAGTGGGATATTAATAATAATAATAATAATAATAATAATATTATAATTTATACCCCGCCCATCTGGCTGAGTTTCCCCACTCTGGGCGGCTCCCAATCAAGTGTTAAAAACAGTACAGCATTACATATTAAAAACTTCTCTGAACAGGGCTTCCTTAAGATGTCTTCTGAATGTCAGGTAGTTGTTTATCTCTTTGACATCTGATGGGAGGGCGTTCCACAGGGCGGGCGCTACTACCGAGAAGGCCGTCTGTCTGGTTCCCTGTAGCCTCACTTCTCGCAATGAGGGAATCGCCAGAAGGCCCTCGGCGCTGGATCTCAGTGTCCGGGCTGAACGATGGGGGTGGATAAAATGCATGGGTAGATTGCAGTGGAAACAGTCACCCAGATCCTAAACCATGCAGGGAAGGCTTTAAAGGCAACAGCAATTTGAATTTTGTTGGGAAGTAGACTGGAAGTCATAAAAGTTTATGAAGCCTGGAAGAAACACGTTCCCATTAGGAAATCTTCTTCCCTATTTGAACCAAAACACAGCCATCCTTTCAAATTCACATCTCTCCAAATGTTGTGATGCAGTTCTGCAACCAAAGTGTGTACAAAATTATGTACGTAAGTGGGAAGTGTAGATATGGACAAAAATACACATATTAGGAGAAATGTGCACTAAAAAATTGGCTGCTTTTTGTGAGGCCTTTTTAAAAAACCATTTTCTAGAAGGATGAAAAACAGGCTAATGAAACTAGTGATTGTCACATGGTGGCTAATTGTAACATTTTCAGATATTCAGCCTATGAAATAGTAAGTGTTGTTATGTTATGAACAATGGAATATGAAGTGAACTCACCACTTCATTTTACTCTCTCTCTCTCTCTCTCTCTCTCTCTCTCTCACACACACACACACACACACACACACACACACACTCAGAGTATCTTGACTGTTTCTGTGAAATCTTGCAGGTTTTACTTCGGGAAGAAGAAGGCGATACTACTAGTGGACATACAGCAAGAATTAAAACACTCCAAAGAGTCAGAGTGCCAAAATGGAAGCGAAAAAAGCAAATCTTCATTTGTTCACTCGTTCTTCGAGTGAACAAATGAACCAGAGAGTGATGGGTATTTGCTGACAGGATTATCCATGATTTTCTTATTTCTGAGTTTGTTATCCACAGTAAACAATAGTTTGTTTTGTTTTTAAGGTCATTATTTTGTCAGTTGTAGGGATTCCCAAGCAATGTGAAGTCTGAAAATAAAAGGCCAATCTTCTGAATGCCAAGAGCAAAATTAGGGTGGGGGGGGGTATTTGCCATATTGAATGTGTAGATTACAACCGTGATGACACAAAAGGATTGGAAAGGTTTCACCTTTGGCATGAAGTTCAAACATGATGAATACCAACTATCAGTGCTTTTTTTCAGGGGGGGGGGCGCAGGGGTACACATACCCCTAAACATTTTGTGAATCCAAGTTTGGCTTAATTGAGGGGCAGTATTTCAATATGAATAGGAAAATGAGAGTACCTCTAAACATTTTTTTAAAGAAAAAAGCACTGCCAATTATTATTGAGTGATATTATAGGACACGTACGTACATCTCCCCCAACAATGGCGTTTTCTCTTCACCTCTTTATTTGTCTCCTAACCCAAAATAATTATTCTTGCACAATGGATGCTAGGTAGCATATTGGATAATGTTAATTCTCACATGTCCGCTCAGCTTTCAAATCCCAAGTGAGAGTGGAGTTACACATTTTGCTCCCTCTTATATTTAAAGTTACAGACACCTCCACACCGTAGCCCAATATTGAAGATGAGCAGGGGACAGGACAGGACCCAAGGAGCTTTGCTGGTCCCAAACTGCACATTTGACAACTGCACCTGCAATTTTGCACTCATTAGCATGTGCATGGGACCCACAGACTTTGGAAAGGGTTACTGGCACTTCTGTGTGCCCAGGATTACAGACCATATATCATGGGTGCAGCCAAGGGGCAGCTGCCAACCCAAATCAAGTAAATAAATAAAAATACTTACCGGTAATTAACTGACCAATTGCGTCACAGATAACTCTGCTCTGCCTGCCCCGCCCCCCAGCATAAAGCCTGCCCGTCCAAATAAATCCTGGCTATGCCCATGCCATATATTGATGTGGTTGGGTGGGGGCATAAGCAATTATGAACAAAACCATAGTGTTATGAGTTGGGGGCTGTATGCCTGAGCGCCCTTCTAATTCCTGGATCCAGCAAGGGTTAAAAATCTAAGCAAGGATTCAAATTTTTGAAATAGCCAGGCAAGTTTCTTGGCAATGGCCCTCTAAGTATGGGCCATTAAGATAGCAAAGAAAGCGACTCTGTGCCAGATAGCAACCTCCCCTGTCAACTCGCTGGTAGTTAGAAAGACAAAGGTCAGAGAGGAGTTGTGTGTGAGAGCTAGAAGCTGCAGGTTGCAGGCAGAGCAGCTAGGAAAGACACAGATGCTTGTTGAAATCCAAGGCTATGGGAAAAGCAGAACCCTCTTGGGGTGTTAATGCTGTGAGCTCCCCCCCCCCATTATAGGCTCAGGTTGTGCATAGTAAAGGTAAAGGGACCCCTGACCATTAGGTTGGCAGGAGCAGGGACCGAACTCATCCCGTTGTGGGGATTCGAACCGCTGACCTTCTTATCGGCAAATCCTAGGCTCTGTAGTTTAACCCACAGCGCCACCATAAACCATATATCACAACAGTTTCTGTTGTCCCTCATTCTGAGGAAACTGAAGCTCTGGAGTCTCTCACTGCTCAGAGATTGGGGTGGCATGCAACAATACACTTTATTGTTGATATTCTGTCAAGATGTTGGGAGCCCCACTAAAGACAATAGTTCAAATTAATGTACTAAAAAATGAGCGAGAATCTATCCTCCATGCACACTGTAGATTCTACAGTCATGTAAAGGCCTGCAGCAGAACTACTTGCGGTCAGCGGTAGTTGTTGCCTATTAGAACTGGTAGGAGGGAAGACAAGGAGACTAGCAATGGGAGGTGCCAGAGCCAATGGCAAACAAAGGAGCCCTCTAACAGGTTGCAAGTAAGATGACAGGTATGTGGGTGCTGGCTGAGAGGAACTGATGTTGGTGGAGATGTGTCCCATTTACCCTAAAATATCAATCTCCGCAGCTCGCGATGAAAACTAGTTCACCATCAAATTACAATGTGGTTACAATTTTTCAGAATTCTTCAAGCGCTCGTTCGTTTTTGTTAACTTTATTAGTGTGCCAGATAGCGTCTACCTAGAGGTTTGACAGCACAATGCTAACCACCTCTGGTCAGAAGCAAATCGTAATGAATTCCATGGGGCCTACTCCCAGGTTAAGTGGAGATAGGATTGCAATCTTACACTTTTGAAAATCTATTCAACAGCCTTTTTAGGTTACTGCAAGGTGGTTCTGCTTTTATAAGGCAACCCCACCTAATTCTCCCAATTTTCCCCATCCTGCGGCAGCACTCTGCCCACCCCCACCCCCCAGCTCCATCACATGCTGTAATGGTTATATGGGGTTGCTCGTGCGTAAGTTGCCGCCACTCCTGGCTAGGTAGCCTGGTTAAACCTTTCCTGGCTGGACAGCCCTTCACTTCGTGGCTGTTCAGTCACTAGCAGAATCCGTCAGTGGGCGTTTCTTGAACTTCTTCCAGCAAAGAAGTTCTTTGACGCCAAGTCTACGCCTACTCTCCCTGCGCGGAAGTCTTCTGCGCAGGGTGGGTGTGGGTAGCGGAGGACATGTGCTCTCCCCGCTGGTCTCCAGCGAAGAGTCCTAGAGCCCCCTCTCCGATTCCCCCATCCGCCCCCCTTTATCCCTGGTGTTACGCTGATTTCCTTCCCCAGCCGATGAGTCCCCTCTCTCCCTGCTTGGCCCTTCTCCGGCATCGCTTGGAAGCCCTGCTTCCACTTCTGGCTCCGATGTCAGTTCCCTGACACATGCTATTTCAGTGAGTCCAATCCCCAGAAGCTGCTTTTTTTGGTGGTGGTTGCGGACAGTGGGTTGTAGTAGGTGTGCAAGGAGCTACGAAACCCCGATCCATGCACAGAGTTCCATTCACTCTACCTCAGATCCAAGCCTCTGCCTTGCTTTATGGGACTATCTGATTCACAAAAGTTACTTCCTTTGTGTTTTGTTACAAGTCTTTGTAATCAGCTGTTAACTGAAGAGAACAGAACATGAAGAGCAAGTAACGTTAACACTTGTCCCTGGAAGATGAG